>NW_027411635.1:2478113-3683420 GCF_049639745.1 Rhodnius prolixus | reverse complement strand
TTCTGATGCATTACGTCAATTTGGTTACAATACAGCATTGATGGTTTCGCCAGGATTCAAGAAACTGTGAAGAATGAATCTGACCATATGAAGCCCACCAAACAGTAACCATCACCTTTTTTCTTGACGATTTTGGGGCTTTGGAAAATGCGATTGAAGTTTCTGGAAATGAATTTAGTACAGTTCTGGATTATGGTTGAAAAAGAATACACATTGATAGGGTAGTAAGGCAGTCGGAATACTGCTTCCTTACAGCACTAATTACCTGTGTGAGAAGGCATTCTCAGCAATGACACTGATCAAAACGAAACACAGAGGGTGTTACGACTTAGAGTGTGCTTGTCAACTGAGGTTAACGTTCAAATTGAAACACTTTCACGGACCTTGCAAAACCAGCCGGTCGCATTAAACACACTGTTAGTCACTTGACTAGTAACTGTTGACTAAATTAGTCAAATATGTCATAGCTTTCGTTCTTCTTTATTGGCTGTTAAGTTTTTGGTAACTTTAATCTCATTTAGAGGGACTTTTAATCACTTTCTTTTAGTTACGGATTTACAATTTTACATGAATTACAAGCACTTCTTGACATCAATAATGGCATTAAAGTAAAGAATTTCGTTGTCATAAAGATTCATTGCTACTTGTAGTTAATCGTATTGACAGATAACGGCATGGACTGGGTATATGATTGGGTTTGTTATTAATGTTACAGCCTGCCACAAAAACTTGTACTTTTGTAGGATTGTAATAGTGTTGTTATTACAGCACTAAGTTGAGCATAATACGTCATTTTAAAATGAAATGAGAGGATTTCAGTTCCATTGTGCTGTTTACTGTTTGGTATCTGACTAATGTGTCATGACCAGAAAAAGGTTGGTAAGCACTGTATTGGACAAACATCACAATATCTGAACAAGAGACTATACCAACACCAACACGACTGCAAAATTAAAAATACCTAACGATATTTTTAATAACAATATTTTTGAAAAGTTGAATGCGTTGAATCTCTCCTTACAAGGACGCAATATGGATATTTTAAAGCAAACAGAAAAGATTTCAGCTCTCACTAAACACCATCTAGACTTACAACACGAATTTGACTTTGACAACATTTCCCATACTTGCAACTAACACCAACAGAAACAAACGGAACATATTAGAAATGATACACATTAAACAAACAACAAAAATCCATCAACTTTAGGACAGACACGAACAATCTTTCAAATTTTTACAACATTCTTCAAAAAGTAAAGAAATCGCCTATTTTTTCAGACGGAGCTTCTACGTCCAACTACCAGTCGTGGACGGAGGCGACTAGCAAACAAACGAGGGTCGTTTGAAAAGTCCGTGCAAAAATAAAAACTACTTAATTTTTTGGGGTAAACCTTTTTTATTTTTCAACATAGTCTCCTTTTAGGCTTATACACTTCGTCCAACGCTGCTCTAGTTTGTTGATCCCTTCCGAATAATAGGATTTGTCCAAGTCTGAAAAATAGCCATTCGTTTCTGCAATCACCTCCTCGTTTGAATAAAATCTTTTTCCCGCCAGCCATTTCTTCATATTGGGGAACAAATATTAGTCCGAGGGAGCTAAGTCTGGAGAATAGGGGGGATGTGAAACGAGTTGGAACCCTATTTCCATTAATTTTGCGACCACAACTGCTGAGGTGTGAGCTGGTGCGTTGTCGTGATGGAAAAGGACTTTTTTGTGGGCCAATCGTGGGCGTTTTTCTTGCAGCTCGGTTTTCAAACGGTCCAATAACGATGAATAATATAATAATAGTTTTACCCTTTTCCAGATAGTCGATGAGGATTATTCCTTGCGAATCCCAAAAGACAGTCGCCATAATCTTTCCGGCCGAAGGAACGGTCTTCGCCTTTTTTGGCGCAGATTCCCCCTTGGTAACCCATTGTTTAGACTCTTCTTTGGTCTCAGGAGTGTAGTGATGTATCCATGTTTCATCCACAGTGACGAAACGACGCTTAAAGTCCTGCGGATTTTTCTGGAACAGCTGCAAACCGTCCTTGCAACACTTCACACGATTTCGTTTTTGGTCAAGCGTGAGCAATCGCGGCACCCATCTTGCGGATAGCTTTGTCATGTCGGCCAACCGCGGCTCGCGAGCCGCATGCGGCTCTTTTATCCAAATTTTGTGGCTCTTCAGCCTGTCCAAAATAAATTTTATATTTCAATTTTATTGAAACGAATGAAAATTCCATTTATTAAAAGTGTTTTTTCAAAAATAATTTCAAATGTGATAGGTTCGAAATTGAATAGAATTATACAATATCAAAATAAAGTACTTGATTTATATTGTAAGACTGCCGCCTTTTCATTCGTTAAGTTATTTATTTGTTTATTTACTTTGCAATAAGTGAAAATAAATATATAAAAGAATTAAATGGTATTGAATATCATAAAATAATAATTTGCGAATACAAATGATCTACAGAGTTGTTTGCACTATCATCCTTGCGGCTCTTGGTAAGATTTACTAAAATTTCTAAAAGAGATTTACTAAAAACTTCAGCTATTAGATGAAGATAAATTTATTAGATACTAGCTGTACCCGTTCACACGTTGCTGTGTTTAACAAAAAGGCAGTTTTGATACCTCAAACATAATTTATTAATGACCAAATGTATACAATACATCGAAATGAAAATTAACAATAAAATTATCCCTACTTCAGAGTACAGTAGTGTCCTTGCAAAGGTATCATTTCTACATAATGTGAAAAATTCAGTTAATGTTGTTGGAGGTGGTGACATTGCTCTTGCAGGTACATTTTCTGATGTAAAGTACACACGATGTCCATTTTCTGCTAAATGAACAACCGTTGGATATCGCTCATGAATGGTAAATGATAAAATACGCCATACGGCCTCATTGCTACTTATGTAGCGTCCCAGTTGATATTGGGTGACTTCATCGTTAGATGCAGTTGTATTTTCCACTCTAAACACTCCCATATCGCTTCCTTTGTTCACATATTTGCAAATATATTATCGCTTTCACTGAATTGCAGTACTCAGCATTTATGTGTGCGTTATACGTTTTTAGTAGTAATGGAGAATACGGTACTACCCAACGATTATCAACGTCAATAGTATTGTTGAG
The DNA here is from genome assembly GCF_049639745.1 of Rhodnius prolixus. Lineage (NCBI taxonomy): Eukaryota > Metazoa > Arthropoda > Insecta > Hemiptera > Reduviidae > Rhodnius > Rhodnius prolixus. Next base: position 3,680,290 of record NW_027411635.1, on the reverse strand, counting down.
TACTTTTAGATTAATGGATTCCACCATCCTCGGTATAATTTATTCTCGTATTAATAATTGCAAAAAACTGTTTTTCATGGTTACACTTTCAACAAATATTACTAATTAAATGTTATTTTGATATTTTTGGGATATTTGTTCGGGTGTACCTAGAACCCCAACTCTGATTTAAAAAAAAAATTGCAAAAACCTTCCCGGGGATATACCTAATAATTTCCCAAATTTTCACGGCGATTGGATGTACGGTTTTTGAATCTATCGAGTACAAACAAACAGACACACATTCATTTTTATATATATAGACTACGAGTATTTCTTTCATTTATTACTAGCATTGCCCGTGTTTTAGACTCCTCTCGACGATCTATTGATCATGAAATATGTCTTCATTATTTTATTATAAAGTGTATATTTCCTCTTAATTACACTATCTGTAATGTATTTTCTATTTTTAGCTAATTTTTGTCTAGCTTTTTAAATACAGCGCATCTGAGGTTGGCCTTGAGCCGTCATTTAGTGTGGATGTGGGGCTCTGCTTAATTATACTAACTTTTTAGTGGTTTTTACCCCGATTTTTCTTCTAATTTTTTCTCAGTGGTCTTGAAAAAGTGTCATCTGTTTAAATCTACAGTATTTTTTATTTTAAGTTAAGTTATTGGTTCCCGGAAACTTTTTATCACCAAATTTACTCTTATTTTGTCTGTATAGTCTTGTTTATATGTGCGAACTTTTTGAACTATTCTTGATCATAAAGAATCAGGGCTAAACTAGAATCACACTCTTAGGCTGGAAATATAGTGGAGCGGCGAGCAAAGAGTCGCAAGCACATAGTGACTCCGAGTTTAGTCGCGTTTCTCCTTTTGACGAGACATGATGGAGGAATTATTTCTATATGCGAAATTCTTCCTTTAAAATTTGGTATTTACAGCAGCTTAGTAGTAGAAGCTGCAGTGTACATGATATAAAAATGTATATGTGTAATTGGATATGGAAGGCATCGACAATGAAGAGATAGCACACATTACCTCAGCTCCTTCACCGTCTCAGAATGAAAGCAGAACAAACAATAGATCAACTAATAGCGCCTGTTTCGATCGGGATGTTTTCAAAACATATGTTGGTCGAATCAGAATATGATTTACTCTATTGCCATTTATTGAAGTTTCTAAAATTGTGTAAAATTGCCCTACCGCTAGATAGAATGGAGACCCTACACATTAATAATAATTTAATTTTGCCTTGTATTTTATATGAAAGTTAGCATTAAGGAATTGAGAATCAAATTAAATGTAGCAACAATTACCTGAATTTTCCATTATCCACTATTGTAGCTTCGCAAATATTATGTACATAAATAAACACGTTTGATACTTGAGCAATAACCTTTAAAAATTACGAGGGTCGTTTGAAAAGTCCGTGCAAAAATAAAAACTACTTAATTTTTGGGGGTAAACCTTTTTTATTTTTCAACATAGTCTCCTTTTAGGCTTATACACTTCGTCCAACGCTGCTCTAGTTTGTTGATCCCTTCCGAATAATAGGATTTGTCCAAGTCTGAAAAATAGCCATTCGTTTCTGCAATCACCTCCTCGTTTGAATAAAATCTTTTTCCCGCCAGCCATTTCTTCATATTGGGGAACAAATAGTAGTCCGAGGGAGCCAATTCTGGAGAATAGGGGGGATGTGAAACGAGTTGGAACCCTATTTCCATTAATTTTGCGACCACAACTGCTGAGGTGTGAGCTGGTGCGTTGTCGTGATGGAAAAGGACTTTTTTGTGGGCCAATCGTGGGCGTTTTTCTTGCAGCTCGGTTTTCAAACGGTCCAATAACGATGAATAATATGCACCTGTAATAGTTTTACCCTTTTCCAGATAGTCGATGAGGATTATTCCTTGCGAATCCCAAAAGACAGTCGCCATAATCTTTCCGGCCTTTTTTGGCGCAGATTCCCCCTTGGTAACCCATTGTTTAGATTGTTCTTTGGTCGCAGGAGTGTAGTGATGTATCCATGTTTCATCCACAGTGACGAAACGACGCTTAAAGTCCTGCGGATTCTTCTGGAACAGCTGCAAACCGCCCTTGCAACACTTCACACGATTTCGTTTTTGGTCAAGCGTGAGCAATCGCGGCACCCATCTTGCGGATAGCTTTGTCATGTCCAAATGTTGATGCAAAATATTATGTACCCGTTCATTCGAGATGCCCACAGCACTAGCAATCTCACGCACCTTCACTCTTCTGTCATCCATCACCATATCATGGATTTTATCAATAATTTCTGGAGTAGTAACCTCAACAGGGCGTCCAGAACGTTCAGCGTCACTTGTGCCCATATGGCCACTCCGAAAATTTTGAAACCACTTATAAACTGTTCTAATCGAAGGTGCAGAGTCACCATAATGTTTATCAAGCTTCTCTTTAGTCTACTCAGGCGTTTTGCCTTTCATAAAGTAGTGTTTAATCAACACACGAAATTTTTTTTCGTCCATTTTTTGAAAATCACTCTACTTCCTCGATTCAAACGAATGCCAAACACAAAGAAATAGACCGATCTGGCTGAAACTTGGTGTGTGTTCTTCCAAGAGATGCTACTAACTAAACATAACCTCGATACGCGCCAGTAGTGCTATCTCTCTGACTTTGCACGGACTTTTCAAACGACCCTCGTAAGCGCGATAAGAGCGAAGAAATCAAACATGTCATAACGCGTTGTTCTACTCTCTCTTTGTAGCGTTGCTCTATCTTCGCTTCGCAGTTATTGCTGGAAGAAAAGAACAAGCAACTACTACAGAAGATCTTAAAAAATTTAAAATGGAAATTATTAAAATCTCAACTAAATTAAAGTGCTTAAATTATGCAGGAAACAAATTTTAAGCTTAGAGAAGGATTTTAAGTTTACTATCCTACTTAAGCTGAAGGAGAAGAGGAAAAATTCATTTTTTTTTGTTTCGTCATTAAAACTGAAAATACTATAGGAGGAGATGAAGACTCTCTTTTGTTGCAGACCCTGAAGAAGGTAAAAAGATTTACCGAAAAAACGTTGGTGAGATGAAACAAAATTTGTGTTTGAATTTATTGATTGACCGCACTTCAATTTTTTCCCAAAATCATCAATTTAACAACGGTCGAAAACCAAAACTATCATTAATTGTACATCCAGGTTTTCAGAGCTGTCTCTCGAGCTATTGTGTGTTATGGCGCTCAGGTCTGGGGGTTTCGTGCGTTTGAGGTACTGGAAAAGTTTCAAAGATATTTTATAAAGAAATTATTTGCTTTACCGTCCGCTACCCCAAACTACCTTCTGTCCATAGAGTTTTGTTTGGAACCGCTGGAAGTTTATACATTCAATCTCCATGTAAAGTATTGCCTTAAGGTATTATCTCTTCCTGCACACAGACTTCCTAGAATAGTTGCTCTTAAAATAATTGAAAAGAAAACCTATTGGTACAAGCATTGGCTTACTCTCTTCCAATCAAATAACCTCAGTTTTGAAGGCTCTTTGGATTCCTTGCATGGTTGGCGTGCCCAGCTGGATTTGTTGTCCAGAAGTATTAAAGAGTCTCATCTGGAGGAATGTGTGAACCGTGCGGTTCAATCGGAGCGTTTTGTTCTGTACAGATACTTAATCGCAGAATACAGACATAGCACCACGGCAGAGTTTTCTGAAAGTTTAACATTCCTGGAATTGCGCTGGTTTCTTAAGCTGAGGGGAGAACTTCTCTACTTAAATTATAGGCCTTGGATAGGCAGAGACCCTGATTTGGAAAAGTGTTCTCTGTGTAACTGTGGTACGCGAGAGGAGGTGTATCACTTTCTTGGGGAGTGTCCTTTGTTAAGAGAATTTCGCCTTGTTTATTTCCGTAAGAGTACATTCTCCAGAGAGGATATTATTTCTTCTTTAACTGGCCAATCAGATCCTCGTCCAATTATCCGTTACGCTCGCCATGCTTGGAAGGCAAGGTACTCCTGGATTTCCGATATGTAATTCTGTTCATTTTGTTTTTTCCCACTCTTTATTTTGCGTTTGATTGAATTTGATTTAATATAAAATTGTTCTTTATATCTCAGTGGAATGCAAAGAAATTATTAATTTAGTTCATTTTATTTAAATTTTATATTAATTTACTTTATTTTATTTAAATTTTATATTAATTTACTTTATTTTATTTAAATTTTATATTAATTTACTTTATTTTATTTAAATTTTATATTAATTTACTTTATTTTATTTTAATTTTATATTAATTTACTTTATTTTATTTTAATTTTATATTAATTTACTTTATTTTATTTTAATTTTATATTAATTTACTTTATTTATTTTATAGAATATTTCGTATTTTTTAATTTATATGTAAGCAGTGCTCTCAAGCAGACGGCTTTGCCATTGCTTTATTTATTTTTTAAATCTACTTTGCCTATGTATATATATGATTTCTCAATAAAATAATAATAATAATAATAATAATAATAATAATAATAATAATAATAATAATAATAATACATACACAAATTAGTTATCAAAAAGAGGTAAATTTCGCAGTTAAATTAAACATCGGTTTCTTAGTTAAATTTAATATCAGTAGGCTGCCAATTCTGCCTTTTCCAAAACAATATACAGATAATAAAAATAATTCAATGCCTTTATTATAAACATTCAAGTGTAAATAATCATAGTAAGCACGAGCATTTTATTTGTAAAGACCTATCGTTCACTTCTATTTATCTCGTAACCGAAAAATGGTAGTAGATGATGACCCTTGGACTGCCAGGCAGGCGTGTTGGTTAACGCTAATAACTTAAAAAAAATAAGAGATTCATTCCGTGCGGTACTCTCGGCTGGGCCAGTGCTTTGATTAACCTATCGTTACAGTAAGTTACGGACCTTGTATCTTATTATTTGAATAATTAACTTGTTGTATACCTTTTCATTTTATATCATTTTGGTTTATACCAAAATTTTCTATTATTTCAAGTTGTTTGTTCTATTGAATAAAGTTATTCTTTTGTACGAGTATAGCCCACGAGGGGATCTTATTTCGCTTCCTGTCGCCCAGGGTAATTGACTACCGAACCCTCCCTCCTCTCCGGATTGAGCGATCCCTCCAGAGGCGCCCTTAAGGGTATATTTTATTTGGGGCTGGTTAGGGCTGTCTTCTCTGATAGCTCCGGCTATCTGGCGCCCGTAATGATACCGCTCCCTAGCCAGTCACAATCTCCAAAAACTTACATTTTATTTATTTTCAAATATACTCCCCACCTTAAATACTCCGCTCTACCCCGCTTCTAGTCACCAATGCAGCGCTCCAGTGGTTAAATCCAGTAATATAGTTAATTTTTCTATCGAAATTTTCTCAAAAACTGTTTATTAACTTTTTTTTTAAAGAAAATGTTCACACAATATTCCTAGCTATTATAAAAAAACTGAAAACGTTTAATCAGAAAATGTTGGACATGATGATTACTCCGACCAAGAACTGAATCAACCTCCGGGGAGTATACGAAGCGCTCACCCGATGAAATGCTATTCAGCGGTCCTGGGATGGATATTTTTACGCCTGAAAAAGAAGTTTTGTTTTTTTTTCTTAGTGGGTTAAGCCCTACACCCGACAGGTCATCGGAAGGTGCCTTTGGCTGGAAACATAGTAGAGCGGCCCTTAAGATAGTTGCTTCAAATCAGAGAGAGCGACGAGCAAAGAGTCGCATGCACATAGTGACCGAGTTTAGTCGCGTTTCTCCTTTCGACGATACATGATGGAGGAATTCTGTGGCTTGGTGCAAGAAGTGCCAATGTCAAAAAATGGATTACGAGTGTACGTCCTCTTTGGTTTACCTGGAGGGGGAAAATATTGATGCTAAATTTTGACATTGGCACTAGTAAGTTTTAGTAACTCAGTTAAAACTTTGACATTGACTTCGGCACTCCTTGCAAGAAAAATTTTGATGGTTAATATATCAAAACAAGATTTTTTACTCATTTTTACCAAAATCTGACATTGACACTTCTTGCACTAAGCCACAAAATTATTTCTATACGAAAATTTGGTACTTACAGCAGCTTAGAAGCAGGGAGCTGCAGTGTTCATGATATAAACAGGACTAGAGATGAATATGGTGAATTCCATCACTTGTACCAACAACTTCGGGAGCTTCCTGGCAAGTTTCATTCGTATTTTCGAATGTCTATTTCAACATTTGATTACATACTAACCAGACTTGAAGGCATGTTAATCAAGAAAAGGACGAATTTCAATGTTAACCCCATTAATCCTGTCCCATTCCTTATCCAATACAAATCGGTTGTGATGTAGAAGATCCTTTTGGTCCCACAGAGGTTTCTTGAAAAAAAAAACTACACCAATAATTGTATCAATATACATTTTAACCTTGATAATTGAGAGGGAAGAAATAGAACATGTCTCAACATGTTGCTCTACTCTCTCTTGGTAGCTCTATCTTCGCTTTGCTCCTCACGTGGTCCCATAACTTGTGTTTGTTTTCGCTGCTTTGCTCACCGCTCCACTGTTTCCAGCCTTAGGCATTTTCAAATTTTTCGCAGAATAAATCTCTCATAACCATCTCACATTATCCTTAAAAATATCATCAAATTTTCTTAACTCTGTGGGTTAAGTAAATTTATTTGAACATAAAATTTGGAAGTCATATTTGTTTATGTTCCACAACAAAATGACGAAGTAATAAAAAAGGTACTTTGTTATGACGTAATGTCAAAAAAGTAAGTTGCCCATCAATAATAATAATAATAATGATAACGATAATAGTAAGGTTGATAAGAATAATAATCATTATTAGAACAGTAATAATAGAAAAAAGAAGTACAGCCTTAAGTAAGTGAAGTGTGGTGAGGTGGTAGGCGGTGGAGAGGGAATGAAGATGGAGAGGGGAGCCGAAGCGAGCCAGATAGAGTAAGTCGGTGTTAGGGGAGAGAGCGAGAGCGCCGAGTGACTGGTAGAGCAACATAGAGTCCCTGTGAACAACAGGCCGCATCGCCACTAACGTTATCTTGGAGACTGCCCGACCGAACCAAACGCTACCTCTGGCCATAGCCACTACACAGCGTGAACCATCGGCAGAAATTGGTTGGCGTGCCGTCCCCTTCAGGTACTCTGTTGGTGTGGTACCCTCTCCCCGTCTAACTGCCGGAACGGCCAGAACTGTTAACTCCAAACCAAAATCACTAACAAGCGCCCTTCGGGGCAATAGAAGTTTTAATTTTTTTTAAGAAGTATTTTATTTTTGTTTACGCATTTCCTTTTAGTTATATTATGTAAAATCAGTTGAACTGAGAGTAGGTGAAGGATCCTTCGTTCGTTTGTAGTGGTTGCTATTCGTTTTTGTTTGTGTGTATATATATGTATGTACAAGGTTGTATTTATATATATTTGTGTCGTATTTACTTTACACTGTACTATCATTATTATTATTATCCGTTCGTCGCGGGAGTGAGGAGTCACGGCCCGGAAGTTCCTTGCCCTTCCTGGCCACATCAGCTTAATCGCGGGCTACTAGCCGACACTAGCATTGGAAGTGTCACATTGTACCTTTGCAGTTAGAGTGATTGCGCGCTGCTCTGATTTAAGTATACTACGTCTCCACGATCATTATGTCAGTTCGTGTTCCTTTTTTTGTAATTATGGATATCCTTTCTTTGTATAAATGATACCATAGACCTAGGATACTCTGTGAGTAACTTATTGTATTATCACACGTAACTTCCATTACAAAAAACACACTGCAATGGTACTGCTTGACTAAGGAAAAGCCTTTCGACACCGTTTGGCATAGTGGACTTCTCTTCTACCTAATCGAATACCACTTTCCTGTATACCTCATTAAACTCTTTCACATTTACCTCTCCAACAGAAAGTCTGTCATCCACCTAAACTCTGCCCCCTCATACCTCTATCCAATCGCCGTCTCTGGTGTAGGATGGTACGGGTAAATCGTACAACAAGATGGTAACGAAGATCCAAAGGGACCCCAGGGGCCTATCCAGAGTGGAGAGTTGAAGGTTGCTGAAGAGGATTGTGGATCGGCAAGAGATTCTCGGAGAAGACCATCCGTGGAAAGTGGTATCCCGAAGGTTCACTCTAATAATGGAGTACCAAGATAGTACTCTATCTGGCCATTTGGGCTCTTATAAAACACTGCAGCGAATCAAGGAAAGGTACTACTGGCCAGGAATGAGCGCCGATATGCGGAGATACATGGCCAGGTGCCAGAATTGCCTTGAGATGAACCCATCACAGCAGAAGACAGCAGGATTCATGAGATAGCAAAGAAACGCCGAATATCCGTGGCAAATTCTAAGCGCTGACCTCATGGGACCATTGCCATTATCAACTAGCCAGGAATCGTTTTATCCTGGGCGTGACCGACTACTTTTCCAAGTACTCAATCCTGGTAGCTATGCGGAAGGCTACAGCAGCGAAGGTAGTAATAGCATGGAGGAACAAGTGTTCTTGATATTTGGAGTCCCACAGATTGTGATTTGCGACAACGGGGTGCAGTTGAAAGGCAAGGCTTTCAAGTTATTTGATTGTACCAATAAATTCGTAAGAAAATGTTTCAATTGTGATAGTCATTGGGATAACGTACCCATTAATCCTGAAATAATGTACTTCCAATTCGGGGTTATCCAAAAATAACTCACCTCATACCTCTATCCAATCGCCGCAGCAGGCGTTCCCCAAGGTTCCATCCTAGGTCCAATCCTGTTCATCACCTACATAAATCCTCTCCCCCAAACCTCCTCATATCATCTTGGAGAATGGACACCATCACCAACAGACTTTACTCTTGCAATAGACAGACTCAACAAAATTCTGCAGTAAGTGGAAAATTAAAATTTAACCACGACAAGACTAACACTATACTGTTTATACTAAACGCAGACCCTCCTTTAACCGACAAATCAAGACACAATAACATTCTCTGTTCCCGTGGCCCACCCACGTTAAAGTACCTAGGCCTAACTTTGGACAACAAACTGACTTTCACTGCACACGTTCAGGACAAATTAAACGCAGGCAAACTGGACTACAAGACTATTATTTCCTCTACTCTCACGTGTCTGCAAAATGACTGGTGACCAACAAACTCCTCCTTTACAAAGTGGTCATTACGCCCGATGTTGCTCTACGGCTGCTCCGCCTGGAGCCTGGACTTGTAGTAGGCAACATCAAGATACTCCAGGACAACACAGAACAAATTTCTGAGACTCACAACAGACTCTCCACAACGCACTAGTCATTGACTCACACCACGAGACTGCGTCCATTATCACCCGTACACTCCTATATCCAAAATCGTCTGCTGAAACTCCTTTCCATTCTAGACTGTCATCCTAATCCGCTCTACCGCGAGATAGCCTCCTATAGATCCTTCTACACTCTACAGGCACAAAAGAATAAAACAGATACTCCTGTAACTCACTACACCAGCTGCAGGTTTTCCTCTCCTTTTTTCCCTGCATTCCTATCCTGCTCACTTAACCTTTCTCGTTCCTCACTTGTTATGAAGGTTAAAATGTACTACACATTTATACTTCTGTATTTATTTTATGTATATATTTATAGTAACAAATATTTATTCATTCATATGTAATTATACTTTACTCTTTCCAATTGGTGCACAATTAACATGCACGAGTATGTTTGTTTCTAAGTTAGCAAGTTGCATCAAGTTCGAGCATATCATGGGCATGACTTCCCCCCAGCATCACCGTTTGGGTTTTAGAACATTAAAATCTAATCTAATTCAAACGTCTTTTAGCTTTAGTTGAAAGAGGTACTTGGCAATTTATGCTATTTTATTTCTTACTAGAAAACTTTTCTGAAGACTTCATACATCTTATTGATTTGTAAGTAGATATTGTGTATTTAATTATTCAGATTAATCTAATTCAGAAACTAGCCGAACTAGAGTTTTGTATAGTTATGTTCCTTATAATTATTATTCCTTAACTTCCGATGAGGCGGTTAATAAGTTTGAAATAAATAATTCCAAAAAATATCGTAAAAGTATTCGGAGTTGAGCAGAAACACACCGTACATTCTGAACCGTACTTCTACGAGAGTTCCTACAGCGTTATTCCTTCTTTGTAAACAGACACTGTTTCAACTCGTTCTAACTCCTTTCTGTCCCTCAATGTATGCTAACCTCATCGCACGCATCGACCTCGGCAGTTGTCGTACTTACAACTTCCGACGGCTCATTGCTCTGGTTCAACCCCCGCTTTGTCGTGCAGTCGTACTCTGCCGCCTGTTGTAACGTTTCTTTTCTTTGGCACTCGTACTGAAGTGCTTTCCGTTTTCCGCCTTTTCATTATAACGCCTACTAAAGTGCACTTCGTTTTCCCTCTGTTATTTCCCGCAAAGTGTACGAGTGTTCAGTTTTCTACTCTTCCTGTTACACCGCAATTTCAAGTGTTAACCCGTGTTCATTTCTATTCGTTACACCGCATGTTCACGGGTACGCAGTTTTCCGCTATTCTCGCTACACCGCATGTTCACCGCTATAAAGGAATATTTACGCCTTCAATCAGCTCGCCTTTAGTCTAGAGGACATAATCTACGCTCATAAAGGTATCTGGAGCCAGGGACGGGGGGAGTCGACTCTCTTTTCCCTTTGGAGGTTCCATTTCCTTAGAGCTTTGTCACGCCAGTGTCCACATCTGGAAGGTAAGCTTTATTATTTCATTTTATTTGTATAATTTCATTTTGATTGCCCGCATTAAGAACTACACCCTATTGTATACAGTCACTTACCGCTTTGTTTGCAAAGGTCAAACAGACACAATTTTAGAAAGTACATTACAAAAGGTGATAAAATTGTAGAATGGCCTGGCGGTATTACGTGTAAATTTTCAGAAAGAAGTGTGCGTTCTATTTTAAATAAATTAGTAGCATTTGTTAAAAGCAATATAAATGCAACGTCAATCAAAAAGCTTGCGAACAATTGTCGGTACAGACATCTCAATAAAAAAGGACACACCATACACTGCGTTTCGCACAACAGCATATTCAAATGTAGTACGCTTCTGCAAATTCTTTCAGAATTATCGGTACATTACACTGCGTTCAGGAACATAAAAAGGCAGATTTACACTATGCGTAATCTATGTTTTTAAATTAATCATTTGTACGGTAAATCGGAAGATATGAGATATATTAGCACTACGTTTCGGGAGAATAGGAAATGATGTTTAAAACCGTATAACCAGCTAAAAAATATGCCGGCGAATTCCACGGATATATATTCGAAGTCATGGCTAAACGATTACTATCCTAATCGACCCATCGATCTAGAAATTTAAATTTATACGATTTGTGTCGTTATTACGATCTTTCAGCGATCAATTAGAAGCCGAAAACCAAATTAAATTAAATAATAATGTTATTTTAAGAAAGCGTGGCAAAATTACGTGATCCAACATCCGATTTACAAAACTTTAAATACCGAACAAGATCGCAACAACAAATATAACCATTCCCTTTTGCTTCTTTTTAAACCGTGGCGAAAAGAATATGATATTATAAAAGGTTTTCGGACATAATAAGAAGCGTTTGAATATTATTCCGCGGAATTCAGAAAGGCCATGACCTATCACGATAAATTAATTATGATTGAAGAAGCAATCAAAGAACTTCGCAGTAAAATTGCAGAATTCAAAGAAGAAAATTTAATTAATTCAGAAGAGGATTATATTATACGAGAAGTGCAGGATGCAGAAGTGGCGATGTTGGAAGTTTGCGCGGCGATGTACACTAAACGAAGATCAAAACCGGATTTTTAATAAAATAACTAAAACTCTTATCGACCAAAGTCATAATAAATGCAATAGTCAAATAAAATTATTCGTTTCTGGTGTAGGCGGTACGGGTAAATCGTATCTCTTAAAAGCGTTAAAAGTTTGGATTAACAATACATTTCCGCCTAAGACAAGACTCTGTTTCAGTGGCTATAACGGCTCCGACCGGCCGTAATGAAAGAAGGGAAAATTGCGGTCAATGAAAAACTAAACAAGGGTTAAAGCGTCCTAGTTATTTATTTCACTTGTTAAATGACAGTGAATTTAAATACCTAGACGAGGTGATTGTTAAACGTTCGCGCGTACAAACCTGATATTTTAACTAAAGTTACCGTAAACGACGAACAGTTGGAACAGCATTTAATCAATTTATTCAATTCGTTGCGAGGTACTAAGAGTATTGGCAACGTCGTCGCCAAGAACTCAATGCCATGACACGCGATTTTGCGGCGCCGACTATTTTTGTCACTTTGTCGTGTGCAGAATACGATCATTCCGAATTATTGCAGTACATTGTCAAAATTAATAAAGGAAATAAACTACAAGAACAAGCATTTATACATAGCAGTAATTTCAAGAAAGAATTAATAAAAAAGAAGTTAGCTAGTAAAAAAGAATCGCGCAAGGAAAGACGATTGAAAAAGAAGCCACATCATAAAGAGGGGTAGAATTTGCTTCTGATGTCATGAAGATTTTACTACATATTTTTGAGGAAACGTGGAGAAAATGTCCGCCGAAGAGAGTTATGTGCTTTAGATCCGACAAGCGTGTGTAGATATTATCACCGTCTCATCCGAAATATGTTCAAGTTTCTAATAAATGATAAAATAAATCCGGTATTAGGTTTCGTGGAGCATTATTTTTGGCGCGTAGAATATGAAGAAAGGGAGGCAGCGCATTACCACATGTTATTGTGGATTCGGGATAGTCCGGAAATTAATTATTCATCTGGAAAAGTGGCCGATTTCATTAACACATACATTTGTGCACGGTTAGCGGAATCCTTTAGAGTCCCCTATCTTACACTCGTTTGTCCGGAAATATCAATTGCATAAACGCAACACGTACTTCGGTTTGAATTTCCGCGTAAAGTTACTGACAAATTAATAATTAATGACATAATTTCCACAATCGCGTCTAGAGTTAAAGGTTTCGGTCCGAAACGTGTTTACAACTTGCCTAGACAGAGAAGTGAGGTTCGCAATAACGACTACAATCCTGTACTTCTATAGCTTCCGGCGGATTTAACGTTGACGGGCAATTTGATAAAGACGGAGATTGGAGATTAGTTATTTACGTAACCAGTTATATACCTAAAAATGAAAAAACGGAATTAGAAGATTTATGGGCTGAATATGTAAAGAATCGAATAGAAAAGCGTTGTGGAGTTAAGGTTCAAAAAAAAATTAACGCATCGTCAGATCGGGTTATACGAAACAGTGGATCGGTTACTCGGGCACCATTTGTACGGTAAATCGGAAGATATGAGATACATCAGTACTACGTTTCGCGAGAATAGAAAACGATGTTTAAAACCGTATAACCAACTACAAAATATGCCGACGAATCCCACGGATATATATTTGAAGTCATGGCTAAACGACTACTATCCGAATCGACCCGACGATCTAGAAAATTTAAACTTATACGATTTCTGTCGTTATTACGATCTTTCCCGCGATCAATTAGAAGCCGAAAACCAAATTAAATTAAATAATAATGTTATTTTAAGAAAGCGTGGCAAACCTTACGTGATCCAACATCCGATTTACAAAACTTTAAATACCGAACAAGACCCTCAACAAATATAACCATTCCCTTTTGCTTCTTTTTTAACCGTGGCGAAAAGATTGAGATATTTTAAAAGGTTTTCGGACATAACAAGAAGCGTTTGAATATTATTCCGCGGAATTCAGAAAGGCCATGGCCTATCACGATAAATTAATTATGATTGAAGAAGCAATCAAAGAACTTCGCAGTAAAATTGCTGGATTCAAAGGAGAGTATTACATTAATTTAGAAGAGGATAATATTATCCGAGAAGTGCAAGACGTGGCGATGTTGGGAGTTTGCGCGGCGAAGTACACTAGTATTGACGATCGCGATAAGAATGTATTTAACTTAAAAGAAGATCAAAGCCGGATTTTTGATAAAATAACTAAAACTCTTATCGACGACCGAAGACAAAATAAATGGAATAGTCAAATCAAATTATTCGTCTCTGGTGTAGGCAGTACGGGTATATCGTATCTCTTAAAAGCGTTAGAAGTTTGGATTAACAATACATTTCCGCCTAAGAAAGACACTATTTCAGCGGCTATAACGGCTGCGACCGGCCTGGCTGCCTTATAACGTAAATGGCGCCACCACTTATTGGCTTTTATCGCTTCCGGTAGAGCACCAACAAACTGAAGAATATAATAAATTAAATATCGAAAGTTTTGGGGCGATTAGGCACGTTCTCAAAGACATGAAATTATTGATAATCGATGAAATTAGTTTAGTTTCGAGTCTCGTTTTCGCTTATATTCATCTTCGGTTGACGGAAATTGCTAAAACCTTTACCTTTCGGTAATTTTAATATTTTACGTTTCGGTGAGTTACTATTTCAGCCCGTTAAAGGTAATCAAGTTTTTAAAAAGTTAACCCGCATCGAATGTAAATCGAAACTCGGATCTATCGGTTCTGTTGATCTTTGGACGATGTTCGAATACGACGAATTAAAAATTAATGTAAGACAGAAAAATGATAAAAGCGGTTTTATAAATACCTTACTCAACATTCGGTCGAGTAAAATCTGCGAAGAAGATATCGCACTATTAAACTCGCGTGTTTTGCTGAATAATGATTTAAATAATGTAATTCAAAATTATAAAGAATTACTCGATGCCGGTAGAAATCCGTTATGTCTCTTAGCGACTAAAACTCAATGTATAACTTTTAATAAACTTTATTCTGATAAATTCGCGAAAGAAATAGTCATCGATGAAATTGATTATAATTCTAAATTATCGAATAAAAAAACTAAAGATTTGAACTTAATAATTAATAAAATTTCGAAGACGTCTCTCGCACTGCTAATTTATCTAAAAGAATAAATTTATTTGTTGGCGAGTAAATAATGATTAAAAGAAATATCGATATTGCTAACGGAATTGAAAACGGAACAATAGGTACAGTAGAACGGTTTGTTTATAAAGGTAAAATCGTAGATTCTTTAATCATTATCGTGAATAACAAACCCTTTTCTTTAAGAAGAGGTTCAAGCTGCGATTTCAGTTAGTAAAAAATATTTACGTGCATAGGAAACAATTTCTGATGACTCTTTCGTAAGCGGTAACCATCCACAAATCTCAAGGCTTAACCTTGGATTGTTTATTCAAGAGTTTAGGTAAAGAAGTGTTTGCACCGGGCATGCACTATGTAGCTCTCGCAGGTCACTAATTTAAACGGTTTGTATTTAATTGATTTCGATTCGTCAAAAATAAAAGGAGATACTGACGCGATAAATGAATACAGTCAGTTTAATAGTAGTACCCAATCACCACGTTTGCAAACTGCGAATAATAATATTTGCGTTTCTCCCACCATCGATTTAACCAAAAAAGAATCCCTTCTTCAATCGTATGTTAATCGCGAACTTGGTTCAAAAACGGAAATATTTGGCTTACCAAATTCTGACGGTGTTTCATGTTACGCGAATGTTGTTGCACAGTGTGTGATTAATATAGATTCCTTTAAGCTTAACCTAACGAATAACCTTGTCAATAATATAAACCCAACTTTCCCGGATCCAAAAACTCGCGATAACTACCAAAAAGTGAGTGTAACTTGCGAATTATTTAATATTTTAAAATCCGGAATAACTCGTGGAACCAAAAAATCTAACACCAAAAGACTCCGTGAATTAATTGCTCTCGGTAGCGACATAAACTTCAACGCTAATATTCAGCAAGACGCGAAAGAATTTCTATCGTTCCTAATAAACGCTTTAAAAACAGAAAATAACATTCCTTGCAGGTTATTTGATTGTACAGTTAAATTCGTTCGAAAATGTTTCAATTGTGACAGTCGTTGGGATAACGTACCCATTAATCCTGAAATAATGTACTTCCAATTCGGGGTAATCCAAAATAACGAGCCGGTTAGTTTTCTAACGTTATTGGACTATAAATTATCAGATATCACGTGTTCAGAATGCGGAGAAAATAAAATTCATACTCGAAGTAAATTAAATTCGGTATCGGATTATCTAATAGTAATATTAACGCGTTATCAAGAAAATCGTGTTTTAAACGAAATCCACTCTTTTGACGAAAATAATATTAATATTGATGGTTTTAATTTCTCACTGACGTCCGTGATATACCACTACGATTCGGACCTTAACTCTGGTCACTGCGTTTGCGCGATAAAAAGTCCAAATAATTCGTGGACTTTGTTGAATGACGAAGTAATTAATTATAATTTTAAATTTAATCCGGGCTTAAAAAACGCGTACATTATATTTTTAAAAACAATAAACAATCTGTCAATAAAATATCTATTTCTGCTGTTAGAGAGCCAGCAGATAAGTGATAAGTAAGCAAATATGGCTTCAAGGTTCAAGGTAGAACATAGGCCAGGGAGATTAAATAAGGCAGCCGATGCCCTATCAAGAGTGTTAGAGAAGAAGGAGGAGGTCGACGTCGTGGATACCAGCAATGACCTGTCTAGACCGGATCTGTGGTACAGCAAGATGGTAACGAAGATCCAAAGGCCTATCCAGAGTGGAGAGTGGAGAATGGACAGGTTGCTGAAGAGGATTGTGGATCGGCAAGAGATTCTCGGAGAAGACCATCCGTGGAAAGTGGTAATCTCCAAATCCCGAAGGTCTACGCTAATAATGGAGTACCACGATAGTACTCCATTTGGGCTCTTACAAAACACTGCAGCGAATCAACGAAAGGTGCTACTGTCCAGGAATGAGCGCCGACGTGCGGAGATACGTGGCCAGGTGCCCGACTTGCCTTGAGTTGAAGCCATCACAGCAGAAGCCTGCAGGATTCATGGGACAGCAAAGAGTCGCCGAATATCCGTGGCAAATTCTAAGCGCTGACCTCATGGGACCATTGCCATTGTCAACTACCCAGAATCGTTTCATCCTGTGCGTGACCAACTACTTTTCCAAGTACTCAATCCTGGTAGCTATGCGGAAGGCTACAGCAGCGAAGGTAGTAATAGCCATGGAGGAACAAGTGTTCTTGATGTTTGGAGTCACACAGATTGTGATTTGCGACTACGGGGTGCAGTTGAAAGGCAAGGCATTCAGTGCAAGTTATTTGATTGTACCAATAAATTCGTAAGAAAATGTTGCAATTGTGATAGTCATTGGGATAACGTACCCATTAATCCTGAAATAATGTACTTCCAATTCGGAG
Organism: Rhodnius prolixus; assembly: GCF_049639745.1. NCBI lineage: Eukaryota > Metazoa > Arthropoda > Insecta > Hemiptera > Reduviidae > Rhodnius > Rhodnius prolixus. The sequence continues at coordinate 3,663,035 of NW_027411635.1, read as the reverse complement.
TTTTTCCAAAATAACGAACCGGTTAGTTTTCTAAAGTTATTGGACTATAAATTATCAGATATCACGTGTTCAGAATGCGGAGAAAATACAATTTTTTATTCGAAGTAAATTAAATTCGGTATCGGATTATCTAATAGTAATATTAAAGCGTTATCAAGAAAATCATGTTTTAAACGAAATCCACTCCTTTGACGAAAATATTATTAATATTGATGGTTTTAATTTCTCGGTTCGGACCATAACTCTGGTCACTAGGTTTGAGCGATAAAAAGTCCAAATAATTCGTGGACTTTGTTGAATGACGAAATAATTAATTATAATTTTAAATTTAATCCGGGTTTAAAAGAAATAAAAACAATTTGTGTTTCAACTCTTTCTAACTCCTTTCTGTCCCTCAATGTATGCTAATCGCATCGCACGCATCGACCTCAGCAGTTGTCGTACTTACGACAACTTCCGACGGATCATTGCTCTGGTTCAACCCCCGCTTTGCCGTGCAGTCGTACTCTGCCGCCTGTTGTAACGTTTCTTTTCTTTGGCACTCGTACTGAAGTGCTTTCCGTTTTCCGCCTTTTCATTATAACGCCTACTAAAGTGCACTTCGTTTTCCCTCTGTTATTTCCCGCAAAGTGTACGAGTGTTCAGTTTTCTACTCTTCCTGTTACACCGCAATTTCAAGTGTTAACCCGTGTTCATTTCTATTCGTTACACCGCATGTTCACGGGTACGCAGTTTTCCGCTATTCTCGCTACACCGCATGTTCACCGCTATAAAGGAATATTTACGCCTTCAATCAGCTCGCCTTTAGTCAAGAGGACATAATCTACGCTCATAAAGGTATCTGGAGCCAGGGAGGGGGGGAGTCGACTCTCTTTTCCCTTTGGGGGTTCCATTTCCTTAGAGCTTTGTCAGGCCAGTGTCCACATCTGTAAGGTAAGCTTTATTATTTCATTTTATTTGTATAATTTCATTTTGATTGCCCGCATTAAGAACTACACCCTATTTTATACAGTCCACTTACCGCTTTGTTTGCAAAGATCAAACAAGTTTTGGTCCTCCGGGCCGGATTTATGAAAATAACAAATTTAATCTAATAAGTGTCAGATTCATAAAAAATAATAATTTTCTTTCCTCAAAATTAGTAAATTCATCTCAAAAAATGGTAATATGTTGCAATAAAATTTTTGCATGTTCAGAGCATGTTTGCACAATCATAACATTAAAAGTTAAAATTACGTCCGGTACATATGTATATCCGCCCAAGTATAAAGTCCAATTTCACAAACTAGCCTTTCAAAACTCTTGTCAAAATTAGAATTCACTCATTCCCGCCGTGTCTCGGAGTACTACGTACATCTCCCGCTAGAGCGCTGTAACTCATTTCCCACAGCTGGCTATAACCTCTTGCTACCTGCCGTGTTTACATTTCTCTGTTATTGTTTATGTTTACCTGTCAACTTATGTCATTGAAATAATCTTCTTAGTTTTTCAATTAAATTCAATTATTTATTCATTTTTTCGTTAGCATTAATTATTATTAATTAAATTAACTACATTCAGAGAATTTTACGAATCATTAATTTTTACTTGTATTTAAACTGATTCATTTCTGCGCATTTCTTCATCTCAGTTGTCTCAATTTGTTCGAAATATTGAATAACCGCTTCCTTCTTATCCTAGCTACGCCTCGCTCTGTTGCCCACGAATGCGAAACCATGCCTAACGCTCAGGCCAAATCACAACTGGATTCTGATCCTGAGTACGCTCAGTTGCTCATGACCTGTCGACGTTTGCTCGCGGATCGCGATGAAATATTTTCAAATGTCACCGCTATTCATGACAAGAGTAAAAAATTTACAGCTACCTCAATTAAGCACAATTCAGTCATATGTGTCAAAATTAGAAGGGCATAATCAAAAATTTGAAACCGTACAGGATAAAATAAAAGATATTAATTTCTTGCTTGAGACTAGCGATCGGCTCGAAATTAATCAAGTTAGCAACGCGTTCACTGACTTAATCGTACACGTTGAATCACGTTATTTACTCTTAAAGAAGCAGGAGCCAGCTCCTCCTTCTACTGCAGATGCATCTACTAGTAGCCTGCCTCACTATAATTTCAATCCGCTTCCTCGAATACCTATTCCTCAATTCGCCGGTAATATTGATGAATGGCCGGAATTCCACAGACTTACAAGTCAAGGGTTCATGACGTTAATGAATTATCTAACGTTCAGAAATTTCAATACTTGAAATCTGCCATAGCAGGAGAAGCTGCTGCTATTTCTGGCCTTTCTTTTACAGAAGAAAATTATTCCGTTGCGTATAACACTGTTCAGGCCACATTATGAGTTTTGGAGTGGACTGTACCCAAAGTTAAATTATAACTTAAAATGTTAAAATAAATTCTATAAGGGTTACAGTCAATGCTGTTTGCTGCCTAACAGCAAACAATAAAAGTTAAACTTTGCACCTTGTTGCTGTGCCCAGCAACAAGAGTCAGTAATCAGCTAGTAGTAGTACAGTACTAGTCAGATGCGAGCAGACATCAGGGCTTAGTCGGCGTATTATTCACCTCGCCTATCCCTTGCTCAATTTCTCTACATTGTTTTATAATTACATTTGTACAATTACAACGTTTATAATTACGTTTACTGCAAGTACAACGTTCTTTAAATAATTTGCAAATCAAGAATAAAAATAGTGAGTACAAGTGCGGTAGTGAAAATCTCGAACGTTTCCGCCTACGATAACGCTTCGTACATGTACGTGAGCAGTTCCGGTGTCCAGCAGGCGCATATCTACGGTTATCATCAGTCGAGAAGCACAACTATATAGCCAGCGGCTTAGCTCAGTGGTAGCGTGAGCGACTGCTGACACTAACATTACACACCGCAGGTTCGATCCTCACCACCATATACCGGAATCTAGCCTTTTTATTTTACCTTTTTTATTCTATAAAATAATTATTTTTACATATTATAGTTGGGCATCCATTCCAATTTCATAATTTAATTTTAATTATAATTATACATGCTAAGTGGCAATTGTGGTTATTTTCTCCGAATTTTAAGGACCCTCCAATCCCCATTGGGCATACCTTCTCTACACAGGGTGCGGAAATAGTAAGGTTCAGCACGGAACCCTATCACGCCCCGACAAACACACTCGTTTCCCGTTACGCTAACCCTCGCAGAATTGCCGCTATGTATTTCTCAAAATTAGTTAATTGTAAGAGAAACTCTTCTCCGTCGTTAAATAATCTCAAGTCATTTTTGACTGTTCACCAAAACTCTGTCAGTGCCCTCAAGGCTCTAAATTTATCAGCTTGATGCGACTTCCTATTGTTTTCTATTTCACTTCAAAATTTAGATCCTGTAACAGCTCGTAAATTCGAAGACAGGGTTGCCACAGCTGGTATTCCTACCTAACAACAATTGATAGATTTTGTAGTTTCTCAAGTACAAACATTGGAATTGTCGCCTAGTATTTCATCTAACACTCGGGGCTCTACTGCTGTGAAGGAATTCAAACCGAATTCTAAGCAAATATTTATGTTGAATTCTTCATCTTCAATCAAGAAGCCTACGTCTCATGTCCAGCGTTCCAGATCTCCTGCTCAAGTTTGTGTTTACTGTAAATCAGCTCACTCGGTGTTTTCTTGTCCTCAGTTTACCGATCTTACCGTAGATCGAAGATACGATTTCATACGCCAGCAAGAAAAATGCTTCAATTGCTTTGGTTCACATGTCCGGCGATACGGCAAATCTAAATCGGTTTGTCGTTTATGTAACTCTAACAGCCATCACACATTGTTACATTCACAGGTTATCCGTGATTTACTCATCTCTCAACCAGCTACTAGCGCTTCACCGCAAGTTATTTCTGTTACTTCTGCAAATCCTGGTGTCGCTGAACAAACTTGCTTGTTTAATTCGTCTAATCCTCACATTCCCATGGTGTTACTAGGCACCTTAACTGCCACTATAATGGACTCGATGGGTCAGAGTTGCACCATCCGCGCCGTTATTGATCCGGGATCGCAAGTGTCGGTAGTTACTCAATCCTGCGTGCAAGCATTGGGTCTTTCTGTTAATCGTATTCGCACTCAAGTTTCATGTGTAGGCAATACACGTACTTCCGCTATGGGCATCATAGGTCTAACGTTACACTCTCGTGTTTTCGCCTTTAAATTATCGTTTCAAGCATTAGTTATGCCTTCTATTGCGTCGCGTCGTTGTTACCCGCTAAACAAATTTCCTCTGATGTCATATCTCGTTTCAAGCACTTAACGTTGGCCGATCCTACATTTGACACTCCTTCTCCGACTGATGTCCTGCTTGGCGCAGACGTGTTTCCGCAACTACTCATACAAAATTCGTTCGACACCAATACTGGTAATCCTTCTGCGATTTCAACCCAATTCGGATGGGTTATACTGGGACCTCTTGAAAATGATGAAACTTATGCAGACCCCATTTCGCTTCACATGTCGTGCGCTATATCCGCTCAGCTGCAAAACTTTTGGGCTATTGAAGAAATCCCCACTCCGTATATATCTAAGCCAGATGATGATGGAGTGGAGGAACATTTTTCTACGACCCACACTCGCAATTCTGATGGGCGCTATGTTGTTTCATTGCCGTTCAAGCCCGGAGCTCCTGCACTCACCGTTAACGCTTGCTCGCCGATCCATGCGCTCAATCGTCTCGAAAGTAAACTCAGTAAAATTCCGTCTCAGTTCAGTTCTTATAATGAATTTATGCGCGAGTATTTAAAGCCTGCAGCATATGTCGAACGCTATTACCTCCGCGAAATATATAATTCCTCATCACGTGGTTTGGAAAACTCAGCAAGACTCGTGCAAAATAAGAGTTGTATTTAACGCGTCCGCTAAAGATAGTAACAACTTCTCTCTCAATGATTGCTTGTTGCCAGGCCCCAAACTTCAACGGGACATTCATGCCATTTTGCTATCTTTCCGCTTGCATGCCGTGGCGATGTGCGCCGATATCGAGAAAATGTATCGCCAAATATTGCTGCGTCCGGAGGATCTATACACCAGCACATTGTTTGTCGTAATGGCTCCAACGCGGCCATTCAAGAAATGGAGCTAAACACTGTAACATACGGTCTAACCCCTTCTGCTTTTCTGGCTCAGCGTGTTCTAATTCAACTCGCGCGTGATGAGGGTAAACGATTTCCTCTTGCCGCTCGGGCGCTCCAGCAATGCACATATGTCGATGACATCATCACAGGTGCTCCTAATATTGCAGACGCACAGATACTTCGTCATCAACTCACTGAATTATTAAATAAAGGTGGATTCACTTTAAAGAAATGGTCATCAAACCACTCAGACCTCCTCAATGAATGGCAGGATGATCCGAATTGTTCTGCCATACGATTCCACGCTGATGATATTTCAATTAAAATTCTGGGAATCCTATGGGATCCATCCTCTGATACGTTTCGTTTTTCTGTTTCGCCATTCGAAGTTGAGCTCTCCAAAAGAACTCTACTTTCGTATATTGCTCGTATGTTCGATCCATTAGGGTTTTTAGCTCCAATTACGTCCACGTTGAAAATTCTGCTGCAACAATTATGGATCGCAAATCTAGATTGGGATGACCCGTTACCCATTCAGTTAAATTCAACCGCTAATAAACTTCTCGAACAACTACCTATTGTATCACAATTTAACATTCCGCGCTACATATTACATTCAAGCTCTTCGATCGTAGACATTGCTGGGTTCTGTAATGCTTCTGCACAGGCCTATGTCGCTGTTTTGTACATTGTCTTTCGCGATAGCGCCCTCGTTACGCCTACGTTATGGATCGCCAAATCCCGTGTAGCTCCATTAAAAACGCTCACAATTCCGAGACTTGAGTTATGCGCTGCTTTACTTTTAGCTCGCTTATATGCTTCGCTTGATTTTTCTCATTTCACTCACGCTCCTCAAAGGGTATATTTCTTCTCCGACTCGCGTGATGTGCTTCATTGGTTGCACACACCTCCTCACTTGTTAAATATATTTGTTTCTAACCGCGTTGTTACCATTCGCGAGCTTCCTTCACAAGCTCAGTGGGCTCATGTACCCACTTCTGACAATCCAGCTGATTTAGCCACCAGAGCTACACTGCCGTGTAATTTCGTCAGCCATGACAAAATGCGATTTTGGCTTCAAGGCCCTGCCTTCTTAAATTCTACTTTTGATGATTGGCCTGCCCCGTTTGACAGTGCCCAAATTGATCATACTCTTGTTTCACCTGCTGAACCGCAATGTTTAATTACCGTCAATTCATCAACCTCCGATTTAACGGACTACATTCAAAACGCTTCTTCATTTGTTAAACTCAAACGTGTTTTCGCCTGGTTCAACCGCTTCGTTAATAATACTCGAGCATCTATACTCAAATCAGATTCGTTTCACGGACCGCTGTCCGCGTCAGAACTGACTGAGGCTGAGTTAACGTTACTGCGTATTACTCAGCGCCAGTATTTTCCTCAACTCATCCTCGACTTAAATTCTAACGCTTCCGTCGCCGCTACATACTCCAAATTGTCACCTTTTTTGGATTCAACCGGTCTTGTCAGGGTGGGCGGGAGACTGACCCTCTCTAAGTTGAACTTTCATTCAAAACATCCGTTGCTGTTGCCAAAGCAGGCGCCCCTATCTCGACTTATATGCGTTCATTTTCATGTTATGTATTTACACTCACGCCCTAACACTGTGTTACCCGCTATTCGCGCGCAATTTTGGATACTTTCTCTCGTAGTCTTCTTCGTCAATGTATACACAGCTGCATTACGTGCAACCGCTTTAGGGCTCAAACTTATCAACCGTTAATGGCGCCCCTTCCAGCGCACCGTGTCGAAGTTATACGACCGTTCGCTCATGTTGGAGTGGATTTCGCTGGTCCGTTTTCCACTCGCAGCTCAAAACTTCGTAAATACCACCTAACTAAGGGTTATCTTTGTTTATTCGTATGTTCCGCTTCTAAAGCTCTTCATTTGGAGGTTGCTTCAGATCTCTCCACGAAATGTTTATTGGCAACATTTGACAGATTTGTCGCCCGCCGCGGGTTGCCCAATACCGTTTATTCAGACTGTGGTCGCAATTTCGTTGGCGCATCCAAGGAATTGCGTAATGCATCGGAGTTTATTCGAGGCTCTTCGTCATCGATTCATGACCATCTTTCTGCCAGATCCGTGAATTGGGTGTTCAATCCGCCTTATGCACCTCACTTCGGCGGATTATGGGAAGCTGGGGTAAAGTCTGTGAAAACCTTATTGACACGCATTGTTCGGTCGAGGAGTACTTCACTCTCTTCGCCCGTATCGAGGCGGTGTTGAATAGCCGTCCGCTTATTTTTATTTCTGTGGATCCGCATGAATCGAGTGGCTATCTAACTCCAGGATATTTTCTGATTGGCTCTCCGCTTCTGTCTCTGCCTGAACTTCATGTTCCCACATCCGCGTCAATTCGCAATCGTTGGTGTTATTTGCACCACTTGCTGCGGATCTTCTGGAAGCGTTGGACCAGCGAATATCTTAATTCTGCTATTCAGCGCCCCAAGTGGAATCGTCCTACTCCAGTCAATGTGGACGACGTAGTATACATCAAGTCTGCCAACACTTCTCCGCTTTCCTGGCCAATAGAGCGCATCCTTAACCTCTTCCCTGGACCCGATCGTGTGTCCCGCGTCGCCTCCATTCGCACCAGTCACGGCGTTGTTACTCGTCCGGTGCGCAATCTCATTCCTCTTCCTTTCCAGGGCTGAGCATAGCTCACCCTACTATCCCTTTCCCCTTACAGTTCCCGATTCCTTGTATCCTATCCTTCCTTACACTTTCCCACTATGGCACCCTCAGTAAAATCTTAACGATTTTAGGTGGGCGATATGTTTCAACTCGTTCTAACTCCTTTCTGTCCCTCAATGTATGCTAATCGCATCGCACGCATCGACCTCGGCAGTTGTCGTACTTACGACAACTTCCGACGGCTCATTGCTTTGTTTCAACCCCCTCTTCGGCGTGCGAGTCGTACTCTGCCGCCTGTTGTAACGTTTTCTTTCTTTGGCACTCGTACTGAAGTGCTTTCCGTTTTCCACCTTTTCATTATAACGCCTACTAAAGAACACTTCGTTTTCTCTCTGTTATTTCCCGCAAAGTGTACGAGTTTTCAGTTTTCTACACTCTTCCTGTTACACCGCAATTTCAAGTGTTAACCCGTGTTCACTTTTATTCGTTACACCGCATGTTCACGGGTACGCAGTTTTCCGCTATTCTCGCTACACCGCATGTTCACCGCTATAAAGGAATATTTACGCCTATTTGGCCTTCAATCAGCTCGCCTTCAGTCAAGAGGACACAATCTACGCTCATAAAGGTATCTGTGGCCAGGGAGGGGGGGAGTCGACTCTCTTTTCCCTTTGGGGGTTCCATTTCCTTAGAGCTTTGTCACGCCAGTGTCCACATCTGGAAGGTAAGCTTTATTATTTCATTTTATTTGTATAATTTCATTTTGATTGCCCGCATTAAGAACTACACCCTATTTTATACAGTCCACTTACCGCTTTGTTTGCAAAGGTCAAACAATTTGTTTTTCGTAATGAATCTCTTTTCGGTCCCGATAATTTGTTATTTTATGTATCCCGAATGAAAATATTTTGTTTTTGAAGAGATATGGTACAATTTACCTAAGCCCTCTTCTTTAATCCCGTCTTGAAATAAATTAATTGAGAGTAGATTTATCATTATGTATTTTAAATACATAGGCGACCTTAAGATTTTCTTTCCCATGTTTATTGTAACTGATTAATGTTTACTTCAATATAGACCGCATAACTTACGAATTTTTTAAGAATGCCTCAGACACCTTTCTGGATAGATTGCTAATTTGTTTTTATCATATCTATGATTCTGGAGATTCACCAAGCAATTTTAAAGATGCTATAATATTTCCTATCCATAAGAAAGGCGTAACTGATGATGTTAAAAATTACCGAGGCATCTCATTCTGTAATACGGTGGGAAAACTATATACAGGGCTCCTCTTGGCTAGGCTCACTCTGGGCGGATGAACGAGACATCCTAGGCGAGTTTCAAGGGGGATTTAGAAAGCACTATTCGACAATAGATAACATCACCAATCTAATGAGCCTTGTAAAAATTAAACTCAGTGCTAAAAGACGAAAAGTGTTTGCTTTTTTGTCGATTTAAGTGCGGCATTTGACCGTATTGATAGGTATTCTTTATTTTATAAGCTCAGTGAATTAGGGGTATCTACTAAAATGATTAAGGCCTTAAGAAATCTGTATTCCGATACGTTCAGCTCAATTTGGTGTTGTAACGGACAGACTGAGTGCTTTGAGACGCAGATGGGTGTCAAACCAGGGTTGCCTATTGAGTCCTCTGCTATTCTCGTTTTTTATAAATGATGTCATAAATGGTATGGATGGGGGGTATTCAAATCGGACACACTGTTATAAAGGTTTTAGCATACGCAGATGATCTCGTCTTGTTGGCATCAGATAGCATCGCGTTGCAGAAAATGATTCGCTCTCTGGAAGATTACTGTGCTAAATGGAATTTGGTCATCAACTTACAAAGGTACTCGTTTTTAGAAATGGTGGTCGGCCAGCTAGAAGTGAAAAATGTTTTTTTAAAAATGAGCAAATTGAAGTGGTGAATAACTACAAATATCTTGGTCTGACACTATCTTCTAATCTTTCATTAGAGAAGCATTTTAAAGAAAGAGCTGAAAAAGCCAAATTTGCGTTAAATGCGGTCAGCAAGCTATTACTGAATAAAAATTTGCCCTTCTCTTCCAAGATTCAAGTCTTTAATGCACTGTCTAGGTCAATGGTAACATATGGAGCACAGATTTGGGGCTACCAATTGCATTCTAAAGTTGAAATAATCTTTAGATATTTTGTTAAAAAGTGTTTCAGTCTGCCCTATAATACCCCAGATTTCATCATTTATTTAGAAAGCAATCTATCACCGACTTTTGTATACACTCTGAAACTTCACTTGAAGCATATAAAAAAGTGTATTAACATGCCCGCTTCTAGGTATCCCTTTGTACTGTCAAAAAGAATTATAGAGAATAAACTATTTTACAACTCGTTGCACAAAAAATATTTTGTAGATGAAAATGGCCAACATAAAGGTTTGTGACATCTAATAAATTCTAAAAAATATTAATGAAAATTTAATGCTGTAAAATTACTAAAATGATATCAAAGAAGTGTATTAATGAAATGTTGGGTACTTGCTGATTTGTGTACCTTTTAGCGTTTTAATCAACCCTTATAATTAACTTTTTAAACTATAAGTTTTTGTTAAGGAGATATAAACACATCACTCAATAAGTCTTCGGTCTAACATATGGATGGTAGGACAATTGATAGACCGAGGCCAGCCTGCTCTACCGGTCGCAAGGCGATGTCAATTCGAAAAGAAGACAATGCTGTCGTTTTTTTTTTGGAAATTCCGAAGGTGTAATCCACTATAAGTTAGTACCGTAAGGACGTTCTGTCGATTCTTTGCTTAATTCGGAACAGCTGCAACGAATGCACACAGTTTTGGAGAGGCGATACCCCGGCTTTGGTGAATAGGAAGAATGTTTTGCTGCAGCAGGAAAACACCCGGCCGCACACTTCCATTAACTGACTGTAACTCAACCGACTCACATAACCACGTATGTTCCAACGAATTGTTATTGATATCAGTTCTAATAGTTGTTTAATAAGATGTTATCTATTATAATTCCTGTGTTTCAATAGTCTAATTGTTGCGTTATTTATTTGTAATATCCAGGCCCTGAGGAAGACAATAAATTTGTCGAAACGTTGGCTTAAATACTTCAATTGCTGATTTTTATTTTGACCGTTTAATTCTGAATATTGTAGAGTTTTCATCTTTGAATAACATAACAATTTTACATTTGAATCAGATTTATTGTAAAGTAAAGTAATTGCCTATTTTTTCAGGCGGGCTTTACTTCCAACTACCAATTAGACGTCGTGGACAGAGGCGACTAGCGAACATACTTTACTGTAAATTCCTTTTATTAACCTTTAAATAAAATCCAAGGCCTAAAGACCGGGAATCGAACCCAGTACCACAATGCATATTAGCTTTACAGGTCTCGTCTCTAACCGCTCGGCTATCGTGGCGCCTGAGAGCAGGTATAATATTAAAATCAATAACTTTACAGTACTTTTGTTTTAAGAAATTCTTTTTTTTTACAATAAAAAAAAAGTACGATTTAATTGAAGTGAATAATTTTGGACCAGGCAATCCACAAAAAAGAAGAAACTCCCCCCGTTGTCTATAGACAAAAATTATTAGAAATTATGATTCCCGACCTGCCTTTACGGACGGGTCGAAGATGGGCCCATGTGGGTAGCGCTGTGTACACAGAGGGAGTTACCCTTAGTTGGACACTCCCTCATTATGCATCGGTATACACGGCCCTAAAGCAAATAATGGACAAAAATCACAATAAAGCGTTGGTGTTAACTGACTCACTAAGTGCAGTCATGGCTCTTTGGGATAAGTTCTCGACGGACCCGTTGGTCTCCAAAATATTTTATTATTTATCTAAGTTGCGTTCACGTGGTCAAAGGGTGACGTTCGCTTGGGTCCCGGGCCATATTGGTGTGTCCGGCCAAACGCGCCGCCTCTACAACTACTGATGCAGTCATCCCTGTGCGTCCCACTGACCTAAAAGTATATATGAAACTCCTAATAAGAAGTAAATGGCAAGCGCAGTGGGACTGTACAAATGAAAAATTAAAAGTGTAGTAAATTTGGAATGTTAGATATTTGGCAACCCTGTAGAGGGTGTAAGAGAAGGGCTGACCGCTAGGAGTGGCCATAAAGTTGCAGGTAGCAAGGGACATTCCTTTTTCCATTCCATTACTGTGTGTGATGTGTGTTGGGCCTTGTGTTGGCGTTAGAATCTTATGTCTTATGAGAATAAACTATACTTATGATAGATTGGTGTTTATTTCAACCCTTAGTATTTAAAGTATTAATTTGTGTTTTGTTTTCTTTAGTTTTTCCTTTAACTCATTTTATATTCTACAACTTCAGGTGTGGGGTAAAGAACTGGTAAAGTGCGGCAAATAGTAAAGAACTGGTAAAGTGAGTTAAAGTTCGGTTAATTTGTTAAAGAATAGTCAATTTGTGTGAAAAAAATGAAACTTGGCAACATTAAGAGGATTGAGTCCGCAATTATGTTTGCTCCGGTAAAGGAGGCAAAAAGATTTTATGAAATTATTTTTGGGTTAGATGAAGGGCGTCTAAGCAGAAAAAAGTTAAAGGAATTTGAAGGTTTCAAGTTAAATGATGTGGACTTATGTAATAAAGTAGAAGAGTTAAAGGATACATTTTCATTGTGGGAGTTAAAAAGTGTTATAAACCTATTGGGTATTCAGTTAAGCCCTAGGCAGGATGTGGCGTCTGAGTTGTGTAAGTTCCTAAATAATATTAGCTTATTATTTGAGGCAACGAATGAAGAACAACTAGAAGAAGAAGAAGATGAATACGTTGAGGAAGTGAGTGAAAATTCTTCATGTTCAAAATATGTGCAGCAATGTCGACCATTTCAGTTTTCTTCTAGAGACATAGAAGAAAGTCTGAGGCCATTTACCGGCGAAGATAACTACACCATTAACTTGTGGTTAACTGATTTTGAAGAATTGGCACAAGTGATGAGGTGGCAAGAGCTGGAAAAATTGGTCTTTGCAAAGAAGTCACTGAAGGGACTGGCAAAACTTTTTGTTAGTGGTGAACGGGGTTTAACCAGTTACAGCGCATTGAAACAAGCACTGATTGATGAATTTTCCAGTAAAACAAACAGTGCTGAACTTCATCGAACTTTAAGCAAGCGCACCATGCAAGAGGGTGAGTCTCTTCATCAGTATGTATTAATCATGAAAGAAATGGCAGCTAGAGGTGATATAGAAGTAGGATCGCTGATTCAATATATTATTGATGGCATTCCTGATCCGCTGCCAAATAAGATACATCTTTATGAGGCTCAAGATTTGAAAGAGTTGAAGAGGAAACTTATGATTTATGAACAAGTGCGGCCCAAGTGTGATTACGAAAACGTTAAGGAGAAATCTTGCAGATTAAATAAAGTTGTTTCGGATTCCAAGCATGCAACCAGAAAATGTTTTAATTGTCATCAACAGGGGCATGTGGTGGCTGAATGTCCGAAACCCAGACGTGAGAAGGGAAGCTGTTTTGAGTGCGGCAAAATGGGACACCTTCAAAGGGAATGCGAACGTCAGAAGGAGAGCACACCATCTTTAGTTTCGCTGGTAGTTGAAAAATCTGTTCTACCTCCATCCACAGCAGACATCCTCAGAGAAGGCGCTACTCCTAGTGGAGGAGTGGAAGCCTTGCCAGGTTCAGCAATATCATTGATAAGGGAAGATCGTGTAAGTGAAGACGATATATTACGTGAGGTAGCAATTAATGATGGTTCGGAGTTAATGTTAATTGATTACGGTGAAGTAGAAATTGTAAACCCTGAGCTTAATATGAATGATGTAAAATCTGTCCCTAAAATTGTTAATGAGTATATACCTAACGAGAAACGTAGTGAACCCGCTGTAGAGATTAAAGTGATTCCTGAGCAAAATCTGTCAATTCTACAGGAAAGTGATAAGGGAATTAGTGAAAGTAGTGAATGTTTAGAGGAAAAAGTACTTAAAAGATTTGAATTATGTAATGGGTTGGTGTTCAGAAAGAGAAGGGGAGTTACACATCATTCCAAAGTGGAAAAGTCCGTTTGTTCAATTACACATTGATCATTATGGCCCATTAGAAAAAAGCTCACAGGGCAATAAATTCATTTTCGAAGTCATTGATGGGTTTTCAAAATTCATTAAGCTCTATCCGTGTAAAACGACAAATGCTAAAGACGTAATTAAGAATTTAAATATCTATTTTCATACTTTTAGTATCCCAGAGATAGTAATTTCCGATAGAGGTTCTGCGTTCACCTCGGGAGCTTTTAAAGACTATTTAGAATCAAAAGAAGTCAGACATATATTAGTGGCCACGGGAACCCCCAGGGCTAATGGCCAAATAGAGAGAAGTAACAGGGACATAACCCATATGTTGGCCAAACTAACTCCTTCTCCAAATAAGTGGGATACGGTTATTCCAGAAGTCGAATTTGCTTTGAACAACACATTTAATCGTTCTCTTGGAGACACCCCCAGTAGTGTGCTGTTTGGTGTTGACCAAAGGGGCAAAATCAAAGACATTTTAAAGCAGTTTATAGATGAGTTGAATAGTAATGAAAGAGATTTAGCTGAAATACGTAATATGGCGGCGAGGAACATTGAAAACTCGCAGGCTCAGAACAAATTAAACTTCGATAGGCGACATAAGATGACAAAAAAATATAAGCAAGGTGACTTGGTGATGATCACCAATACAGATGTTACCCCAGGTGTAAATAAATTTGCCGAGTTAATTTTAAGGTCTTATGGGTTCGCAAAATTACAAGACAAAGTTAAATATTATATAGCTAATTGCATTAAGTGTATTGCATACAATTCAGTCTTAGGAAAGAAAGAAATGTGGTGGACAATCTTTTGCTCCATGCTAGGTACCGGTTTAGGGGATATACGAGGTGTGTTCAAAAAGTAACGGGAATTTTTAAATTTCGCGGGTTAGGAGAGTCTGATTGTAAATTTTTTTTTTTATTATGTTGGTACACATGCCCCTGAAGTACGATAAAATTTTCAGTAATATTCATTGTTTACTTCTTAAGTGGCAGCCGTTAAGGTTAGACGTGTTTTTCGAGCTTGGCGATTTTTGTTTGTTAAAAAAAATGGATCAAAGAATTTGTATTAAATTTTGCGTAAAAAATGAAATAAAGTGTGTGAAATGTTAATAAAGGCATATGGTGAGTCTGCTATGAGTAAAACAAGGATTTACGAGTGGTATAAGCGTTTCTAAGATGGCCGCGAAAACGTTGAAGATGACGAATGACCTGGACGTCCAAGCACATCAACAACCGATGAAAACGTGAAAAAAATGAAAGAAATGGTTATGAACGATCGCCGAATCACAATCAGAGAAGTCGCTGATGATGTTGCCATATCAATTGGCTCATGCCATGAAATTTTTTCGGATGTTTTGGGTATGAAACGTGTGGCAGCAAAATTTGTTCCAAAATTGTTGAATTTCGAACAAAAACAGCGGAGAATGGAAGTTGCTCAAGAGTCACTCAATGAAGTCGACAACGATGCGGATCTACTGAAACGTGTTATAACAGGTGACGAAACATGGATTTACGGATATGATGTCGAAACTAAGGCTCAATCGTCCCAGTGGAGGCATTCTGGATCGCCAAGACCGAAAAAGGCTCGACAAGTGCGGTCGAATGTGAAGGTTATGCTCACTGTGTTCTTCGATTTTAATGGCATAGTGCATCATGAATTCTTGCCACAAGGTCAAACAATCAATAAGGAGTACTACCTACAAGTTCAACGCCGTTTGCGTGAAGCAATCCGAAAAAAACGCCCGGATTTGTGGCAAAACAATTCATGGATTTTGCACCACGATAATGCACCTGCTCACACTTCACTGCTTGTTCGTGAATTTTTGGCCAAAAACAAAACTTTAACGATGCCCCAGCCTCCATATTCGCCAGACATGGCTCCATGTGACTTTTTTCTATTTCCAAACATAAAGAGAACATTAAAAGGCCGTCGTTTTACAAGCATAGATGACATTAAAAGCGAATCGCTGAAAGAGCTGAAAGCTATCACAAAGATCGAGTTTCAGAAGTGTTTCGAGGATTGGAAAAAGCGCTGGCACAAGTGTATTGTATGCGAAGGGGACTACTTCGAAGGCGACAATATTAATGTAGATGAATAAATAAATATTTTTTTCAAAAAACGAAAATTCCCGTTACTTTTTGAACACACCTCGTATCAGGTAACTCGGATTCCTTTTGATGGAATTTCTGAGCCTGGAATTGGCAGAGTATTAGCAATTCCTGTGTAAAGTTATAGTAGATTTTATTTATGAATTTTGTTTGTATTAGGTATGCTACGATATTATTTGCTTTGGTTATGTTAATTATGATTGTAATAGTTTTTTAGGTTTTTTTTATTAATCATTTATGTAATATTGTGTATTAACTTCTTATTGTGTATTAATTATTAATCGTTTAACTTAATTTTGTTTATGTATTAGCTTATTATGTTCAGTTATGTTTATTAGTATGATTAATTAGTACTTTTTATTAAATTGTAATTTAGCACTCTTGTGATCGAGGGCGATCACGGGTCAGGATTGGCCGAGTTGTAGTAAATTTGGAATGTTAGATATTTGGCAACCCTGTAGAGGGTGTAAGAGAAGGGCTGACCGCTAGGAGTGGCCATAAAGTTGCAGGTAGCAAGGGACATTCCTTTTTCCATTCCATTACTGTGTGTGATGTGTGTTGGGCCTTGTGTTGGCGTTAGAATCTTATGTCTTATGAGAATAAACTATACTTATGATAGATTGGTGTTTATTTCAACCCTTAGATATTTAAAGTATTAATTTGTGTTTTGTTTTCTTTAGTTTTTCCTTTAACTCATTTTATATTCTACAAAAGAAATAAAACCACGTGTTCTGAATGCTACAGTCGAGAACTACCCGCGGCACGAATCTGTGATTTTGACAAGGCTAAGGATTGTACATACACGTCTGATACATGGGTACCTCCTCATTGCCGAAAGAAGGCCGAGGTGCCCGCGATGCCGAGAAAGGCTGACAGTGTCGCACGTACTGGAAGGGTGTCAGGCACTGCTTAGCCAAAGAGAAAGAGCAGGCCTGCCACATGACAAGCGCGCAATTCTTCAAGAGGGTTCTCCTTACATAATGAGGCTATTTAGATATTTAAAGGATATTAATTTATACAGTAAAATCTAGGTTAGGTTTTAGTTTAGTTTATAATTAGGTTAGTTTATAGTTTAGTTCTTTTAAAGGGGAAAGGATTATCGAGTACTTTCCCCTTGTGTGAAATGTATTTATTAGCAAGAATGTTGTATGAATGTTTAGGATAGATCATGGTCCGGGGTTGAAAGAAATTTTATAAAAGTATTTCAACCCCTCTAGGTTAATTTTTAGACTAAGTTTATTTTAGAATGTGCAGGAAAATTTGTTAAAAGTACTGCACATTATCATAGTTCTAAGGAAATAGCCTCCTTATGGTAGATTAGTTTTAGGTATATTCGACAATAAAACACTTTTGGTCTTGATTTAATATCTTAAGTTGACGTAGATAGGGGAAGGCACGAATATATTCCAATCTCCCCCTCGTCAACTGGATCGATGAGATAAGAGGGGATGAGTGGAGATATTCCAACATACCTTGCTCAGCAAGGTGCAGAATGTGGAAGCCCGAAGGTACCGCGTGCCGACCCACCTCGAATTGACCAAAAGGCGAAAGGACCACAAAATGATTAGGGGCGCCAATGAAAAAAGTTGGGGAGAGGTATTTAGGGTTTTCTTCATTAGCACCCACTTCAGGGTCATGTTCGGATTTTTTGCATTTATAAAATTTTAACGAAGTATTAAATGTGTATCCGAATTTTCAAATTTCAGGATAATTAGGGGATGGGAAATGCATTTCGCTGAAAGATTTTTTGTAGTTTTTATCGATAAATGGTACCTTAAAATAGCAAAGTAATTGCCTATTTTTTCAGACAGGGCTTTACTTCCAACTACCAATTAGGTGTCGTAGACGGAGGCGACTAGCAAACGTACGAGTACTTTACTGTAAATTTCTTTTATTAACCTTTAAATAAAATCCAAGGCCTAAAGACCGGGAAACGAACCCAGTACCACAATAGTTACATATTAGCTTTGCAGGTCTCGCCTCTTAACCGCTCGGCTATCGTGGCGCCTGCGAGCATGTATAATATTAAAATCAATAACTTTACAGTACTTTTGTTTTAAGAAATTCTTTTTTTACCATAAAAAAAGAACGATTTAATTAAAGTGAATAATTTTGGACTCATCTTTTTGGAACACATAATAATATTCAAGTAAATTTAATTACGTTAATTGCGATAAAATTATTTTACTCAGATTTCTACTCAGGGGTACCTCAAAATATTCCCAGTGAAACCACCAAATAGAAAAAGTCCAATGGCGGCACTTCCTTGTTATTACAGCAAGATATGAGGCAGCAAAAACGGTATGAATAAATAAAAATAAAATAGATTATAATTCCAAGAATGTAGTTGTGAGTAAGAGGGGAAGTGGAAGAAAGAGAATGAGTTATTGGTGGGGCGTTTACAAGTGGAGGGGCATTGTGAATCTATCCATTCATAAAGGGCTATGAATGGACGAATGGCGATCTGGTGGGTGTATCCGGGGGGCCAGCTAACCACCAATCACGTTGAAGGATTCTTCTAGTTAATGTGGACAGGCACCCGTTTACCTGAACCTCACTCCTCTTCCCCACAATAGATTGGGGTTTATTACCTAGGGATCCTTCATGGATAAATGCCTAACCTGGAATCCACATACTAGACTTAAACGGAAAGAACAAAAACTGACGATTCAAACTACTCGAAAAACGATCGAAGTATGAACTCGAGCAGCGCTGCTGCAACGCCCGAGTGATTTGAAGTCTTATCGAGCGACGCCGCTACGGCACTATCTTTCGTGGACTAGGCTCAGCTGACATTGTAGCCAAATCTTAGCTCAGTTCAGTTAGTCTCAGCGTAGCATTCGCTTGAAACAGTCATGTAGTAACTCAAAAGTGTTTGAGCCATAAAATATGGAGAAAGATCAGATCAGCTCGTGTTCGGACGAATTAGATTTTGCCGCTTTGAATGATGAAGTTACATTGATTTACGGCGGATTATGCCGGCGAAACGAACGAATCCGGTGGAGAAGACAGTAAGAGGTGTGAGACGGCAAAAAATAAAAATTTTTGCGACAGTGAAGTTGAGACTGATGTTGAAGGATGAAATGATGATGAAATTTTATTATTTGTATACGCTTGTTTGTTTATAAATGTTTTTAAGTACCTGTAAGATGTTTACCTAATTTGGCCGAAATCGTCTCGAGTTGCCGGTTCGTGCAAGCGAAAAAGGCCTCGAGTGCAAAGGGTTAATTGTTGTTCATTCTTTTTGGTGACTGATTCATAGTTTCAATAGGATGAAAAAATAACTGCCATTTCAGTCGAGTAAAATTTAGGTCGAGGGACTAGGTCATCTTCAGGGCTGTGGAACATATTTACAATTTGTTAACAATAATTATTATTACAATGAATATGTATAATGTAACAAAATTTACAAAAATTATTTACCTAGTTTAGAAAGTAATACTTTTACATTTCAGGGTTGGTGTGTCTTCTGTCTTGTCTGTTCATGGACTTGAGTGTGATCGGATCGAAGATTACGTCTAATGATATGAGGTGGTAGTCTGATGGTACTGTGGTATGGTCTATGAACTCTTTAAAGTCAAAAGAGTTCCTGATGTTGTATTGATGGTTACGCATTGGTGTTAGGTGTTGTATGAAGAATTTGGATAGATTGATGGCTGGAGAATTTATGCATGATACGATGGGTCGTAGTAGGAAGTCTGTTCCTTTGTGAATCTTGGGTAAACCATAGATTTGTAGGTAGTAAGAGTCATTTTCGTGTGTAATTGTATGCAGTCAGTTTTGTATAGAACGTTTGCAATGTAGTTGTTTTTGCTTTGAATTTTGTTAGTTAGATCAGTTCTAATTTTTTTTGTAAGTGTCAGTATCGCTCAATAAGTTGTCCATTTTTTTGTTCGTAGTCTGTTTTTGTCATTAGTACTGTTTTTTGTCCTTTGTCAGCGTTGGTGATTATAATATTGGGGTTGTCTTTGAGGGATTGTTTTGTTTTCTTTATTTGTTGTGGTTTGATATGCGTTAGGTTTTGTTTTGTATGTTTTTTTAGTGCATAAAAGTGCATCATTACTTGGTCAGATATATGTAGTTTTTCCTCTAATGATGTTTTACAAGTTTTCGTCTAAAGGTGAGTTGCTGATAATGTATTCAGTGTCTTTTATGAAGTCCGTGACAGGAATTTTGTTAGGGGGTAGAGCAAATTTGGGGCCTAGACTCAGTAAGTAACCTACTTCATTGGGTATATTTATGTTTATAGTGTTGTATAGCCAATTTTGTGTGCATTGTATGTTCCTAGTTGTCTGTTAGTCCTTTTTGTTGTGAAAGTTTAGTAACTGTTTGTATTTCTCTTGAAGTTTGTGTTTGTGTGTTTCTTTTAGTTTGTTGCAAACAATTTCTGTGTAAGTGTTGATTTTTTGAAATGTTGTTGGGTTTGTGGTAGTATAGATTTCGTATTTTGTTTTAGAAAGTAATTCAGTGAGTAGGTGAATGTCCCTGTGTTTGATCTTAATGTGTACATTCAATAGCTGTTTGCAAGTTTTTTGATAGAGTGTACGTAGTGATTTATTATAGTGGTTGTTGTTATGTTTAGTATGTTTACATTTATTACTAATAAACTTAGGGAAAATACTATTGCTTTTGCATTTAATAAGGAAAGTGAGGTCTTCTTTTTCTGTAATGAACTTCTTTTGTAACTCTTATGAACTTTTCTTCGTGGTTTTCTTCAATTTTGCATTAACACATCCTATTTCTCTAAGGGAAACCCCTTATCGCCAGTCATTGCAGACATAGTATTAGACGACCTTTTCGACCAAATTACAACTAACCACCCACACATTTACTTTGCCAAAAAATACGTAGATGATACAATTCTATGCATTAATTCCACAAAAAACACAAGAAATCTAAAAGAAAGAAACCTAAGAGCCATTATTTAGTCAATTTACTGATTGACCATTATCACACTTTATTTCTACATTCAGGGCTAAATCTTACACTCTATCATCTTTCACGTTCCTTTTGGATTCTGTCAGCCAGACAAGCTATTCGTTCACGCATCCATAAATGTATGGTGTGTTTCCGGGTCAAACCATCCCATAACGTTCCCTTAATGGGTCAACTTCCATCGCCGAGGGTCAATCCCTCCTTTCCTTTCACACATACGGGCATGGATTTTGCAGGTCCATTCACAATTCGGATCTCGGAATGTCGTAAGGCTCTTACTGTCAAAGTTTATCTTTGCATATTTGTATGCTTCTCTACTAAAGCTGTTCATTTAGAGCTGGCATCGGATCTTTCCACCAGTGAATTCTTAGACGTTCTACAGCGTTTCATTAGCCGACGCGGCTGTCCTGCCCATCTTTATTCAAACTAATTTCGTTGGCGCTTCTGCCGCCCTTACACGAGCACTTCAATCATTACAAGCGGAGTTACAATTTTCTAAACTTATTAATGATTGTTGTTTTTCAAAATCTATATCATTTCATTTCAACCCACCTTCTGCACCTCATCAAGGAGGGCTGTGGGAACGTGCTGTTCAATCAGCTAAATACCATTTGAATAGGCTCGTTGCCAATTACATCCCCACTTACAAGGTCTTAAATACTCTTGTTATACGCACTGAAGGCATCTTAAATTCTAGGCCTCTTTCTACCATCTCCAGTGATCCTAATGATTTCTCTGCCTTAACTCCGGCCCACTTTCTATTGGGTAGATCTTTGATTGAACCACCCGATGCGGATGCGGCCATTCAACAATGTTCGCCTCGCCAACTACACTGGATTCAGGCCGTCATTAAGGATTTTTGGACACGCCGGAAATCTGAATACCTTCCAGCTCTTGCATCTCGTGGGAAGTGGACCTCAACCTCCCCTAATCTTTCTGTTGGAGATCTCGTATTGATTGATTCTGACAACACTCCGCCCTCTTGTTGGCCTTTGGCCCGTGTACTACAGGTCTTTCCTGGTTCAGATGGTATTGTACGACGTGCTCGTCTCAAAACTGCAACTTCAGAGCTTACTCGTCCAGCAGTTAAGCTCTTTCGCCTTCCAATTTATGATTAAATTGCAAGCTACCTTGATTAACTATTCTTAATCTTATGTTTCTTGTTCCGCTAGTTATTTCAATCGGTTTTACACTTCATTTGTTTTTTTGTATTCTCTTAAGAGGTTGCCTTATACAATTTATCTCAAGGCCCAGCGCCATTTCCTCCTGTTGGCCCCTATCTAATCTTCTCAAGACCTCTCGACGACGTTGACCCCTTGGGTTCAGTCTCTTAACCTTGCTCCGTAGCATGACTTCCCTTGGGCGAGTCTGAGTGGAGGCCGGGTATACGTCTGCTTATTCTCTCGTTACTCTCTCCCTGTAGCCACAGTGCTACACCTGAGCTTTGCTCATTTTGTATATACACTTTGTAGCTTACGCCTCTATGGCTTAGATTTAGTTAATTACGATTTTCGTATGGAGTCATTTTCCTTTTGGCCCCCAGTGTCGCGTATTACTACGCGAATTTATATAAAAGGGACACCAGTGGGGGGACTCCCAACTTTTCTATACATAGGTTAACTGGCAACACTGTTCGGTAGGCAGTGCCGAGTTGAACACACTGTTGGTTACTAGTTCAGTAGACTATCGTAAGTCGTCACTGCTCTAAGAGAGAATTAACTGTGCCTGTACGAAGTACAGCCTTTGAACTGGACTCGAACGCCATCTTGCCTTTTGCCAGCACATGTCTGCCTTTTAGCCTTTTTTCATCTATCTGCCCTAGACGGCCCTTTTTTGTGGCAGTGGTTGTTCTTCTATACTGTGCCATCACATTTATCAAGCAGCCTTATTACTATTCACTCAAATATTGGATTCACAGGTGAATTATTTATTCCTTATTTATTTACTTATTCCTTACACCTGGGAGTGGTCTGGCTTACTGGCGGATGATTATTCACCCTTTTTGCACAATTCATCAAATTACGCTACACTTCCGCTGCTGGATTCTTCAACTTATTTGGCACTACCTTCAACTTGTGAACACTGTATTACATTCATTTTTCATTATTACTAATACCGGCTATCCCAGTGTTTAAAGGACATTACGCCCGAAACTTGGTAGCTGTACCTACATCTCAACAGTGTGCGTCCAGTTAATCTCAGCCTCCTTCTTAGCGCTGATTCAGGGTAGCCTCATCTTTAAGGTATTTACCCTTTTATATTTGTTAGTTACTTTAACTGTTTTTGTATCAAGTTCTAACTGAACTCTTCTGATTATATCAGCTAGGGTACATGCCCTATTGCGCTCTTGTATATTTCAATATATATATCTCTTTACATTGCTATCACAAAACCTATTTTACTCTCTTGCTACCTTCAGGTGATTTAAGGAGCCTTTTCACATCTATCCTCTCTTTTAACTTTTGCTCTGATCTTTTCATAGGTTAGAGCTGGTCCTCCATTTCACAGGAAAACGCATTTGTGGGGGCTTGCTTCGACATCTGCCGTTTCCAACATTCACACCAGCACCTTGGATCTGCATGGGCTACTACAGCTTAATCCAGTCCATTACCAGTGCGCCTGACATCGGCGTTGCCCGCTGAAGACTGGGTTTTGGGTTATCATCACCAAAAATGATGTAGTGAAGAAGAATAAATGCATAGTCGTTGGAAGCACTGAAAGACTAATTCTTATTTTTGGACCACCTGATTCCTGATCTCTAGCAAGTGGGTATTTCCAGTTTAAATACTCCACAGATATACATATCTAAGACAGAAAACAGTTTAAACTTCAAAACAGATACGAACAATTTAAACAACATATACGCAAACTTACTACAAAATACTTGACAATTGGCAACACTAACTTCCACACAACCTAACACATATTACGCATAGACCGATCACACTCAGTCCATGAACAGACAAGACAGAAAACACACCAACCCAGAAATGTAATAGTATTACTTTCTAACCTAGGTAAATAATTTTTGTAAATTTCGTTTTATTATACATATTCATTATAATAATTATTGTTAACAAACTGTAAATATGTTCCACAGCCCTGAAGATGACCTAGTCCCTTGGTCGAAAGCTCGGCAAAAATAAATTTTACTCGACTGAAATGACAATTATTTTTTCATCCTATTAACCTATTAAGTGAGTTTGACGTGTATACTCTTTGTGAAAAATATAAAATTGCCATTAACTCGAAATTTTAATAAAAAAAAAAACAATAATAATATTATTTAGTAGTTGGAAGGTAATAATGAAATTTTGGTCAGGTTCCACTAGGAGCGCTAGCAGAGTCTGACGGCTCTGCCAAATAAGTGGTTGGTACATGTTTAGTTTGTAAGGTATGAAAAATAACTAAATTGGTAACATATTATTATAATAATAATGATACATTTTTTAAAAAAACCTTAAGTTCTGGAATAAACTACTTTCTTTGCCTGAAACTAGTAATCAGTAGGCATGTTACAACAGATTGCCAAACTTACTAGATAATAAACATATATCATTCAATTGGGCACTCTACGTCAGAACTTGTCTTCATACTGTAGGGGCACTAGTCTTATTATGAAAATGTATGAATTTTCCTCAATGGTTATTTTTCAAGGAAATCCCTATTAGGGAGGGAGTTCTTCAGGGGGAAATTTTAAGCCCTTTACTTTTTGCACTTTTTATATCAGATTTTGTTGACTTTTTGTTGCTAAAGGCGACAGAGGAATAAATATTAATTCGATGACGGATCTCTGTACTATTTTATAAGCAGATGACACCGTTCTTCTATCTACGACCTGGTTAGAAATTCAACAGAATTTGAATATACTTAATGAATATTGTAATATTAATTCCTTAAAAGTAAATATCAGTAAAACGGTAACTATGTTGTTTCATAAGGGAGGTCGCTTACCCAAAATGAAAGATTTTTTATTTAACAATTCCAAAATATTAGTCAGTAACAATTACACGTACCTGGGCGTCCCATTTTCTTCCTCTGATCAGTTTAGAACTGCCGCATAAAAAAAAAAAAAAAAGTTCAGCGCAACCAACAAGATTTTTTGCGCCGGTTTGTGACTACAGATGAAACTTGGGTCCACTACTATACCCCAGAAACAAAACAGCAGTCAAAGCAGTGGATACATGCTGAATCACCACCACCAAAGAAAGCAAAGGCAGTACGTTCGGCCGGAAAGGTCATGGCCTCAGTTTTCTGGGATGCAAAAGGCATTCTGCTGATAAGATTATCTTCCTACTGGCCAAACAATTACGGGGCAATACTATGCAAACCTCCTAGACCAACTACAGGAAAAGATACGCGAAAAAAGGCCTAGTTTGGCTAGGAGAAAAAAAGTCATCTTTCATCAGGACAACGCCCGCCCGCACACAAGTGTTATTGCCATGGCAAAACTTCATGAACTGAGGTACGATGATGGTTGCCACATCCACCTTATTCACCTGATTTGGCACCATCAGACTTTCACCTCTTCCCCAAGCTGAAAATTTGCCTCGGTGAACGGAGATTTCCTACAACGTAAGAACTGACAGCCGAATTGGAGAGGTATTTTGCAGGCCTGGAGGAATCTCATTTTCGAGATGGGATCAAGGCATTGGAACATCGCTGGACCAATTGTATTAGTCTACAGGGAGACTACGCCAGGGATGGGCGGGTGTTGGTCTAATGGTCAAGAGCGTGGCTTTGTAAGTGGGAGATCCCCAGTTCGAATCCCGCGTATGCAGTCATTCTTATTACTTAAAAAATAATAATACTTTTTTAAATAAAATGTAGTCATAGGCGGGATTCGAATTGAGGGTTTCCCACTTACAAAGCCACGCTCTTGACCACCAAACCAACACCCTGGCAAGAGATTCTTACCGTAATGTTAGGTCAAGAAGTCTTGCATACTGGGTGCATTAAAATGATGTGATGATTGCTTTTATTTGATGATAAAACAAATTTATCCTGATTAACCCACAACCATTACATTACACTACATTCTTTAAAATCTTCAATTATTATTACTTTTGTTCTTTGCGTCACCAATAACATTTTTTGCAGTCAGAGGACCTCCCAAAACGGTGTATTTCTGGTGGAAAATTAATATTGAAAACCGATCACTAATAGATAAAATTGTAACTTTGATCTTACATAACTCGACAAATATTAGAGATATCGAAATGGGGTTAGCGTCATTTTTTATAGTTTTTTATGTAGTTTTCATAATCATTGTCAAAACTAGTGGTCCTTATGAAACCCCAATCGGGTTTTTGGCCGTAACTCCGCCAAAAGTGAAAATACAGCTTCGGGGGGTGGAAAATTTAAAAACTAGACAAAAAAAAATATAGCTTACTTGATGGGTTTTTTCGAAGTTCCGCTTTGCTAAAAAGTTATTTAGCGATTGGTGCGTTTTAAATGGACCACCCTGTATATCTGATTGGAAACGGGTCGAAGGCATACTACGAGGGTCGTTTGAAAAGTCCGTGCAATAATAAAAACTACTTAATTTTTGGGGATAAACCTTATTTATTTTTCAACATAGTCTCCTTTTAGGCTTATACACTTCGTCCATCGCTGCTCTAGTTTGTTGATCCCTTCCGAATAATAGGATTTGTCCAAGTCTGAAAAATAGCCAATCGTTTCTGCAATCACCTCCTCGTTTGAATAAAATCTTTTTCCCGCCAGCCATTTCATCATATTGGGGAACAAATAGTAGTCCGAGGGAACCGTCCTTGCAACACTTCACACGATTTCGTTTTTGGTCAAGCGTGAGCAATCGCGGCACCCATCTTGCGGATAGCTTTGTCATGTCCAAATGTTGATGCAAAATATTATGTACCCGTTCATTCGAGATGCCCACAGCACTAGCAATCTCACGCACCTTCACTCTTCTGTCATCCATCACCATATCATGGATTTTATCAATGATTTCTGGAGTAGTAACCTCAACAGGGCGACCAGAACGTTCAGCGTCACTTGTGCCCATATGGCCACTCCGAAAATTTTGAAACCACTTATAAACTGTTCTAATCGAAGGTGCAGAGTCACCATAATGTTTATCAAGCTTCTCTTTAGTCTCCTGAGGCGTTTTGCCTTTCATAAAGTAGTGTTTAATCAACACACGAAATTCTTTTTCGTCCATTTTTTGAAAATCACTCGACTTCCTCGATTCAAACGAATGCCAAACACAAAGAAATAGACCGATCTGGCTGAAACTTGGTGTGTGTTCTTCCAAGAGATGCTACTAACTAACCATAACCTCGATACGCGCCAGTGGTGCTATCTCTCTGACTTTGCACGGACTTTTCAAACGACCCTCGTAAGTTGAAAGAGTTTAAAAGAATGCTGGGGTGGTATTGCTCTCTACAAAATATGCTGGATGACAGATTACCCAAGAAATGTTTAAAGAGATTAATTGAAATTAAAGAAAATATTGTTCGTCCTTCAATCACAACTTTCTCTTATTGGTTATGATCATTTACTGTTTAACAATAATGTATCACATTTTTTGTATCATTTAAATGATATAATTCGAGCTTATAACAATCATTTATTTAGTAGGGATATTGATTTTATTTATAATGCTTCTTTTAGCCTCTATTTTAGAAGTTTTTGTTCTTTTAGCTCTATAGAAAATTATCTTTTATTTAACTGCAATATTGAAAAAATTAGGCTGGTAGCCCAAATGCGTTTAATGGGTCGAAAATTTTGCTGAATTATTATTAAAAATCAAAAACATCAATTTGAACCGGAGGATATTTGTTCATTGTGCTCTTTAAATTTAAAAGATAATCTTTACCATTTTATTTTTCAATGTTCAAAATTTTCATTGCACAGAGATAAATATTTAATGCAGTACATCTTAAATTACAATGCGAATAATGAAAGATTAGTTAATTTATTAAATATTGAAAATGAAACTCAGTTGAACAATATATTCTTATACACCATCAAATGTTTGAATCAAAGAAAATCTTGTTTAAGTTAATGTAGTATATGTTTTTTATGGTTTATATAATAAGAAGTTTATTATTTATTATTTATTTATTATAGATGGACCGATTTGGGTGTCAATTGATGAAACCACTGACGTTGAGGGCAGGTATATTGCCAATGCAGTTATTGGAAAACTTGACAGTAATGCTGATGTGGATTCAAAGCCATTCCTTTTGAACTGTGAGGTTCTCGAAAAATGCAATCATTCCACCATTTCACGATTCTTCGATGCCTCAATGCATATCCTATGGCCCAATGGAGTTTTGAACGAAAAAGTTCTTTTGTTTATCTCTGATGCTGCCCCCAACATGTTCTTTTCTTGTATAAATAATTATAACTTGCCCCCCCCAAAAAAAATTCCATTTTCATAAAAAAAAATGTCCATTTTACTTAAATATTCCAGAAAATATTTTAAGAAAATCACATATTTTCCACATAATTGACGAAAATAAATGGATATTTTAATTAAATATTTGGCCTTTTTAAATATATAAAAATCCGTTCCTTAGTTATTATACTTGAACTGTAGAGACCTTGGCTGGACAGAGATCCTGATGTTGAAATATGTTCTATCTGTATCTTTCAATACCAGCGAAGAGTTATACCATTTTCTGGGCGAGTACCCTCTATTAGCCGAATTTCGGGTCCTCCATTTCGGTAAGCGAACTCTTGGAACAAGTGAAATTGTTGCTTTTTTTTATCCAGGCAAGTTAATGCTCGTCCATTGATCAGCTATGCTCGACATGCTTGGAGAGTTAGATACATCTGGATCAAAACTGGGATGTTGTACTTGGCTAGAAAACGTCGTCTTGACAGACAATGCAGTGTGAGCCGGCGCCGTTGTCTTGATGGAGAACCCCGTGACTTGTTCTTCCATAAAATGGGGTCGTTTTATTCCTTACTCTTTTCACGGAGTTGATCTCCGACGTCTTTTCGGCCATCTAAGGAAACGCTTGAACCACACAAAAAACTCGCGCACGTGATTAACATTCATCGCCATAAACTCCTTTTAATAAAAGATCCAAGTTTCAGTAGCGGTTTTACCAAGTATCATGTGAAATTTCACAATTCGTTGCTCTACTACAATGTGTAGTATATCATGTTTTCGGCAAAACGAAACTAACACCTCTTACACAAACGGTCGGTTCCGGTCAGACAGATTTCTGTACAAACACGTGTGAGACGCTGCAATCGAAAGAGAAGGCTTTACGCTGCACAACTGTCGGTCGTTAGGATTTGGCGCATGCGTAGTTCTTCTGTAGCAGCATCAGTCTCGTTATTTAATAGCCAAACCTCGTATTTTTTAAATTTTTTAGGTTTAGTTATCTTTGTTTTATCAAGAAAGATAGTTTTTTCTTTTATACTCTGGTGAACTCTGGCAGACTCTGCATGTAGCCATGCCTATATACGTTTTTCTACAAAATTAATGTACATGCTTTTTTTAAAATAAAGTATTATTATTATTATTTCTCCAAGACTGTTAAAGCGCCGAAGGCCACGCGATCTTCTTCTTAATAATAATAATAATAATAATAATAATAATAATAATAATAATAATAATAATAATGTAAAGAACAATAATAACAAAGAGGTGAGAAATAAACATTAATAAAAAACTTATAAGAAGACAACCTTAACTAAAGTAAATAATTGAAAAACAAGTAAAACCATGAAGTATATACTTAATCGATATTAAATATTTTAAATATAATAATAATTATTGCAAATTTTGAAATAATTTAATAGTTAAACTCCGATATTAGGAGGAATCTATATTGCCAAGCTTCTTTGCAAAATTCGATCAGACTTAGCCAATCCTTCCCATCCAAATATTCAATAAATTCATCAAAATTTAGTCTGCGCTTTTTAAAAAATTTTAGGCGGAACACAATCAGAATAGGGTAGATTGCTATAAAGTGGAACACTGTTTCTTTGTCTCTCTGATTACAGAGAGAGATCACAAATTTTACTTCTTTAGTAAAAGAATAACCATTTAAATACATAAGCTCGCCTCTGGCCTTCACTATCCACCCTATAGATCGCGCATCAAGATCACTGCAAAGAATATTGATATTAGTATTTAAGTGATTATAGATGGTGCTGACTAGTTAACGATTTTAGTCTATAACTGTTAATAATGCTTGTTTTCACCTTATTGAGAATTTCAATTAGTTTAGTTTTGCCATAAAGATAGTCATCTAGATTAATTTCGTATTCAGAGTTCAATTTACTCCATTCCTTATACCAAAAAAGTTTATTCTCTACAGGGTGTTCAGCATAAGACTACGGTAACTTCGGGAGGCGTTTCTGGGCATCATTTGCAACAAAAAATTCCATATAAACTATGGCTCGATTCGGCTCCGTTTTATAGATATTTTTAATTTTATGTTTTTTCAAGGTGTTACTAATTTTTAGCAAAAAGTTTGTCTATATTTCTCAAACTATTAAAGCTACAGCTATTTTGATAAGCTCATTAGAAAGAAGGTTAAATTTCCTTTTAAATAAGCTAATTTGTATTCCAAAATAATGATATAAAGTATTTCATTTTGGGGCCCAAACATATGGAATAGCAAGTTTCTAATTTTTTCCAAAAACTTTGACTTCATTTTTCACAAAAACGTTTTATATGAAAAACCCGTGCACTGTTCAGGAAAAACATCTACATACGATCACCTTTCGAACGGTATACAATAATTGGGATTATGTTAAAAATTGATGCAGAAATCTGTGATTAATTGCAAAAAAGTAGGCCTCAAAACAGCGTCGGCATTATGAAAGGAATTCACCTACCATAAGAATATAACTGACCAGAATCATCAAATCCAGTACGAAGTTTTGCAAATAAGCAAACGAATAACAATGTTTAATTGGACGAAACCTGACATTGCATAAGTGCAGCAAAATCTGGCTATATGAACTTAAGGCAATTCTCAAACATGATTCCAAATGTTGATTTGTTAATTGCGATCGATGTTTTGTTTTGATCGCATTCATAAATGAAAATGCGGATTCACATAAATATGTTGATCTAAAGAAGGCATTAAAACGTGCAACAATTGTCCGAATATTTGAATATTTATCTTTATTTATCAGTTTCCAAAAATTAAAATCTGAAACCAGTGACTTAAGATTTATGTCGCATTTAATATTTTGTATTTCTTCTTCAAAGCCTGCTAAATTCGTAGTACCGAGAAAGTTGTTTAGTTTCTGAGCTACACTTTCAAACATCGATGTTGTTATTAAATGGGCAAGACAAAAAAACTGGCAATATCTTCAAGTTCACTTAATGTTAGAAATCTTCTTTCAAATTCTTTTAAAAGCAGTGCAATAATATCGGCATATTTGTTATAAGATTCTTTTTATTTTTAGACTCATCAGCCAGATTTTTATAATGCTTTAAATCACGACGATTTAATTGCATTGCAAGCGTATTTAGTTTCTCTTTAAATGACTTCAAAATGCTTATCATATCTATTATTGTTTTACCTTTACCCAGTAGTTGCGCCGCGGCGCTCCCTGAGACAGCTAAGAGCATCGTCTTGGACCATCATGGTACAACAATGATATGACAGAAGCGGCCAGCCAGCGCGGTTTTCAAACGCGAGCGCCCTATGGGCGGCTTCTTTTTCGAACATTTTGTTTCAACTCGAAATAAACCTTATTTCACGTATTTAAAGTTTAGAAGTTTAATATGAAAAAACTTTCTTGTTACGACGGCAAAGTTAATAGTTATAGCCGCGGGGGGGGGGGGTCAGGCCTAGGGGGCGCCAGGGTTTCATTGCACACGGGCGCTACACGAGCTAGAGCTGCCCCTGTGAATCACCTTTAGGTTGTAAATTTCGCAAGCTTCTGAGATAGAAAAGTTTTTATCCAATATTTTGGATTTACTTCTGGGAATGAAAGCATGGCATTGCTTTGTTCCTTTAATAGCCAATGCTTGAGAAAACCAATTTTTTAAAAAACACTCAGATTCAACATAGTCTTCCTGGGGTGAATATGCAAAGTCTATATGTTGATGATGTTTTCTACTGCCCACTCAAAAAGTTGTAGTGAAGTTTGGATTTGATTTCCATAGGGTGGTTGCAAACTGGCACGAGCTGCCCTACGCCATCACAAGGCCCTTTGCCGACTTAAACCAATTTAAAGAGGCTGTTATCTCAGCCAAAGAAGACTGTTCTTGAACAAAGATATTGAATTGAATTATTTTTGTATAATCATACAAAACCTTCGAGGTCCTCAAAGGTCTCCTCGATCTTGAATTGAGGGGCTAGCCAACCCTACGTCCACGCCGTGAGGACCGGGCAACGCGCTCTTTGAGTGCGGCCAACGGGGCAATGGCGGGCCTGGCGGTAACCCACCGCGGGCCACCTCGTTAGTGTGCCCCATCCTGCTTTCCCGTCCAACCCTCACTTCCTCTACCGTGGGAGGGGGTGGATTAGCCGCCCCCTCAGGTAAGGGCGACCCTGCGAACATCCCAGCCCAACATCGTACACGGGGGAACATACACAATTACGAACACACACACAACAACACGTACACGCACATAATACAGACCTGTTAGTAGGGCCCAATCCAAGGTGTTACGCGTTCCGTGCCGAGGGATGGATGGCACAGGGGTACTGTGTCGATAACGGAGCCTCCGGGGCACCGGGCGTAACCCCGGAGTATTTAGCCTTGCCCGGCTAACGCGGGGCTCTGGTCGGGTGGACGACCCTATCCCTAGCTACTCGTGGGAATTATATGGGTAAGAAAAAGAAAAAATTAAAACTTCAGGCATGGATGCCATCGAGAACTGGTGCGACAGGCCATGGAGAGGGGAGTAACCCCACAACCAGCACAGCCAAAACACCAGGTAGTAGGTCTACGGTGACTGCCCAAGGCACAGATGGTGGGGCTCCCGGTCCCGCAGCCACTATGGCCACGGTGGAAACTGGCGTCATGCCAGGGACTGCCAAAGGCCGGGTCTGCGGGCCTGGGGGCTCCTCTGTCCAAAAGGCCAAGGCAAAGGCCGGGCGAAGCTTTAAAGCGGGGTCGCTAGAAGCGATCGAGAATATGACAGTTAAGGACGTTCAAAACGCAAGGCTGTCAGGGCTCTCCAGGAAGGAGCTCAAAGCTCGTATTGAGGCGGGCCAGGAGTATCTTCAGGCCAAACGCCAGTTAATAAGGGAAAATTACCTTCAATGGGTAGAACGTACGACACAGGCGACTAAGAGGCCAAGGTCGGAGGGGGAATCCCCACTGCAGCAGCGGCCGCCCAAGAGGGTTAAAGCCAAGACTGAGGAGAAATCCCACCATCGACAATTCATCTCTTGTGGCCAGGGTAAGTAGAGCCTGTCCGCAGGGAGGCGTTTTGTCGCCATTGCTGTGGACGTTATTAGCCGATGAAATCCTGACCAAATTAACCGCGGAAGGTTTTCATTGCCTTGGGTTCGCGGACGATCTGGCGATCGTGGTGAGGGGGCGGTTCGCGGTAACCGTCTCGGAGCGCACTCATATTAACCAGTTGACATATCACAGTAAAATTTCATATTTTTCCAAGTCTATACCAATAGTACACATGTGCCAAATTTCAAGAAAATCCGAGATGGTGAGGTCAAAAATGCGTCTTTTTTTTGTGTTGGATTTGACATGGAATGACCCAAATATGAGCATATTTGTGGCAGAAGTTCTCTAAATCTCGTTAAAATTCATTAGCATTGTTCATCGGGATAAATACAAACATTATGGGGTACATTGCACAGACAGTCTATTTATTGTAAGATTAAATTATCGAATTTAATGTTTTCAAACAATAATTTAGGTGAAAGCAAGTTGTTCAACTTTAGCTTCGCGGGCTACTTTAAAAACCTTTGCGGTCGACCGCGGTCGACGTGTTGGCCACCTCTGATCTAGACAGTGCATTAAAGACTTGAATCTTGGATGAGAAGGGGATATTTTTATTCAGTAATAGCTTGCTAACCGCATTTAACGCAAATTTGACTTTTTCAGCTCTTTCTTTAAAATGCTTCTCTAATTAAAGATTAGAAGATAGTGTCAGACTAAGATATTTGTAGTTATTCACCACTTCAATTTGCTCATTTTTTTAAAAAAAAACATTTTTCACCAGCTCTAGCTGGCCGACCACCATGTCTGAAAACGAGTACCTTTGATTTATCTAAATTGATGACCAAATTCCAATTTTAGCACAGTAATCTTCAGAGAGCGAATCATTTTCTGCAACGTGATCTTCTTTATATAGTGTCAGTGCACAATAGCGAAATGTTTTTTGGGTGAATTCTCCAACTCATGCTATTTATGTAATTTATACGTATCATGTTATATCAGTTTCACTTGTTGCAGAAATGTACTGAGCACTTGTGAAAACAGGGCCAAAACCTTTGTATTTATTTGGGGAATTTTGAAATGCGGTCATTAAAATTCATTTCTTTTTTCCCCATCAACGTTTCAGTAGTAAATTTATTACCTTCCTCAGGGTCTGAACAAAATATAATAATTGTAGCGTATTTCTACTTGAAATTAATTTTAATGTATACGATCCACAATTAAATAACCAATTTAATTTCGCCACTGCCACCATTCAAATGCAGTTGGTTATAACATACGACGCCTTTACAGTGAGTAGCAGAGTGGTAGTCTACAAGTAATCCCGCTCGTGTCCAGAGCTTCCGAGGAGAGAAGCCATTTTTTTTTTTTTCTAGCTTGGTTCAAGCCTTAATCGCTTTTCATCAGCATCGTTTTTCTGGTTTATTAGTGTTCCGGCATACCTCTGCAATATCTATCTTTATTTATTTATTTATTTATTGTTTTACATCCATGTTCATACAATGAGTACATTATAGATGGAGAGTTGTGTTGTGCCTACCAAACATAAAACTTACTAATTAAATGAAAAGTTATATTAATTAGAAAAATAAAACAGAAATGAATAACTTTTTTCCAAAAGAAATTTAGAATGAAATAAAATATAGAACTCCTATACAAGTAAACAATACAGAGTGACCAGACAGAAATAAACATATTGACATAAATTGAACTTCATAAGAACAGTGATATATTGACTTTGGAGTTTACAGTTGAAATCTAAACACTATTATTTTACTTCTCTGGCTAACTATTTTGAAGCGGTTATGATTTGTCAAATGCTTCTTCGATTACTAAATCAATAAAAACAAACTAATTTATTGAAAAATAGCCGGAAAATATTCCAAAAAATAAAAATAAAAAATAAAATAGAAATAAATAAGGAACAAAAAGAAAACAGAGCTACGTCTGCAGTATAGATTTTCTTAATTTAAGGCAAGCAGTGATAAAATTGTATACATCGAGTAAATGGCTTTTGTGTTTAATATTTAGAATATTTTCGGCTGTGAGGGGTCGGCATTTTGATAAGTACTTATTTCTAATTGAGGCATAGCCTGGACAGTCAATAAAGATATGTGCAAGGTTCTCATTTTCATAATTACAAACTGAGCATATTTCCTGACTATTTATTTGATAGCGGTCACCTTTAACATACAATACACAAACATTATCAGAGGCCATCCTCACTTGACTAATTATTCTTATAAGCTCAAAAGATACATTCAACTTTACATATGAATTAAAATTTTTATTTCTAATTAAGAGTTTATAAAGGGAACTGTAGGTAGAGTTAATGGTTCTTTCCAGGTCTCTATTGATTAACCTTTGTTTTAGGTCATTAAGTATATTATTTTTAAACTTATTTATGGTGCACATATCTTGTTGATGCCACAACCACCCGTAACCAAGTTCAAAAAAGTATTTTTTTATTTGAGAAACCCAATTATATTTTTGAATATTATTGGTGGAATTATCCATCAGTAATAACTTGTTGTAACAGATTTTCGGTAGTCTGTCACTACGCATATCCAATAGCTTTACTAACCAATTCAGAGCACGTTTAAAAACAAAATATTCTAGCTTAAGTCTATCCGATTCGATTCTGACCATGTAGCCAGCAGTGTTACGTTGCCAAAAAAACAACGATTTAAGCAGTTTTGATTGGACTACCTCTATCTGTTCTGTATACCTGAGAGCCCAAAATTCACTTCCGTATAAAAGTACGGAGCAAATGCAACTTTCAAGGATCTTTATTTTACAGACCCAGGGCGAAAGGTTTGAGCCAACCAGAACGTTTTTCGTAGCCGAAATTGCTACAGTCGCTCTGGAAATCATATCTTTGGAAGTTAAATTGAAAACACCAGATTTTGAGAACAGAATACCAAGATATTTAAAGGTTTCCACCACTTCAATTCGCTCGCCTGCGTAAAAAAACGAATCTTTTGAAGCTCTATCGCGGCCTTTTTTGAATATTACAATTTTCGACTTTTCTTAAAGATTAGAGATAAAAATTAAAGATTAGAAGATAGTGTCAGACTAAGATATTTGTAGTTATTCACCACTTCAATTTGCTCATTTTTTTAAAAAAAAACATTTTTCACCAGCTCTAGCTGGCCGACCACCATGTCTGAAAACGAGTACCTTTGATTTATCTAAATTGATGACCAAATTCCAATTTTAGCACAGTAATCTTCAGAGAGCGAATCATTTTCTGCAACGTGATCTTCTTTATATAGTGTCAGTGCACAATAGCGAAATGTTTTTTGGGTGAATTCTCCAACTCATGCTATTTATGTAATTTATACGTATCATGTTATATCAGTTTCACTTGTTGCAGAAATGTACTGAACACTTGTGAAAACAGGGCCAAAACCTTTGTATTTATTTGGGGAATTTTGAAATGCGGTCATTAAAATTCATTTCTTTTTTCCCCATCAACGTTTCAGTAGTAAATTTATTACCTTCCTCAGGGTCTGAACAAAATATAATAATTGTAGCGTATTTCTACTTGAAATTAATTTTAATGTATACGATCCAATTAAATAACCAATTTAATTTCGCCACTGCCACCATTCAAATGCAGTTGGTTATAACATACGACGCTTTTACAGTGAGTAGCAGAGTGGTAGTCTACAAGTAATCCCGCTCGTGTCCAGAGCTTCCGAGGAGAGAAGCCATTTTTTTTTTTCTAGCTTGGTTCAAGCCTTAATCGCTTTTCATCAGCATCGTTTTTCTGGTTTATTAGTGTTCCGGCATACCTCTGCAATATCTATCTTTATTATTTCAACTAAAGCAGCAATACTGCATTACTAATATAATGGTTGAGGCCACATTTAAAGTTTTGTGATGGACGATACTAAAATTTAAATTGTAACATAAATGCTAAGATAAATCTAACAAAAGTCACTATCAGTGCTGTTTACGGCCAAGCCGCAAACAAAAGTTCCCACTGTGTGGGCTTAATGGACTAGTCGATTAGCCTGATAGGTGAGAGCTGAATATATTCTTTATTCCTCCTAAACCTCGACTTTCATCTTCCTCGACTTTTTCTTCTCCATCTACTGCTCGTCCTAAGAGAGTGAGAAGTTCGCCTGAACTCTTAAATAGACATATTAAGAAGCTTCCCTCAATTTTGAATATGGCCGAGAAAAAAATCTATTACGAAGGCCTTCAGTAACTTTTCCTTGGCGGAACTGATGGACTCTATCGACTAATCTTTTAGACTCGAAGCTTGCGTTATTTGCCACCAGAGATGATTTGGATGCTAAGTTGGCGTTGTTGGCCACTAAAGATGATATTGTGTGCCTTCGTGAGGATTATTTGGCCTTAAAAGAAGAAAATCGTAAAATGATGGATGATACTGCGCGTCTGAGCTCTATTAATGAAAAGATTACTAAGTGTATGGAAGAATTTGATTGCAGATTACGTCGTAATAATATTATTCTTACTGGTCTTTCTATTGACCCCACTGAGGATTTAGTCAGGAGGGCTGCAGATTTCTTTCGTCAGGTGTTAAACGTAGAGCTCAATAATGACTATTTGAATTTAACTCCTCTGGGAGGTGTTGCTGGTAAGAAACAAATATTGTTGATTTCATTCGTTCGTACATCTGATAAGTTACTGGTGTTGAGGGGAGCCAGACGATTGAGAAATACAGGGTTTTCTATCCAGCATGATTTTCCATTATCTGTTCGACAGAATAGATCGAAGCTTCTCCTTGTGAGGAAGAAAATTTTGCGAAGAAAACCAGATACAAAAATATATGTGACTCGTGATTATCTATGTATTCAGGGTTTCAAGTTCGAATGGTCTCCTGTTAAAGGCCTTTTGTTTGAGAATGCGTGATGGCATCGCAAAATTGTCTCGAGATTCTGAGCTTGGATTTATCCAATTTCGTAAATGCTCTACCTTTTTGAATACACTGCCTCCAGATCACTTTGCTGCTCCTACTACTGGGACTCACATCACATCACGTACTTTTTCCAAATCTTAAACCTACGTCTTGAGGGATCGCTGTCAGTCGGACGTTGGATAACTTTATGTTCTTACAACATTGCAGGTCTGAAGAGCAAAGTGAATGATAAGTTTGTTTTTAGATTTAATTAAGAAATTCGATATCTTTGTGTTATTAGAAACCTTTTGTTTCCAAAGAGCATTTTTCCTTATATAGTAGTTTTTTCTCTGAATTTAATTTACACTTGGTCTCAGCGACAAGGTCTAGTCGTTTTGGACGTGCTATGAATGGAGAGCTGTGGGGTCTGCGGTCCAGTTTACCAAGTAATCTTGTCAGTTTTATTAATCTTGATGGTAAATATGTCGTGTCGATCAAGTCTCGGTTTTCAGATTTTTTTATACTTCCGGTTTATTTAAATGTGTCTACTTGGGATGTGAACTTTCATAACCTCGCGCGATTTATCGATGAACATGTCACTTCTAAATTCGTAATTATAGGCGATCTTGAATGTCCGGCTGGGACTCTCTCAGACCCTCCCCGATGACTTGCCTCTTTATAACCCTGAATGCAGTCGTTCAAGAAATTCTAAAGACACTCTTTTGAATAGTCGTAGTACGAAATTCCTAGAAT
This sequence comes from Rhodnius prolixus, assembly GCF_049639745.1. Taxonomy (NCBI): domain Eukaryota; kingdom Metazoa; phylum Arthropoda; class Insecta; order Hemiptera; family Reduviidae; genus Rhodnius; species Rhodnius prolixus. The sequence goes on along the minus strand of NW_027411635.1, from coordinate 3,624,186 downwards.
TATGCGATAATAACCGAGTTAATTGTCTTGAATGGACGTTTTGCTGGTGATGCAAATGGTGAATTTACTTTTATAAGTCATTTAGGTTCTTCTGTTAATGATATATGCGCTGTACCCCTCGATTGTATCCCTTCTATTATTATTGACTTCTCTGTACTCGTAGAAAATTTTTCAGATCACCTCCCGATTATGGTTACAATAGCTTTACAAGAACCCTCTTCTAGGGAGTCCGTATTACCTTTATTACCTCAATTGGTTTGGGTTGATAATTCTGCAGAGACGTATAGAGCTAGTCTCGAGGCCTCCTTATACACAATACCTTTCGTGCACAATGACTCACAGCTATGGCTGGATTTATTGACCAGTGCTATTATGAAGTACGTGCGCATTTCCGGTGCCCTGTAGGGGCATCTTTACGTCTAGAGCAGAGAAGAAACACCACCATTCAGCGAAAGCCCTAGCTGAGTGAACAGCGTAAGCGGCTGCACACAGTTATCTGTGCATCACATTTAATTGCATTATACTCTGTTTCATTTATTATTATAATTAAGTAGTAATTTCAGTCACTTTTCTTTCTCTTACGGACCCTCTTATGCGACCCCGTTGGGCATACCTCTTCCTTTTAGGGTGCGGAAATAGTAAAGCCCCACAAGGAGCTCTATCACGCCCCAACAAATACATAGGTTATACACATTGAAGGATTGGTAAACTCTAATGCCATTTCGGCTTTAACGCCAGTTCACTTTCTATTGGATCGACACCTCGGTGAACCTCCAAATGTTGACGATGTGATCAGTCACTGTTCATCTCGTCAATAGTTCTGGATATGAGGCATTATTAAGGACCTTGGGACTCGTTGGAAATCCGAGTACCTTGGTCCGCAAGGCTGTTGGGACTTCGGTTGAAAGCTTTATGCGATTCCGGATTAAAATAACGGTTGTTATTTTAGTCTGTACTTACTTTCTTTTTAGGTTATTTTATATGTAAAAACAGTCCGAACTGAGTTAGGTGAAGGATCCTTCGTTCATTTTTGTAGTTTTTCTATTATTTTTTTGGGTGTATATTTGGTGGAATATAAGTTTGTATATAATCTGTGTCATAGTGATTTTCCTCCGATATCATTATTATTGTTCCTTGCGAGAGTGCGGAGTCACCGCCCGGAAGTTCCATTGCCCTATTCAGGCCCCACTCACAACCGAACCGCGTACTACTAGCCGACACTACCATTGTTAGTGTCACACCCTCCGGATCGGAGGGAAATTGTATACGGCGCAATGAACGCTTTCACAGCGACTGTAACGCCAAAGAGTTGCTAAGTCTTAGGGGTACTTAGGGTAGAAATTTGAAAAGTTGTTGATGGTCTGTCCTAAAGTTAAGGGATGTTTTTTGTTTGCTGTTTAATGCCTATCATTTCTAAAAATCTTTCGTTTGTTTCTGTTGATGTTCGTCGCAAGTATAGGAAGTCAAAATCGTGTCGCAAGTTTAGTTAGTGTTTTTTTTGGAAAGAGAAGATAATGTACCGTTGGGGTTTCTTAGTCTTGACAGTCTAGTTGGGGTTGATATAACCTCTTGTTCAGATATTGTGAAGTTTGTCCAACAAATGTCGCATCAAAATTTTAACAATCTATATTGTAGATAACATATACACCGGCAGACGGTTTTACCATGCCGTAGAATGTGTAGAAATTCATTACTCTTGTATCTATTATTTTATTTTGTAATAAAACATCATTATCATGACATTTCTTTTAACTTTTTACTTGTATTTACATGAATATATTATTCTTTTTTACAGACCCTGAAGAAGATAATAAATTTACCGAAACGTCGGTGAGGTAAAAAGAAATTTGTCTACAAATTTTGAATGACCTCACCTCAAAATTCCGTAAGATAATGTATTATCAACGGTCGAAAACCAAAAACCATCATTCAAATAATTCGTATTTATAAATTAACACTGTACAATGGGATACTATACTAACATTTCCAATATACAGGGTGTCCCAAGCTATATGGATAACGACTTTTTCTCGGAAACTAAGATAGCTAGAAAAAAACTAATAAATACGTGTTCCCTTAGTTTTTTGTTAGAAATCCAAATTTACTTTGTAATTTTTTTCGGTGCTTCCAGTAGCGAGATACAGGCACCAACTTCATTTTTTCAAATGGGAAGGTGCGGTTTTTATTTCAGAAATAGATTCCTCTATATTTTTAAAGAAAAATTTACTTGAACGGTTTTTTTCTGTGAGCGATATTTTACAAGTTATGAATCATCACCTTGTTTTTCAGGGATACCCAAAGGAAATAGTCCATAGGTGTCAAATCCGGTGAACGAGGTGGCCACTGAATCGCCCCCCGTGTCGATATAACACGCCCATCAAATTTCCTATCGAGATATCTCTTTACATGCCTGATGGTGTTATATCCATCACATTCCATTTTGGAAAAAACTGCACACACTTAAAAAAAAGTACTATATCGTACTTTTCGTACTATAATCGTACTATAAAAATAAATAAGCATTTAAATGCCTAAGATTTTTCCCAACCCTATTGTTTTCACCCAATAATCTCGCCTTAAATCCTCAACAGTTATAACTTCACATATTATTGTAAAATTTGGGATTGAATCCCGGCGTCTTGTTGAAATCTTTGTGTAAATGATATAGAAGAGATAGCTACTATCTCTTTAAATTTTAAATGGAATACGAGGGTCGTTTGAAAAGTCCGTGCAAAAATAAAAACTACTTAATTTTTTGGGGTAAACCTTTTTTATTTTTCAACATAGTCTCCTTTTAGGCTTATACACTTCGTCCAACGCTGCTCTAGTTTGTTGATCCCTTCCGAATAATAGGATTTGTCCAAGTCTGAAAAATAGCCATTCGTTTCTGCAATTACCTCCTCGTTTGAATAAAATCTTTTTCCCGCCAGCCATTTCTTCATATTGGGGAACAAATAGTAGTCCGAGGGAGCCAAGTCTGGAGAATAGGGGGGATGTGAAACGAGTTGGAATCCTATTTCCATTAATTTTGCGACCACAACTGCTGAGGTGTGAGCTGGTGCGCTGTCGTGATGGAAAAGGACTTTTTTGTGGGCCAATCGTGGGCGTTTTTCTTGCAGCTCGGTTTTTAAACGGTCCAATAACGATGAATAATATGCACCTGTAATAGTTTTACCCTTTTCCAGATAGTCGATGAGGATTATTCCTTGCGAATCCCAAAAGACAGTCGCCATAATCTTTCCAGCCGAAGGAACGGTCTTCGCCTTTTTTGGCGCAGATTCCCCCTTGGTAACCCATTGTTTAGATTGTTCTTTGGTCTCAGGAGTGTAGTGATGTATCCATGTTTCATCCACAGTGACGAAACGACGCTTAAAGTCCTGCGGATTCTTCTGGAACAGCTGCAAACCGTCCTTGCAACACTTCACACGATTTCGTTTTTGGTCAAGCGTGAGCAATCGCGGCACCCATTTTGCGGATAGCTTTGTCATGTCCAAATGTTGATGCAAAATATTAAGTACCCGTTCATTCGAGATGCCCACAGCACTAGCAATCTCACGCACCTTCACTCTTCTGTCATCCATCACCATATCATGGATTTTATCAATGATTTCTGGAGTAGTAACCTCAACAGGGCGTCCAGAACGTTCAGGGTCACTTGTGCCCATATGGCCACTCCGAAAATTTTGAAACCACTTATAAACTGTTCTAATCGAAGGTGCAGAGTCACCATAATGTTTATCAAGCTTCTCTTTAGTCTCCTCAGGCGTTTTGCCTTTCATAAAGTAGTGTTTAATCAACACACGAAATTCTTTTTCGTCCATTTTTTGAAAATCACTCGACTTCCTCGATTCAAACGAATGCCAAACACAAAGAAATAGACCGATCTGGCTGAAACTTGGTGTGTGTTCTTCCAAGAGATGCTACTAACTAAACATAACCTCGATACGCGCCAGTGGTGCTATCTCTCTGACTTTGCACGGACTTTTCAAACGACCCTCGTACACCAAATATTTAATAGAATGAAAAAATAATTGCCATTTCAGTCGAGTAAAATTTATTTTGCCGAGCTTTCGACCTAGGGACTAGGTCATTCTTCAGGGCTAGTTTACAAAGTAATACTTTTACATTTCAGGGTTGGTGTGTCTTCTGTCTTGTCTGTTCATGGACTTGGTATATTATGTTTGTAGTGTTGTGTAGCCATTTTTTGTGTGCATTGGATGTTCCTAGTTGTTTGTTAGTCCTATTTGTTGTGAAACTTTAGTAAACTGTTTGTATTTTTCTTGCAGTTTGTGTTTGTGTGTTTCTTTTAGTTTGTTACAAACAGTTTCTGTGTAAGTGTTGATTTTTTGAAATGTTGTTGGGTTTGTGGTAGTATAGATTTCGTGTTTTGTTTTAGAAAGTAATTCAGTAAGTTAGTGAACGTCACTGTGTTTGATCTTAATGTGTATATTCAATAGCTGTTTGCAAGTTTTTTGATACAAGACAGAAGACACACCAACCCTGAAATGTAAAAGTATTACTTTGTAAACTAGCCCTGAAGATGACCTAGTCCCTAGGTGGAAAGCTCGGCATAATAAATTTTACTGACTGAAATGGCAATTATTTTTTTTTATCCTATTGAAACTATAAATCAGTCACCAAAAACAATGAACACCAAATATTTAGCCAATATTTTACAACCATTAGCCCAACAACCAATAAAATGTCAAAAATTATATAACTTCATAATACCAAAACAATATTTACTCATTTCCTTGGATATTTCGTCCCTTTTCACAAATACAGAATTGGTGGTGAACGTAATTGCGAAATAGTGAAATACTCTTAAAACAATATAAACCAGATACCGCTACAGAAGTTTGTAGAACTTTTAAAACAATGTTGTCACCAAAGTTTCTTTTGTTATAAACAATAATTACCATCAACAAAATTAGGGAAGTTGTCTTAGCCCAATATTAGAATACTGTAGCAGCATCAGTCTCGTTATTTAATAGCCACACCTCGTACACATGCACATAATCTGAAACTAACTCATTCATAAGTGCACACACCCAAACAGTACATGCATACACACCACACAATTTTACAGACGAACATACACACAGACACCCCTAAATTTCGGTGTGAGGTACCGTGCCGGGAGGTTTGTGGGCGTGGATTATCGTCCCACTAAGCACCTGGCCGAACTCAGTGTGTAAGTAGGCCCACCTGAAGGTAAGGGCGCTCTGCCGAAGAGAGATAGTTATAGATCGTCCCCAATCGTGGGAAACTTATGTCGGAAACCACTAAAACCCAAATTTCAACAGGCTTAGAATGGAGAATCTCATTTGTAAAAAATTAAAGAAAAAAAATAAGGCTCTGGATCCGAAAATTCTATTTTCGGGAACAAAATTAGGACGTCAATTTTTAGTAATATCTTGTTTAGACGATGGGAAAAACTTAAGAGCCCTTTTGGCCTTGCAAAGTATAGTAATTGCCTATTTTTTCAGGTCCAACTACCAAATTAGGTGTCGTGGACGGAGGCGACTAGCAAACATACTTTACTGTAAATTTCTTTTATTAACCATGTAACCGAAAAATGGTAGTGACCCTTGGACTGCCAGACAGGCATGTTGTTTACCGCTAAACAACCTGGCCAGTGCTGTAATTAACGTATCGTTACCGTAAGTTACGACCTTGAACGGCAGTATGCTGAACAATATCCGAATGCACAAGCATTCGAGTCGATTTACAATAGTGCGAATTTAGACAATTTCAACATACTGTTTCTGTACAATGTAACCGTCGAAGAGCGACGAGGAGAGGTTTAAGGACTTATGATCTGGAATTGGATGTTTTAATTCATGTTCGGGAGCATCAACAATCATCCATCCGTCAAATCAGCAGAGTGTTTAATGTAGCTCGAGAAATCGTAAGGTTAATAGCGACCCTAGTTCAGGGATTACGTCGATTACATTTTCTGGCTAACTTATCTGTTTTATTCTCGATGATCAACCAGATCTGTTGAACAATATTTTATGGACTGATGAATCAAAGTTTACCAACAATGGCCTTCCTTAATCGGTGGAACTTCAGAAGAATATGGGCAGAAGAAAATCCACAAGTTACCTTCGTCACAAGCCATCAGGTTGTTTTTTTCTACAAACGTTTGGTAAACAACTAATCGGCCCATACTTCTACAGAGAGAACTTAACTGGTGCAAGGTATCTAGCTTTTTTAAGAGACATTTTGCTAGTTCTGCTTGAAGATGTTCCATCTACAATGTCGGCTAGATATGTATTTTCAACAAGATGGTTGCCTGGTACATAATGCTAGGGTAGTTCGACGTTACCTGGACATAAATGTCCATGAAAAGTGCTTAGGAACTCATTGTCCGATGCAATGGCCACCTCGATCTTCGGACTTAACCACAATGGACTATTTTTTTGTGGGGATATCTAAAAAATAAAATGTACAATAAACTTAATTGGGTGACAGACTACGAGTATAGTAGTGAGTGGCCCGTCAACTTACTGCTCATGTACAAAAAGTACACGTTTGGAAGCGGTACTTTACCCATTTCAATATGGATGGGTCAAAATATCGCTGACCGGGTGAGGGAACATATGGAGTATTGTGGAGTAAATAGACGGACCCGGATTATATTGCTAGCATGTAACAACGATGGGACCCAACCAAAAATATCTTTTACAAAAATTCAAAACCAAATGAGGGTTCCCTTCGTCGTGTACGCTGACTTTGAAGCAATTTAAAAAAAAAAAAATTGATAGAAACGGAAACAATGTGGGCCGTCTTACACAACTCTTTACCAGTGCCATCTTCCTATGAATATCTTCACTTACGTAAAAGTGGCAAAAGAAATACACCACTGCCTTCCTGCCGAACCTTACATCTACACGGGTGAAGATTCCGCAGAGAAATTTATGGCTCACATAAAGGTGGTGGCCGAGAAGGTGGCTCTGGTATACTCCATTAAGCGGCCAATGCTACCCCTGACACCATCTCAGCTGGAAGACTTTAAACGGTCCCCAAACTGTCACCTTTGCAATCTTCCCTTCTATAGAACCGATCCCAAAGTGGAGGATGGATCACGATCACATCATTGGTATGTATCGTGGGTCCTGCTCTCAGTTCCTGCAATATCCTTTACCGTACTCCTCGTTTCCTTACCGTCTTCCTCCACAATCTGAGCGGCACTTTATTGTACGCCAGTTGGGGTATGACTCGTAGTCGCATTGAAGTCATCCCCAACAGCGAAGCAAAGTATATCTCATCCAGCAAACAAGTTGGCGCTCTTATAGTTACAACATAATCCCAGCAAGGAAAAAGGTTCACCAAAAAAACCAAGAGCAAAATTCCAACAGATAAACTATCCAACATAATTTACAAAATAAATTGCCAAGACTGTGTCAGTTGTTATGTAGGCCAGACCAAGTCAGTATCTGGTGGACGATCTGGCCAGGGTGGCCACAGTTGATGGACAATTGACAGACTACAGACTTACAAACGAGAGGACGTTACCACACTTAGCCGACAGATGTACGGAAACGAAAAAGGGGCATTTTATAAACAGTATAATCCGGTCATAGGTAAAAGAAAATCCTGGTTTCGAAACTTAGAGTACATTAACAGGAGATTTATTAGCAGTATATGCTGGTTACGCTCAAACCATGCTATTTGCGGTGGATACTTATATAGTATCGGGAAGGTTAATCCTGACTTGTGTGAAAAATGCAATGAAGTGGGCAGTGCTGAGCACATTATTATGGAGTGTGCGAAGCACGATAAACGCAGGAAAGAGCTTTTCTGCCGTCTGTATATGGAGCTAGCTTCCCCATTCAGTTATATCTGCATATTGAGCAGCAAAAATGTAGATATATATGAAGCATTATATAGTTTTGTAGTAGAAACCGACATAAAAATTTAACAGATTTTACTAATAGCATTTTAATGGATGATATATCAAACGAGGTTTAAATCTAAATTTTTGGTAACGCATTTAATTTTTATGTACAAATGAATGATATGCTGGCTGTATGGTTACAACCGATGCAAAAAAAAAAGTCAGTATCTGAAGGCAAGATTGTACCAGCATCAATATGATTGTAAGACGCAAAAAGACGACAATTCCACCGCGCTACTTAGACACCACATTGACAACGAACACAATTTCTAAATTCAAAATGTAACAAGACGAAATCCTGGGGATTTATCCTCTCAGTGATCGTCAGTATACCTAACAGGCAGGCGAGTCCGTAGTGGGGTCACGGTGGCGTAGGCCTTCAAGGCCGCCCTGCTAAAATCTTTCTATCTAAACAATACATCGGCATACATTCCATACAGAGCTCGGTAAAATAAAAAATAGTGAAGTTGGCAGTTATTTTTTCATCTTATCAAAACTTTGATAATTGTAGGCCTATTAACTGGCCACTGCAGGCTCAGGATGCACATGCATCACATAGGCCTGGCTAAGAATGTTACTCCTCGGGGAGGAAAACCACAAGGCCTGAGAGCTTTAACCCAGGAGCCGCACTCTAGAATGAAAAGTCTGATTAAGCGGAAGGGTCTGGAGGGCGAGCTCTAGAGAAGTGGGAGCCACAATAGATCCATGAGGTTGCCGTGGCGTAGCCCTTTAAGGCCGCTCTGCTAAAATCTATCTTTCTAAACAATACATCGGCATACAATACATACAGAGCTCGGCACAATAAAAAATCTTATCAAGTCAAGGCTGCTCCTAAATCGCCTGCAAAACGTTCTATCTACTCAATACCACCAGTTCGGATTTCGAACCTTTACACTCAAACACAAGGTACTCCCTTCAGTTTATCTGAACCATATTCCTATTCCTCCGGCAGATAAAGTGCGATATCTTGGGCTTTACCTTGACAAACGCCTTGCGTGGAGCCCTCGTACCCGACTCAAGCGACAGGTACTTTACTTAAGTTACCGAACGACCAGAAAACTCCTCGACAACCGCTCCAAATAGTCTCTTACCAACAAAAAGAAACTCAACACAGCTCTACTAGCCCCAATCTGGACTTACGGACTTGAACTGTACGGTACTGCAAAGCGTTCCAATCTCAATCGCATCCAATCCCTTCAATCGAAAATCCTACGCACAATTCTTAACCCCCCTTTCTACGTAAGCAATCACTCCATACACACTGACCTAAAAATCCCTTTTGTCCTTGACCTAGCCAAATCCCTTTATATCAAATTTCATTCAAACACTTCAACCCGCTCACAAAACCATCTGTCCCAAACTATTCTTCTCTCAAATCCTCGCCGAAGACTGAAGCGTCCATGGCCTCGCGATCACCTGATCGCATGATAGAAAAGGGCACCCTTCGAATTCACTTCAACGGCATCCTTTGTTAGTCGACTCATGATGGTTATCGTTGGATGGCCCTCATTCAAATCTTTCCAGCCATTTAATAATTATTTATTATTGTTATTACTATTATTTATACTTTTTATTTACTCAGTATTTACATTGTTGTATTATTAGACCCTGAATTAGGTAATAAATTTACTGAAACGTCGGTGGGAACAAAGATATTTGGTGTATCAATTTTGATGACCGCAACTCAAAATTCCCTATGTCATTAAAGTTCTTCAACTACCGGTGTGTTGGACATCTGTGGGGATAATCTCAATGACGAACCAACCCTCGGTTCGAGTTCCCAACAGCAGGCGGCCAGTGGGAAACGGCCCAGGTCGGAGGGTAGTTCTCCATTGGTTGCGGTTAATAAACCGAAGGAGGCTGCTGTTTCTATGGCAGTCCCCTCTAATACACGTCCATCTTATGGGCAGGCAGAGGCGTCAGACTCCATTGTCCCGGTTCTTTGCAGGGATACCAGCTCAGAGCTGACCAAGGGAGCTCTCGATTACTTAGTTAATGCGGTTGATCTCGCTATAGTTAAAACGGATGGCTCGTTTTTCCGAGAATCCGTTCTAATATATTGAGGCATGGATGTGTCCGGTTCGCTCGTGCGGACAAGGAGACGCTTGATTGGCTGAAACCTGACCTGAAGGGAGTTGGTCCACAGGTGGAGGGCTCATCCTGGTAATTGTGAGATCGGTCCTGGGGATCAACCCCCCTTTGAAGAAATACTATATCTGGCTTCCGCAGTAGGTTAATCCAAATACGGTGCTGGAATTGGAATTGCTAAGTGTAACTGGGGTTTGGAGCAAAGGAAATCTCACATTCACTCTGTTATTCCCGGTAAAAATGGAAAAACAGTTTTCGTAGGAGTAGAGCCCGATATGGTGGAGTTACTCCGACGGGAAAACTTTAAACCTTTTGCTGGAAAGAAAAAGGTTTGCGGCCGGTTGTTGGTGAAGGATAATCGGCAGCCCCCGGTTGCGTCCATTCCTGATTCCACTCCGGCAGCTACTGTTCCTGACCTCACTCCTGTCCCAGCACTTCCTCCACCCCTTCCTTCTACTCCGTTGCAGTTTATTCCCGTACCCCTTAATCAACTCTCCTCGGAGGTGTCTGGTGAGGCCCGAGCGGTCGATGAAATATCCAGTGCCGTTCGGGTTCCCAGCGCTCCCTTGCTTTGCGACGAGAGTCTTGATCTTCGGGCGGACTCTCGACTTTCTGTTGGAACGAGAACATGCCCCGGGATAGGGCCGGATAAATCTGGCGTCAGTCCTGGGTGGTGCGGATCCTTTTATTGCCAAGTGGCAGGAGCACTGGACTAGAAAGGGGAAGGTGTTGGGTAAACCGACCGGTACCAGGGTTTTTGCGCAGCATGGAGTTGGAATACGACCACGCGCGGCAATGTCGTGCATATTTGGCACCAGGCTGAGTTTTCTTCGGAGCATTCAACAGCGGTTTTGGTAAGTAACTTACATAGTTTTCTCTTCACCTAGTTTTAGTGTTGTCGTAGCGTCTGTGTATTTTCCTCATGATGAAGAGTTTCCCCCTTTAGTGGCTAGAAGACTTGATAGAGTATTATACTGAACGTAGGTTGCTCCTTGTTCTGGGTTGCGATGCGAATGCGCTTCACACAGCATGGGGTAGTTCTGACGTTAATTCTAGAGGTGAAGCTCTATTAGAGTGTCCCTTATGAGCACTAACTTGGTATGGTGCAATCGTGGACATAAGCCCACCTTTGTTACCAGAAGTAGACGGGAGGTCCTAGATTTGACCTTGGTTTCTTCTGATATTACTGACGGTTTCTGGGTGGGAGGTCTCGACATCCCCTCCTTGTCAGACCATTGTCTTATGAACCTTTTTCTTCTTGAAAAGGCTGAGTTACATGAGGTGAAGCCTATCAAACCAATTGGGAAAGTTTTAGATTGAGTCTTGCCTTTATTATTCGCAACGTGAAGGGGGAAGTGGGCACTGGAGTCCAGGATGTTATTGACTCGGACTGTCGGCTTATCGCTGAAGCCTTAATTGAAGCATTTCAGAGCGCCGTCCCCTTTGCAGGCTGGTTTCAGTACTAAGCGCACTTGTGCTTGGCGGGCCGTCTCGGCTCGCTCAAATGCAAAGCGGGCGCAGAATCGAGCTATGCGCTCCCAGTCTTAGGGTACGTTTACAACGGAGCTGTGAGCATAGATGATAGGAGTGATGCATCAGAGCTTAAAGAAAGACATAATACATTCGAATGTAAGCGTGCACAACGAAGCTGCGACTAGTGACTCATACGCGCTGGTATAAACGAGCATAGATAATAGAATTAAATATTTCATTTTTCTGCTAGCTGAACTCCAGTACCGGAGCTTCAAAATGGACGTAGAAAAATTAATTAGTGCTGTATTTACTCATTATTTTTGGTTATTATTTTATTATTTACTTGTAAACAATATTTTGTTTTTTAAATCGTGCCTACATTTATTTTTAAGTGTATTTATTTGTTTTTTCTCAATAAAACCATTACTTACTATAAATAGTGAAATTTACCCAAACTACTTCGTATTTTATTTATGGGATGTACATGATAACTTCTAAAGCGTTTTTTCTTTAAAATATACCATTTTGTTGCTGCTGAACATAAAAACTCTTCTTTACTACTCGACATGTTGCATGTATCACAGCTCCGTTGAGCACACTAATCAGCGATTATATTTTACTCTATCAGTTATCATCTCAGCTATCATCTATAATACTCACAGCTCCGTTGTGAACGTACCCTTAGACGGGAACCTTTGTTGTCCAGGTGGAGTCCCAGGTACCGGGACTTGAGTAACTGCTGGGAAAGAAATTTGATTGAGATCTATGACGGGAAGGATTTTTTGGTTTAAGGTGAAAAACAATGTGTTTGGATTTTTGATGAATGACTTTATTTTCCACTTCCGGAACCAGTGTTCCAGGACGTCAAGATGGGAGTAGTCATGACGGGATCTTTACTAGGGGAGTGGGTAGCTGTATCATCAGCATAGGTAAAGGTATGGTGTGGGTATGAAGTGGGAGATCTGCCGTATACATTGAGTATACAACCGAATTGTATTGCGCTTTGAATAATTGTAAATTTAATAAGGCACCTGGAGCTGATAATATTTCTAATGAATTTTACAAGTATCTTCCGCAAAATTGGTTATTATATATTGAAACAGTTGTCGCGTATTACTACGCGAATTTATATAAAAGGGACACCAGTGGGGGGACTCCCAATTTTTTTATACATAGGTTGACTGGCAACACTGTTCGGTAGGCAGTGCCGAGTTGAACACAACCTGTTGGTTACTAGTTCAGTAGTCTATCCTAAGTCGTCACTGCTCTAAGAGAGAATTAACTGTGCCTGTACGAAGTACAGCCTTTGAACTGGACTCGAACGCCATCTTGCCTTTTGCCAGCACATGTCTGCCTTTTAGCCTTTTTTCATCTATCTGCCCTAGACGGCCCTTTTTTGTGGCAGTGGTTGTTCTTCTATACTGTGCCATCACATTTATCAAGCAGCCTTATTACTATTCACTCAAATATTGGATTCACAGGTGAATTAATTCTTGAAGCGGTAAGTCAGCCTATTTTCTCCATTACATCCTTAATACCCCTGGGGTATTATTCTTCTTCTTCTTCTTCTTATTATTATTATTATTATTATTTTTATTATTATTATTATTATTATTATTCCTTATTCCTTACACCTGGGAGTGGTCTGGCTTACTGGCGGATGATTATTCACCCTTTTTGCACAATTCATCAAATTACGCTACACTTCCGCTGCTGGATTCTTCAACTTATTTGGCACTACCTTCAACTTGTTAACACTGTATTACATTCATTTTTCATTATTACTAATACCGGCTATCCCAGTGTTTAAAGGACATTACGCCCGAAACTTGGTAGCTGTACCTACATCTCAACAGTGTGCGTCCAGTTAATCTCAGCCTCCTTCTTAGCGCTGATTCAGGGTAGCCTCATCTTTAAGGTATTTCCCACTTTATATTTGTTATTTACATTAACTGTTTTTGTATCAAGTTCTAACTGAACTCTTCTGATTATATCAGCTAGGGTACATGCTCTATTGCACTCTTATATATTTCAATATATATATCTCTTTACATTGCTATCACAAAACCTATTTTACTCTCTTGCTACCTTCAGGTGATTTAAGGGGCCTTTTCACATCTATTCTATCTTTTAACTTTTGCTCTGATCTTTTCATAGGTTAGAGCTGGTCCTCCATTTCACACGAAAATGCATTTGTGGGGGCCTGCTTCTACATCTGCCGTTTCCAACATTCACACCAGCACCTTGGATCTGCATGGGCTACTACAGCTTAATCCAGTCCATTACCAGTGCGCCTGACATCGGCGTTGCCCGCTGAAGACTGGGTTTTGGGTTATCATCGCCAAAAATGATGTAGTGAAGAAGAATAAATGCATAGTAGTTGGAAGCACTGAAAGACTAATTCTTATTTTTCGACCACCTGATTCCTGATCTCTAGCAAGTGGGTATTTCCAGTTTAAATACTCCACAACAATATTCAATAGAATTATAGGTTTTAATTTAAACAAGAAAGGTGACAGATCTTCATTAGCAAATTACAGATTAACACTTTAACGACCGAGCACTACAATTGACGACCTAACCAAAACTAACGTTATCGACCGGAAACGCCAATTGGCGTCATATATGAAGTAATCATATTGCGATATGAAATCATGTAAAGCACTTTGACTCTCGCAAAAAACTGCAAAGTGCAATTTTCTAGTAAATATGCAGCATCGTATTTAATAACCGTTATCTTCACAAAATTTCGTATTTTGCTTTTTAAATACGCGTATGCTATGCGTATTAAGCTATATAGTTCAGTTGAAGATAAACCGTCGCGTGAATTTCAATAAAATACGTTTATTTGTAGTGGAGGTTTCAAAAAATTTGAATTAAATTTTCGTTATTAGAAAAACTAAAATTATAACAATTTAATTATAAATTATACTATTTGACTGAAATAAGAAGAAGAAAATTGTGCAGATGATTTATAAGATATTCCTGACGATTATGACCATAGTGACACTGGTCATAGTGCAAGTGAAAGTGGCTCTGATAATTATTTTTCTTCAAGGCGTCGCCGGCGTGTTCTACGTGCAGTTTATAGCGATTCTGAAGAGGAAGACGATGTTGAGTCTGACTGGACGATGATGACCCACCCCGAAATAATCTGCCATTTGAAGGTAACCCAGGGACTAGCATTTAATCCAGATAAAAAGAATATAGGCGATATTGTGAGCCTGTTTGTTGGAGATGATTTGTCGCTAACGATTTCAGCTGAAACAAATCGCTACTATCATCAAAATTCCAACGTCCATAAATTACCCCCAAAAAACTAAAAAAAAATGGGGTGATGTAACAGTTCCCGAATTAAAATTTGGTTAGTTATAATGGGACTAAGCGAAGAAAAGTAAAACAGAGTGATTATTGGTCTACTAATAGTAGTGTATTTATGGGGCTTCTGGGCCAGAGGGGCCAGGCCCCTCCCGACCTTTTCTGCCCCTCCCGACCACTTTTTGCTCCTCCCGGTCAATTTTTTTGCTCCTTATTTGCCCCCCCGACCACTTTTTGCTCCTACCGGTCAATTATTTTGCTCCTCCCGACCTTTTCTGCCCCTCCCGACCACTTTTTTCTCTTCCCCACCAATGATTTGGCCGTATATCTATATAAATTATTCAACAATGCCATATATGGCAAGACAATCGAAAATGTAAAGAAAAGAATTAATTTGCAATTAGTTACCTCGGGTAAACAATTAGATAAACTGATCGCACAGTCTACTTTCCTAGATAGGACAATATTTAATGAAAAACTTGTAGCAGTGGATAAACGAAAAACTACAATCAAAATAGACAAACCTATTTTTATAGGAATGGCGATTTTAGACATTGCGAAGTCATTTATGTTTGATTTTCACTATAATGTGATGCTCCCAAAATATGGACCAGAAAGAATTCGACTATTGTATACAGACACAGATTCCTTTATCTACTGGATTAAAACTCATGACTTTTATGCTGATATAGTCAATAGTCTTCTTCCACATTTGGACACATCCAACTATGACAAAAATTTGCCTAGCTTCAATAAAAGAGTAATGGGAAAATTTAAAGATGAAGTCAGTGGGCAGATAATTTTGGGCTTTGTAGGGCTGCGGTCGAAAATGTACGCAATAAAAATCCTCACAAACGAATCAAATAGTTCAGAAGAGATAAAAAAAATTAAAGGAATAAGTAAAGCAGTGGTTCGTCAAGAAATAACCTTTAATGACTATGTCATGTACTTTTTTCAAAATTCCCTTCAGATGTCGACTTTGGCAGCGTACCTCAACGATGCTAACCAAAGCTCCTCACAGATTGGTAGGCTTGCCGACCTTCGCGTAGAAGTTAGCTATGAAATAGTTAAATTTGATAAGATTAACACTAAATATGGAAAAGCCATAATAGCACACATCAGATATGTTGGACCTACACAGTTTGAGGACGAACCAAATATAGTTTTCCTGCCAAATAGATTCACCGACATGTTTACGAAAGAAATTATCGACGAGTATGATGTTACACACAGAAAAATAGCTTTGCTCTATAAAGGAATAAAAAATCGCCGATATGATTTGGAATTCCTTTAAGTGTTATTTTAATTTTATTTTTATTTAAGTTATTTTTATTTTTATGTGATATATATAAACAAAAAAATGAAAGAAATTATGTAAAATTGGAAGATATATATATTTTTTTTAAATAATACTTTTAGTGCAAGATTTCTGTTATAAAATTATTAAAAAAATAATTTAGTTAAAAAAAATGAAAGAAAAATTAAGTTTATAAAAAAAAATATTTTAATTATTTAGAGGAAAATGTAATAAATTCCATGTCTGTGCACGTTGGGACATGTTAAGACAAGCCAGTTCGATAAAAAATTTCATTCAGTTGTATCAATTGCAATCATGACCTCGTCGGGTGCGTGTGTCGTAGACATGCAGTGCTTCATAGACAACTCAAAACTGTATATCGTGAAAGAATTGTCTATTTTAGACATGGAGAATCTTTCAAGTGGACACTGGTTGTTTAAACCGCCAGAAAATCTGTCATTAAATGCATTCAGTTACCGAGTAAATTCATGGTTAACTAGAAATTTTCATCAAATTAAATGGGAAGAAGGAGAGGTGGACTATGTGGAATTAGATGCTATTCTACACAAACATCTTACCCATTACAACAAAATCTTTGTAAAAAGACTCCAGAAAAAACAATTTTTAAATCATTATTGTGGAAACGTAATCAACCTAGAAGAAATCGATTGCCCTCAAATTTCCCAATTAAGACCATTAAACGATGGTACTCAGTGTCTTCTTCATAACAAGACTCCGACGATGTGTACCCATTTTCATGTATATGCTCTTTCACATTGGATATTAATTTCAAATGTATTAAGAAATACTAAAAATAAAGAAAAAGAAATGAAAGAAAAAATTTCTTCAAATTTTGAAATTTTTACGGTAACCGGTCACAGGTTCATAGCAAAACCCCGGTCGATAAAGTGTTAATTGCTTTAGCTAATACTTTGTTGAAAATATTTACTTTGATTTTATCAAATAGAATTGTAATTTGGTCAGAAGCGGTTGGTGCAATACCTGAATGCCAGAATGGATTCCGAGCTGGACGAGGCTGTACTGATAATATTTTTATTTTATCCTCATTAATACAAATTAAGCTTTCCCGACCTGGTGGTGAATTGTACGGTGTTTTTGTAGACTTTAGAAGAGCCTTTGATTCTGTGAATCAAACCTTACTTTGGTCAAAATTATTCCAGATTGGGATTAGCGGTAAAATTATAAGATTTCTAAAAGTACTTTATGATAATGCAGTCTTGCAAGTTAGGGTTAGTTATCAATTATCGGAACCAATAGAGGTCACTGGGGGTGTTTTGCAGGGGGAGTCGTTGAGTCCGCTCTTATTCAATTTATTAATTTCCGATATTGAGACTTATTTTAGAAGTAGGGGACTGTTCGGCGTTCCTGTGGGGCATCGCTCTGACATTCTGATGTTGTTATATGCCGATGACTTGATAATCTTTGGGGATTCGTTTACTGATATTCGATCGAAACTGAAATGCTTGGAATCGTACTGCAAAGAAAATTGTGCAACTGTAAATACCAATAAAACCAAAATTATTAGGTTTTCAAAAAGATTTAAGAAAAAAGTCAGAAATTTATACTTTAACAATGTTTTGATAGAACAGGTTTCTAATTACAATTTCTTGGGGGTTTTATTTTCTAATTCTGGGGTTTTTCTAAAAGCGTCTGAAAATGCGGTATCTAAAACGAATGCGGCTATTGGAACTGTAAAATACTTGCGCTGCATCTAAATTAATCTGTTGGGATTCCAGGTTAAACTGAATGAAGCCATTGCGATGAGCATATTATTGTGTGGTGCCCATGTAACAAATAAAATTCTACATTCTACATTGAGTATAAAAGCGGAGAAAGTATGCTTCCTTGAGAGAAAACTGCAAGGATAGGAAATATAAGAAAAAAATGAAGTGCCCTCAACAACCAGGAAGCAGCGATCAGTAAGGTATGATTTGAGGATTAGGTAGTACGCGAAAGGAAAGATGCCCTTAAGTTTCCACCACACATCAACCCCAGAAGCTAGACCCAGTAAAATGCTTGCTTTGGGATTAGTTAGGCAGTTAGTGTATTGGATTCCCACGCGGAGGTCCCGGGTTCGAAACCAGCTGCTGGCTCTTAGATTTTCTCTTCCTAGGAGCTTTTTACAGCTCACTGTCCGGTGATTGACAGTATTGTCTGTAACGAAAGAAAACTTTCCGCATGGGTCTAGCGCACCCACAGAACCCAAGCTCAATACCACGTACGCACATATAAAACAAAAGTACACATCTTTCACACCCACACACACACACACACACACACACACTCACTTTACAGACACCCCTAAATCCTGGTGTTAGGTCCCAAGCGGGGAGATTTGTGGGCAGGCCCACCGATCGGCCCAGGCCGAACTCAGTGCGTAATTTGGTCTTCCCTGCGGTAAGCACTACCGTAGGGTGATGTATAGATCGTCCCATCTCGTGGGAACTACATATTTACCAACAAGAAACATACCATCCGGTCTAAGAGAACATAATGAAGCATCCAGTTTCATTAAAGAGAATTAATAAAGGAAAGGTATTGGATCCGAAAATAGTGTTTTCCGATTCTAATGCAGATAGTCAATTCTTGGTAATGAGATGTCTTGAAGAAGGCAAAACGTTTGAACACTTTTGACCCTATAAAGTCTTTAGTTTTCTAAAGAAAGTTTGCCCTAGAACAAAGGCGAAAAAACTGATAAATGGTTCCCTATTAACTAGGCTGAATGTACTTATTAAGATGAATGTAGTAATGAGTGTGTATACGAGGGTCGTTTGAAAAGTCCGTGCAAAAATAAAAACTACTTAATTTTTTGGGGTAAACCTTTTTTATTTTTCAACATAGTCTCCTTTTAGGCTTATACACTTCGTCCAACGCTGCTCTAGTTTGTTGATCCCTTCCGAATAATAGGATTTGTCCAAGTCTGAAAAATAGCCATTCGTTTCTGCAATCACCTCCTCGTTTGAATAAAATCTTTTTCCCGCCAGCCATTTCTTCATATTGGGGAACAAATAGTAGTCCGAGGGAGCCAAGTCTGGAGAATAGGGGGGATGTGAAACGAGTTGGAACCCTATTTCCATTAATTTTGCGACCACAACTGCTGAGGTGTGAGCTGGTGCGTTGTCGTGATGGAAAAGGACTTTTTTGTGGGCCAATCGTGGGCGTTTTTCTTGCAGCTCTGTTTTCAAACGGTCCAATAACGATGAATAATATGCACCTGTAATAGTTTTACCCTTTTCCAGATAGTCGATGAGGATTATTCCTTGCGAATCCCAAAAGACAGTCGCCATAATCTTTCCAGCCGAAGGAACGGTCTTCGCCTTTTTTGGCGCAGATTCCCCCTTGGTAACCCATTGTTTAGACTCTTCTTTGGTCACAGGAGTGTAGTGATGTATCCATGTTTCATCCACAGTGACGAAACGACGCTTAAAGTCCTGCGGATTTTTCTGGAACAGCTGCAAACCGTCCTTGCAACACTTCACACGATTTCGTTTTTGGTCAAGCGTGAGCAATCGCGGCACCCATCTTGCGGATAGCTTTGTCATGTCCAAATGTTGATGCAAAATATTATGTACCCGTTCATTCGAGATGCCCACAGCACTAGCAATCTCACGTACCTTCACTCTTCTGTCATCCATCACCATATCATGGATTTTATCAATGATTTCTGGAGTAGTAACCTCAACAGGGCGTCCAGAATGTTCAGCGTCACTTGTGCCCATATGGCCACTCCGAAAATTTTGAAACCACTTATAAACTGTTCTAATCGAAGGTGCAGAGTCGCCATAATGTTTACCAAGCTTCTCTTTAGTCTCCTGAGGCGTTTTGCCTTTCATAAAGTAGTGTTTAATCAACACACGAAATTCTTTTTCGTCCATTTTTTGAAAATCACTCGACTTCCTCGATTCAATCGAATGCCAAACACAAAGAAATAGACCGATCTGGCTGCAACTTGGTGTGTGTTCTTCCAAGAGATGCTACTAACTAAACATAACCTCGATACGCGCCAGTGGTGCTATCTCTTTGACTTTGCACGGACTTTTCAAACGACCCACGTAATATAATCCATGTTATAAATAGGTGATTTTAAAATTTAGGCTAGACCTTTATGGGGTGCGAGGAATATCGAGTACTCAACCCGAACATTAGTTAGTCAGGCTAAAAGGAAAGACGCGTTAGGGCAATCAATTGGTCAGTTTCGACTCGATTAGGTGTTAGTGTAGATTAGGCTGTATAGTTAAGTGTTAAAGGAAAGACGCGTTAGGGCAATCAATTGGTCAGTTTCGACTCGATTAGGTGTTAGTGTAGATTAGGCTGTATAGTTAAGTGTTAAAGGAAAGACGCGTTAGGGCAATCAATTGGTCAGTTTCGACTCGATTAGGTGTTAGTGTAGATTAGGCTGTATAGTTAAGTGTTTATTCTCCGATATAGTTCAGGTGCAAAGGATCTTTGATGTTGCACACCTTACAAATCACCAAAAAAAAATATATCCAAGGCTTATTTATTTCATAAGTATTTTTACAGTAGTAAAAATAATAGATTTATATGTTTGTAATCAATCTATATAAATTTTAATAAAATCGTAGGAACGTGTTGTGAGACCACCTGGGAATATCTACGTGTTAAAAATAGCACTTTACTACACGCAGCAAATTTTATTAAAATTTAGAAAATTCAGATCAGAGTGGTAAACTCTTCTCTTTTTTTGCTTTTCAGCGTCATTAATATCAGGACCAGAATTTCAGGTTAATATATTACGTCGATTTTCAAAATCAAAAAATTTCACAATATTCCTTTTCTGCCATGAATATAGCCAATAACTAAAGGATACCATTAATTTTATATTTAAATGTCCTGTTTTAAAAGAATTTCGAATATCCGTCTTTGGTCTTGAGGTCCTTTCCGAGAGAAACCTTCATTGATTTGTTAAATGGCAGAGGAACTGGCCCAGACTTGTTCTTTATAACCAAGATGGCATGGAGGTTCAGGAGTGAAATGGTCGCTGAATTTAACTTCTAAATTGCTCGGCATATGTTATTAATATTGTATTTCGAATTATTGCTTTTTTATTTAACGGTCAAAATCAATTATTACTGATATTTTTCTTGCAGGTTAACTTATATTTTATTGTAATAATTATTATCACTAATTTACGAGGGTCGTTTGAAAAGTCCGTGCAAAAATAAAAACTACTTAATTTTTGGGGGTAAACCTTTTTTATTTTTCAACATAGTCTCCTTCTAGGCTTATACACTTCGTCCAACGCTGCTCTAGTTTGTTGATCCCTTCCAAATAATAGGATTTGTCCAAGTCAGAAAAATAGCCATTCGTTTCTGCAATCACCTCCTCGTTTGAATAAAATCTTTTTCCCGCCAGCCATTTCTTCATATTGGGGGACAAATAGTAGTCCGAGGGAGCCAAGTCTGGAGAATAGGGGGGATGTGAAACGAGTTGGAACCCTATTTCCATTAATTTTGCGACCACAACTGCTGAGGTGTGAGCTGGTGCGTTGTCTTGATGGAAAAGGACTTTTTTGTGGGCCAATCGTGGGCGTTTTTCTTGCAGCTCTGTTTTCAAACGGTCCAATAACGATGAATAATATGCACCTGTAATAGTTTTACCCTTTTCCAGATAGTCGATGAGGATTATTCCTTGCGAATCCCAAAAGACAGTCGCCATAATCTTTCCAGCCGAAGGAACGGTCTTCGCCTTTTTTGGCGCAGATCCCCCCTTGGTAACCCATTGTTTAGATTCTTCTTTGGTCTCAGGAGAGTAGTGATGTATCCATGTTTCATCCACAGTGACGAAACGACGCTTAAAGTCCTGCGGATTCTTCTGGAACAGCTGCAAACCGTCCTTGCAACACTTCACACGATTTCACTTTTGCCCATATGGCCACTCCGAAAATTTTGAAACCACTTATAAACTGTTCTAATCGAAGGTGCAGAGTCACCATAATGTTTATCAAGCTTCTCTTTAGTCTCCTCAGGCGTTTTGCCTTTCATAAAGTAGTGTTTAATCAACACACGAAATTCTTTTTCGTCCATTTTTTGAAAATCACTCGACTTCCTCGATTCAAACGAATGCCAAACACAAAGAAATAGACCGATCTGGCTGAAACTTGGTGTGTGTTCTTCCAAGAGATGCTACTAACTAAACATAACCTCGATACGCGCCAGTGGTGCTATCTCTCTGACTTTGCACGGACTTTTCAAACGACCCTCGTATATATATATATATATTTTTATTGTTAATTATATTATTAATTAAGTTTATTATATTATTACTTTGTAGGTTTTTTTGTATATATTCTTGTAATATCCGCGTGGTCGTTTATTTTTAATATTGTAGTTATCTTTAAGGGGAATTTTGCACGAAGATTTACAGTTTCACCGATACAAAATAATTATAAGAGCTGTTGCCCCGTGACTTTGAACATCGACGAAACTGCTGCCAAGAAATGTTGCGACAGAATTCCAACAAATTCCAACATTTTTCAGCAGCGACGAGGCCCACTTCCACCTGTGTGGAGCTATTAATAAACAGAAAGTGACTGTATGGTGTGCAGTATCCCCAATTTGGGATTATTGGTCCTTACTTTTTCGAGGATAATGGGCGAACCGTCACTGACACCGCTGAGCGCTATGTGACAATATTGGAAGAGTTTTTTGAACCTGAGCTGGAAGAATTGAGTGAAGCAACTAATCTGGGAGACCTCTGGTTCCAATAGGACGAGGCTAAATCCCACACTGCTAGGATTTCAATGGCGAGATTGAGGCAAGTGTTCCCCCCAGCGCCTCGTCTCTTTGAGGGGTGACTTGGAGTGGCCTGCGCGCTCACCAGAATTGAGCATTTGTGATTTTTTTTTCTTTGGGGGTTACATAAAGGAAAAAGTTTTTAAACATCGTCCACATACCCAGGAAGAACTTAAGGACAGAATCAGAGAGGAAGTTACGGCAATACCCATCGAAATGTGCAGAAGAGCGGTTGAAAACTTCAGAATTCGCCTTCAAGAGTGCATCGCGGCTGACAATTGCGTTTGTTTTGCAAGAACGCTTTCTCTTGCAAAAACAAACGTAATTTCTGATACGAAGATAAAAGGAATCCTGGAAAATGATATACCGTTAGAAAGCAAGGAAACTTTTGTAAAAAGTGCCAGCACCTAGGACTGAAAATGATCACATAAGCGCCTAATGAGTTTTCTTAAAAATTTCGATTACTTTTATTTTCCTAGGTTCCGGTGGAAGATTAAGGCAGTTTGGAGAATAATTTATGCTTCAAAATGGTGTCAATTTTTAGAAAATTTATCTGTCTTTCTAACCGTGTCATCAGAATCGAATTCGGACTAAAACTTCTTGAGTAATAACATTTTTATTGGAAAAAGTAATGATTTTAGAAAAAAACTTAAAAGTGACGTCACTCAAGAACAGAGGAAAATATGAAGTTGGCCAATACGTCATTGAACTCCACTTTAGATGTACTACACGCAGTAGGCCTATGGACAATACTTACTGGTTCACCCTGTATACTTAAAGGAAGACTAAAAAATAAAAGTAATTCTTCCATTATCCCGAATGTTACTAACAATAATCAATCAATGAATTATAATTGTTAAGGAAACAAAATATTTAGCAAGTCTCGGTTGGTACCATTGGAAGAGTAGGGCAGAGCGAGAAGCTGTTGCGCGCTTCTTATATCTATCTATGTATATTAAGTTCTGTGTTGTATGTTTCTGCCCTTAAGGTTAAGTTAAATATTTAAAATGTGTTTACTTTGTTTATAATGAGAGTTGCTACCTGTCTTTCAAAGAGTGAACATCTATGTCCAGTTAGTTCAGTTTTACTTATGGTTAATTGTGGAGTTTTTCTTTGAAATTTTGCTGAGTTATTGTGGAACTTGTTAGGAACAATTGTGAAAATTTTTTCGAAAATCGATCGAGCGGTTTCCGTGTAATCAATTAAAGTATTAATTGAATTTTATAATAAAATTATATACATTGTGCAAAGGTTATTGTGGTGGGGAGCTTTGTTATTTTGCTTATATTTGTGATTTTAAGAGAGGAGAAAGGGAAGAGAATTTTGCGATATCAGCTGCTCGGACAGTGCCCCCATTACGGACCTTCTCTGATGGGCTTTGTTATACTTTCTCTTTGTGGCTGAGTAAGTCTTATATATTAAAAAAAAAAAAAAAAAAAATCTGAAAAATGTCAGAAAGTTTCAATTTGCAAGATATTTTTGACTCTATAAAGCAATTGCAGTCTGAATTTTGCAATGGAAATGAAGTTTTATCTGACAAAATAAAAAGTTTGGATGTAAGTATAAATAAAGTGCTAGCTCAACTTACAGATCAGTCAAATAAAGTTTCTAATTTAGAGAAAATGCATCGTATTTACGAGAACAATTACAAAAGAAACAATTTAATTTTGTTTAATTTTCCTGAGAACCCGAAAGAAAATATATGGGATCTGGAGAAGGAGATAGAACTCTTTTTAAAAAATGTAATTAAAACTACTGTAAACTTGAATGAGATTGATTTTATAAGGAGAATTGGTGTCAAAAAGGGTAACAGACCAATTCTGATAAGATTTATAGCGTACAGGCGTAAAATTGAAGTGTTAAGACTGGCGAAAAACTTAAAAGGTTCAAACTTGGCTTTATCAGAAGATAAAGAATAGTACAAAGTATAAAAATATACAAATAGTATAATTTTCCTATTTCTTTTAAATTTATACGATTGCTCTCTCAGTTACGTTTGTCCTCTAAATATGTATTGAAGATTAGTATTGGTAAAATTACATATACATTAAATCCAAATGAAAAGTGCACTTTGTGTAACACCGCCCAATTTGAAGATTTGTCCCATATTTTGTTAAATTGCCCAATATATTTACAATTTCGTTTAAAATATTTAGGTTTTTTACAAGATGTTGATCAATTTAATTTTCCAATATTATTTCATAATATCAGCGCTGAAAATATAAAAAAATTATACTATTATGTGGAAATGTGTTAAAACTGAGGGCATTTATTCTAAATGAATAATACAGTGTTTAACTAATAATATGAATTATTGATTTATATGAATATTTAATAACTCATTTATCGCAAGAGATTTTGATTTCTATTAATTATTACTTAAATTATAACACTGGTATTGTTTTCTTTTGTTTGCTATGTAAGATGTACAAGTTTTTCTTTTTGTTTTTTGTATATGTACTGTTTTTTGTTTTTTGTAGCAACTCCTTTGTATAGGGCTATGCCCATGTAACAAATAAATAATAATAATAATAATAATACTTTGTTTATAATTATAATATAACATTTCTAGTTTATTGTGTTGTTGTTTGTGATTAGTATTCTTATTTCCCCATTTAACCCTAACAATAATAATAATAGCTTACTTGCTAACATGATAGAAATGGTAAGTACTATAATACACTGGATAAGGATAGTAATACAAACAATAGTACTTTAAAGGCAAACAAAAACGCCCTAATGAAGAAAATATTGCTTATAGTAAGTCTTAAGTTCATGAACAAGAGGCTAACTCAGGCAACTTGAAATATAAAACGGGTTACATAAAAAATGCACTACAAAATAGATATAAAGTAGGCGATAAAGGTCCTTATATTGTGAATCTAGAGGGCAATAAGGTTACTATCAACTGCTTGAAATGCAGTACTACTTAGCTGACAGACAAAATGTTACTAGTCATCCAGAAAATCAAAAGGTCAGTTAGATTAGATTAGATTAAATTAGGGTGGCCTCAAGGTCTGCGCCACCGCGACCCCTATGGATCTACTGTGGCTCCCCGGCTTTAGAGCTCACCCTCCAGACCCGTCCGTTTAATCACTCTTAATTCTGGAGAGTGGCTCCTGGGGTAATGCTCTCAGGCCTTGGTTTTTCCTCCCCGAGAAGTAACATCCTTAGCCATACGAGCCTTTCACACTGACACAACACGTGCAGTGCCGTTTCCTCCTCTTCCTGACAGAACCTACAAAGGCTATCTTCTGCCAGGCCTATGCGATACATGTGTTTTCTGAGCCTGCAGTGGCCCGTTAACAGGCCTACAATTATCCTTATAGCCCCCACGGCCTTGACGGATTAATTCTGCGGTCAGCCTCGGCGAATAGCCTCTGATGAACTCTTTCGCCTGTCTCAGCCCAGTAGTGGCAAGCCACCACTCCTGAGCCCTACTCTGCACCCATACATTGATGGCCGCAGACTTAACACATTTCGAAACCCCAAAGCAGGGCTCCGAGCCAACGAAGTGTCCCGCAGAGCCTTCCCGGGCCAATAAATCTGCCACTTCGTTCCCCTTGTATCCTGAATGACCAGGTACCCAAAAGGTCAGTTAAAGACGACTCGAATATTGAAACAAATATTGGATAAAGAAGATCTTTAATTTTAAAGATTTTATTATTAATGCCATTAAACCATTTTATCCGCGCTTTAGCTTCTTTTTTAGTAAACTGTAATATTTTTACTTCTGAAATTAAAAAGTGACTGCCCCTGCAGATCTACCATTGTAAAAACTGTCAATTGGTATGCAATTGGGTTATATATAACAAACGGAATACATTTTTATTGACTTCTTAAATAGACGAAATATCGATATTGCTTGAGTTTCTCAAACACACTTTAAACAAAAATGATAAATTCAAAATAATAACTACTTATATTATGTATAGAAATCATAAAAGAGTCGGCCTCTGGTGGAATTGTAATAATAATTAAGATAAATATCTCTCATAACCTGATATTCAAAAAACTAACACCATAGCTATAAATTTAAATCTATGCACCCAAAATTCTGTGACCATTATCTCCAGCTTTTATCAATCCATCTAATGCCCGTCTATTTGAGCAAGAAGTAAGAATTATTTCTGAGATTACTAACCTCGTGCTAATGTTCTGCGATCTAAATTCTAAAAATATTTGTTCGCCCAAACAGCACTACACGGTGAACTGATTTCGCGTAAAAATACGCGACACTGAGGAGGAGGGGCCAGAGGAAAGTGGCTCAATCGATCGAGAGGATGACGGATGCAGAAGTGCATTCGGCTCGCATCTCGGAATGCTCGAAAAAGAGAGTCGCTGCCCTTATTACTAAGGCTGGGAAGGAATATTTACAAGTCAAAAGGCAAGTAATAATGGAAAATTTTAACCGCTGGGCTCAGCATATCTCCAAGGCAGCAAAAGGACCCAGGTTTTTGGCAGCAGGCCAAGAAGGCTAAGGCTGGGGAGCAATCCTACAGCGAGGCCCTCTCCTTTGGCAAAGTTGCCACTGTGCAGGAGGGGTACTCCGAGGCTCAGCTGGCCCCAGAAAGGCTTACCGCCATCCAGTATGCCGTGCTGAAAGAATACGACCAGATCCCAAAGGGTAGCATACAGGTTAGGTTAGCTAAGTGCATGTATAGACCGGGGTTTCTCTTGGCCACCTTCGCTGATCATATCAGTGCAGAGTGGCATAGGGATATTGTCCCAAAGCTTAGACCTTGGGAGGGGGCCAAGCTGTTGCCGCTTCTAGGGGATGATATACCAAGGCCTGAATTCGAGGATGTATTCATCCCCGATGAGCAGGGTAGCAGATTAGAGGCCGACGTGGTGCTGTTGCACACTGGAGAGTGTGGGGCTGTCAGGTGTGGACGTTCTCCATGGATAGGGCCTCAATAGACGAACTGAGGAGGCTGAATATGTCTCCCTTCTTCGGTTGGGTGAAGTCCTCAAGGAACAAGGGCCCGGAAGAGGTTAAGACATCAAGGGATGAGGAGGAGTTATTGTTGAAGGCCACAGACCCGGATAAAAGAGTCTTCGCCGAAGGAGCGGAGTGCCTTGGAGGGCCCTTCGTACCGCTCTGTTCGAGCTACCTACTGGTGGAGGACATCTCAAAGTGGAAGCGATTGAGATTTCCGTGGGTGGCCTCCCGGTTGGAAGCGGATCCTTGCCCCAGAGGCCTGGTGGCCAGGGGCGAGAGCCAGGACCCGCGAAGACATAGGAGGAGGCCCCGGGAATACAAGACGTCACCCCGCCACACCTCGTTTCTTTGCGTCATGAATTTGCTTCACAACAGTTCCGATTACTTTAAGAAATGCTTGTATAAATCGAGTACTTGATATGTTTTAATTATTTTTTTCTTTGCCATATAGTCGCAATATTTGAAACTCGCAAGACGATAATCTCATTCTGCAATAGTAACACTAATAACTATGAATAAAATCGTGGCACCGAGTGCTCTAAATGCGTGAAATAATAGCGTGGGTTCGATGAGCCTAAGAGCCCCTGAATTTAACAAAACAAATGTATCAATAGACTGCCTGAAATAAAATAGTGATTACTTATTATTTCCATGCTTAGTAACATGCAAAATGGACTTACCGACTCTGCTACACTCGTACATGGACTTGTAGTTCTAAAGAAGGAAGTAGTGGCCATATATAAGTTCATTAAAAATAATTATAATCACATGAATTTTATATACGAGTACATATCAAATGTCACTCAAGCGGAATATCGAAGTAGTTGTTCTAAGTGGTGGGGTAGATGGCTGAGGGTTTGCCTCGGGCCGTGAGTGGGAGGAGGGGACCCCAATTCAGGCGGAGATGGAGGCTTTGGGAGAAGGAAGTTGGAGTGCGCCAGCTGGGACGAAGAAGAGGAGACTGCGGGGATTCTCTCCCCGAATTGTTATTAGAGGCGTTAGGGGTGGATCATGGCCAGGTCAGGCACTGGCTCGAGGTTAGCGGTGGTGGAGGAGAAACACTACCGTGAGTGGTGGGCGGAACCGGCCTGGAGAAATATATAGGACAGAAGACTGCGGTTTTCACGTACAAGAAGGTGGAAAAGTTCATGCTTATTATATTAAGGAGATGACAGCCGATTATAAGGCCATGGAGAGGAAAGTGGAGAAGGTGGTTGAACGTTATACGCTTGTGTGTGAAGATACGGAGAAGGATGCGTGAAGAAGATGGACCCCCTGCACATACGGGGGTGCAGGATGTACCTAAGGTTTTGGAGTGAGAAGGGCTGCGGGTGAAGTGTAGGATGGGGATGAAGCATATGGGCAGTAAGGTTGATGCCATGTGTGAGTCGGTGGGAAAATTAAGTGAGATGGAGAGGGAGAGGATTGAAGGTGGGAAAAGGATAGAGGAAAGGAATGAGAGGTGCGAAGCGAGGGGAAGCAATGGAGGTGGATGAAGGGGAGGCAGTTTCTTAATGGAAAGAAAGTGCCGGAAGCGGAAGTTAAGAAGACCTTGATCAGGGAGATCGATCCAGTCCAGAAGGGCTGAGAGATTCAGGGTTTTATGATAGAAGCAGGTGAAGGTGGTCCTGGTCCTGCGAACGAGGGAGGAAGATGGAGAATCCGCACTAACTTAGAACTGCTAACTCTTTATGGAAAAGCAGACATCGTTCAATGTATTAACAAAGGAAGACTAAGTTAATTAGGACATGTGGAGAAGATGGTGGATAACCAAATCCCTAAATGCCTATTATATGGAAGGCCCGGAGGCGTCAGAATAAGAGGTACGCCAAGAATGAGTCGGCTTGATGACGTCGAGGGAGATTTGAGGAAAATGGGTGTGCGAAGGTGCGAGACTGAAAGCCCTTGATAGAGCTCAGTGGAGAGCCTTGATTGAGGAGGCATTGGTCCTTTTACGATTGTAGCGCCGAAGAGGAAGGAAAGGTTATGAAGGCGGATAAAGAGTTGAAGTAGTAAGGTTATAGGGTGGAGGAGGTTAAAAAGAAGGCCCCATGGGTGATCATATATGATGTACCCATAGAGCAGGGTATTGTTGGAGGTTAGCCCGGAAGTGCGCGCGAAGTTGATCTCGGAGGGTAGGTTCAGAGTGGGACTACACGGAGGCGTCCCAGTGCTGAAAGTGTTTTGGTTTCGGTAAAAGTAAGGACCCGAAATAAATATAGATTAAATCATTAAAATAAGTAATATAGCCCTCGGTAATAAGGAGTTTGATAAGCAGAGCTAAGGTCCTTAAATACAAAACAATCATTCGGCCTGTGGTTACGTATGGTTGGGTAACTTACAAAAGCTACCGGAAAAACTTCTCAATATATGGGAAAGAAAAGTACTCCGACGAATGTTTGGGCCTGTCTGCGTAAATGGGCGCTGGAGAATTAGACCAAATGAAGAGCTTCGGCAGAGTTTCGGGGAACCAGATCTGGTATCTTTTGTAAGAGAGAACCAGTTAAGTTGGCTTGGACATGACGAAAGAATGTGCCAGAAAATAGGATTCCAAGGAAACTTATGTGGAGGGAAAACCAGGAGGAAGCCGTAGCAGAGAGAGGCCTCGTATGAGATGGTTAGATGGTGTGGAGGAAGTCTGGAGAGGAATGGGTGTTAGAAGATGGCGGAGGTACGCCTATGACAAAGCCGAATAGCAAAAAATAGTGGAGGAGGCCCAGGTCCTTGTAGGGCCGTAGCCCTCGGTAATAAACCAATAACCTTTCGCGGCCCTTTGCAGTAAAAGTTTGCCCACTGCTGGTCTATAGGCAGTTAACTGAAAACAAAAGGGCTTCGGACGCCCACGACTTCGAGATGTTGTGCCGCGCCTTAAATGAATAAAAACATCGCGTGATGACACTAAATAAACTAATTGCTTTGCAAGACCTTACTGGTTAGACGAGTCGAATGAATCAAATTATTCAATCAATATTTGTCAGAGCCAAGGAAAGATATCAGGTGAATTTAAAATTTATACTAACTGAATAAGTTGGAATTATTATATAACCACTACATTCCTCAAAACCTGCCTGTGTTAGCTGGAGGATGTGCACACCAATCTCGGCTTCTATTGTAGTCCACATGCCCACTAGTAAATCTTCTCCTCATTAGACAATCGGCACAGTTTAAACTATATACGTGTAACGCTAATCACTATTACAAAGAACTATTTCTTATTTTTGAATTCGTAATTTTGAAAACACTCATTCTTAATATTTTTATTCACGCGCACTGTCAAAAGAATTCAATTTCTTTAACTATAAAATGAATAGTAAAACAATTATTTCCACGTTCAATCACTGCCGGAACATTAACACTTCCGGAATTCCTGTAAACATATACAAACCAAGATTAGTGAAAAGTTCTAGGTGACTTAAATGAATTGTTATAACTAAAATGAATCACCCACATGACTCACTATTCTTATTTTAAATTATATTTTAATCAAACTTTCTTTATCATTTCTACTAAACTATACGAGGTGTGGCTATTAAATAACGAGACTGATGCTGCTACAGAAGAACTATGCATGCGCCAAATACTAACGACCGGTAGCTGTGCAGCGTAAAGCCTTCTCTTTCGATTGCAGCGTCTCACACGTGTTTGTAGAGAAATCTGTCTGACCGGAACCGACCGTTTGTGTAAGAGGTGTTAGTTTCGTTTTGCCGAAAACATGATATACTACACATTGTAGTAGAGCAACGAATTGTCGTGAAATTTCACATGATACTTGGTAAAACCGCTACTGAAACTTATCTTTTATTAAAAGAAGTTTATGGCGATGAATGTTTATCACGTGCGGAAGTTTTTGAGTGGTTCAAGGGTTACCAAGATGGCCGAGAAGACGTCGGAGATGATGACCGCCCGGGTCACCCTTCCAAGTCCAAAACGGATGAAAATATCGATTATAATTAATCAACATTACTACCGTGAGGTGCTTGCTCAACTCCGTGAAAGAGTAAGGAAAAAAAACGACCCGATTTGTGGAAGAACAAGTCACGGGGTTCTCCATCCAAGACAACGCGCACAGCTCACACTGCATTGTCATGTCAAGACGTTTCTAGCCAAGTACAACATCCCAGTTAATTTAGGCCATCCGCCTTATTCGCCTAACCTGGCCCCCATGTGACTTTTATCTGTTCACCAAAGTCAAATCTGCATTAAAAGGAACACGGATTTCAGTCCGTTCAAGCTGTGAAAGAAAAAGCGGCACGCGTCATGCAGGAGCTCACAGAAAAAGACTTCCAGCACGGTTTCGAACCATGGTAAATTCGCTTGGAGCGTTGTAGGTGATATTGAAGGTGATAATAACTAAATATGTATAAATTTAAAATAAAATGTTTTACAGCAATAGTCTCGTTATTTAATAGCCACACCTCGTAATCGGTTTTCTTTAAAGTAGTGTAATATTTTAAACTTCTAAATAATGCTTATTAACTTTTCTTTGTAACTTTTTATCGAGAAAATTCGGATATTTTTCATGAAGAAAAAAATTTAGTACAAATTGAAGGTGAATAGGGGAAAATTGGAAAAACAAAATATAATCTGAAAGGTAGATGTTTAGAATCAAAAATAGAAGAACAATGAAAATATGCGAATAACTTATAAAAACGTAAAAGCACCGGCAATGGGCAGATACAAAACAAAGAGATCAAATCTGGACAACAAAGATAATAGTATTGTTTGAATTATTTAATAACCAATAAATACGATTACTGTTGAGGAGTGGTTAAAAATAAAAATTGGTACTATTATATAAAAAAGGAGGACACAGATTGGACATTCGCAACTATCGACCAATAAACTTATTATCATCTTTGTATAAATTATTTATAACAGTTATTAACAGAAAAGTTGAAAAGACTGCAGTTCGAGGCAACTGGCTTTAATAAAGAATCTCTGAACAGTACAGAATGTATCTTACTATTAACAAATTAACCTAACTTGGTATCCTCAAAATCTGAACTTCAACTGGTATCGTCGGGTTAGCTTTGACCCGAAACTTTAAATGCACATTACTTTTAAAAGGTCATTGTTATAATTAAAGTCGATTTAGTTTTTATTTGAAAATTTAGTTAGCAAACGAAAATGATGAATATTTTGTTAAATCTGTTTCATAAAGATTAAGAAAAACAAAAACAAGTTTAAAAAAAATGCAAAAGTTGCCATTTTTTTTACGTTACGAAAAAAAGAAAAACCAAAAATAATATTTACTGAAAAACGTTATTTTCTTAAAGTTAGATGTTCATTCCAAGAAAAGTCCTAAAGAAAACAAAATGGTTTTTCCTATAATTCTGCAAGTACAGAATTATCATTTATTATCATAATGCGAGTACAACATACTTGTTTTGTTATGGTACTAAAGATACCCACCGTTTTGTTGCCAGTAAAAACAAACAATGAAGTTCCGACGGTAGTTTTTTTTATTTGGAATTATATAAGAGGGGTTTTCTTTTTTATTTTTTTCGTAATGTCCCCGAGTAAGACAAATTTGGCTTTCCTAGTTCATGGAACAGCTTAACTGAACAGAACCAGTTATCAGCAATAATATTAAATATTATGTAATATTTACTATATAATATTTAATATTAAAACAGAAAACAAACTCCCAAAACATAAAAAACTATTAAGAAAAAAAGTTATAACGTAAGTGGTATTGTCGGGTCAAATTTGACCTAAAACCTATATTTTAGTTACTTACTCTGCTCGAAGTACGACTGATTTGTATGATCGACTGTTAGTGAGGATGAAAGAGGAGAATTCAGAGAAGAGGAGCTGTTTATAGTTAATTCCTACAAAATGCCACACAAAAGAAAAAGGAGCGGGTCAAATTTGACCTGACGATACCCAGTTGAGGGTTAAATATGCAAAGATTTATTTCTAATTCAAAATGATTAATTTAAAGTGAGTAGGTATTTCAAGAAATTAAAGAAGAAAGAAGGCCTCTGTGACAAGAGGTGACATTTCCTTTAGCTGCCATCTTTAGAAAGGGTTTAATCACTTAGAATAAGATGGCAAGGGACTGAGAATTAAAATGGTGAATGGTAGAAGACGATGTAGCGTTTATTGGTAAAGATTTAGAAGAGTCAATAGAAATGACAAAGAATCTAATTTGTTAAGTAGAAAAAGTAGGGTTAAAGATCAACTATAGTAAAAACTAAGATGCTGCCTTTAATTGCTGAATTTAAAGGAAACGTAAGAATAATGGAAGAAGAAATTAAAGAAATCAAGGGATACTTTTAGAACAACCAATTACTAAAAATGGATTAGGATAAGAAATAAAACGGGGGAAATCAGTTACCATGGAGAGCATTCATAGATACAGGACGGTGTTCTCTCGTTACAGAAAACACTGTCTAAGAAGCTCCTAGGTAGAAAAAAAGGCCTACAAGCTGGATAACCACACATAGATAACTAAATGCAGGAGATTATTGTTAAAAGACTTAAGTTCTATTGCAAAATTGTAAATACTGTGTAGATATTTAGGTAAATAGAATGAATGTGATTCAAAGTGAAAATAGTAATAGAGCGGGAAAAATGGTGTAAGAAATTAGAAAATAAATAAATTAGCGCTTCAAATGTACCTGCATCTTAGATTTCTCCTGATAATGGGCACCAATTGTAGACCCGGAAACGTAGAGCATCAATAAAAAGGTTATTTCATTGCAGGCATTCTCTTGCAATTGCTGAACATCATCCTACCTCTTGTAATTTAAGGCCTGCAAATATTTAACAAGATATTTTATTATTGTTAATCATTACAGAAAAATGAAAATGCAGAGAACTTCAATCACTAAACTACACTGAAATGGGATACCGGTTCTTGAAGTTCGTTTTAAATCTTTACTTATAAACTGACATAAATGGCACCACAATATTTTAGGCTAGCAGCAATTAACTCCAGCAATGTTCACTTAAGAAAACCAAGGGTAGTAAAAATATCTGAAAGGGCTCGTGATTCGAGAAAAGCAAAAAACACAATCTCGCAAAACAAAAACTAAAAAATACAGAACTAAAATTGTAATGAGTTTAGAAAGAGAAATCCGTTTAGTAGAAAATGCGAAGAACAAATAATTGGTAGACATTTAGTTTGAAAAATAATATCTAAACCAACAAAAATAACTTATTCTCACGAGGATTTTGTACTTACTTTAAAAAGTACAGTTAATCCGCTTGTTTTGTTACTTTAAAGAAGCTTAAAGTACAACAGCTGATTTGAGATATTTTCTGAAGTTTTCTGTTTAAAAGATTTATTAAAATATAATAATCAATCCGCTTTCTCATATTATTTTTACCACAGATTTTAGAGTTGGCTAAATATACCATTCGATAGCACATAAGATTTTAATAGAAAATGAATCACTGCTCTTAAAGACAATAGACCCTAAATATTTATGTTCAATTTGACTTCCTTTTGCATCTTTGTAGTCTTAACTTACGTTTTTAATAAAACTATCTAATTATTAATGCATTTTATTGGTTCTTAGTTCAACACGGTGTTCCCGGAAAAAGTTCGTCTTGAAAAGAAAATATTTTTATGGATTTATGATTTAAACAGTTTAGAATGAAATAAATAAGAAATGATTAGTTTTAACAGTTCCGAATCTCCAATCAAATAACCTAATAAAGAAAAACTAATTTAGATAGATTGTAACAAAAATAAACTTACCAAAGCACAATTTTTGTATTTTTTAAAAGATTGAGTCAGGAATCTTCTTTTAAAACTACTTCTGATTTTCCAAAATGTACACCATCACCTAAAGACAACTTAAAACATAACTAAAGTGGAAGAGTTGCACATAATATCTTGCGAGAAATCCCCTCTACCGAAAGAGGTTAAAGTCCCAAACTAGACGGTTATTGACAACAGATTTTAGCACGAAAATAAATATAATGCATTTAATACTCGTATAAATTGAGAATTAAACAAATTCTGATAATTCTAAAATATTTTGGTGTGTATTTAAATTATACTTGTTTAAATGTACCAAGGTGCATGCATAATTAAGTAAAAAATGTTTTTTGAACTTAAACATTTTCGAAAGCTTATGCGAAATGAAGGTAAGATAGCTTTACAAACAATACAAAAGTAATTTAGATAATTATGACTTATAAGCAATGGATCTTTGATTAATAATTCAACTTAAAAGATTAAGAGAGTTATTAAACAAAATACAAAATCTTCGAAAGCAAAGATTGAGTCAGAATCTTCTTTCATAACTACTTCAACAGTTTAGAACGAAATACAGTCAGAACAAAAAGTATTGGGACACAGCTCAAAAATGTTGAAATTACGTTATATTTACCTGTGAATTAAAATTTCACTGTTAAAACTACATACATACTATTATTTGACATCTAATAATTACTATTATCATCGAAAATTGTTTGATTCTAATTTTAGGTAAAGGTTTCCTTAGAAAAGATAAATAATCAGAGAACAAAAAGTATTGGGACACTGAGAAACCTTTGGCCATTTCATCATAATCTCTGTTTATCCTTATCAGAGTCTAACTTTTAATCCCTTTTCTCTATTCCTTGGTCTATGCCCTTCAGTACTTATTTGATTTTTCTGCTGTTCAGTCGTGTAAAACTTTTTAAAATGGGTAGGAAAAATCGAGAGACTACCGAAGCAGAAAGGAATGTTATTATTAGGCTCCACAATCAGTACAAGTCCATTCGGAATATTAGTCAAATAGTAGGAATTCCAAGAATGACTGTTTGGAACGTCATTGAAAGATTTGGAGCGCTGAAAACTGTTAAAAACCGGCCCAGGAGTGGACGTCCATCTCTCATAACAGACAGAGTCAAGAGGAAAATAACTAAAAAGGTTGCTGAAAATCCTCGAATTAGTGCTTCACAAATGGTGAGTGAATTAGAACAGTTCAGTGGAATAAGTGTGTCAGTGAGTACAATTCGAAATGTGCTTCATAAGAGTGGGTATAATGGTCGGGTTCCAAGGAAGAAATTCTGGGTAAGTGAAAAAAATAAAAAAATAAGGCTAGAATTTGCCGTAGACAACCAAAATAAAGGGGAGGAGTTCTGGAATAGGGGGTCCTGTTTACTGATGAAAGCAAATTCAATATTTTTGGATCGGATGGCAAAGGAAAAGTTTGGAGAAAAAAGAATCAGGAGTTTTTACCAAAGAATTTAATACCCACTGTTAAGCATGGAGGAGGGCTCTATACTTGTTTGGGGGTGTATGAGCTCAGCTGGGGTCGGAAAATTGGTCATTATTAATGGTATTATGGACAGTAGAGTGTATATAAATATCTTAAAAGAAAATTTAGGCTGATCAGTAGAGAAATTGGGGATTAAAGACAAGATAACGATCCTAAACATAAAGCATTAAATTCAAGACTGTGGCTGCTTTACAACACCCCAAAATGCCTCGAAACTCCTCCCCAATCTCCTGACTTGAACCCAATAGAACATTTATGGGATCATATCGAGAGACAAATACGGAAGCGACAAATACATAATAAAAATGATTTAAAAAATGCCTTGCTGGAAGAATGGGACAGAATTGACAGCTCAATCACAAAAAAATTAGTCGATTCAATGCCAAGACGACTTAGCAGTGTTATTCAATCAAAAGGATACCCGACTAAGTATTGATCTCTAAAGGACATACTGAAAATTAGGGTGTCCCAATACTTTTTGTTACCACTTGTTAAAAAAATTATATGCGTTTTCTTATTCATAATCTACTTTAAAACTAATTTATAAACATATATTTATTTGTTATAATAACATTAATAATAAAAAAAAGGTTATACGGTTCTTTTTATAACATTTATTCCACTGTCCCAATACTTTTTGTTCTGACTGTAAATGTTTTTCGCTGATCCAAATCTTCAATCGAATAACCTGATAACAAATTAATTTAGAGAAATTGTAACAAAAACAAACTTACCGAACCAAATTTCGTTTTTTATTCTTACTTGAAACAAATGATGACCATAATAAAGACGTTATTTCTTGTATTTTGGTTTTTGAAATGCTGTAGAATTATTTGCAAATCTGGAAAATGTACATAACATTAAAAGATAATCAATCATTACAGAATAATTGCTTTCAATCTAGTTTGCTACCATCAGAACGGAACGTTTAGGAGCGTTTACACTAAACGAGCGAATATAGTGTAAGATCTAACCCAAAAACATGAGACAAAAAGGCTCCCTAATTTTTCCTACACTCCGAGCATTCGTGAAAATGTATTGGAATGCTCGTTCAGTTTGTAAAAGGATTTAATAATAATAATAAAAAGGTGTACTTAGGTCATTAACGCAAATTCGCTCGGCTAGAATATTGAAGAGCTTTCTTATTGTCAAAATGCGATGTCAAAGTTTCTGAAATCGGATACCTTACTGAAAAAATCCGTTTGGAGGTCCCCCAAAGTTCGAAAAAGTGATTTTTAGAAAATGGGACAATATGTGCATGGATTTTGGTGTGAACGCTAGCTTTAAAAAAACGATAAATCCAAGTCCAAAATTTATAATACTAGCTAGTTTTTGAGCTTAGGCTAGTAATTTATTGTATTTGTTGGCCTGCAGTCGGCTAGTAATGCACTTGTTGGCCTGTAGTCGAAGGTTTTGATTCACCAATTGCTAAGCTCTGATTGGGAGTAATGAATAATAATAATGAAATTGGAGCTGGATTTAATGGGTAATTAAAAATTTGGTTGAGCAACATCTTTGTTTTCTTTGTGAACTTAACCGCGGCCATATTGACTTTGGCGTTTTGAATTACCAACTGTCAAAAATGGGTATCTCCTTTAAGGTTAAAAGCATCTGTAACATCGGTCGCCCCACCTGTTTTCTATTTTTATAAAGATCTCGAAATTTCCTATAGGGGGTGTGGGGTACAAGTTAAAATCCATATCATTAGAACAAAATTCCAAGGAAAGGGTCTTTTTCTGTTTTTTGAATTTTTCAAATTAACCTAAGAATTACAATTTCTAATCAGAAAGGGGCCTTGTGGGGGCTCGTTTTACTCGTCATGTCGTGCTCTATTCAATACTACCTCCTCCGAATAGCGTTAATCGAAAACGATTGCGGACTTGGAGGCGGAATTAAATAAATTAAAGCTAGAAAACAGGACCTTGAAGGTGTTATTGTCACCTGCGGTCGTAGCAGCTGGAGAGGTAAGGGTCACAAAGAGATCTTGGCCAACAAAGGAAGACAAAACTTCTTAGTTCAGAATGCGGGACAAAACGACCAAGAATTCGCAGACAGGTGTCGGAAATTAGGGAAAGATTACTGTAGGCGAACGAAGACGCGAGAGTTTTAGAGAGGGTTAGTCTCTAGTGTCCTTAGTGCGTAAGCCCCACCACCTCGTCAAGGTTGGACACCAAGTGGGGTCAAGGCCTGAAGGGCCAGGGCCGTAAAGAGGGCGAAAAAAAAAGAAAACCAAGAAAATCCCTTAAGCTGAAGATGGTGAAAAACTAAAGAGATGAATATGTAAAAGATACAGGAAGGCTCCTACTTCTTGATGAGGTGCACCGTCTGGTAGCCAGGAAATAAATGTGATGAAACACAGCAAAGGTTATGGAAGTTTGGCGGGAAAAAAGCGCGGTATTATGAGTAGCGCGATGGCGGGAAAGATAAACCACCAAGAGAAAGCTGTTGTGTATGAGTGAAGATACAATAATAAAAAGCAATACGTCATCACTACGTCATCGTACGTCATCACTAGAAATGGAATGGGCTCGAAGCCAATCCATAAGTGTTACTTTGGCGACGTATACAGGGTGATCCATTTAAAACGCACCAATCGCTAATAACTTTTTAGGAAAGCGGAATTTTGAAAAAAACCCACGAAGCAATCTATATGTTTTTTTGGGTCTAGTTTTTAAATTTTCCACTCCCGACGCTGTATCTTTTCTTTTGGCGGAGTTACGGCTAAAAACTCGATTGGGGTTTCATAAGGACCACTGTTTTTGACTATGATTATGAAAACTACATAAAAAAAATGTGAAAATGACGCTAACCCCGTTTCGATATGCCTAACATTAGTCAAGATATTTAAGATCAAAGTTAGAATTTCATCTATTCGTGATCGGTTTTCGATATTAATTTTCCACCAAAAATACACGTTTTGGGAGGTCCTCTGACTGCAAAAAATGTTATTGTTGACGCAAAGTAAAAAAATAATAATAATAATTGAAGATTTTAAAACATGTAGTGTAATGTAATGGTTGTGGGTGAATCAGGGATAAATTGTGTTTTATCATCAAATAAAAGCAACCATCACATCATTGTAATGTACCCTGTATGCAAGACTTCATGACCTATGATTGTGGTAAGAATATCTTGCCAGGGATGGGCGGGTGTTGGTCTAGTAGTCATGAGCGTGGTTTTGTAAGTGGGAGATCCCCAGTTTGAATGAGCAATCATTCATAATAGTTAGTACATCATAATACTTTTTTAAAGTAAAATGTGGCCATACGCGGATAGAATGTCACAAATACTCTTTAGCCATACCACTACAAATACTAATGCACTCTTTATAAGTAATACTCAATATTATTTCAAAAAACGCTAGAATGGTGTTACAATTAATTAAAAAAATATAATGGTGAAGTATTGGAAGCAAGCATTATACTAGATATTTTTATGATGAACATAATCATCTGAATTTCAAAATCTTTTTTCAACAACATTAGGATATTTTATCTTTTTCTTTTTAATTTTGCTTTTTTTTTTCCTTTTTAAAGTATTTTTTATTTATTTCAAATCCAGAATAAAAAAAAAAAAAAATACAGAAATAACTCAACAAAACTAAAATTATGTCAATAACTAACGAAAGATCTGTAACAAAATTCGAGGGTCGTTTGAAAAGTCCGTGCAAAGTCAGAGAGATAGCACCACTGGCGCGTATCGAGGTTATGTTTAGTTAGTAGCATCTCTTGGAAGAACACACACCAAGTTAAGCCAGATCGGTCTATTTCTTTGTGTTTGGCATTCGTTTGAATCGAGGAAGTAGAGTGATTTTCAAAAAATGGACGAAAAAGAATTTCGTGTGTTGATTAAACACTACTTTATGAAAGGCAAAACGCCTGAGGAAACTAAAGAGAAGCTTGATAAACATTATGGTGACTCTGCACCTTCGATTAGAACAGTTTATAAGTGGTTTCAAAATTTTCGGAGTGGCCATATGGGCACAAGTGACGCTGAACGTTCTGGACGCCCTGTTGAGGTTACTACTCCAGTAATCATTGATAAAATCCATGATATGGTGATGGATGACAGAAGAGTGAAGGTGCGTGAGATTGCTAGTGCTGTGGGCATCTCGAATGAACGGGTACATAATATTTTGCATCAACATTTGGACATGACAAAGCTATCCGCAAGATGGGTGCCGCGATTGCTCACGCTTGACTAAAAACGAAATCGTGTGAAGTGTTGCAAGGACGGTTTGCAGCTGTTCCAGAAGAATCCGCAGGACTTTAAGCGTCGTTTCGTCACTGTGGATGAAACATGGATACATCACTACACTCCTGAGACCAAAGAACAATCTAAACAATGTGTTACCAAGGGGGAATCTGCGCCAAAAAAGGCGAAGACCGTTCCTTCGGCAGCGAAAGATTATGGCGACTGTCTTTTGGGATTCGCAAGGAATAATCCTCATCGACTATCTGGAAAAGGGTAAAACTATTACAGGTGCATATTATTCATCGTTATTGGACCGTTTGAAAACCGAGCTGCAAGAAAAACGCCCACGATTGGCCCACAAAAAAGTCCTTTTCCATCACGACAACGCACCAGCTCACACCTCAGCAGTTGTGGTCGCAAAATTAATGGAAATAGGATTCCAACTCGTTTCACATCCCCCCTAGTCTCCAGACTTGGCTCCCTCGGACTACTATTTGTTCCCCAATATGAAGAAATGGCTGGCGGGAAAAAGATTTGATTCAAACGAGGAGGTGATTGCAGAAACGAATGGCTATTTTTCAGACTTGGACAAATCCTATTATTCGGAAGGGATCAACAAACTAGAGCAGCGTTGGACGAAGTGTATAAGCCTAAAAGGAGACTATGTTGAAAAATAAAAAAGGTTTACCCCAAAAAATTAAGTAGTTTTTATTTTTGCACGGACTTTTCAAACGACCCTCGTACATCAACGCATTCAATCTATTACTGAACACTAAAAATATATAAAAATAACGCAAAATAAAATAATAAGTAAATAACTGTATCAGCCAATGTTTGTAAAATAAACAAGTGCTAAAATTAATCAGAAAACTAACACAAAAATGCAAATAAATAATACAAATTTGGCCCAAACTACCTTACCTCAAAAATTAAATTTAACAATACAAGAAAATGAACTACTAGAAAGAGGAAATCGAAGAAATACACTGACGAAGTCCAGGGGGCTTATCAGCTGTTCAGATCCATTCTGTGCGCCACCTTCAATGTAACAAAGAAATCAATTTACAATCCTCAAATTTGGCAGAGTTCAAGATAATGAAGAGAACTCTAGTCACTGATAAATCGAAGTCAATGTTTTCAACTTTTTTTTTGTAGAATTTAATATTATCTTAGCTGAAAACAGACTTCCAGATACCAGACGAATCCAGACTTTAGCTTTGCGAGAAATACTGCTAAACGACGGACTATCATGGTCTTCGCTGTAGTGAAGAACATTCTACGTTACTAAGTGAAGATAACAATGCTGCAACGTTCACAAATACCAGCCAGGTTCGTCTGGAAAATATATAAACAGCGATGATACTACAGGCTGCGTCTCCCCAACAAACCTTCGCCGCATTACTTTAGTAGTAAGTCGTCTCTGTCCTGGGTTTTCACGACCCCAGAAAGGCTTGGCAAAATTTAGTAGCTTTAATTAAAGTGGAACACACTGATGGCGCTGAACACCAACAGAAATCGCCACTATCGCATTGAAGACTTCTCAATCCAGCTTCGTCGTGACAGAGCTGTCTGCTGAGGATTGGTTCCAATAAATTCTATAAAAATAGCTAACTTGTGACAGGTTGTTGCTTTTTCAGACGGCCCTCCTTACACAACTGAGTGTCAATCTGATGTAATGCTTCTAATTAATGTGGAACACAGTGACGGCGCTGAACACCAACAGAAATCGCCACTATCGCTTTGAAGACTTCTCAATCCAGCTTCATCCTGACAGAGCTGTCTGCTGAGGATTGCTTCCAATAAATTCTATAATAATAGCTAACTTGTAACAAGTTGTTGCTTTTTCAGACGGCCCTCCTTACACAACGGACTGTTTATCTGATGTAATGATTCCAATTAAAGTGGAACACAGTGATGGCAAACAGAGATCGCCACTATCGCTTTGAAGACTTCTCAATCCAGCTTCGTCCTGACAGAGCTGTCTGCTGAGGATTGCTTCCAATAAATTCTATAATAATAGCTAACTTGTAACAAGTTGTTGCTTTTTCAGACGGCCCTCCTTACACAACGGACTGTTTATCTGATGTAATGATTCCAATTAAAGTGGAACACAGTGATGGCGCTGAACACCAACAGAAATCGCCAGTATCGCTTTGAAGACTTCTCAATCCAGCTTCGTCCTGACAGAGCTGTCTGCTGAGGATTGCTTCCAATAAATTCTATAATAATAGCTAACTTGTAACAAGTTGTTGCTTTTTCAGACGGCCCTCCTTACACAACGGACTGTTTATCTGATGTAATGATTCCAATTAAAGTGGAACACACTGATGGCGCTGAACACCAACAGAAATCGCCACTATCGCATTGAAGACTTCTCAATCCAGCTTCGTCCTGACAGAGCTGTCTGCTGAGGATTGCTTCCAATAAATTCTATAATAATAGCTAACTTGTAACAAGTTGTTGCTTTTTCAGACGGCCCTCCTTACACAACGGACTGTTTATCTGATGTAATGATTCCAATTAAAGTGGAACACAGTGATGGCGCTGAACACCAACAGAAATCGCCACTATCGCTTTGAAGACTTCTCAATCCAGCTTCGTCCTGACAGAGCTGTCTGCTGAGGATTGCTTCCAATAAATTCTATAATAATAGCTAACTTGTAACAAGTTGTTGCTTTTTCAGACGGCCCTCCTTACACAACGGACTGTTTATCTGATGTAATGATTCCAATTAAAGTGGAACACAGTGATGGCGCTGAACACCAACAGAAATCGCCACTATCGCTTTGAAGACTTCTCAATCCAGCTTCGTCCTGACAGAGCTGTCTGCTGAGGATTGCTTCCAATAAATTCTATAATAATAGCTAACTTGTGACAGGTTGTTGCTTTTTCAGACGGCCCTCCTTACACAACGGACTGTTTATCTGATGTAATGATTCCAATTAAAGTGGAACACAGTGATGGCGCTGAACACCAACAGAAATCGCCACTATCGCTTTGAAGACTTCTCAATCCAGCTTCATCCTGACAGAGCTTTCTTGCTGAGGATTGGTACGATTAATTCTATAAAAATAGTTAACTTGTGGCAATTGTTGCTTTTTCTGACGGCCCTCCTTACACAACTGAGCGTCTATCTGATGTAATGATTCCAATTA
The DNA here is from genome assembly GCF_049639745.1 of Rhodnius prolixus. Lineage (NCBI taxonomy): Eukaryota > Metazoa > Arthropoda > Insecta > Hemiptera > Reduviidae > Rhodnius > Rhodnius prolixus. The sequence continues at coordinate 3,579,822 of NW_027411635.1, read as the reverse complement.
AAGTGGAACACAGTGATGGCAAACAGAGATCGCCACTATCGCTTTGAAGACTTCTCAATCCAGCTTCGTCCTGACAGAGCTGTCTGCTGAGGATTGCTTCCAATAAATTCTATAATAATAGCTAACTTGTAACAAGTTGTTGCTTTTTCAGACGGCCCTCCTTACACAACGGACTGTTTATCTGATGTAATGATTCCAATTAAAGTGGAACACAGTGATGGCGCTGAACACCAACAGAAATCGCCACTATCGCTTTGAAGACTTCTCAATCCAGCTTCATCCTGACACTGCTGTCTTGCTTTTGATAAATTCTATAAAAAATTGCTAACTTGTGACAGGTTGTAGCTTTATTAAGCAGCAATCTCAGACTACCCTCCTTAAGGATCTTCGCTGGTTTTTAAGATGTGAGGAAAGCTTCTAAATTTCAACTCCCAACCCTGGGTAGTGGATGTGATTTATGTACCTAAAAAGTTCGATTTCTTGAACGGAAGGCAAACATTCAGTGAAATCTTTTATTAACCATTAAATAAAATCCAAGGCCACAATACATATTAGCTTTTCAGGTCTTGCCTCTAACCGCTCGGCTACCGTGGCACCTTCTTTCCACAGATGACTTGGACCAGACAAGTGAGCTTTTGTTCCTTTAATTCGCTACATTCGTGATGAGGCTTGGCGAGTACGATGAGAATGGATCTCTCCAAGCCGGCATCCAATGCCATCTGCGTATCCGCATCGTTGTATTTCTTCTTACTGCCGGAAAATTATTACCAATCTTTTTCTGTTCTATTTCAGTTTTTAAGAACTTCTCTTTGAATTAGTTCTCATTCTTCTGTTAGGCGTGACTTTATATGAATCTTGAGATTCGTGCCCAGGTTCATTATGCGTTCAATCGATTTCGCACACTGCATTTTGCATTGTTACTCTTATTCAGAGGAGTGATTCTATTCATTGTTACCCGGATAGCGCAACAGAATATTGAAGAATGAAGACATGGCCGTTCGCCTGCTTGGCTGATGATGAATTTACAATTTTATGATGATTAGATGGTCCTAGAGCTCTAAAGAAAAAATACAGATAAAAACGAGGCAAAGTAGTCTAGGCCAATTATTACCAAATATGCCTTTCTCAATTGAAGAAATGAACCTATATATATATATATATATATATTCTGTGAGCGTAGTGTTCAGCACTCTCACCTCACAGTGAACTGTAGTGGCTGTTAAGAAAATGTAAAATGCAGAAAGCATCTGCCTAGAACTCGGAAACAATTATGAATAGAAGAGATACAGTGCAATGTTTGAAGATGCAAATAACTTTTGAAGTGCATTAGCCATCGATTAAAGAGAAAGCTGTAACATTTTGAACTGGCATAATCAAACAAAATTGAACAACATCAAATGAGAAGCTACGATCTAAGCAGTATAAAACAATTCCAACAAAAAAGGCTACTTTACATTCTATTTTGAACAATCTTATAATAACAAATAATAAGCACACTAATACTGGTCACTGCTACAAATAGTTATATTTTATTAATTGTTTGCATATATTTTTTGTATTACTTTTTTTTTATTTTTATATATATTTTTTTATATTTATTTCTATTTATGCATTTTTTTTTTTTTTATTTTGTATTTATTTATTTTTTTCATTCAAATTTATTATTTATATATTTTTTATATTGTTTATATTAATTATTTATTATAATGTATTAATTTTTTTTTTATATATATATTTATACATTAATTTGACCAGGAAAGAAAGAAGAATACAAACCAAAGTAATGAAAATGATTTTGGTTCAACCAAATGACTAAAAAAAACCAAAATGTTTTATAGAAGAAAGGCATATTTTGGAGGTGCGTGATTTAAAGAAGAAGCCGATTTAAGATGGTCCAGGCCGCGATGGTTCTGGATGAGATTTTGGATATTTTTATTAGCCCATTTTTATTATTATTATTAATAAGGCTGTTGATGGTTAAGTTTTTATCTACCAACTGGTTCATAACCAACCAGTTAAACGTGGTATTTACAGTGCCTCCTATAAAAATCACGCACTCACAGAACAGAAATTTGACTAACTAAATTACTAAATTCTAAAAACTAAATGCCAACACCATTGTAGCGATTATAAATCAACATTTTGGGAGAGAAATTTGTGATTAAATTTACTTATTTGCAAGGGAGGCAAGAACCCCAAAAGAATAATGGATCCCCCAAATACATACGTTACATTTCCAATAGTTAAATGATTTTTTTAAACAAATTAGCTCCCCTTTTTTCAAAAAATAAAATAGAATTTAAGTGCAATAATAATGATAAACATATGTTATTACAACCGTTTACCATCAAAAATGAGTTTAAAATAGCTATCACAAAAACCACACGAATACGGCCCCAGGAATGGACCAAATACACTATGCAATGATTTTTCACGTTCCTTTAGTGGCTAAATACTGACTTTTACTATAATTATAATGAAATGTGGTGTAAAGGTGAATACCCACAACAATGGAAAAATTATTTAGTATGTACGATATTGAAGAGGAATAAAAAATCGGGACCAATGTGAATCATAACCGACCAATTTCGCTGTCCTCGTTCGTCATGAAGACGTTCTAAAGTACAGGAAATTCCAAAATTGAAGGTATGTCTATCTTTTTGTCCCACATCGAAGTGATTATTTTAAGTTTATGCTTTCTACAAATTGACACATTCATAAATTAATCTGATTTTACTGTTTATTCCTTATTTTAATGTCTGATGCAACATTTACAAAAGTCAGAAATAAATTAAAATTGCAATTAAACATTTTCTAAAAGAAATTGTGTGTGTGCCTGACTGTACTTCAACACATTACGAGCTTTTTTCCTATTGGAAGTGTAAGTCGGCGGACCCTGAGGTCAGGGGCCTCAATAAGATTACGGGTGTTTTCTGTATGGTCAGGCCTGCATGTCTGTTATGCGGCGCCTTCATATTCTACAAAATGAATGTATTAGATTGGGTCTCGGTTTTTTGAACAGCACACCTGTAGATGCAGAGGCTGGCGAATTACCGTTCACTTATAGACTAGAAGTAACTGTCCGATCGATATGTCTTAAAAAAATTAGCCACGAACCGGTTAATTTATAATAAAATATGTCAATTAAATACCCAAGTCCTCAATCACAAATATTGGACAAAGAAAGGCCCCATTTACACAGAACGTTTTATAAGAATCTCTACCTTTAGAGATAATGTATTTTATAATACAATAATAAGTTAGTCGTATACAATTTGGAATACGAACATTTATTGACCGAATTAAGTGTTAACACTTCCTTCGACTTGAATAAGTTACCAGAAACGATGAGAACTTTGGCCTTCGAAGATTATATTTCTACCCATTACCCCAGCGGTTCACATTGTTTATTTACAGATGGGTCCAAAATCAATAATAAAGTCGGAAGTGCTGTGTATGATCCGGTTCGGAACTATTTTACTATAATTAAATTAGAAGATGAGGCGTCCATCTTGAAGCGGAGCTCTGAAATATATTCACACGTTGTCGAAGTAAAAAGTAAAGTAATTGCCTATTTTTTTTCAGGCGGGGCTTTACGTCTAACTACCAATTAGGTGTCCTGGTCGGAGGCGACTAGCAAACATGCATTACTGTAAATTTCTCTTATTAACCATTAAATAAAATCCAAGAGCTAAGACCAGGGAATCGAACACAGTAGCACAGTACATATCAGTTTTACAGGTCTCGCCTCTAACCCCGCTCGGCTACCGTGGCGCCTCGTTGTAGGAGGAAAAAAAAATACACCATCATTAGTGACAGAGCCAGTGTGCGTTGTGTAAATTATCCAATATACACAACCAGTCTACAGAAATGAACCACATTATGGCACGAGATTGTGGAAAGTATAGCCAGCTTTAAATTTGTGGATAAGAGGTCACTGTGGGTATTAAAGGGAAAGAAATCGTGGATAGCCTTGCAAGAGAAGTCACCAATAGTAGAGAAATGGCTGGTTATAAATGACTATAGACCTATTTTAAGGGTATAATTGCAAAAATGGCAAGACAGATTACAGTGCAACAAGGGTAGATTCTATAAAACCATAATATATCAGTTACCCAGACAACCATGGTTTAAGGGAAATTGCACAAATAAATGGGTGGTTATGACAATAAGCAGGCTGAGAGCAAATCACGCGGTTTATGGATCGTATCTTCACAGGATCAACAAAAGGTCCTCTCCTCTTTGCGTAGATTGCAACGAGGTGGAGGATTTCAAACATATAATAATGTTATATCTTTCGTTATGTAATACGAAAGGGAACAAATGTCTGACGATTTATACAAGTATTTAGATACACCCTTTCGCTACGAAGACATAATATTCACCAGTAACATCTATGTGCTTAAATCTGTAGTAGAACTAGCCAAGAAATACGAATGAATGTAATAAGTTATAAACTTTTAGAATGAATGGAATAAAATGATTAGGTTTACGTGATTTGAACTAAGGTTAGGCTATAAGGATGGCAGGAATATATAGTACTGATCCATCCATTAGTTGTAAGTTTGTATGTAAATAGTTGTATATAATAGAGAGATGATCCGAGCGTTTTTAACTTTTACAGGACACTGCTGGTGACCACTGATAGGCTTTGAATCTCTGGAGTTGATTCTACCTCTCACTTGGTGCTATCAAATCTGAGGTGATTGTTTAAACTACGAGGTGAATTGCTGCATTTAATTTGTATGTAATAGCGAGATGATCCGAGCGTTTTTAACTTTTACAGGACACTGCTGGAGACCACTGATAGGCTTTGAATCTTTGGAGTTGATTCTACCCTCTCAGTTGGTGCTACCAAATCTGAGATGGTTGTTTAAACTAAGAGGAAAATTGCTGTATTTAAGTTGTATATAATAGAGAGATGATCCGAGCGTTTTTAACTTTTACAGGACACTGCTGGAGACCACTGATAGGCTTTGTATCTCAGGAGTTGATTCTACCTCTCAGTTGGTGCTATCAAATCTGAGGTGATTGTTTAAACTACGAGGTGAATTGCTGCATTTAAGTTGTATGTAATAGAGAGATGATCCGAGCGTTTTTAACTTTTACAGGACACTGCTGGAGACCACTGATAGGCTTTGAATCTTTGGAGTTGATTCTACCAATCACTTGGGGCTATCAAATCTGAGATGGTTGTTTAAACTAAGAGGAAAATTGCTGTATTTATAGAATTTCATTATTAATCATTGATTTTAAAAATACAGAAGACTCTCAGAAATCTGGATCGATGATCTTCAATTTAGAAAAATAAAATTTCTTGCAAGTAAAAACGGCAAAACGTTGATTTGATATAAGGTAACATAAACTGCTAAGAGTGACGCTCCTTTTGTTATTTTCAAAACAATGGATCAAAAACAATTTCGTGTTTTAATTTTACACTGCTTCTTGATGGGAAAAAATACCGTTCAAGCGAAGCAATGGCTTGAAAAGTGTTATGGGTACTCTGCTCCATAAGAAACAACAATAAAACGTTGGTTTGCTGGCTTCAAACGTGGTCGTAGAGACACCGATGATGCAGAACGCAGTGGACGTCCAAATGAGGCGATAACACCAGAAAACATTAAAAAAATCCACAAAATCGTTTTGAATGATCGAAAAATGAAGTTGCGTGAGTTAGCTGACATCGTAAAGATATCAAAAGAACGTGTTGGTTTTATATTGCATGAGCATTTGACTATGAGAAAGCTCTGTTCAAAGTGGGTGCCGCGTTTGCTCACTAAACAAGATGTTGATGATGATTATGAGCAGTGTTTGGCCATGTTTAAACGTAACAAACAATGGATGAAACATGGATCCATCACTTCACTCCGGAATCAAAACGATGGTCATCTGAGTGGACAGCAACTGGTGACGCTCGTCCAAAGCGGCCGAAAGCACAACAATCGGCTGGAAAGGTTATGGCCTCGGTATTTTGGGATGCGCGTGGTGTAATATTCATCGACTATCTTGAGAAGGGAAATACCATCAACAGTGATTATATAGCGTTATTGGAGCGTTTGAAGGCCGAAATTGCAAAGAAACGACCGCATATGGCAAAGAAAACCAATTTTGTTTCATCAAGACAAAGCACCGTGTCACAAGTCAATCAAAACAATGGCAAAACTACATGAATTGAACTTCGTTTGCTCCCACATCCACCGTATTCGCCAGATTTGGCTCCCAGCGACTACTGGCTGTTCGCAGACCTCAAAAAAAAAATGCTTGCCGATAAGAAATTTCGCTGGAATGAAGAGGTTATCGCTGAAACTGAAGCTGAAAAGATAAATTGTTCTACAAAAGTGGTATTGAAATGTTAGAGCGGCGCTGGAATGATTGCGTTGTTCTTGATGGAAATCACGTTGATGAATAAAGCTAATTTTGAACAAAAAAAAAACGTGTTTTCTTTGTTAGGCCCGGAACTTTTCAGCCCATGGTTGTATGCATGGCCCGCAAATAGCCCGCATTATACAAATGTTATGTACAGTAGTTCAGAAGGGTTTAAAATGCTAGACGGAGCGCTAGAGTACGAGTACATTACTCAACAAGAAGGAATATCCGCAGCCGACATTACATGTTTGAGGAAGTTGTGGGATATTGCGACCAGACAACGAGCTAAAACTGTGAAGCAGGCGAGCATCAAGGACTTCTTCAAAAGATAAGTTGTAAATAATAATTATTTTCACTCCTGTGTTTCACTATTATGTATTATTCATTCCGGTGTTTTATTAATTACAGTACTACTGCACAGTATAATACAGAACAGCAGCTTACTGTTAATAAACGTTAACACATACAGTATTGTCATAATTGTTCGCCAAAAAGACGGAAATCATCAGTCATGCCAACCTCCGGGAAATCCGGATTTTTCGAAATCCGGACCGGGACCGGCCGTCCGCCACAGAAGTCCAAATTTCTGAGAGTCTACTGTACTACTTTTTAATTTTGAATTGTTTTTAAAATTTACATTTTAATTTTCACTTACAGTATAACTCAGAAGTTATAAAAGGTTATGTTTCAGTGCATTATTTTATTTTATTTGTGCCATGTAAGAATACGGATTATTTTCATGTTTAGTTTTATATGATTTATCAAATTTTTCGTTTATATTTTGTTACCAAAACTCTAGCAGACGGCGACAGCTATTAGTTCCCGCCAGTGTCCCGTGCGTTTCTTTAGGTGCTTTATTTTTGTAACATCATTAAACATGAGTATTTTTGTTCAAAAGCGTACGTAGAGTGATGTGTGTTTTGAATTGAAAGTAGTATGCTTGATGGTGTCGGAAAGATTGTGGAAATCGATGAGAGCATGTCTGGGAAGAAGAAGTATAATAGAGACTAAAGTGTGAATGGTAGATGGGTGATCCAGTGGTGTGGAGAGGGGGTAGACTAAATGCTTCTTCAGGGTCGTTGAAACTAGGGATAAAGGTACCTTACTGGATATCGTTAAGACTGTTGGAAATCATATGACTGTCTAGAAGACGAAGGCTTTAAACATATGAAAGTAAATCACTCCCTACATTTTAAAGACCCCAAAAGTAAGTGCACACAAATACTATTGAGGGACCATGGAGTTCCATAAAAAGACATCTGGCCAAGAAGTACCGGTCACTGGCCAGTTTGACTCCTACTTAGCGGAGTATATGTGGCAGAGGAGTCATTCTTCCAGTGGCAACCTAATGAGAGATTCTCTGGAGAGAGTTGTAAAAGTATACAAGCCGGATGAAAGGGATTGCACTGTTTAAGGTGTTCTTTGTTTCTCTTATTTATTATAATTGTTATGAATCATTTAGCTCAACTGCTTTAAAAATAAGGGATCTTATCTAGATTATTGGGGGTGTGGAGGGCGAAGCCTCCACAAAGACTAAAATATATTCTAGGGGTGCGTGATAAAGAAATATTTTATGTTTATATTTGAATATGGCGGGTTATATGGTAACAGCGAATCAGAATCACTTCGAATTAGGCCACACCTCCGGGCACCTATTCTTTACATTTACCCCAGCAGGATCACAGTGTGGAAGAGAAATGAAATTGATTAAACAAAACCGTGCGATAGACGAGTATGAATGGCAGTGTCGAATCTATTCTACACCCTCACATCAAGTGGCAAGAAGTGTACGCAAGGGTTCTTGGTTCGAAAGGAGCAAAATTGCTATTGTGGATGTTCTCTTGATGACTTGAGTTTTTTGTTATGCAGCGAACGCAAAGTGATGTGCGCTTGGAGTTAGGGTTTAGTGAACTGACGGACTGTGTGTGACTGGCGAAGTTGTTATAGAGAGGTATGCATGGAGATTGTGATTAATGAAAGTAGTACGCTTGGAGGCGTCGGTAAGATTGTGGAAATTGATGAGAGCAAGTTTGGGATACGAAAGTATCACAGAGGAAAGCATGTGGATGGTAGATGGGTGTTTGGTGTTGAGAGGGGGTAGACTAAATGCTCTTCAGGGTCGTTGAAACTAAGGATAAAGAGGTACCTTAACTAGATATCATCAAGACTTTCATAATGCCGGGTACCACAGTTCACTCGAACTGTTGGAAATCTGGCAGATGAAGGATTTCAACATTAGAAAATCAACCATTCCCTAAAATTTGAAGAACCCTAAAAACTGGTGTGCACACGAATGCCAATTGATAAAGATACCTTACTGGATATCATTAAGACTGTTGGAAGTCATATGATTGTCTAGAAGACGAAAGCTTTAAACATATGAAAGTAAATCACTCCCTACATTTTAAAGACCCCGAAAGTGGAGTGCACATGAATGCTATTGAGGGACCATGGAGTTCCATAAAAAGGCAGCTAACAAGATGGACGGCCACTGGCCAGTTAGACTCCTACTTAATGCAAGTTTGGTAAAAGGAAGTACAACAGAGGAAAGCATGTGGATGGTAGATGGGTGTTAGGTGTGGCGAGGGGGTAGACTAAATGCTCTTCAGGGTCGTTGAAACTAAGGATAAAGAGGTATCTTAACTAGATATATTAAGACTTTCATAATGCCGGGTACCACAGTTCACTCGAACTGTTGGAAATCTGGCAGATGAAGGATTTCAACATTAGAAAATCAACCATTCCCTAAAATTTGAAGAACCCTAAAAACAGGTGTGCACACGAATGCCAATTGATAAAGATACCTTACTGGATATCATTAAGATGGTTGGAAGTCATATGACTGTCTAGAAGACGAAAGCTTTAAACATATGAAAGTAAATAACTCCCTACATTTTAAAGACCCCGAAAGTGGAGTGCACATGAATGCTATTGAGGGACCATGGAGTTCCATAAAAAGGCAGCTAACAAGATGGACGGCCACTGGCTAGTTTGACTCCTACTTAGCGGAATATATGTGGCACAGCAGTCACTCTCCCGGAGGCTACCTTATGAGAACATTCCTGGAGGCAGTAATTAACGTGTACGAAAAACGAAATGATTGAGACTACCTAGATTAAGGTACGTTATTTTTGTTTCTCTTCCTTATAATAATTGTAATGAATCAAACATCTCCACTCAAGTTTTGGCAATACAGAAATGTGATTACGGAAAGTATCCGGTAACGTAAGTGAAGTCAAAATCTGTACACTAAACTGGTAATTCCACCTCTGATAATGGATGAAACTGCAAAGCCGGAAGAGACACCAGATCTTAGACAAGTGCTTAAATCTCTTACTAGTTCCCGCCAGTGTCCCGTGCGTAACTTTAGGTGCCTTTTTTATGTTTGTAACTTCATTAAACTTGAGTGTTCTCAATTTACAGGTTTTTTAAAATTTAAAACATGAGCAGAGTGAGGATGGAGAGATGAATGTTTTAAAATTTTGTATGGATGTTGGTTTGATTAGTAGTACATATGTATGTCCGAAGTGTGGATGTGATAAGAAATTAACAAAAAATAACAGTGCGATTGATAAGTATGATTGGAGGTGCCGAGTATATTCGAAACCATCTCTTGATGCGAGAAGTGTGCATAAGGGTTCATGGTTTGAATTGAGCAAATTTAGTTTGATTCAAGTGTTACTCATGACAGATTTTTTTTTGTTCAAGAGCGTACGTAGAGTGATGTGTGTTTTGAATTGAGAATAGTATGCTTGATGGTGTCGGAAAGATTGTGGACATTGATGAGAGCAAGCTTGGGAAAAGAAAGTACAATAGAGGAAAGCATGTGGATGGTAGATGGGTGTTTGGTCGTGTGGAGAGGGGGCCGAATAAATGCTTCTTCAGGGTCGTTGAAGCTAGGGATAAAGGTACCTTACTGGATATCATCAAGAGTTTAAGCTTAATAATTTCCAGAATTCACAACTTACTCGGAGTGTTGGAAGTCATATGACTGTCTAGAAGTCGAAGGATTTCAACATTTGAAAGTCAACCACTCCCTACATTTTAAAGACCCCAAAAGTGGAGTGCAGACAAATACTATTGAGGGACCATGGAGTTCCATTAAAAGACACCTGGGCCGAGAAGTACCGGTCACTGGCCAGTTAGACTCCTACTTAGCGGAGTATATGTGGCAGAGGAGTCATTCTTCCAGTGGCGACCTAATGAGAGATTCTCTGGAGGGAGTTGTAAAAGTATACAAGCCGGATGAAAGGGATTGCACTGTTTAAGGTGTTCTTTGTTTCTCTTCCTCATAATAATTGTAATGGATCATGTATTTCAATCATATAATAAAATTTAAGGTACCTTACTAGTTATCATTAAGACATTCATACTGCCGGGCTCCTCAATCTACTCGAACTGTTGGAAGTCATATGACTGTCCAGAAGACGAAGGATTTCAGCATTAGAAAATCAACAATTCCCTAATATTTTAAGACCCAAAAACTGGTGTGCTCGCAAATCCGAAGGCACATGGAGTTCCATAAAAAGGCAGCTACCAAGATGAACGGCCACTGGCCAGTTTGACTCCTACTTAGCGGAATATATGTGGCAAAGGAGTCACTCTTCCGGAGGCTACCTTATAAGAACATTCCTGGAGGCAGTAATTAAAGTGTACGAAAAACGAAATGATTGAGACTACCTAGATTAAGGTACGTTATTTCTGTTTCTCTTCCTCATAATAATTGTAATGAATCACGGTATCTCCACTCAAGTTTTGAGAATACAGAGATGCGATTACGGAAAGTATCCGGTAACGTAAGTGAAGTCACTTAAATCGGGAATATTATTGAACGTGGGCAACAGTCTTTTCTTTAAAAAAAAAAAAGAAAGAACTGTTGAATTTAATCCCAGGTTATTACGATGAAAAGGAGTTAGTTTCATTTCCAGTAGAAAACATTGATAATCAGTAGATATCCTAATTGAAGATGTCGAACGAACGAATTCCTAAGAGCTGCTTCTATAGACTAATGGTTATCACATTCATTTTTCTTTAAAACACAACTCCTTGCTTATAAGACTTAATGTACTTTCAAGCAATAAATAAATGAATGAATGACTAATGGTTATCTCGGGCAGTTACACCTTACCATTCAACTGGGCTGACCGTAATCTAGTATTTACCCAACAGGTGCTGATAATCTATGTTCTTTATACGAACCGAACATTAATGAATATAATCATCTCGATCCATTTACAATAAAGAACAATTTATTAACAATAAGATAAAGACAAATTTCTTAATTCTTCGTACATCCCAAGCTAAAGAATCATTTCTCCTTCTACTTTATGTTTCTAATATTTCAGCCGCACATTTCTTAGTCCAGGGACACGTCTAAATTAGATTAGCCACCAATAGAAAGACAGTCTCTGCCACTTCATACACCTAGGCAATCAGCACCAAGCGTTACTCAAGGTCCTGTTCATCATATAAATACTCACCCCCTAAACATTCTCATATCCATCATGCAACACGTTATCACGAAGAATCGCAAACTTTTACGCAAAATATTATCTACTGCACAAATTGGGAGGAAAAACAAAAAACATGAGAAAAATAACGCCATACTCTTTGCTGAAAAAGCAGACCCTTACAAGATATATTAGACATAACAAATCACTGATCACGAGGTCTTACTAAGTCAAGCAGGTCACATGATAAAGCGGGACGGTCATTCGAAGCGAATTTATCGGTGTTCCCTGTTTTACATCAGCAAATGCAAATAACATGAAGAAGTGGGTCAATTGGACCGAATGAGTTGGAGTCTTTTGTTCTTTGAGGCTTTATTCTAAGAACTATACAGTACATGTAATTGTTGTTTTCATATCAACTTATGCTAATTATATGGAATTGTGTCACTCAGGGCTAATGAGTTTGAGTTCTGCGTTCATGGAAAATCGAGTTTATTTGTAGTTTGAGGCTTGGTTCTAGGAACTATACAGTACATGTAATTGTTGTTTTCATATCAAGTTATGCAAATTACATGGAATTGTGTCACTCAGGGCTAATGAGTTGGAGTTCCGCGTTCATGGAAAATCGAGTTTCTTTTGTAGTTTGAGGCTTGGTTCTAGGAACTATACAGTACATGTAATTGTTCTTTTCATATCAATTTATGCTAATTACATGGAATTGTGTCACTCAGGGCTAATGAGATGGAGTTCCGCGTTCATGGAAAACCGAGTTTATTTTGTAGTTTGAGGCTTGGTTCTAGGAACTATACAGTACATGTAATTGTTGTTTTCATATTCAGTTATGCTAATTACATGGAATTGTGTCACTCAGGGCTAATGAGTTGGAGTTCCGCGTTCATGGAAAATCGAGTTTCTTTTGTAGTTTGAGGCTTGGTTCTAGGAACTATACAGTACATGTAATTGTTCTTTTCATATCAACTTATGCTAATAACATGGAGAAGTAAGTCACTCAGGGCTAATGAGATGGAGTTCCGCGTTCATGGAAAATCGAGTTTCTTTTGTAGTTTGAGGCTTGGTTCTAGGAACTATACAGTACATGTAATTGTTCTTTTCATATCAACTTATGCTAATAACATGGAGAAGTGAGTCACTCAGGGCTAATGAGTTGGAGTTCCGCGTTCATGGAAAATCGAGTTTCTTTTGTAGTTTGAGGCTTGGTTCTAGGAACTATACAGTACATGTAATTGTTCTTTTCATATCAACTTATGCTAATAACATGGAGAAGTGAGTCACTCAGGGCTAATGAGTTGGAGTTCCGCGTTCATGGAAAATCGAGTTTCTTTTGTAGTTTGAGGCTTGGTTCTAGGAACTATACAGTACATGTAATTGTTCTTTTCATATCAACTTATGCTAATAACATGGAGAAGTGAGTCACTCAGGGCTAATGAGTTGGAGTTCCGCGTTCATGGAAAATCGAGTTTCTTTTGTAGTTTGAGGCTTGGTTCTAGGAACTATACAGTACATGTAATTGTTCTTTTCATATCAACTTATGCTAATAACATGGAGAAGTGAGTCACTCAGGGCTAATGAGATGGAGTTCCGCGTTCATGGAAAATCGAGTTTCTTTTGTAGTTTGAGGCTTGGTTCTAGGAACTATACAGTACATGTAATTGTTCTTTTCATATCAACTTATGCTAATAACATGGAGAAGTGAGTCACACAGGGCTAATGAGTTTGAGTTCTGCGTTCATGGAAAATCGAGTTTCTTTTGTAGTTTGAGGCGAATGAGGAAGTCTTTTGTTCTTTGTGGCTTGATTCTAGGAACTATACAGTACATGTAATTGTTGTTTTCATATCAAGTTATGCAAATTACATGGAATTGTGTCACTCAGGGCTAATGAGTTGGAGTTCCGCGTTCATGGAAAATCGAGTTTCTTTTGTAGTTTGAGGCTTGGTTCTAGGAACTATACAGTACATATAATTGTTGTTTTCATATCAAGTTATGCAAATTACATGGAATTGTGTCAATCAGGGCTAATGAGTTGGAGTTCCGCGTTCATGGAAAATCGAGTTTCTTTTGTAGTTTGAGGCTTGGTTCTAGGAACTATACAGTACATGTAATTGTTCTTTTCATATCAACTTATGCTAATAACATGGAGAAGTGAGTCACACAGGGCTAATGAGTTTGAGTTCTGCGTTCATGGAAAATCGAGTTTCTTTTGTAGTTTGAGGCGAATGAGGGAATCTTTTGTTCTTTGTGGCTTGATTCTAGGAACTGTACAGTACATGTAATTGTTGTTTTCATATCAAGTTATGCAAATTACATGGAATTGTGTCACTCAGGGCTAATGAGTTGGAGTTCCGCGTTCATGGAAAATCGAGTTTCTTTTGTAGTTTGAGGCTTGGTTCTAGGAACTATACAGCACATGTAATTGTTCTTTTCATATCAATTTATGCTAATTACATGGAATTGTGTCACTCAGGGCTAATGAGATGGAGTTCCGCGTTCATGGAAAACCGAGTTTATTTTGAAGTTTGAGGCTTGGTTCTAGGAACTATACAGTACATGTAATTGTTCTTTTCATATCAACTTATGCTAATAACATGGAAAAGTGAGTCACACAGGGCTAATGAGTTTTAGTTCTGCGTTCATAGAAAACCGAGTTTTTTTTGTAGTTTGAGGCTTGGTTCTAGGAACTATACAGTACATGTAATTGTTGTTTTCATATTCAGTTATGCTAATTACATGGAATTGTGTCACTCAGGGCTAATGAGTTGGAGTTCTGCGTTCATGGAAAATCGAGTTTCTTTTGTAGTTTGAGGCTTGGTTCTAGGAACTATACAGTACATGTAATTGTTCTTTTCATATCAACTTATGCTAATATCATGGAGAAGCGAGTCACTCAGGGCTAATGAGATGGAGTTCCGCGTTCATGGAAAATCGAGTTTCTTTTGTAGTTTGAGGCTTCGTTCTAGGAACTATACAGTACATGTAATTGTTGTTTTCATATCCAGTTATGCTAATTACATGGAATTGTGTCACTCAGGGGTAATGAGTTGGAGTTCCGCGTTCATGGAAAATCGAGTTTCTTTTGTAGTTTGAGGCTTGGTTCTAGGAACTATACAGTACATGTAATTGTTCTTTTCATATCAACTTATGCTAATAACATGGAGAAGTGAGTCACTCAGGGCTAATGAGATGGAGTTCCGCGTTCATGGAAAATCGAGTTTCTTTTGTAGTTTGAGGCTTGGTTCTAGGAACTATACAGTACATGTAATTGTTCTTTTCATATCAACTTATGCTAATATCATGAAGAAGCGAGTCACTCAGGGCTAATGAGATGGAGTTCCGCGTTCATGGAAAATCGAGTTTCTTTTGTAGTTTGAGGCTTGGTTCTAGGAACTATACAGTACATGTAATTGTTCTTTTCATATCAACTTATGCTAATATCATGAAGAAGCGAGTCACTCAGGGCTAATGAGATGGAGTTCCGCGTTCATGGAAAATCGAGTTTCTTTTGTAGTTTGAGGCTTGGTTCTAGGAACTATACAGTACATGTAATTGTTCTTTTCTTATCAACTTATGCTAATATCATGAAGAAGCGAGTCACTCAGGGCTAATGAGATGGAGTTCCGCGTTCATGGAAAATCGAGTTTCTTTTGTAGTTTGAGGCTTGGTTCTAGGAACTATACAGTACATGTAATTGTTCTTTTCATATCAACTTATGCTAATATCATGAAGAAGCGAGTCACTCAGGGCTAATGAGATGGAGTTCCGCGTTCATGGAAAATCGAGTTTCTTTTGTAGTTTGAGGCTTGGTTCTAGGAACTATACAGTACATGTAATTGTTCTTTTCATATCAACTTATGCTAATAACATGGAGAAGTGAGTCACACAGGGCTAATGAGTTTGAGTTCTGCGTTCATGGAAAATCGAGTTTCTTTTGTAGTTTGAGGCGAATGAGGGAGTCTTTTGTTCTTTGTGGCTTGATTCTAGGAACTATACAGTACATGTAATTGTTCTTTTCATATCAATTTATGCTAATTACATGGAATTGTGTCACTCAGGGCTAATGAGATGGAGTTCCGCGTTCATGGAAAACCGAGTTTATTTTGTAGTTTGAGGCTTGGTTCTAGGAACTATACAGTACATGTAATTGTTCTTTTCATATCAACTTATGCTAATAACATGGAAAAGTGAGTCACTCAGGGCTAATGAGTTGGAGTTCTGCGTTCATGGAAAATCGAGTTTCTTTTGTAGTTTGAGGCTTGGTTCTAGGAACTATACAGTACATGTAATTGTTCTTTTCATATCAACTTATGCTAATATCATGGAGAAGCGAGTCACTCAGGGCTAATGAGATGGAGTTCCGCGTTCATGGAAAATCGAGTTTCTTTTGTAGTTTGAGGCTTCGTTCTAGGAACTATACAGTACATGTAATTGTTGTTTTCATATCCAGTTATGCTAATTACATGGAATTGTGTCACTCAGGGGTAATGAGTTGGAGTTCCGCGTTCATGGAAAATCGAGTTTCTTTTGTAGTTTGAGGCTTGGTTCTAGGAACTATACAGTACATGTAATTGTTCTTTTCATATCAACTTATGCTAATAACATGGAGAAGTGAGTCACTCAGGGCTAATGAGATGGAGTTCCGCGTTCATGGAAAATCGAGTTTCTTTTGTAGTTTGAGGCTTGGTTCTAGGAACTATACAGTACATGTAATTGTTCTTTTCATATCAACTTATGCTAATATCATGAAGAAGCGAGTCACTCAGGGCTAATGAGATGGAGTTCCGCGTTCATGGAAAATCGAGTTTCTTTTGTAGTTTGAGGCTTGGTTCTAGGAACTATACAGTACATGTAATTGTTCTTTTCATATCAACTTATGCTAATAACATGGAGAAGTGAGTCACACAGGGCTAATGAGTTTGAGTTCTGCGTTCATGGAAAATCGAGTTTCTTTTGTAGTTTGAGGCGAATGAGGGAGTCTTTTGTTCTTTGTGGCTTGATTCTAGGAACTGTACAGTACATGTAATTGTTGTTTTCATATCAAGTTATGCAAATTACATGGAATTGTGTCATTCTGGGCTAATGAGTTGGAGTTCCGCGTTCATGGAAATTCGAGTTTCTTTTGTAGTTTGAGGCTTGGTTCTAGGAACTATACAGTACATGTAATTGTTCTTTTCATATCAATTTATGCTAATTACATGGAATTGTGTCACTCAGGGCTAATGAGATGGAGTTCCGCGTTCATGGAAAATCGAGTTTCTTTTGTAATTTGAGGCTTGGTTCTAGGAACTATACAGTACATGTAATTGTTGTTTTCATATCAAGTTATGCTAATTACATGGAGTTGTGTCAGTCAGGGCTAATGAGTTGGAGTTCCGCGTTCATGGAATATCGAGTTTCTTTTGTAGTCTGAGGCTTGATTTTGGGAACTATATAGTGCATGTAATTGTTGTTTTCATATCAACTTATGCTAATAATATAGAGAAGTGGGTCAATCGGGCCGCAAGAGTAGCGAGTTCCGCGTAGATGGAAATTCTAGTTTCTTTTGTCGTTTGAGCAGCAATCTTTTGATGCTTGACGCATGATCTTTGCAATAGTACAATACAATTAGTTCCCTCAGTCACATTATCAACCGTACCATTTCCGTTATGCAATTAGCTACAATGCTGCATTTTTTGTCATTTTGTTTCGTTTAACTTCGTTTTAACCCCATTACATTGATTATACTTAACTTTCATATTGATTATAGTTAACATTCATATTGGTTTCCACGAGTATCATTAATAACGCTAGGTTATAAAATTGCAAGGATGTAATAAATAGTTGTAGTAGAAGTAGCAGAAAGTCATTTTTTTAAAATGTGAAATTTCTTTATTTTTCAAGAGAGCGCATGTATTGTTTAAAGAAATTCCGTAACTTTTCTGTTATCTCATTGAAGTCGCAGTGCTTTCGAAATAGCTGTGCTCAAATTTCAAAATGGCGATTTGAAACTAATAATTATATTAAAATTTTCATTTTTTTAAACAAGTTAATATGAAAACAACAATTACCTGTAATGTACAATCACAAGGTCACAGGAAACTGAAGAGACTCAATTCTACAGCATTAAGTACTTCCGCAAGAAATGGACGTAACATTGAATGTTGTTGTCAACAGCTCTCCAAGGAAATGATACCATTGTTAATGTTACTGATGGAAACCTGTATGAAAGTTGTGTATAATGAATACAATTGGAGTTGGGACTTAGTCAAAAGAAACGAAATGACAGAAAATGCAGCTTGGTATCTGATTTCTTACCATAACCCCCAAAAGAGAAATGCGAGCGCTTATGATCTTACAAAAATAAACGAAACCTTTTCAGAGAAAACCGATAATATCCTAAGAATAATGTCCTGAATATCTTAAATTATTTGAATAATGCATCTTGACATCTTGTTGATTAAATCTCTTAGATTGTGTATTTTTTAAATTTTTGTACAAAAAATTGTCTAGATTGTAAGAAAATCATACATATGTTATATCTGAATTATTGAGTGAAAAAGTTATGTATGTGCGATAGCTGTAATGGATATGTGCACTACCACTTGTGCTGCACTTTCAGCATCTGAACATAAATGTAAAGTAAAGTAAAGTAATTGCCTATTTTTTCAGGCGGGACTTAACGTCTAACTATCAATTAGGTGTCGTGGACGGAGGCGTCTAGCAAACATACATTACTGTAAATTTCTTCTATTAACGTTTAAATAAAATTCAAGCCTAAGACCGGGAATCGAACCCAGTACCACAATGCACAGCTTTGCAGGTCTCGCCTCCTAACCGCTGGAGGCGTTTGAAACTTGAATGTATGACTCTTAAGAAATGTACCCTAAAGGTTTTATGCCAAGATTGTAATACTGGATTGAAAGAATTACCAATGATATGGGTCGTTCCGAAGGAAAAGATTTGAAATCACGTCTCTGTTTATCTGTTACAAGATGGCGCAATATATTCAGAACGTACATCAACTTTAGGCTTTTGTTCCTGTAGTATAACAACTTTAGAGTCTTAGAATGGGTGCCGGGTCATGTGGGGATCAAGGGGAATGAGACAGCTGAACTACTGGCCAGGAATGGAGCCAACGCTCCTTTCATTGGCCCGGAGCCTGTCCTGGGGATCACCAGGGAGGGGTTCGGTTCGTGAGGCTCTCAGAGATTGGAACTGAAGAGAACATGAAAAGTACTGGGTGATGCTTCCTGGGGTCAAACACGGCAGGAGTGTCCATGCCGTTGCTGTATAAACAAAGAACCAAAGAGACTCTGGGCTTGGGCAAAGATCAGATTACTCTTGTTAAAGGCCTATTCACAGGGCATGGAAGGTTCAGGTAGCACCTGCACAAAGTGGGGCTTATTAGCTCGGAACCGTTGTGCAGATTGTTCGAGCAAGAGGAAGAAACGGCCTCTCACCTGTTATTCGTTTGCGTTGCAATCGAGAGACTGCGCTACGATATCTTTGGTACCTTGAAACCAAAGGATAGCGCAGAAGGAACTGGTAGGGAAAGCCCTCAACCTTCTTAGACTTAAATGGGAAGGCACAATAAGCCTCTTGTGGCTGCGGTGCCGATGTGCATGGGTCCCGGTTCCACCTTTCAAAATCTATAACCACTTAGGAATCTTGAACAGGGAAGTAAAAGAAATCAATCCTAGTTTAAAGAGGTTAACAAATACGCAGAACTGTTAAATTTAATGGTAAATCTGAACTTAGATAACTCTAATGATACCGATCTATAGAGAAATAATTGTATTTTACTAACTAAACGAGCTTAGAAAATATTTTAAAGAGCAAGCTTTGCAAAATACTTTAGAAGACTAGTTTCACACCGCTTTACAGTGGAAATCCTGTTTCATTTAGGCAACAATTCATAGAAATTCAACTTTAACAGGCAAGGTGGGTTTTTTAAAGCAAGGGCAGATGTTTTGCCGCTTAACTACAAACGTTTTAAGACTTCCGATACAAAATTTATGTTGTGTAATCAAGAAGTTGAGGACTTTATACCATTTCCTAGTGGTCTGTCCGGTATTCAGTATTTACGTTATAAGAGTGGCTCGGCACTTCTCTTTCTAGTATAGTTGCTTTAGAGTTCCTGAATGGTAGAAATTGGCTAAGCCTTTGGCGAACTTTATTAACTCAGCCTTTGAGCTCTGAGGCTCCACCTAAGGCCCGGTATGCCCTTCCTCCTATTCTCTCTTCACCTTTTTACATATTATTATATTATTAATATCAATGATAATAATAAGAATATTATTAATAATAATAAACCTTCACTATTAGAGCGGCCAAAAGTGCAGCCTCCAGAAATATGGATATGGTCATTCCAGTGTGCCCTAATGATTTGAAAATATTAATGAAAGAAATCATGATAAGCAAATGGCAGAATCTATGGAACCTCACGAACGATAAATTGAAAGATGTGAAGCCTTTCGTACGAACTAGGCTCAAGATCGGTCATACGTGCCTTCTACTAGCTGGTGGAAGAAGACCTAGATGCCTTTTTTTGTAGGGAGAGGCTGGAACTGTGACCCATATCCTTGAAAAGTGCCAGGCAGGCTCTGCAACCAGAAAGGCATCGAGTAGGACTACCACGTGACTTGCGCGGCAATTTTGAAAGAGGACTCGGTACATACAGGGGCTATTGGCTTTTTTAAAAAATTTTAGTTTATTCAATAAAATTTAGGTTAGGCTAGTATAGGATTTTCGCTTAGGTTATGTTAGGTTAAACTTTATTTAAATGGGGAATAGAATATCGAGTACCTCCCCATTAGAATGCATGCAAGGAGTGTAAGATTGTGATTGTGTGTATGTATTCATTAGCATGAAAGTAATTTATTGGCGTGAGTGTGTTTATTACTACGAATGTATTTATTGGCGTGAGTGTATTTATTACTACGAATTATTTATTGGCGTGAATGTATTAATTAGTACGAATGTATTTATTGGCGTGAATGTATTTATTGGCGTGAGTCTATTTATTATGTTGAATGAAGCAATTGGATGCGAGTTGTTTTTTTTTTTTTTTTTAGGTTTTTAGGTTTAGGTTTTACTTACTTAGGTATTTTATCTGGGGCGAAGGAAATTTAATCAAAGTACTTCCTCCCTAATAATAGTGAATTAGATTAGATTAGATTAGGTGGATAAATAAATCATTTATCTTGAGCAACTAGCCCTTCACTATGTGGTCCACCCAAAACCGACAAGAAAAGAGAGGATGGTTCCAATGTATCAGCAACTCTCTCCTCTCCGTCGATTGGAGTCGATGGTCAAATGGTTGAAGAGGGAAGATATGCTCCAGTGGCCCGCGTCTCCACACTACTTCCCGATGGAAGCAGTAAAGGAGGGAACGAGGGAGGAGGAGGTGCCATCCGAGCCCGAGGTGATTTTAAGTGACGAAACGGCGCTAATGGCCAAGCTGTCGATGCGCCGGGAAAAAAAAATAAAAAAATAACCTTCACCTGATGCAGCGGCCAAACAGGCTGCCTGCTCAAATGCGGATTTAGCCATTCCTGTCAGACTTAAAAACATTTGCGAAGTACTCCATGTTTAGAAATTGGCAGTCCCAATGGGATCTCTTAAATGAGAAGCTGAAGAAAATTAAGCCACAAGTACTTAATCGAATAGTAGAGAACTTCCCGCGTTGAGAGTCGGTCGTAGTGCTCTCACCAGGCTTCGAATTGGGCATACAAGAGTCACTCACGAATATCTACTAGTGAACGGAAGGAAACCGAATTGCCCACTATGTAGAGAAAGATTGACGGTGATCCACATATTAGAAGAGTATCAGGCACTCCAAGGGACTACCATGTAACTTGTGAGCAATATTAAAACAGGGTTCCCCTTATTTAGGAAGGCTATTTGTCTTTTTGAAAAATAACAATTTATATAGTAAAATTTAGATAAGTTAGGTTAGTCTAGATTAGGATACATTAAGCGAGGAGTGGAATATCGAGTACACTCCTCCAGAGAGAATGTAGAAAGCGTGTATTTATTAAGTAAGAGTGTATATATTGGTATGAATGTACTTGCTGGTATAAATGTACTTGCTGATATGAATGTATTTATTTGCGAGATAGTTATTGCTCATTCTGCACAGTGCAGGTAAAATGATCAATTAAGTAATCTCCTATTAATAGCCAAAGAATGGTGCAAAATGTAAAGCTGACTTCACCCTGTCGTTGAATACGATGGTAAAGAGAGTAGGTCAGGAACATCATACATTGGTGCAAACAAATGCTTAAGAAATACTAATGGCAGTGCTTCAAAAGACGTGTATAAGATTGTAACAGGTGATGAATCATGGATATAAGCTTATGAGCCGGAAACTAAACAGCAGTCGACTGTATGGGTGTTTCAAGATGAACCAAATCCAACAAAAGTTGTTCACGCTCGAAGCACTTCGAAACAAATGGTGGCCTGTTTTTTCGGAAAAACTGGTAGTGTGGCAACAGTGCCTTTAGGGGAACGTAGAACGGTCAATTCTGAATGGTGTACAACCATTTGTTTGCCGGAAGTCTTCGATGAAATAAGGAAAAACAAACAAGCGCCGTCGGATCATTCTTCATCAAGACAATGCCAGCTGTCACACATCTCGTCTAACAATCGACTATTTGAGCACTCAAAAAATCGAATTAATGGGTCATCCGCCGTACAGTCCTGATTTGGCACCTGAATGGCTTCTTTTTTGTTTTCAAACGTCAAGAATAAATTACGTGGACAACGATTTTCGTCGGCAGAAGAAGCCGTTGATGCATTCAAAAACCATGTTTTGGAAGCTCCTAGGAAGAGAAAATCTAAGGGGCCAGCAGCTGGATTCGAACTCAAGATTTCCGCGTGGGAATCAAATACGCTAACCGCATAGCTAATCCCTTCCCCTATTTTATTATTATTATTATACGGAAAAATTAGAAAGCGCGAAAAAACTAGATAATAAAAAAAAAAATGAACTCATCTTGAGAATCAAAAACATTTCGATTCATTTTCTCAACGCGAAAGGAACGTCAACTGGAAATGAATCATCACGACAAATCACAATGGAAAAAGGTTTGTTCAAATAAATGGCCTTACATCATAGATTGGACTGAGATCGGTGGAAAAACTATTTGGATTTTCTGAATTTATATAATCGTAGGACGATTTAAATTAGTTGAAGGTCGTTGTGACTCCGGTGAACGGCTGAATTCGTACAGGGTAGCAAAACATATGTGCGGTAACGATCACGGGGCACCGGGCGAAACCCCACTGTATCGTAGCCTTCTTGTAGCAGTGGAGTTCTGTCTCGTGGGAATATTATGGAGAAGAAAAATAATTCTAAAGCGGATCTCCTTCAGCAGAAACTGGTTGAGGAGCTCTGCAGTGAAAAGTTGACTGGTGGCATCAGACCTCAGTCTCGGGGCTGCTATCCAGGGGATGCACTCATACTCGTTAGCGAGAGTGAGGTTGCAAGACTCTGGTTGGAGAGGGTGGTTCCAAAGTTCCGGTTGGGAGAGGGGGCCAAACTGAGGGTATGTCCTGTCAGGGAGATATGGATGGGCGGCTAAGATTGCGATTTGGGCATTGGCCGCTCTCATTCTGGACAAGCTTCACGTTCAAAACGAGGGCTTGGAGATGGCGGACTGAAGGTTTAGTAATAGAAAAGTCGAACACAATGGGAAAACCCTTGTGTTCAAAATATCGGAACAGACGCTGAGTCGTCTGACGAGGACTAACTTCGAGGTTTTTTCTAGGACTCGCGGTGGGCAGACTCTGGGTAGTTTCGAAGTTCAAGATTGGTGCTGCAGTTTGGAGATTGCTGAAGCTCTAATAAAATACATCAATGATGTAGATTTCGCCATAGTCTTCACCCAGAAACCCTGACTGGTAAGGAAGCGGGTTGCCAGCCAGGACTTGGCGAAGCTAAAGGTAAGATTTTCTATGTTTATAACCTTGATAATCCCAACTTTTGTTAGGGAAAACATTACGTCTTTACTGCTAATGGAATCTTGTTGTAGAGATCAGACCGCAATAAAGGTGAAGCTACTACGTATGGAGAAGAGGCCAGGGAGATTGTCGTGGCCTCGACATATCTTCCATATGACTCTACAGTCCTCCCTGCATCGGAGGAGATGCCAGTATCTGACCAACCGATGTAGGGAGAGAAGGCTGCAACTACTGATTGGGTGTGACGCTAATTCCCATAATGAGGTATGAGGCAGCTCAGGAACCAGTCAAAGAGGTAAGCATCTTCTTGACTTCATTATTGCAAATAATTTGCATGTTATAAATGAAGGAGTAGAACCCACCTTTCACAACTCTATAAGTAGGGAAGTGATCGACCTAATATTTGGGAACTAACTAACGTTTCGACCCTTGTTAGGAACTGTGGCATGTATCCCCAGGGTCACCTCACTTTCGGATCACATGTATATCAGGTTAGTTGTTGGGTTTGACTGTAAGGAGAGTGCGTTATTTTTGGTGTATTTTTTTTTAACTTCAACTGACCTATGAGCTATTAAATCTATAATTTTCATTATTTTTTTAAAGCTGTCAAGTGCGTTATTTTTGGTGTCTTTTCTACCTTCATTTGTCATGAGTGCTATTAATCTACAATTTTTTTTTTCTTTTTTTTTAAAAAAAAGCTGTCAAGTGCGTTATTTTTGGTGTCTTTTTTTTTAACTTCATTTGACATATGAGCTATTAATCTACAATTCCTCAACTTTTTAGAAGGGAAGGTTTCATCTATTAGACTCAAAAGAGGAAGGCACAATAAGGCTCGTGTTGTAAGGTGCCGTGGGACAGGGGTCCCATCCCGCTTCTAAATCTAAATCTACAATTTTTATTTTTTCAAGTATGAATGTAGTGTGCGCGCTGAAGGTCAGATAAATGTTTTACGATTTTCTAGGGATGTTGGTTTGATTAGTAATAGATACGTTATGCCCACAGTGTGGAAGCAAAATGAAGTTAACAAAGCAAACTTGTGTTAAATAGGCCGATAGTGTGCTATGGAGCCCGAAACATATGACCCTGAAAGTTGCAGACCAGTTTGGCCCTAAGGGTCTTTGAAAGCATATTTGTCCTAGTTTGCGTACACGGCGGCACATGGCGAGTTAGGAAGAATAGAGAACTTGATGAACTCATGGGGCATATGAGAATATAGTTAAGGTTTGTCAAGTCGAGAAGAATAAGTTGGCTTGGGCATATAGAGAGAGATTACCAGTAGGAACTGATGACAAGAAAAATAATGAAGCAGGAGTTTGATGGAAAAAGAAGAAGTGGGCGTCCCAGAACGAGCTGGTTGAGACACGTGGAGCAGGACTTGGACTGCATGGAGGACGAAGGCGGTAGATCCGGGATACCTGGAACAGGATTGTACGGGAGGCCAAAGTTCATATCGAACTGTAGTGCCGGATAAGTAAGTAAGTCGTATTTAAATTCAACGGTATTGTATTACTCCGAATGTTATGAATTGGGTTTCCCAACTAAAATCCATATTAGTGGAAATTATATATGGATTGGTCAGACTGCAACTGAAATTAGAAAATCTATTCCGAGTCTGTTATAAAAGGTATGCCAATCACTGTATTAGTAGAGATATTGGACAAAGTTTGCAATTCAAGATACAATACTTTATATAGATCAATGGTATAGTTTTGGAGCCGGAGAAGAATATCTAAAATACATTATTAAACAAATAATTGTCTGTCAAATTAGATTATCTTATAAAAATTGAAATAAGATGCTATTTCAATAATTCTGTTTACACTGATTTATGTACCATATGTAATTGCAACGAATTTGAGATCCTTGAACATATAGGTCCTATGAATGTCGATGAAATAAGGAAAACAAACAAGCGCCGTCGGATCATTCTTCATCAAGACAATGCCAGCTGTCACACATCTCGTCAAAACAATGGCAAAACTACATGAATTGAACTTCGAATTGCTCCCCACATCCACCGTATTCGCCAGATTTGGCTCCCAACGACTACTGGCTGTTCGCAGACCTAAAAAAAAAAAAAAGCTCGCCGTTAAGTAATTTCGCTCGAATGAAGAGGTTATCGCTGAAACTGAGGCTGAAAAGATAAATT
The DNA here is from genome assembly GCF_049639745.1 of Rhodnius prolixus. Classification (NCBI taxonomy): domain Eukaryota; kingdom Metazoa; phylum Arthropoda; class Insecta; order Hemiptera; family Reduviidae; genus Rhodnius; species Rhodnius prolixus. The sequence goes on along the minus strand of NW_027411635.1, from coordinate 3,553,901 downwards.
GTTCTACAAAAGTGGTATTGAAATGTTAGAGCGGCGCTGGAATGATTGCGTTGTTCTTGATGGAAAATTACGTTGATGAATAAAGCTAATTTTGAACCCAAAAAAAACGTGTTTTCTTTGTTAGGCCCGGGACTTTTCAGCCCTACGCTATCTACCCATTATCTTGAAATTTGTTAAAGACAATTATAAGAGAGAATTCACGAGCCTTAAAAAGCTAAAACATGGACAATTCAATATTGAAATAGTACTTAATTGGAAACCAAAAAAAGTTTATATATGTATATTTTGGTGTTTGACTCCACAGTTTTAAAAAAGTGCGAGAATACATGACACAAAATAAAGTAAAATATGTTTGGTTTATCACTAGGCACGCAAATACACCAAACTATTTTGGTTCCTCTACAGACTGGGTACAATTCATATCGAAATAGAAATCGTTAAACGCATGTTTTTATGGTTGAATAAAAGTTGAAAGTGATGCCGGATTTTACAGATTGCGGACAACCATAAATGGCCAAGTAATAAAGTGTATTTTAATTGGTTTACCCATTTAGCGTCATTTCTAAAGTATTTGAAAGAATGGATCTGTGGAGACTATATCAATACTTTGAGAACAGCAATATCCTCTTGACGAACCAAGCTGACTTCGCGAGACATCGTAACAACACCACGGTACAAGTTTTGTGGAACAAGAGTATGGAGAAAAGGACTAATAGCAAAGCTTATAAATAAGGGCGTAAGAGGTCAAAAGTTAGATTGTACTTCACCTTCTCTTGCACAGCGTCAGGTATCTTAATTCAGCCAATCGCGGCAGGGGCTCCCCCAAGGGTCGGTCATTAGCCCAATCTTATTCAACATTATGATAGATGACCTAGTCGAGGAAATTCTGTCCATTCCCGGTGTACTAGCATTGCTATACGCGGACGACCTTGTGATCTGGGCGTCAAGCAGCAGTGTGAAAGGTCTGCAGCAATAACTAGCACCAAGCCATACTATAAAGTAACCAAGCAGCTAAGTCTTCTGTGGCTGCGGTGCCATGGGGCGAAGGTCCCGTCCCATCTACTATCTTAATCTTAATCTTAACCAAGCAGCTAGTAAAACAAAAATCCATAAATGACATTTTTTCCCATCAAAAATTATTGACGTATTGTAGATATGTATTGTAGTTACATAAAATCGTATGTAAAGGGACGTTTTGTGTGTTTTAAACTGGGATTAAGTAGAGCTTCTGTGTGTGATTAGCGGAGTATTTATTAAATAACGGTCCAGGTGTCTGAAAAAAATAGTAATCAGTAGGCGAGAGGTCCAGTGAGTAGGGCGGGTGTGGCAGAGTCTCATAGCCAAGCTCCAACAATTTTCGGGAAGTCAAACGTGAGTTATGTGGCCGAGCGTTGTCATGTAAACAGAATGGACCCCTTTCGATTGACTAAAGATGGTTTCATTATTGCCAATTTCCGATGCATTACGTCAATTTGGTTACAATACGATTCGGCATTGATGGTTTCGCCAGGATTCAAGAAACTGTGAAGAATGAATCTGACCATATGAAGCCCACTAAATAGTAACCATCACCTTTTTTTGACGATTTGGGGGCTTTGGAAAATGTCGTGCTGCTTCTCCTTTGTCAAGCAACTGTCCAGAACGTCTGCTGTTGTCGTAGAGGATCCGCTTTTCATCGCAAATCACAATTCTGGACTGAAAAAGGATCGCTATTGTTTCGGCAAAGAAGTGCAGCACAAATTTACATACCGCTGGCTGTCGTTTAATGTGTGAGGAACCCAAGTATCGTGGACGGAGGCGACTAGCCTGTAAATTTATTTTATTAACCACTGACGTGTGAACTTAATCGGCGCTGCTGCAGCGCCCGAGTGATTTGAAGTATTATCGAGCGACACCGCTACGGCACTATCTTTCGTGGACTAGGCTCGGCTGACTATTGAGTTTTGGAGTGGAGTGTACCAAAAGTTATAGTGTAAATGTTAAAATAAATACTATAAAGGCTACAATCAATGCTGTTTGCTGTTAGGCAGCAACCAATAAGATGTTAAACTTTGTACCTTGTTGCTAGTAACAGCAACAAGCTTCAGTAGTTGAGTAGTAGTCAGTGTGCGTACTAGTCTTGCGGGATTATACGGTGCATTATCTACACCGCTTAACCAGTTCTTTTCTATTCTGTGAACACCATTAATTGTGCATTCACATTTTTTTGTACCGATATACATTGCACCAAGTGCGCCAAAGAACTCATTGCGGTAGTAAAACAAATTTGCCTCGTACATGTACGTGGGCATATCCGTTGCCCAGCAGCCGCGCATCTAAAGAGTAGAGAGTCAGGCAAGAGACGCTACGTCACAGCTTACGGCCTAGCTATACGGCAATAAGTATAAATAAGTGGTAATTCGGGTTACCCCTTTGTTAATACGGACCCTCTCAATCACATTAGGCATACCTAACATTCACCAGGGTGAGGAAATAGTAAGACCCCTCAAGGTTTCCCTATCACGCCCCGACAGCTGACATTGTAGCCAAATCTTAGCTCAGTTCAGTTAGTCTCAGCGTAGCATTCGCTTGAAATAGTCATATAGTAACTAAAAAGTGTGTGAGCCCTAAAATATGGAGAAAGATCGGATCAGCTCGAGTTCGGACAAATTCGATTTTGCCGCTTCGAATGATGAAAATACATTGATTTCCGGCGGATTAAGCCGCGAAACGAACGAATCCAGTGGAGAAGACAGTGATGCAGTAAGTGGTGTGAGACGGCGAAAAAGAGGATACACTATTCATCGCAAGTCACAGTTCTGGATAGTAAAGGATCGCTGTTGTTTCGGCAAAGAAGTGCAGCACAACTTTACATACCGCTGATCTTTTTTGGCGGCCGTTTAATTGTGTGAGGAACCCAAGTTTCAAGATGTCGTGGACGGATACTTTACTGTCAAATTCTTTTATTAACCACTGAATAAAATATCAAGGCCTAAGGCCGGGAATCGAACCCAGTACCACAATACATATTGGCTTTACAGATCTCGCCTCTAATCATTCGGAGATAATAAAAAGTTATTAAATAAGTCAGTAATATGTAGTTTTCGGATAATTAAGAAAAACTTGATGCACATCATATAGCTAAATAATTATGCAATTATGTACGTTTTTGAATCTATTAATAATAAACAATTTTTAAAAAGATGTTTGGAAAAAAAGCCATATTTTTTCATTATGAAACTTGCCTACCTCCTTCTAACGGCCACCTCCAAACGGCGGCCACTTTGCTTTCCCACGCCAGTGGCCATTATCATGAGGTTCGACTGCAGTAGAAAATTCCTCCATCTTCCCACTTTTATCAAGTTTAGAGGGGATATGATGAAAAAATAACTGCCAATTTCAGTCATGATATTTCTTTTCTAGGCCGAGCTTTCGACCTAAGGACTAGGTCATCTTCAGGGTTAATTCTGTCGGCCATAACTACCCAGTCCTAGTTAGCGATCACCAGGTCGTCCCATCTCCACCTGAGTAGATCCCCCATGTCCTGTGGTGTCCCGGATGAGACTATATTACTATTTAATGGCCATTCTCCCTTGTGTCATCACGCAGTAAATGTCTAATGTGTCGGCCAGTGTTTTAGTTTGCACAAAATAATGAACAGTATCAGTCTAAGGCTATGTCTAAAGGCATTAACATGCAATTGTATCAGTATTTAAAGTAATGTAATTGCCTATTTTTGTAGGCAGGCTTTACGTCACGGACGGAGGCGACTAGCAAACATACTTTATTACAAAGTTCTAATATTAAACATTAAACAAAATCCAAGGCCTAGAGAACAGGAATCGAACCCAGTACCACAATAAATCTTAGCTTTACAAGTCTTGCCTCTAGAACAACTTTTTTGTATTATTTAATTGTATTACTTTTCTGTTATTATTTTGTATTTATTTTGTGGGGTTCAGTTTAGAGTGTAGTAGGGTGAACATCGTGTCTATGTTTCTGTCGTTTTTTTCCAGGACGGTCCACGAAAGATATCTCTAGAAGTGGAACGAAGGTTTGGAAGTGATAAGCAAAAGAAATAGATTACTAAATAGCTCCTGAAATCAGAGCCATAGTTAATAGAACTCGATCTGAAGATATTATTCTTTAGACCATACTGAGGAGCGCCATCAATCTATATGAACCTTTATGGCAGCGTCGCTACCAGAAAACCATTTTTAACCATAAATGATTACTCTGGGCTAAAGAATATAAATACTGTGAAAAGATGAATAAAAATTTCTAATTTTTGGATCACACAGACGCTCAATTGTTAAAAGATCTACCTGGAGAAAGGTACAAAGAAATCATTACTCCTACAGTAAAATTTGGGAGGGGGCTCAGTGATTGGTTAGGGCTATTTTGGGGAAGTGAGGGCCATTTGTATTAAACCAATAACATAAAAAGGTTAATAATCAACAAAAATTGAATAATAATAAGAATAAATTAATCTTTAAAAAATGTTTGAGTCAAACTGGCCAGTGACGGTCTTTCTTGGCCAGATGTCATTTTATGGAACATCATGTACCCTCAGTAGCATTTGTGTTCACTCACTTTCGGGGTCTGTAAAATGTACGGAATGGTTTACTTTCAAATGTTGAAATCCTTCGTCTTCTAGACAGTCATATAAAACTTCCAACACACCGAGTAGGTAGTGAATTCTGAAAATTATTAAGCTTATAGTCTTAATGATATCTAAGTTGAGGTACCTTTATCCCTAGTTTCAACGACCATGAAGAAGCATTTATTCGGCCCCCTCTCCACACTTACACCCATCTACCATACACACTTTACCCTCTACTATACTTCCTTTTCCCAAACTTGCTCTCATCAATTTGCAAAATCTTACCGACACCACCAAGCATACTACTTTCACCAATAACAATGTCCATGCACACCCACCCACTCTATGAAAACTCCACCAATCACACACCGTCGATTGACTCAGTCCTAATTCAACACGCCATTTATTTGGCCCCCTCTCAACACTTACACCCATCTACCATCCACACTTTAGCCTCTACTATATACTTCCTTTTCCCAAACTTGCTCTCATCAATTTGCAAAATCTTACCGACACCACCAAGCATACTACTTTCACCAATAACAATGTCCATGCACACCCACCCCCTCTATGAAAACTCCACCAATCACACACCGTCGCCATAGCTCCGCGGAGCCATCGTTCCGCATTGGCTGTTTTACAAAACACTTCGATTCCTTAGTAACACATCTATATTACGAACTAGTTTGCTCCTTTTAAACAACGAACACTTCGCGAATTAATTTTATTTGCTTTTTTAGTACATTTTTTGAAAAAAATAATAATAATAATGAATTACTGTTATGATAGTACTTTTATATAATTACTGTAATAACGATAATAACGTTTACTCTAGAGATAATTATTTTGCTCTAATTATTTCCAGTATTGCAAATTTAGTAAATAACAACTCCTTGCCAACAAAAAATGTACTAAAAAAGCAAATAAAATTAATTCGCGAAGAGGGGGGTGTGTGTGCATGGACATTGTTATTGGTGAAAGTAGTATGCTTGGTGGTGTCGGTAAGATTTTGCAAATTGATGAGAGCAAGTTTGGGAAAAGGAAGTATAGTAGAGGCTAAAGTGTGGATGGTAGATGGGTGGAAGTGTGGAGAGGGGGCCGAATAAATGCTTCTTCATGGTCGTTGAAATTAGGGATAAAGGTACCTCAACTTAGATATCATTAAGACTTTAAGCTTAATTTCCAGAATTCACTAATTACTCGGTGCATTAGAAGTCACATGACTGTCTAGAAGACAAAGGATTTCAACATTTGAAAGTAAACCATTCCCTACATTTTGAAGACCCCGAAAGTGAGTGAACACAAATGATACTGAGGGAACATGAAGTTCCATAAAAAGACATCTGGCCAAGAAGGACCGGTCACTGGCCAGTTTGACTCCTATATAATGCAAGTTTGGTAAAAGGTAAAATCACCAGGTCGTCCCATCTCCACCTGAGTAGATCCCCCATGTCCTGTGGTGTCCCGGATGAGACTATATTACTATTTAATGGCCATTCTCCCTTGTGTCATCACGCAGTCAATGTCTAATGTGTCGGCCAGTGTTTTAGTTTGCACAAAATAATGAACAGTATCAGTCTAAGGCTATATCTAAAGGCATTAACATGCAATTGTATCAGTATTTAAAGTAATGTAATTGCCTATTTTTGTAGGCAGGCTTTACGTCACGGACGGAGGCGACTAGCAAACATACTTTATTACAAAGTTCTAATATTAAACATTAAACAAAATCCAAGGCCTAGAGAACAGGAATCGTACCCAGTACCACAATACATCTTAGCTTTACAGGTCTCGCCTATAGAACAACTTTTTTGTATTATTTAATTGTATTACTTTTCTGTTATTATTTTGTATATATTTTGTGGGGTTCAGTTTAGAGTGTAGTAGGGTGAACATCGTGTCTATGTTTCTGTCGTTTTTTTCACTGGTTAAAGGTCGAAGTGAGTGGAAAAAAAATTGGACTAATTATGATTTAAGAAGAACATTATAAGTTTGGAAAATTTCAAGAAAATTTAAAATTCTCTATATTTGTAATTATTGAAATAATTATTAAATATTAACCATTAAATAAAATCCTAGGCCTGAAGACTGGGAATCGAACCCAGTACCACAATACATATTAGATACACAGATCTCGCCCTGTAACCACTCGGCTACCGTGGCGCCCCTCAACTTTACATTATGCCTCCGAAATTTGGGCTCCGCTCTATGGCTCGAAATTAGAAATGGTTTCGCTCAGATATTTTAAATTTCTTTATCATAGGGCACGCAGTACACCAAACAATTTGGTTCGTCTAATTGGGTACAATTCATATCCAAATAGAAATCGTTAAACGCATGTTTTTATGGTTGAATAAAAGTTGAAAGTGATGCCGGATTTTACAGAATGCGGACACTGGATAAATGGCCAGGTAATAAAGTGTATTTTAATTGGTTTACCCAGTTAAAAGAAAAACTAGCGGTAATAGGAATGCAAGTATTTATTGGCATAAATAATAATTGTTTAGCAAAGAGGGTACTGGGAAATCTTATATGGGCAGCCATAATCTCAAGATTAAACACTTTCTTAAAGAATATAAGTACCCTAGTTTTTGGGTGAACAATATATTGAAATTCCAAACAGTTTAAAGTAAACGATGGATAATCAGCCAACTTCAAAGTATGCAATGAATATTTAGATGGCATTGTAAGAGTAATTTACATATATATATTTTTGGAAAAGTAAATTGTAAATTACGTAACTTGCAGCAAACCAGAAAACTTTGTAGAGTTTTTGCTTAATTGTCCTATATACAGTGGTTCACATAAAAAGTTATTTAAACAGTGCATATATGTTATAGTACCCCTCAAAAGTACGAGTATTTTCCCGCAATATTTATTGTTCACTTACAATTACTGTTTTTGTATAGTTCATTAAATCGATAGTATACTACGATATAATAATTGCCGACATTTAAATAGAAATTATTATTGTTATTTGAAACAATTTTTAATAACGGTTAAGGTTTGCATTTAGAGGTGCATCTATAGTTTTCATTTTAAGAACATTGACAGTAGATTGAATCGTATTTATTTTTTTTTAATTTTGAGAAACAAAAGAATTAAATAAAAATTCCGTTTCAGTATTTCGATTATCTAACACGTTTTGGTGTTTACTATAATTTGTTTGCTTAAAATGGTTAAAACAAAGGAAATCTCTTTGGAAATACCGTGTCAAATTATAAGGATTTTTCAAAAAACAAAGTAATCGGGAACTTTCAAATGAATTCAGCATTTCAAGAAGAACTGTTGATTATAACGAAAACAAATTTGTAGCCAATGGGTGTGTCTTGAAACAAACCAGGACGGTCCACGAAAGATATCTCTAGAAGTGGAACTAAGGTTTGGAAGTGATAAGCAAAAGAAATAGATTACTAAATAGCTCCTGAAATCAGAGCCATAGTTAATAGAACTCGATCTGAAGATATTATTCTTTAGACCATACTGAGGAGCGCCATCAATCTATATGAACCTTTATGGCAGCGTCGCTACCAGAAAACCATTTTTAACCATAAATGATTACTCTGGGCTAAAGAATATAAATACTGTGAAAAGATAATAAAAATTTCTAATTTTTGGATCACACAGACGCTCAATTGTTAAAAGATCTACCTGGAGAAAGGTACAAAGAAATCCTACAGTAAAATTTGAGAGGGGGCTCAGTGATAGGTTAGAGTTATTTTGGGGAAGTGAGGGTCATTTGTATTAAACCAATAACATAAAAAGGTTAATAATCAACAAAAATTGAATAATAATCAGAATAAATTAATCTTTAAAAAATGTTTTGTTCTCTAAAAATGTGACTGTTTTGGGCATTTTTTGAAAAAAATTAAAATAATAATGAATTACTATTGTACTTCCTTTTACCAAACTTCCATTAAGTAGGAGTCAAACTGGCCAGTGACGGTCTTTCTTGGCCAGATGTCTTTTTATGGAACATCATATTCCCTCAGTAGCATTTGTGTTCACTCACTTTCGGGGTCTTTAAAATTTAGGGAATGGTTTACTTTCAAATGTTGAAATCCTTCGTCTTCTAGACAGTCATATGATTTCCTCCAACACACCGAGTAGGTAGTGAATTCTGAAAATTATTATGCTTATAGTCTTAATGATATCTAAGTTGAGGTACTTTTATCCCTAGTTTCAACGACCATGAAGAAGCATTTATTCGGCCCCCTCTCCACACTTACACACATCTACCATCCACACTTTAGCCTCTACTATATACTTCCTTTTCCCAAACTTGCTCTCATCAATTTGCAAAATCTTACCGACACCACCAAGCATACTACTTTCACCAATAACAATGTCCATGCACACCCACCCCCTCTATGAAAACTCCACCAATCAGACACCGTCGCCATCGCTCCGCGGAGCCATAGTTCCGCATTGGCTGTTTTACAAAACACTTCGATTCCTTAGTAACACATCTATATTACGAACTAGTTTGCTCCTTTTAAACAACGAACACTTCGCGAATTAATTTTATTTGCTTTTTTAGTACATTTTTTGAAAAAAATAATAATAATAATGAATTACTGTTATGATAGTACTTTTATATTATTACTGTAATAACGATAATAACGTTTACTCTAGAGATAATTATTTTTCTCTAATTATTTTCAGTATTGCAAATTTAGTAAATATCAACTCCTTGCCAACAAAAAATGTACTAAAAAGCAAACAAAATTAATTTGCGAAGAAGGGGGAGGTGTGTGCATGGACATTGTTATTGGTGAAAGTAGTATGCTTGGTGGTGTCGGTAAGATTTTGCAAATTGATGAGAGCAAGTTTGGGAAAAGGAAGTATAGTAGAGGCTAAAGTGTGGATGGTAGATGGGTGTAAGTGTGGAGAGGGGGCCGAATAAATGCTTCTTCATGGTCGTTGAAACTAGGGATAAAGGTACCTCAAGTTAAATATCATTAAGACTTTAAGCTTAATTTCCAGAATTCACTAATTACTCGGTGTATTAGAAGTCACATAACTGTCTAGAAGACAAAGGATTTCAACATTTGAAAGTAAACCATTCCCTACATTTTGAAGACCCCGAAAGTGAGTGAACACAAATGCTACTGAGGGAACATGAAGTTCCATAAAAAGACATCTGGCCAAGAAGGACCGGTCACTGGCCAGTTTGACTCCTATTTAATGCAAGTTTGGTAAAAGGTAAAATCACCAGATCGTCCCATCTCCACCTGAGTAGATCCCCCATGTCCTTTGGTGTCCCGGATGAGACTATATTACTATTTAATGGCCATTCTCCCTTGTGTCATCACGCAGTCAATGTCTAATGTGTCGGCCAGTGTTTTAGTTTGCACAAAATAATGAACAGTATCAGTCTAAGGCTATATCTAAAGGCATTAACATGCAATTGTATCAGTATTTAAAGTAATGTAATTGCCTATTTTTGTAGGCAGGCTTTACGTCACGGACGGAGGCGACTAGCAAACATACTTTATTACAAAGTTCTAATATTAAACATTAAACAAAATCCAAGGCCTAGAGAACAGGAATCGAACCCAGTACCACAATAAATCTTAGCTTTACAGGTCTTGCCTCTAGAACAACTTTTTTGTATTATTTAATTGTATTACTTTTCTGTTATTATTTTGTATATATTTTGTGGGGTTCAGTTTAGAGTGTAGTAGGGTGAACATCGTGTCTATGTTTCTGTCGTTTTTTTCCAGGACGGTCCACGAAAGATATCTCTAGAAGTGGAACGAAGGTTTGGAAGTGATAAGCAAAAGAAATAGATTACTAAATAGCTCCTGAAATCAGAGCCATAGTTAATAGAACTCGATCTGAAGATATTATTCTTTAGACCATACTGAGGAGCGCCATCAATCTATATGAACCTTTATGGCAGCGTCGCTACCAGAAAACCATTTTTAACCATAAATGATTACTCTGGGCTAAAGAATATAAATACTGTGAAAAGATGAATAAAAATTTCTAATTTTTGGATCACACAGACGCTCAATTGTTAAAAGATCTACCTGGAGAAAGGTACAAAGAAATCATTACTCCTACAGTAAAATTTGAGAGGGGGCTCAGTGATTGGTTAGGGCTATTTTGGGGAAGTGAGGGCCATTTGTATTAAACCAATAACATAAAAAGGTTAATAATCAACAAAAATTGAATAATAATAAGAATAAATTAATCTTTAAAAAATGTTTGAGTCAAACTGGCCAGTGACGGTCTTTCTTGGCCAGATGTCATTTTATGGAACATCATGTACCCTCAGTAGCATTTGTGTTCACTCACTTTCGGGGTCTTTAAAATGTACGGAATGGTTTACTTTCAAATGTTGAAATCCTTCGTCTTCTAGATAGTCATATAAAACTTCCAACACACCGAGTAGGTAGTGAATTATGAAAATTATTAAGCTTATAGTCTTAATGATATCTAAGTTGAGGTACCTTTATCCCTAGTTTCAACGACCATGAAGAAGCATTTATTCGGCCCCCTCTCCACACTTACACCCATCTACCATCCACACTTTAGCCTCTACTATATACTTCCTTTTCCCAAACTTGCTCTCATCCATTTGCTAAATCTTACCGTCACCACCAAGCATACTACTTTCACCAATAACAATGTCCATGCACACCCACCCCCTCTATGAAAACTCCACCAATCACACACCGTCGCCATCGCTTCGCGGAGCCATAGTTCCGCATTGGCTGTTTTACAAAACACTTCGATTCCTTAGTAACACATCTATATTACGAACTAGTTTGCTCCTTTTAAACAACGAACACTTCGCGAATTAATTTTATTTGCTTTTTTAGTACATTTTTTGAAAAAAATAATAATAATAATGAATTACTGTTATGATAGTACTTTTATATTATTACTGTAATAACGATAATAACGTTTACTCTAGAGATAATTATTTTGCTCTAATTATTTCCAGTATTGCAAATTTAGTAAATAACAACTCCTTGCCAACAAAAAATGTACTAAAAAAGCAAATAAAATTAATTCGCGAAGAGGGGGGTGGGTGTGCATGGACATTGTTATTGGTGAAAGTAGTATGCTTGGTGGTGTCGGTAAGATTTTGCAAATTGATGAGAGCAAGTTTGGGAAAAGGAAGTATAGTAGAAGGTAAAGTGTGGATGGTAGATGGGTGTAAGTGTGGAGAGGGGGCCGAATAAATGCTTCTTCATGGTCGTTGAAACTAGGGATAAAGGTACCTCAACTTAAATATCAATAAGACTTTAAGCTTAATTTCCAGAATTCACTGCTTACTCGGTGTATTAGAAGTCACATGACAGTCTAGAAGACAAAGGATTTTAACATTTGAAAGTAAACCATTCCCTACATTTTAAAGACAACGATAGTGAGTGAACACAAATGTTACTGAGGGAACATGAAGTTCCATAAAAAGACATCTGGCTAAGAAGGACCGGTCACTGGCCAGTTTGACTCCTATTTAATGCAAGTTTGGTAAAAGGTAAAATCACCAGGTCGTCCCATCAACACCTGAGTAGAACCCCCATGTCCTGTGGTGTCCCGGATGAGACGATATTACTATTTAATGGCCATTCTCCCTTGTGTCATCACGCAGTCAATGTCTAATGTGTCGGCCAGTGTTTTAGTTTGCACAAAGTAATGAACAGTGTCAGTCTAAGGCTATGTCTAAAGGCATTAACATGCATTTCTCTCAGTATTTAAAGTAAAGTAATTGCCTATTTTTGTAGGCAGGCTATACGTCACGGACGGAGGCGACTAGCAAACATACTTTATTACAAAGTTCTAATATTAAACATTAAACAAAATCCAAGGCCTAGAGAACAGGAATCGAACCCAGTACCACAATACATCTTAGCTTTACAGTTCTTGCCTCAGGAACAACTTTTTTGTATTATTTAATTGTATTACTTTTCTGTTATTATTTTGTATATATTTTGTGGGGTTCAGTTTAGAGTGTAGTAGGGTGAACATCGTGTCTATGTTTCTGTCGTTTTTTTCACTGGTCGAAGTGAGTGGAAAAAAAATTGGACTAATTATGATTTAAGAAGAACATTATAAGTTTGGAAAATTTCAAGAAAATTTATGCAAAGATTACAGAGATATTTGTAATTATTGAAATAATTATTTTTAATTCTTATAAAACTCCCAATACCAATATTCATTGTGGTGGGGAGAACAGTGCCTTTATGTGTGCTATTGTGATGTATTTGTGTTTGCCGGAGTTTTACTAACAACAGTGGACTAATCACTAGAAGATATAAGAGAAGCTAAGATGGATTTATCAGTAAGAAAAATGTCTGTACAAAACTTAATGGAACTTTTCGGCAACTTATTAGATTCTAAAAATTTAGCCACAAAATCAATTTGGAAATAATTACTAAAAAAAATGAATGCACTAGAAATAGAAAACAGAAATCTAAATTTACACATTCAGAATTCGGGGAAAAAAAAGAACAATTACTGTCAAAGAAAATGGAGCAAGTAGAAAATTTAAATCGAAGAAATAATTTGATATTTAAAGCTATAAAGATCGATGAGGAACTTAGCTTGGAAGAGCAGTTAAATACTGGTTAAATAAAGTATCATATTCTCTGATAAGTCCTGCAAGAACTAATAACTTTTTTAGCTGTTTACAAATATAATAATGATTTAATTGTTGGTGATGTCCGATGTATCTCGTTTATATCTAGCCACAGCTTCCTGGTAGGTTTAAGTCTAATGGGCTGGAAGAATATCAAGTACTCCATCCGAACTCGTTATTTTAGTTGTGTTAGAATGTAGCTGTGGTTAGAATGAAGGGATGCAAGTATATTTGGTATGAGTTTAAGTTGATATGAATGTATTTAAATCGTAGGAATGCATGATTGACAGAAAGTTTGCTAGTGAGTATTTGGCATAAACATAAAGATATAAATTATGAAAAACCAATAAAGGTGCTGTGGCTCGGTTATGTTGGATATTTAGCAATGGATTATCCATATTTATGGAATAATAAAGTGGCTATGGCTTAACAGCTAATGCCAAAAAAAAAAAGTTCCCGCCAGTGTCCCGTGCGTAACTTTAGGTGCCTTTTATATTTTGAAACTTCATTAAACTTGAGTGTTCTCAATTTACAGTTTTTTTTATAATTTAAAACATTAATGTAGCAGAGTGAGGATGGAGAGATGAATGTTTTAAAATTTTGTATGGATGTTGGTTTGATTAGTAGTACATATGTATGTCCGAATTGTGGAAGTGAATTGAAATTAAAGAAGCAAAATGGTGCCTCAGATGAGTATCAATGGAGGTGCCGAGTATATTCATATTATATACATCCTTACGAGATGTGCGTAAGGGTTCATGGTTTGAAAGAAGCAAAATTGATTTGATTCAAGTGTTACTCATAACAGAGTTTTTTTTTTGTTCAAGAGCGATGTGTGTTTTGAACTGAGAATAATTTGCTTGATAGTGTCGCAAAGATTGTGGAAATCGATGAGGGCATGTCTGGGAAGAAGAAGTATAATAGAGGCTGAAGTGTGAATGGTAGATGGGTGTTTGGTGGTGTGGAGAGGGGGTAGACTAAATGCTTCTTCAGGGTCGTTGAAACTAGGGATAAAGAGGTACCTTAACTAGGTATCATTAAGACTTTCATACTGCCGGGTACCACAGTTCACTCGAACTGTTGGAAATCTGGCAGATGAAGGATTTCAACATTAGAAAATCAACCATTCCCTAAAATTCGAATAACCCTAAAACTGGTGTGCTCGCAAATGCTACTGAAGGCACATGGAGTTCCATAAAAAGGCAGCTCCCAAGAAGGACCGTCAATGGCCAGTTTGACTCCTACTTAATGCAAGTTTGGTAAAAGGAAGTACAACAGAGGAAAGCATGTGGATGGTAGATGGGTGTTCGGTGGTGTGGAGAGGGGGTAGACTAAATGCTTCTTCAGGGTCGTTGAAACTAGGGATAAAGAGGTACCTTAACTAGATATCATTAAGACTTTCATACTGCCGGGTACCACAGTTCACTCGAAATGTTGGAAATCTGGAAGATGAAGGATTTCAACATTAGAAAATCAACCATTCCCTAAAATTCGAATAACCCTAAAACTGGTGTGCTCGCAAATGCTACTGAAGGCACATGGAGTTCCATAAAAAGGCAGCTCCCAAGAAGGACCGTCAATGGCCAGTTTCACTCCTACTTAATGCAAGTTTGGTAAAAGGAAGTACAACAGAGGAAAGCATGTGGATGGTAGATGGGTGTTCGGTGGTGTGGAGAGGGGGTAGACTAAATGCTTCTTCAGGGTCGTTGAAACTAGGGATAAAGGTACCTCAACTTAGATATCATTAAGACTTTAAGCTTAATAATTTTCAAAAATCACTACCTACTCGGTGTGCTGGATGTCATATGACTGTCTAGAAGACGAAGGATTTCAACATTAGAAAATCGACCATTCCCTATAATTTGAAAAACCCTAAAACTGGTGTGCTCGTAAATGCTACTGAAGGCACACATGGTGTTCCATAAAAAGGCACCCTGCTACGTTGGACGGTCACTGGCCAGTTTGACTCCTACTTAGCGGAATATATGTAGCACAGGAGTCACTCTTCAAGAGCCAACCTTATGAGAACATTCCCGGAAGGAGTTATTTTTGTTTCTCTACCTCATAATAATTGTAATGGATCATGTATCTCAATCATGTAATAAAATTTAAGGTATCTTATCGAGATAATAGGGGAGTGAGTGATGGGGGCGAAGCCCCTCTATAAGAAATAAAATGCGCGGTACAGTAAACACTTTTTAAAAAACATTCACTAGTTCCCGCCAGAGTTACTTCATTTATTTTCACTTTTGTTCCTGTTGCAAATTCCCGCCACAGTAACAATTTTCGGCTAATGCAAAGAATAGGTACCCGGAGGTGTGGCCTGTTTATTATTGGCGCATGCTCAGTACAGCACACTTACCGTTGACTTTTTGAACTACTTCCGGCCAATGTTCAGTATATTTTTTTAAAATTTCTGTACTTCCCGCTCATGTGTTTGTTTATACTTTTTCGATTTTTTTTAACTATTCATGTTCCGCGCGCATGCGCAGTACACTTACTACACAGTTACTGCTTCCTTTTCAATGTATTATCAGTTCCCGCCTGGGTCTCATGTGTGACTTTAGGTGCCTTTTTTATTTTGAAACTTCATAAAACATGAGCGTTTTGAATTAACAGTATTTCTACTATTTAAAACATGAATGTAGCAGAGTGAGGATGGAGAGATGAATGTTTTAAAATTTTGTATGGATGTTGGTTTGATTAGTAGTACATATGTATGTCCGAATTGTGGAAGTGATAAGAAATTAATAAAAGAAAATGGTGCCTCAGAGAAGTATGAGGTGCCGAGTATATTCGAACCCATCTCATGATGCGGGAAGTTGCGTAAGGGTTCATGGTTTGAAAGAAGCAAAATTGATTTGATTCAAGTGTTACTCATAACAGAGTTTTTTTTTGTTCAAGAGCGATGTGTGTTTTGAATTGAGAATAATTTGCTTGATGGTGTCGGAAAGATGGTGGAAATCGATGAGAGAATGTCTGGGAAGAAGAAGTATAATAGAGGCTAAAGTGTGAATGGTAGATGGGTGTTTGGTGGTGTGGAGAGGGGGTAGACTAAATGCTTCTTCAGGGTCGTTGAAACTAGGGATAAAGAGGTACCTTAACTAGATATCATTAAGACTTTCATACTGCCGGGTACCACAGTTCACTCGAACTGTTGGAAATCTGGCAGATGAAGGATTTCAACATTAGAAAATCAACCATTCCCTAAAATTTGAATAACCCTAAAACTGGTGTGCTCGCAAATGCTACTGAAGGCACATGGAGTTCCATAAAAAAGGCAGCTCCCAAGAAGGACCGTCAATGGCCAGTTTGACTCCTAATTAATGCAAGTTTGGCAAAAGGAAGTACAACAGAGGAAAGCATGTGGATGGTAGATGGGTGTTCGGTGGTGTGGAGAGGGGGTAGACTAAATGCTTCTTCAGGGTCGTTGAAACTAGGGATAAAGAGGTACCTTAACTAGATATCATTAAGACTTTCATACTGCCGGGTACCACAGTTCACTCGAACTGTTGGAAATCTGGCAGATGAAGGATTTCAACATTAGAAAATCAACCATTCCCTAAAATTTGAATAACCCTAAAACTGGTGTGCTCGCAAATGCTACTGAAGGCACATGGAGTTCCATAAAAAAGGCAGCTCCCAAGAAGGACCGTCAATGGCCAGTTTGACTCCTACTTAATGCAAGTTTGGTAAAAGGAAGTACAACAGAGGAAAGCATGTGGATGGTAGATGGGTGTTCGGTGGTGTGGAGAGGGGGTAGACTAAATGCTTCTTCAGGGTCGTTGAAACGAGGGACAAAGGTACCTCAACTTAGATATCATTAAGACTTTATGCTTAATAATTTTCAAAAATCACTACCTACTCGGTGTGTTGGAAGTCATATGACTGTCTAGAAGACGAAGGATTTCAACATTAGAAAATCAACCATTCCCTAAAATTTGAATAACCCTAAAACTGGTGTGCTCGCAAATGCTACTGAAGGCACATGGAGTTCCATAAAAAGGCAGCTCCCAAGAAGGACCGTCAATGACCAGTTTCACTCCTACTTAATGCAAGTTTGGTAAAAGGAAGTACAACAGAGGAAAGCATGTGGATGGTAGATGGGTGTTCGGTGGTGTGGAGAGGGGGTAGACTAAATGCTTCTTCAGGGTCGTTGAAACTAGGGATAAAGGTACCTCAACTTAGATATCATTAAGACTTTAAGCTTAATAATTTTCAAAAATCACTACCTACTCGGTGTGTTGGAAGTCATATGACTGTCTAGAAGACGAAGGATTTCAACATTAGAAAATCAACCATTCCCTAAAATGTGAATAACCCTAAAACTGGTGTGCTCGCAAATGCTACTGAAGGCACATGGAGTTCCATAAAAAAGGCAGCTCCCAAGAAGGACCGTCAATGGCCAGTTTGACTCCTACTTAATGCAAGTTTGGTAAAAGGAAGTACAACAGAGGAAAGCATGTGGATGGTAGATGGGTGTTCGGTGGTGTGGAGAGGGGGTAGACTAAATGCTTCTTCAGGGTCGTTGAAACTAGGGATAAAGAGGTACCTTAACTAGATATCATTAAGACTTTCATACTGCCGGGTACCACAGTTCACTCGAACTGTTGGAAATCTGGCAGATGAAGGATTTCAACATTAGAAAATCAACCATTCCCTAAAATTTGAATAACCCTAAAACTGGTGTGCTCGCAAATGCTACTGAAGGCACATGGAGTTCCATAAAAAAGGCAGCTGCCACGTTGGACAATCACTAGCCAGTTAGACTCCTACTTAGCGGAGAATATGTGGCACAGGAGTCACTCTTTCAGAGGCTACCTTTTGAGAACATTTCTGGAAGGAGCTGTAAAAGGTTATACGAAGAAATAACAATAACAGCCCGATACAAATTATCTCGGTGTCATTTTCTTAAAGCTCAGATAAATTTGACATAAATACTGAAGCAGTTTTAATGAAAGGTTCGATGAATTCTGCAAATGCTAGTTGAATATTAAATAAGGCTAAAAGTAATGTATTGGCAACGGAATTAACTTTACTTTCGAGTGTTATTGGGGATTCAACGTTACATTTACAAAAAAAAAAAAAGTAAAGTAATTGCCTATTTTTTCAGGCGGGCTTTATGTCCAACTACCACAATTAGGTGTCATGGACGGAGGCGACTAGCAAACGTACTTTACTGTAAATTTCTTTTATTAACCATTAAATAAAATCCAAGGCCTACAGACCGGGAATCGAACCCAGTACCACAATACATATTAGCTTCACAGATCTCGCCCACTAACCGCTCAGCTACCGTGGCGCCCCTCAACTTTACATTATGCCTCCGAAATTTGGGCTCCGCTCTATGGCTCGAAATTAGAAATGGTTTCGCTCAGAAATTTAAAATTTCTTTATCACAGGGCACGCAGTACACCAAACCATTTGGTTCGTCTAATTGGGTACAATTCATATCGTAATAGAAATCGTTAAACGTATGTTTTTATGGTTGATTAAAAGTTGAAAGTGATGCCGTATTTTACAGATTGCGCACACTGGGTAAATGGTCGGGTAATAAAGTGTATTTTAATTGGTTTACCCACTTAAAAGAAAAACTAGCGGTAATAGGAATGCAAGTATTTATTGGCATAAATAATAATTGTTTAGCAAAGAGGGTACTGGGAAATCTTATATGGGCAGCCATAATCTCAAGATTAAACACTTTCTTAAAGAATATAAGTACCCTAGGTTTTGAATGAACAACATCTTGAAATTCCAAACAGTTTAAACGATGGATAATCAGCCAACTTAAAAGTATGCAATGAATATTTAGATGGCATTGTAATGGTAATTTACGTATATACTTTTGGAAAAGTAAATTTTAAATTACGTAACTTGCTGCAAACCAGAAAACTTTATAGAGTTTTTGCATAATTGTGCTATATACAGTGGTTCACGTAAAAAGTTTTTTAAACAGTGCATGTATGTTATAGTACCCCTCAAAAGTTCGAGTATTTTAAAGACATTTTAAAGATTTTAAAGACCCCAAAAGTAAGTGCACACAAATACTATTGAGAGACCATGGAGGTCCATAAAAAGACATCTGGGCCGAGAAGTTCGGTCACTGGCCAGTTAGACTCCTACTTAGCGGAGTATATGTGGCAGAGGAGTCATTCTTCCAGTGGCGACCTAATGAGAGAATCTGGAGGGAGTTGTAAAAGTATACAAGCCGGATTAAAGGGATTACACTGTTTAAGGTGTTCTTTGTTTCTCTTATTTATTATAATTGTTATGAATCATTTAGCTCAACTGCTTTAAAAATAAGGGATCTTATCTAGATTATTGGGGGTGCGGAGGGCGAAGCCCCTACAAAGACTAAAATATATTCTGGGGGTGTGTGATAAAAGAAATATTTTTATATTTATATTTGAATATGGCGGCTTATATGGTAACAGCGAATCAGAATCACTTGGAATTAGGCCACACCTCCGGGCACCTATTCTTTACATTTACCTCAGTATAACCACAGTGTGAAAGAGAAATGAAATTGATTAAACAAAACCGTGCGATAGACAAATATGAATGGCTGAGAATAAATTCTCAGTTCGAATTAGGCCACACCTCCGGGCACCTATTCTTTACATTTACCCTAGTAGGACCACAGTGTGAAAGTGAAATGAAATTGATTAAACAAAACCGTGCGATAGACAAATATGAATGGCTGAGAATAAATTCTCAGTTCGAATTAGGCCACACCTCCGGGCACCTATTCTTTACATTTACCCTAGTAGGACCACAGTGTGAAAGTGAAATGAAATTGATTAAACAAAACCGTGCGATAGACAAATATGAATGGCTGAGAATAAATTCTCAGTTCGAATTAGGCCACACCTCCGGGCACCTATTCTTTACATTTACCCTAGTAGGACCACAGTGTGAAAGTGAAATGAAATTGATTAAACAAAACCGTGCGATAGACAAATATGAATGGCTGAGAATAAATTCTCAGTTCGAATTAGGCCACACCTCCGGGCACCTATTCTTTACATTTACCTCAGTATAACCACAGTGTGAAAGAGAAATGAAATTGATTAAACAAAACCGTGCGATAGACAAATATGAATGGCTGAAAATAAATTCTCAGTTCGAATTAGGCCACACCTCCGGGCACCTATTCTTTACATTTACCCTAGTAGGACCACAGTGTGAAAGTGAAATGAAATTGATTAAACAAAACCGTGCGATAGACAAATATGAATGGCTGAGAATAAATTCTCAGTTCGAATTAGGCCACACCTCCGGGCACCTATTCTTTACATTTACCTCAGTATAACCACAGTGTGAAAGAGAAATGAAATTGGTTAACCCATTCGAGGCCGATTGCACACACAGTGTGTGCAATTGATTTCCGAGGCTATAAGACGGCAACAACAGTACTGTGCAATTATCAGTTAGTAAACTAGTCGTCGAAATAAGATTTTTCTTGAACTAATGAAACCTGTAAAGTACAGAAAAACAAAGTTTTGCATTGATTTTACGGTGTACGAAAAAATCTAAAAATTATCTGAAGCCTTTCTTACATGTAAAATACTATGAATACGCATGCAGCACAGGCTTAAACCCTTCACTCCAGAGGAAAAATTTGTAGCCCGTCACCTCTAGTTTCAGAATATGTGACATGCAATGGTAGCAGAATATGTGAGGGTTTGCAGGTGACCCCCATTTTCACATACACAGTTTTAAAGAGTATAAAAAGTTATGAAAGAAACCGGAAACCGCAATTCGATATCTTTAAAATTAAAGGTACTAGGCCATTTCAAAATCTGGTATTTATTAATCATATTTCAATTTTTGAACTTGTTATCAAAGAGAAAGAAGAGCACGCGATAGGTCATTTTTATGTATTTTTTCATCCCCTTTCTAATAAAAATATTACCAAGTCAGTAAAGCTAGTATTTTTCTTAATATCGGGAAATAATTCGTTTTCCGAGTGATTTTTCTAAGAAAAATCAAATGTTAAGAGCTTTAGATGTTCTCAAGCATACACAAAATGGCTAAAAATTAATTTTACATCTGTTACAAACAAGAAGGTTTAATAATTATTTGATAATTTTGGGAGAGTTTTAATTGAAAAATCAATTAATTTCTTTTTTAACTGAGTACATCTCTCTTTAAGAACTTAGCTAGGTGTATAAGGTTACGCTAGTAATTTATCCAAATTCTTAAATGAAATGTCATTTTCACCAACCCCTATTCTGAAGCAACATGTGACGATAAAAAATAAAATGGGAGGACTGATAGAAAAAACACTGTCACTCTACCAGTGCATTCTGTGGGACAACCTTTGACCTACATAAACAAAAACGTCCTATTCTAAAGGATAAGTACATCAAGTAACCGCTAGGGTGCAGTAGTTAAGAAAAATTTTCCTAGGAGCGTGTTGCACAACCGGTATGCAATGATCTTATTTGTGTGAATTCACTTATTGACTTCACGAATTGGGTGATTCCATAGTAAACATGATTTTTTTTTTATTAAAAATGAACTATATAAAGACAAAAATATTTCGCTCCTGGGGACCGTGTTCGAAAAAATGGTCGTCTCGAATGGGTTTTAAACGAAACCGTGCGATAAGTAAGAATGGCTGAGAATAAATTCTGAAATGATGACCGTGTTGAATAAAAAAAACCTTGAAGATACTAAAAAACCAAATTCTTGTTTTAATACTTAAATTGGTCAATTTGGTTAAGAAAAAAAATTATTCAAGATCAATTATAATAATAATTAAATTCAAAAAGACATGCAAAATTAGTTATAAAAAAATCTTAGCTGGTGATCGGTATTTGATGTTGTAGCTGCCATTTTAGATGTATGTAATGGTGGCCAAATTAACGCCGAATTTTTTGGAATGAATATTGTAAAAACGTTCACTTTTAGTTAACACAAATTATTATTTAAAGTAACTAATAGTAAACCGTAAAAAGTATAAATGAATCTACCAAGAATTTAAACAATAAACTTTTCATAAAATAGAAAAAATAAAGCTAGACCAGCACGCGTGTTCTCACTTACTTATCAGCCATAGTACAAATGTACAAATCGGTTCGTGCGGACCCGGTCCATTGAAACGAATCTAATGGAACTAGTTGATTCAAATGCCTATCGTTCCCTAATATATTTTTATCGGTTAATTTTATATTTATTCGAGTAATTACAAATTAGGAATTTCAGTTTCTGTGAATTAAAGAAATATAGTTTTATTATTAAGAAGAAAACAAAATTTTTGGTGAAACATTTTAATAAATTTCCGACAGTTCTGTACGAATGAAATAGGGTAAGAAAACTGGAATCAGTGAACGAGTTGATAGAATCGAATCCAACCCTAGAACTGATTCAAATCCCAAAGAATCCAAAGGCGGACTGGTACTGCCCGTCACTAGTACTGGCAGAGTCAAATTCAGGAAGGAAGTATTAAAACTCACCGTACCGCCAATTTTGTTTACTGCACTCTAACCAATAGCATTATTTCCTTTTTCAAAATTCAAAAAACGAAGTACTCCCACCCTAAGAGTGGGGATGACTGGTGCCTATGAATATGACTAACGTTGTACTTATAATTAAATTTTTTAAGAACTTACTTATTCTATTAAAAAAAAAAAGAAAATAATTTGGACAAAGTATTCCAAGTATTTTTTAATCACGCAATTTTCAGGAAATGACAAAATTATTACCATTTATAACGTCATTATTTTTAATTAAGTAACTCTTTTGTAGAAAAGCAAGATTTTTCAGGGTAATTTAATTCTGCTCGGCAACAGAAGTTTTGTGTAGGTAAACATTTTTATAAAAACGAAGGCATAAATAAAACTATATATTCAAACTCCATTTTTTTGTTTTGGTTAAGCACCGATTCAAGTAAACAAACCTAAGAATTATGTATAATTGCAAAAACTGTTAAGTTTTAGAAGTAAAAAAAGGATTTAGATTTGGAGTAAATCCATTCTTACTTATAGCTGCGGCTATAACTGCGTCTTTATATAAAGCATTTTGAGAGGGGTTACTTAGAGGTTATCACTTAAACAAAAGTTTATATGGCAATGTTTTATAAAGAGAAAAACAAATAAATCTGCTTAAATTTTAGAAGCATAAATTAAACTCAAAAAGTAATGCGTTACACTAAATAACGTAATCCATGGAATTTTAAAAATAATTATTTCAGAAGAGAGAAAAAAGGCAGTTAATTAATATTATTCCAAACCTCAAGTAGAAATTGACCCTAAAAATGTACTATACGTTTTGGCGGTCAAAAAAGGTCTAGAATATTCTATAATGGAGGAGAGAGTATTTGTTTACTTTTTATAAATTGGAAGGTTTTTTTTTTTATTCTAAAAGGTTTTTTATTCTTATTTTTTTATTATAATTTAAAATATTGTTCCTTTTATTAATTATTCATAAAATGTATTTTAGAAAATAAATAAAATAAAACCCGATTCGCTATCTCACTATTCATTGTCTTATTAAGATGTTTGTATTAAGATTAAATAAAGATTCAAGAATAATTTTAGGAATTTGAGTAGAAAAGAACTTTGATAAACTATTGGGTTGTCCTGAAAATAATGCAGGATTATAGTTTTAAAAGAAAAAAAGAAAAATTAATGATTTATAACAATAACAATAAGCAAACCCTGAATGTAGAAAAGACCAAAGCTATTGTTATTGGCTCCAACCCACTCCTTAAATCATTGGCTCCTCTTCCTAATCTTTTCCTTTACAATACCCCAATAAAATATTGTTCCTCTGTAAAGAACCTTGGTATCACTTTTTGACCAAAACCTATCCTGGAAAAACCATGTTTCCCAAATCTCTCGTCATTCCATCCATATCCTTAAGCAGTTTAATAGTTCCCGTCACCTTTTTCCAATTAAGACCCGGCAACTCCTAGTTTCCTCTCTTATATTCCCCCATTTCGACTATGGTTGCCTTAGTGTATGGCCGGTCTTTCTGGTGATATTGAAGCTAAGCTCAAGCGCCTCATGAACTGCTTCATAAGATTTATTTTCAGCATTTCCAGAGACTCTCGCATTTCGCACTGCTACGATGAGTTGTAGTGGCTTTTTCCTGTCTATCGCCGCCAGTATTTTTTGGCTTCTTTCCTTTTTCAAGTCATCCAGTCTCAAAGGCCTTCCTATATTTTTCAACTCCTTAAGTTTAAATCCTCCATCTATTACCGTAATACTAGATCTCACTCATCCGATCTCTATATTCCTTCTCACCGTACCTCATCCTTTGACGAGTACTTCCTAATACGTGCTACCTACCTCTCTCTGGAACTCCTTACCAACATCTGTCCGCCATGCTCCTACGCTATCCATCTTAAATCCCGTCTATTCAGTTATCTCCTTTCTATTCAGCTTCCTCCGAAATTCTAATTGTTTTAATTTATTTCCTTAATTTCTGCTGTTATTTTTATTCTCACTTTTTGTAAATACTTATTTATTTATTTATTTTCTGTATAATCACAGGCCAAGCTATTAAGGCCTCTATTTGTACCTGTATTTATTCTTAGGGGACAATTGTCCCAGAATAATAAATTTCTTTTCTATTTCTATTACTGTTTTTATTAATCAAAATAGTCTCCATTACTTTCTATACATTTCTGCCAACGTGTGGGTAACTTTTCCATACCCTCTGAATAGAATGTGGAATCCTTAGAATTTATAAATTTTAGCAAACGCATTTTCTAATGTTCTTTGGTCAAAAAATTTTTTATTTTGTAAATAGCGGTCCAGGTGTCTAGAAAAAAAATGGTAATCAGTAGGCGAGAGGTCCGGTGAGTAGGGTGGGTGTGGCAGAGTCCCATAGCCGAGCTCCAACAATTCACGGAAAGTCAAAATCGTGAGATATGTGGCCGAGCGTTGTCAAGCAACAGAATGGGCCCCCTTTCGATTGACTAAAGATGGCTTCATTATTGCCAATTTCTGATGCATTACGTCAATTTGGCTACAATACGATTCGGCATTGATGGTTTCTGCCAAGATTCAAGAAGCTGTAATGAATCAGACCAAATGAAGCCCACCAAACAGTAACCATCCATTTTGATGATTTGGGGGCTTTGGTAAATGTCGTGCTGCTTCTCCTTTGTCAAGCCACTATCCAGAGCGTCTGCTATTGTCGTATAGGATCCACTTTTCATCGCAAGTCACAGTTCTGGACAGAAAAAGGATCGCTGTTGTTTCGGGCAAAGAAGTGCAGCACAAATTTCATACAGCTCATCTTTTTTGGCGGTCGTTTAATGGGTGAGGAAACCCAACTTTCAAGCTATTTCACCTTCCCCAATCGCCTTGAGATGGTCATCGACAGTTGATTTGCTGACTTCGAGTTTTCTTGCCAGTTCTCGGAACAGTTTGTTCTGGGATTTTCTTCCACCAAAGCTCGTAGAACAACAGTCATCAAGAACAGACGGCCTTCTTTGTCTTCAAGGCTCAAGCCTCCCTCTCAAAAATCTCTGGAACCACCGTTGAACAGCGCGCTCAATTATACTGCCTTCGCCCCAGACATCGTTGATATTTCTTGGCCCGTTTGGACCCCGTTGCGGCCAAGTTTGAACTCGTAAAACCAAAAATTATGCGAAAATCACGCTTTGACATCTTAGTAAAGACTGAATTATTTCCAAGTAGCAAAATGTTACAGAGGTAAACAAAACATTTTTGTTTGAAAGAGGATTAATAAGTGTTTACATTTATAAAAGTCAAAAGTCCAACAAACATAAACAGTTTACTATTTAGACGGATATTTTAAAGAAAACATAAAATCCTGCATTATTTTCCGGACAACCCATACTTTATCTGCTACTCAAACATGAGGTTCCTTCAAGAAAACCACGAGCTCAAAGGGTTCCTAAAAGTGTAAAAGGTTGAAGACCCCTGGACCAAGTTATTTACAGTGACTCCCATTAATATTGGGACACCTATTACAAAATGATTTAAAAGGAAAATGAAAACAACATACAAAAGTTTGGGATTTTTTTTTTTTAAATAACATTAGCAACATCTGTAGAAATTATATATAAGTATAAATCGATGAAATTCCAAACTGTTGGGTAGCACTTTTTGAAAAAGTGTGAGATAAGGCTCTCAAAAATATTGGGACACCAGAAGTGCTAAAGTTTAAATGTTCAATATTTAAAATCTCCTACTATTTAATATTTGGTTGGTAATAATTTAATAATTGCTTTTTGACTTAAAACAGCCCTCAAACGATCAGGCATGGATGAAACAAGTTTTTGGTTAATTCAGGTGGTGTTTTTTTCCCATTCTTCCAGGAAACATCGTTTTAATTCATTTTTGTTAGATATTACTCGTTTACTTAAAGCACTAGCTAAATATTGCCATAAATGTTCAATGGGATTAAGACCTGGAGACTGCGGAGAGGTTTGGAATACTTTT
Source organism: Rhodnius prolixus (assembly GCF_049639745.1). NCBI lineage: Eukaryota > Metazoa > Arthropoda > Insecta > Hemiptera > Reduviidae > Rhodnius > Rhodnius prolixus. The sequence continues at coordinate 3,527,299 of NW_027411635.1, read as the reverse complement.
GGGCAATTATATAACAGTCACTGGCGTATCACCCAAGCCGTAGGTTTGGGGTCGTTCTCTTGGTAGAAAAGACCCTAAAATACCCAATTTTTGGGCATTTTTTTCAAATTATTTTTTAATATATTACTATAAACCATTTTGTCCATCACTCCATCAATAAACATTAATTCTCCAAATTCTGATGCGGACATCTAGCCCCAAACCAGAACTGACCCACCTCCACCCGGTGGTGCAGCTTTAAAACCCTTTAAAGTTGGCTGTAAATTCTTCTTTTCGAGTTCAGCATTCGCTTTCCTCCAGACCATATCCCTTCCATCTGGCTAAAAAATATTAAATTTTGATTCATCGCTAGAGTATATCATTCCAAAAGTCACTATTTACATTGGAATATTTTTCGGCAAATTTCACTCTCTTAGCACGATTTATCTTACTGACAAAAGGATTCTTCCAGGCTACTCTACCATGATAGTCGAGTTTTCTTAGCACTCTCCGAACTGTTTCTGCTCCTTTTTTGCTCTCTGAACATGTCAAAAATTTCACATTGAAGTTTTGGAGCACTAAGTCGGTGATCTTTTTTAATTCTTTTATTATATAACGCTGCTCTCTCTCAGAGAGCAGTTGAGGACGGCCTTTTTGTGGGATTGAAACAATTCTTTTTCTTTTTGGTAACGCTGAATGATGTTCCACGCAGTAGATGTTTTAGGTCCGATCAGTTTTTCTGTCTCTCTAACACTTTTTATTGTCTTTGTGCAAAGAAATTACAATTTTTCTTTGTTCAATCGTTGTATTTGTATTTTTGCAATATTCGGGCAAAACCTTGGACAAACTATAAATTATAATAGTGTCCCAATATTTATGAGAGGTAGAATTTGCACTTATTATTATATATATTTTTTTTAATCTACCAAAACATTTTTATGTACTTATTTAAATAGTTTTTATTTAATTAATAGTAATTATAAAATGAAATGAATTTATAAAAATTTGAATAAATGGGTGCCACTTTTAATTTTCGTCAATTTTGAACTTCTGTATGTACTGTCCCAATATTAATGGGAGTCACTGTATATTCCTCGAAATCATTTATAATCCTAAATTATGATGTTTTTTTAAAATAAATTTTTAATAAGTAACTTAGATTAGGCAGTATAATAACATAAATTAGACAAATAAAGAAATAGAAAATTAATATTTTTTTAAAAAAATCAAGTTTAAAGAGGGCGGAAAAAAACAGCCAAAACGTAAACAATGTTCAATTTTTGACTAAAAAAAAAGAATATTGGAGTCTGTAACTTGCTTTTTCTGTATTTAAAATAGATTAAACTTTTTAATGGCTAATTTCTCTCATTAAATTATTAAGAGGAATAAAAATAGTCTACCATAACAGGGAAAGGAGTAATTGTACAAGCAGTATGGCGCCCCCAAGGAAATAGTGTAAATACTTGCAGTCACTTTCTAGAGCAGTGCTTTCCAACCTATGCGCCGCGGCTACGGTAGAAGTGTGTCGTGGCAAATAATTATAATGGCATTGCATTAAAATTAATTATAAGTTAAAATATTGGATCGGAAACACATTTCATATCCAAGTTGATATCTTCTGGCCTACAATTAATAGAAAAGGAACAGCTTATTGACGTTATAGCTGACAAAATAAAAATAAATGATTTATAACTGTTTTTAATAATCAAAATAGTCTCCATAACTTTCTACACATTTCTGCCAAAGTGTGGGTAACTTTTCCATACACTCTGTATAGAATTTGGAATCCTTAGAATGATTTACAAATTCAGAAAACGCATTTTCTAATGTTCTTTGGTCAAAAAATTTTTTATTTTGTAAATAGCGGTCCAGGTGTCTGAAAAAAAAAAAGTAATCAGTAGGCGAGAGGTCCGGTGAGTAGGGCGGGTGTGGCAGAGTCTCATAGCCAAGTTCCAACAATTTTCGGGAAGTCAAAAACGTGAGATATGTGGCCGAGCGTTATCATGTAAACAGAATGGGGCCCCTTTCGATTGACTAAAGATGGCTTCACTATTGCCAATTTCTGATGCATTATGTCAATTTGGTTACAATACGATTCGGCATTGATGGTTTCGCCTGGATTCAAGTAACTGTGAAGAATGAATCAGACCATATGAAGCCCACCAAACAGTAACCATCACCTTTTTTTGATGATTTGGGGGCTTTGGAAAATGCGATTGAAGTTTCTGGAAATGAATTTAATAGAGTTCTGGATTATGGTTGAAAAAGAATACACATTGATAATAGGGTAGTAAGGCAATCGGAATACTGCTTCGTTTCAGCACTGTGCTTACTTGTGTGAGAAGGCATTCTCAGCAATGAAACTCATCAAGAAACGAAACACAGAGGGTGGTTTACAGGCACTTGAAAACGACTCACGAGTGTGCTTATCAACTGAGGTTAACGCTCAAATTGAAACACTTTCACAGTCCTTGCAAAGCCAGCCGGTCGCATTAACACACTGTTGGTCACTAGTAACTAGTAACTGTTAACTAAATTAGTAAAATATGTCACAGCTTTCGTTCTTCTTTATTGACTGTTTAGTTTTTGTAACTTTAATCTCATTTAGAGGTGCTTTTAATCACTTTCTTTTAGTTACGGATTTACAATTTTACAAGAATTACAGGCACTTCTTGACATCAATAATGGGCATTAAAATAAAGAATTTCTTTGCCATAAGATTCATTGCTACTGTATACATGTAGTTAATTGTATTGACAGAGAACGGAATTGACGGGTGAATGATTGGGTTTGTTATTAAAGTTACAGCCTGCCACGAAAACTTGTATTTTTGTAGGATTGTAATAGTGTTGTTATTACAGCACTAGTTGAGCATAATACGTCATTTTAAAATGAAATGGGAGCATTTCAGTTCCAGTGTGCCGTTTACTGTTTGGTATTTGACTAATGTGTCAAGACCAGAAAAAGGTTGGGAAGCACTGGTCTAGAGAATTACACCAAATTTAAAAACCTGTTCTATACAGGGTGTTCATTTTAAGACGGCTCAAATGCATTTCATGCTTAAACGGTTGTTCTGAGCGAAAAATAGTAGAGGAAAAATTTGTTGCCTGTCACCTCTAGTTTCAGAATATGTGACTTGATTTTAGATTCCTGCCCGCATACGCGGCTGACGCGCGACCAAAAGTGAGGGTTTGCTCGCAAGCCAGGTTAGCCAGAAGGTTGTTAACTGCTCACTGTATCTGAGGAGGCACCTTTGAAGGCACAGCACATGCTTCACAAGTCGAATAAAGTGCATTATTTGATAAATTAAGGAATAAGTTTGATCCTTTACATGAAAGATATTGATCACTTAAATATGTGGCAGGAGGTTTCCAATTTTTTTGGTAATTAAACGCAACTCTCCCAAAATTACCTAATAATTATTAAACCTTCTTGTTTGTAACAGATGTAAAATTAATTTTTAGCCATTTTGTGTATGCTTGAGAACATCTAAAGCTCTTAACATTTGATTTTTCTTAGAAAAATCACTCGGAAAACGACTTATTTCCCGATATTAAGAAAAATACTAGCTTTACTGCCTTGGCAATATTTTTAGTAGAAAGGGGATGAAAAAATACATAAAAATGACCTATCGCGTGCTCTCCTTTCTCTTTGATAACAAGTTAAAAAATTGAACTATGATTAAAAATAGCAGATTTTGAAATGGCCTAGAACCTTTAATTTTGAAGATATCGTATTGCGGTTTCCGGTTTCTTTCAGAACTGTTTATACTCTTTAAAAGTGTGTATATGAAAATGGGGGTCAACCGCAAACCCTCACTTTTGGTCGCGCGTCAGCCGCGTATGCGGGCAGGAATCTAAAATCAAGTCATATATTCTGAAACTAGAGGTGATGGGCAACAAATGTTACCTCTACTATTTTTCGCTCAGATTAACCGTTTAAGCATAATATGCATTTGAGCCGTCTTAAAATGAACACTCTGTATAACAGTGACTCAGTTCTTGAAAGCCAAAGTATGGGACTGAATGGCACACTTCAAATGCAACAAAAAAATGTCGGTAGGAATTTTGTTTTTTGGAAAACCCATCGTTCTGAAGGGGTATTCCAATTTTACCCATCTTCTTGCGTTCAATTTCAAGCCGAAATATTTAGATATAAATAATATAAAATGAGAGAACACTGTCCATGGCGACAATGTGTTCCGCGTGGCAATCAGATGGACCTGCACGTTCTCTCCTAGTAACAATTTTACCTGAAACTTGTTCCTCTGGAATATGGTAGCAATAATGTTGAGGTAGGAGGCAGCCGGTGAATAGAATTAGAAGCTCGCCCAGCTGTCCAAGTAATCGCCATGCCGTCTAATACTAGTCCGCAACTCCATAGATACTCCAGAATCTCTAATTTCTTTTATTTACCAATCCCAAAATCGCAATTGTCTGGAAACAAAAGAGATAAATAGATTTCGTGCCAATAGAAGTGATGGATTCAGGGTGCATAATTATCACCGCAATTCTAAACAAAAGTTTGAAAAGTCCGTGCAAAAATAAAAACTACTTAATTTTTTGGGGTAAACCTTTTTTATTTTTCAACATAGTCTCCTTTTAGGCTTATACACTTCGTCCAACGCTGCTCTAGTTTGTTGATCCCTTCCGAATAATAGGATTTGTCCAAGTCTGAAAAATAGCCATTCGTTTCTGCAATCACCTCCTCGTTTGAATAAAATCTTTTTCCCACCAGCAATTTCTATATATTGGGGAACAAATAGTAGTCCGAGGGAGCCAAGTCTGGAGAATAGGGGGGATGTGAAACGAGTTGGAACCCTATTTCCATTAATTTTGCGACCACAACTGCTGAGGTGTGAGCTGGTGCGTTGTCGTGATGGAAAAGAACTTTTTTGTGGGCCAATCGTGGGCGTTTTTCTTGCAGCTCGGTTTTCAAACGGTCCAATAACGATGAATAATATGCACCTGTAATAGTTTTACCCTTTTCCAGATAGTCAATGAGGATTATTCCTTGCGAATCCCAAAAGACAGTCGCCATAATCTTTCCGACCGAAGGAACGGTCTTCGCCTTTTTTTGGCGCAGATTCCCCCTTGGTAACCCATTGGTTATTGTTCTTTGGTCTCAGGAGTGTAGTGATGTATCCATGTTTCATCCACAGTGACGAAACGACGCTTAAAGTCCTTCCGGAACAGCTGCAAACCGTCCTTGCAACACTTCACACGATTTCGTTTTTGGTCAAGCGTGAGCAATCGCGGCACCCATCTTGCCGATAGCTTTGTCATGTCCAAATGTTGATGCAAAATATTATGTACCCGTTCATTCGAGATGCCCACAGCACTAGCAATCTCACGCACCTTCACTCTTCTGTCATCTATCACCATATCATGGATTTTATCAATGATTTCTGGAGTAGTAACCTCAACAGGGCGTCCAGAACGTTCAGCGTCACTTGTGCCCATATGGCCACTCCGAAAATTTTGAAACCACTTATAAACTGTTCTAATCGAAGGTGCAGAGTCACTATAATGTTTATCAAGCTTCTCTTTAGTCTCCTCAGGCGTTTTGCCTTTCATGAAGTAGTGTTTAATCAACACACGAAATTCTTTTTCGTCCATTTTTTGAAAATCACTCGACTTCCTCGATTCAAACGAATGCCAAACACAAAGAAATAGACCGATCTGGCTGAAACTTGGTGTGTGTTCTTCCAAGAGATGCTACTAACTAAACATAACCTCGATACGCGCCAGTAGTGCTATCTCTCTGACTTTGCACGGACTTTTCAAACGACCCTCGTATTGTTATTACTTATGAAGTGTTATTATTGAATATTGTTATTTGCGTATAAAAAGAGAAATATTCTCACCTCTTTCAAGCAATTGGCTTTCGCTTTCAAGATTTTTTACTGAACTGCTGCAATTAGTTTATCCTCAACAGCTTGCTTTAATATCTGTTCAAAATGTTCTTAATATGGCACATATCTCATTTCCTATTAACACTAAAACAAGGCATTTTATGTCAGTTAAAGAGCTAAACTTCGCCTTTAATTCAGTGAAGAATTCATTAAAATTTGAACAATACGAAAAGATTTCCTTATGTAAGGAGGCTATTTGATTTCTAAAAAAATACAAATCTTTATAATAAAATTTAGGTTAAGAATTAGGTTAGTTTATAGTTTAGTTCTTTTAAAGGGGAAAGGAATATCGAGTACTTCCGCTTGTGTGAATGAGTAGTTCGTCAGCGTTTAATAGCGTGAGTGTATTTATTGGCGTGAAAGTATTTATTTGCGCGATTGCTTTGGCTGTGAATGTATTTATAGGCGTGAATGTATTTATTAGCGTGAATGTGTTTATTGGCGTGAATGTATTTATTAGCGTGAATGTATTTATTAGTGTGTATGTATTTATCGGCGTGAATGTATTTATTAGCGTGAATGTATTTATTTGCGCGATTGCTTTGGCTGTGAATGTATTTATCGGCGTGAATGTATTTATTAGCGTGAAAGTATTTATTTGCGTGATTGCTTTGGCTGTGAATGTATTTATCGGCGTGAATGTATTTATTAGCGTGAATGAGTTTATCAGTATACGTGCACTTATTGCGAGAATAGGTGGTATGAAAGTTAGGTTTAGGTTTTGAATTTGGGGTTGAAAGAAATTTATAAAAGTATTTCAACCCCCCTTAGGTTTAAATCCATTTAGGATTAGGTCACTTTTAGAGTGCGCAGGAACATTTGTTAAAAGTACTGCACACTTGAGTTAGATTCTACGAAATAGCCTCCTTAGGATAGACTACATACATGAACTAGATTAACTCGTTATTTCATATGTTATATATAATGTATTTGTATATACATATGTATTATTATATAAGTTGTTAGTCGGTTACACACATGCTTATTAATAGTTAAAGCAAAACCTAAAGTACTTTTAACTCCTTGAATTTTTGGAAAAAGCTTGTGAAAGAAAGCCAAATCGCATTCCCTCTCGGCTAGACCGATGATGTAAGAGGGGAGTGCTGTCTGCTTCCGTTAGCCTAGGCTCCACCTTGCCTTGCTAAGCAAGATATGTGTGTGGCAGACCCTGATAGGACAATAGGGTACCATCCCAGCTCTAGTGGCCTTTGAACGAGAAAAGAAAATTTGTAGTAGGCGCTATTGGCCACAGACGTCGATGCGCCGAAAAAAAAAAATACGGAAAGAGATATAAACTTTTTAAAAATGAACGAATTTTCAAACATCCAAAATTTAACCTTCCATATCTCATTAATTATTATCACTAGAATATTGCAATTTATACCAGTTATAAATGAGAAAATTATTTTCACATCTTTAACTGAGTTTAAGGCAAGCGAATTCGCTTACTAACTGTTATACTATAGTACAATACAATAAATAACGACTGTCGTTTTACTTGCTGACTAAATGCGAATGAACACTCACGACTAATGGGTTTAGACTGAATCAATTGCAGTCACTCTCTAGAGAATACTCAACATTCAAAAACCTCTTCTATTTGCACAGGACTTAGTTCTTGAACGCCAAACTATGCACACTTCAAGTGAAACAAAAAATGTCGGTAAGATTTATTTTTTTTTTAGCAAAACACTTCTTTCTGAAGAGGTATTTCAATTTTTACCATCTTACCGCATAAGATCTCTAATTATTTCGGATCAGCTTAGGCCAGTGGTCAGCAAAGTGCGGCTCCAGAGCCGCATGTGGCTCTTTGGCTCCTTAAGTGCGGCTCTGGCACAAATATCCACGGAAGGCGCAATAATATTTTCATTTAAAAAAAAACTTGGTAAGAAAAAAATTACATCTTATTTTGATAAATTAAAATTCTTCTATAAATCGAGAACATGTATAATTTTTTGTTTAAGTTAAAAGATAGATAGGTAATTAAAATTTTATATTGTTGTAAAAATACGTAACGAACATCGAGTTTAATTTTATTAGTTTTCGTAAACGTAAACACAAACCATGTACAAGCTACCGGCTGAAATGTTATAGCAGGTTTCAGGAATTTAAAAACAGCAGAGCAACTTTAGCATTTGTCAAAAATCCTCTTAATGCTACGATAACCGAGTTGAAACTTTCTCCTTTTGAAATTGACATTGGTAGCTTTGAAATACAATTGCTGGATTTAAAAAACAAGGAGATATGGCGCTCTAAATTCGAACGTCTTTGTGTTGAATTGGAAATATTGGTGAAGAAAAAATGTGATCTTAGTTCACAACACAAGTGGTCTGCTTTGAATGACCTGGAGAAGGAAAACATGATCATTTTCAACGTTTGGAATAGTATTCCTGACTCTTACGATCAGCTGAAAAAGCTCGCGTTTGCTGCTCTTTCCCTTTTCGGTTCTACATATATATGCGAACAATCTTTTTCAAGCATGAACATTATCAAGAGTAAACTGAGAAGTCGTCTTATTGATGAGAACTTGGAATCATGCCTAAAATTAAAAACGACAACATACAAACCTGACTTACTCAAACTCAAGGAGATGCAAGCACATTGTTCGCATTAATAAATATTTATTAAGTATGAAATTTAGTTTTATTTAGTGTACTACTTATTTAGTGTAATAAAAGTTTACTAAACCAGCAGATTTGGCTCCCAATTTTTTTTTAAATCGTTGTAATGTTCATATTTGGCTCTTGGGCTAATAAGTTTGCCGACCACTGGCTTAGGCTAATACAAATCTAACATTCAAAAGAGCATTAGATTTAAAAGGGCAGAAAAACTTATAACAATATTTTCTTACATAAAATGTTAACCAACATCAGTCCAAGATGTGAAAAATAACTTTGTGATAGGAAATCAAATGAACCCTTGATTTAAAAAGAATGATGGCTGAGTTCTATTTCTTGAGGAGAATGAAGAAATTAAGTGCCCTAAGCTTCCTTGGCTGCCATTTCTTTACAAGGGCCAGCTCGCAGACTGGCGTCCTCCAGTTTCTTTTGCGGTTCCAACTGTGTCGCACTACCATTCTTCGGAACAGGGAAGTCATTTCCAGAATACTTTTGATGTTGATTTCCACACAAGGTCAGGCTTGTTTTCTTATGTTTAAAAAAAAGAAGACAATTATAATGAATATTTGAATGTAAATAATATTGTTTTGACTTCAAATACTGATTCATCGCCGTTGTTAATTTAATGTTTAAGCGAATTAAATTAGTTTTAGTCGTGATTACGGCCAGCCAACATCTTAGTTGCAAGTTACCGAGTTCGGGAGTGTTAAAATCCTCGGGAGTGACTGCTCATGATTTTTTCAAACCTTCATTAAGATGAACAACCAGTTCGTTTTAAATTAAAAAAAAAAACATTCTCCGGTACTTTTTTTAAATTCCGTTACAGTCATGCGTTACAAAGTGTTTGTTGCGATATACGGAATTTAGAGGAAAGTCAAGTTGATAATACTGCCTCTGTTTACTGACCAGACGTCCATCTCCACTCCTCCTAACTCCCTGGACGATGCAGCAGGCCACATCGATGGATATTTAACTGCAAGATATTGTTACATATCCTTAGTCTGGAGTAGAGCGCCCTTGCCTAAAAACCAAACTGTTTTAGTGATAACTGGTTTCAGGACTTGATAAAATGATTTAACCTACTGTTTATTACTTTGCAGGATATCTGACAGGTGTGAAACGATTACAAATTTCGTATCATTGATTCAATGAACAGATGTTACAGATAATCCTATTTATCGAAAGGGCAAGCACAGGGCCCTTTCAAATCAACTAGGCTGAACGCCTGTTAAGAAGAATTAGCCCCTACTGTTCCATAAATTCGGTTAAATGCTTGCCCAGGGCCGGATTTTCCTATAGGCTAACTACGCTTCAGCCTAGGGCCTCAGGATCAAGAGGGGCCTACATTCAAATTGTTAGCAAAATTAAAATTACACTATTCTAAAAACATAACATATTATATTATATTGACATTTAACTTATTGATATACAGGGTGAACCAGTATACCTTCCATTATAAAAACAGTACTTGTTTAAAATATTTCCTAACATTTTCTCAAATATTTTAGAGTGATCAGAAGTAAATTTTTAAAGTGCAATTTGTAACCTTCGACTTCCTAATTTTAAGACAATCTACTTTAAAAATTGACTGCTGGTCCATCTCAAAGAGTTTTCAATGAATTAAACAACTTGATAATTAACACTGTTGAGGTGCTCGTGAACACGTTTTCTTGCAAAAACAAACGTAATTTCTCGTACGAAGATAAAAGGAATCCTGGTAAATGATATACCGTTTGAAAGCCCATTAGACAAGGAAACTTTTATAAAAAGTGCCAGCACCTAGGTCTGATAATGATCACGTAAGGGCCTAATGAGTTTTCTTCAAAAATTTCGATTACTCTTATTTTTCCCAGTATCCAGGAGGAAGATTCAGGCTGTTTGGAGAATAACTTATGCTTCAAAATGGTGTCAATTTTTAGAAAATTTATCTCTGTCTTTCTATCCGCGAATTTGGACTAAAACTTTCTGAGTAATAACATTTTTATTGCAAAAAAAAGTAATGATTTTAGAAAAAAACTTAAAAGTGACGTCACTCAAGAACAGAGGAAAATATGAAGTTGGGCAATACGTCATTGAAGTCCACTTCAGATGTACTACACACAGTAGGCCTATGGACATTACTTACTGGTTCACCCTGTACATCACTGTAGTGATGTATTTTATTATCTCTCATGTAATTTGCAAAAAATGGGAGGTGAAAGGGCCTCCATAAGTGGAATAGCCTAGGGCCTATTTTCATCTAAATCCGGCCCTGTGCTTGCCCTTTCGATAAATAGGATTATCTAACGAGGGCCAATTGCTTACAGCAGATCAAACCTCAAACATAACGAATTGGCTTCGAACGAATTGGAATATATCGGTTTAGTGACAGTAAATTATTAATTTAAGGATTCAAAATTGGCGAGGAATCTGTCAAATAAAAAACAACAACTTGTCTATTTGCCAACGTTTCGACAAATAACTTTTTGTAATATCCAGGCCATGAAGAAGACAATGTATTTGTCAAAACGTTGGCAAAAAGACGAGTTGTTGTTTTTATTTGGACCGATTCCTCGCCAATTTTGAATCCTTAACTCAAACATAAAATCAGGTAGATTGTTAAGTGAGCCCAACAAAGACAATTACAACATAAACATGGGGGATAACAAATCGTTTAACTCAGAAAACATAATATCAGTTGAACAGTCATAATTACCTGATCTCTAGAACACAATACCAATCATTTAACCAATCATTTGTTTGGGTAACAGTATTTTTGTTTTAGCAAATAAATAAATGTAAATTTGTCTACCTAGTTTTAACATTTTTTCTTGAGAATCCAAAATGTTTGAACTGTTAAAAGCCTTTGTTAATTGGCACTGAAGATTGAGAATTTGATTTTCAGCAAGGAAATCTAATGCTTTTCTCGAATGGTGCAATCGGATTGATTGTAGACTCAGTTCACCTGGAAGATATTAAACATTTAATACGGTGCGATAGTAAAAAGTTAGTAAAAACACAAGTGTAATATATATCCTAAAAAAAGAGATACAAAGAATAATACGAGGGTCGTTTGAAAAGTCCGTGCAAAAATAAAAACTACTTAATTTTTTGGGGTAAACCTTTTTTATTTTTCAACGTAGTCTCCTTTTAGGCTTATACACTTCGTCCAACGCTGCTCTAGTTTGTTAATCCCTTCCGAATAATAGGATTTGTCCAAGTCTGAAAAATAGCCATTCGTTTCTGCAATCACCTCCTCGTTTGAATAAAATCTTTTTCCCGCCAGCCATTTCTTCATATTGGGGAACAAATAGTAGTCCGAGGGAGCCAAGTCTGGAGAATAGGGGGGATGTGAAACGAGTTGGAACCCTATTTCCATTAATTTTGCGACCACAACTGCTGAGGTGTGAGCTGGTGCGTTGTCGTGATGGAAAAGGACTTTTTTGTGGGCCAATTGTGGGCGTTTTTCTTGCAGCTCGGTTTTCAAACGGTCCAATAACGATGAATAATATGCACCTGTAATAGTTTTACCCTTTTCCAGATAGTCGATGAGGATTATTCCTTGCGAATCCCAAAAGACAGTCGCCATAATCTTTCCGGCCGAAGGAACGGTCTTCGCCCATATGGCCACTCCGAAAATTTTGAAACCACTTATCAACTGTTCTAATCGAAGGTGCAGAGTCACCATAATGTTTATCAAGCTTCTCTTTAGTCTCCTGAGGCGTTTTGTCTTTCATAAAGTAGTGTTTAATCAACACACGAAATTCTTTTTCGTCCATTTTTTGAAAATCACTCGACTTCCTCGATTCAAACGAATGCCAAACACAAAGAAATAGACCGATCTGGCTGAAACTTGGTGTGTGTTCTTCCAAGAGATGCTACTAACTAAACATAACCTCGATACGCGCCAGTAGTGCTATCTCTCTGACTTTGCACGGACTTTTCAAACGACCCTCGTACACACACAAAAAAATTATCTCTGTCTGATTTAAGTTATAATAATATTAATGTACAAATCTCTTTGTACAGACCACGGTCTTAAGCAAATAAATAATAATAATAATATCTCCTGAAAGGGAAGGGATTAGCTGTGAGGTTAGCATACTGGACTCCCACGCGGAGGTCCCGGGTTCGAATCCAGCTGCTGACCCTTAGATTTTCTCTTCCTAGGAGCTTCTTACAGCTCACTGTCCGGTGATGGACAGTGTTATCTGTAACGAGAGAACACTGTCCGGAGGCTGGCCATGCACTGAAAAAAGCTCCGGGCGCCAATAACCTTAGATGTTGACGCGCCTTTAAAAAAAAACAAAAAAAAATATCTCCTGAAAAAGAATTTTTCGAAGAAAATTTTAATTAATTATTTTCATTAGATTTAAACAGTAAAATTGTGCCACAAGAGTTTGTTTATTAAAAACTGAGGCAAAAACCTGTTTAGTCATTGTTTATTCGATTCTAGCAATGGTTTTAATAGAGCTTAAGGTAAATACGAGATGATAGAACCAGGTACGAATCTCTAAACATACTTCTACAGTATATTCATGACGTTCTCAATTGAACCTCCTTAAGTACGGGCGTCTCAACTATAACTAGGTCGGCAAAATGGTGGAAAAAGTCAGTCGCTAACCTTTCTCCTTCTCACTCTAGAGCAGGGGTCGCCAAACTTTTTTGATCATGGATCTCTATAAAATGTTTCGAAATCTCCATCGAACCCCATAAAAGTAATTTTCAGTTAATTGAAATAAAACTATCAATTAGGTACTGTGTTTGTACATTTATTTTATGATTTTAAAGTAATTTTACATTGTGTAACAATAGTTTTATGAAAAATATCTTAATGTTGAAATTTAAATACCTTAATGCTTATTAAATAATAAGTAATTATAAATAAGTAACTAGTAACTACAGTATTGCTTCTTAATTAATGAGATGGGTGTGCCTGGTGTTTCTTTGCAAGGTTCGCTATATTGGGTTCGAAATTGTTTTTGCTTCCACCCCAATCGACCCCTACTTTTGTTAAATAGACCCCTGAGGGTCTACATAGGACCTCTACTCTAGAAGAACTCTCTAGGTTTATTCAGTGCACTGTGGCGATTGAGTCGCCATGCTCCCTAGTGTCCTGTCACTGCTTTATTAGTTAATTGTATTGCTAATCGACAATTGGCAAGCCGGATTTGTTGGTCTTGAAGCCCTAGGGTCTCTTATGAGATGAGGGGTGGGTGGGGAACAACGGGCATTTTGGATTGCCTGCGTTCCAGCCCCTTTTTGATGGAACCGCCCTTTTAATACAGTCAATCAATCTTTTCCTTGTTCTGCGATTCCTTTCTTTGATCGTAGACGTGGCGATCCTGTACAGGGTGAATGGTGGCCCTAAAAACATCTAATACAAAGTATTGTAACAAAGTTGACCTGAGCAGTGAAGAAAGGGCTAGATTGTTCTAGGAGTTTAGTGACCGTAGCCTGTAACGGTCCACCACTGTTACATTGTGTAAAAGCAAGCTAAGGGAGCGGCCCCAGTTGGGGTGGGGGCAGTATGTGTTTTCCCCAGCCAGTGAGTCGCAGGTGGGAGTGAGACAGTCGGAGTTGGAATGGGAGAGTCGCAGTTGGGGTGGCAGCTAGTGAGTTGCAGTGAGTCGCAGTTTTGGGTCAGACAGTTTGAGAGAGTCAGTGTTGCGGAGTGCTTCAGAGTTAGCCAGTTGGGCAGTTAGTCAGTTAGTAAGTAGAGCTTTGTTAGTGCAGCTGAGAAGACTAGTGCAATTCAGTGCAGTGCGGACCAGTAGTCAGTCGTGGAACAGTTTTGTATTTACGTAGTGAGTAAGTAACAGTAAACTGTTGTGACTGTTGTAAATGGTGACTGTAATGAATAGCGTTAGTTGCTAGTAAATGTTAATGTTAGTAATGTTAATGTGTTAATAAATCAGTTTGGTTACAAGTTTAGCGAGTTTTATTCTTTACGAACCCACTTTTATTTAATAACTAGTGGCAGTCGCTAGTTGTAGTTAAAGTTGTTCAAAAAGGAAAAACTTTACAGTATTAAGTTTCACGCACGAACTCCTACTCTTTATATTGTATTTTTTTTTAGTGAGAAGAACTGCTATGTCTTAAAGTTATTTGACTTTTTGCAGCATAAAAACCTCACCTTCATACTTTGCACAGCAGCCAATTCCTCCTAAGTCTACAGACTGAAGATGGTGCCAGGGTATACCCTTTTTGAGATGCACTGGTGTAGGCTAAAAAGGTAACCTCTAGCTGAGCCTCTAACAGCCAATCTCACTTACACTTCAGTGACTTCATTCTAAAGTACAAACATTTTGTGACTTCAGAAAAACCACAATAGATGCAATGAAATAAGCCGTACAGAAAATATACACATAAAATGAAACGAAAAGTACAATAATTTGGAAACACAATTATTGTGTGAATAATTTACACTTTAAAAACCAGCGTATGTAATCAAGTACTGAAGAATATTAAAAAATATTAAACCTAATAGACATAAATTTAGTGTTCAATTTCAAGTCGAAATATTTAGATATAAATAATCTTAAATGAGAGAACACTGATCAGATGGACCTGCACGTTCTATCTTAACAACAATTTTACCTGAAACTTGTTCCTCTTGAATATGGTAGGAATAATGTTAAGGTAGAGCTGCAGGTAAATAGAATTAGAAGCTCGCCCAGCAGTTCAACTAATCGCCATGCTAATACTAGTTCTCAACTTCATAGATACTCCAGAATCTCTAATTTCTTTTATTTACCAATCCCAAAATCGCAATTGTCTGGAAACAAAAGAGATAAATAGATTTCGTGCCAATAGAAGTGATGGATTCAGGGTGCATAATTATCACCGCAAATTCTAAACAAAAGAAACAACCATTGTATTGTTATTACTTATTAAGTGTTATTATTGAATATTGTTATTTGCGTATAAAAAGAGAAATATTCTCACCTCTTTCAAGCAATTTGCTTTCGCTTTCAAGATTTTTTACTGAACTACTGCAATTAGTTTATCCTCGACAGCTAGCTTTAATATCTGTTCAAAAAATGTCCTTGAGAATACACATCTTCATGGCGTGCGTATGTGGCAGCCATTCCTACACAAGTTCTATTTGTGCAGGTACGAATTAAAACTCACGAAAAGTGTTGGTTACTTGTTCCATGAATAACTTCACTATGAATTCTTATTTTGATCAAATATATTTAAATTATTTTCGGTATAGAAACGAAGAAATTTTAGTATAATGCAGAAATTTGGGTAGAAATGTAGAAATGTAAATGTAGCGAAATGGTATAACAGAGTTGCCAATAACAACGCATAAATTTCCCTTTAAATAAATAAAAAAGAAAAATTAATCATGGAATCGTTTTAAAATAGTTTATATTTAAACAGAACTTACTAATAAAATAGGCGATATGGTTTCAATTTTGCAATATTATCCATTTATTGAGCTATACATACACAAATACAATAAGTGAATACACAAAGAAATAAATTATTGTAGCTCAAAAATCAGCCAACAGGGCTGATGCCTCTTCATAAAGAAGGTATATCTCTTTGTATACTGACAAATTATTTTTACAAAAATAAACAAACTTTCGAAACAAAAGTAAACCAAAGTACAAAAAAACTATGAGGAGAAATTTGACATTTTTTTTTTTCACTATTAACATATTATTTTATCTACTTTTATTATTATAATAATAACAATTATTATTATTGTTGTAGTTTTTCAATCAGTTAGCTAAGTAAAAAGATAATTATTTTATTATTAAATTTTATTCAATTGAAGAGCTTGGTGCAAAAAGGAGTTATCTACATTTTTTTCAGAAAATGTGTATAGTGGCGCCCCCTAATGTACGTTCAATTCTACATCTTTTGGTGCCTTAAACGAGTCTTTATGCAGACTCGTTTATTATTACTTATTCTCTTACCTAGGTTAGATTTGGAGCAAAAATGAGTTTTCTACTGCAGATAACTTTCTTTTGCTCCAAACAGAAAAGATGACGCAATCAATCAAAAAATTTTTTTTTAGGTTTATTTAATGTTTATATTAGGTAGATATTATTATTTTTCTTTTTGACAGGCATAATAATATAACTAACATTCGCTTCGACAAGACACAAAATGCCACTTAAAAGCTCAAAAACAAGAAATCTGTTGACTAAAGTACTTAATATGTACTCAAGTTTTACTGAAAATTATGATTTTGGTGCAAAAAAAGGAGTTAGCTACAAAATAACTTTTGCTTATAGAGTGTTCACCTGGCAGCGTAATACGCCCAATTACATGGCAAGCTTGGAGACCCGGTATAGATCACATTGAATATGAAGTCATTAAGAGAATGTTAAACTGGTGGTTCCCAGGGTTGTTCAGATGGATGACAAAAGATTGCCAAAGATATGTATGAAGAGGTTAATTTCTCTTAGATCGCAACCCAAGTAACAATTTCAAATACAATTGGTACACCCAGTTGGAATATAATTTGACTCGTTTTGGTGTTCAACATTTTCTTGAACCTGGTAGTCACTCCTGTCTGACTAAAGAAATTTCTAATGTTTTGGAAAAAGTCAGAAACCACAATCTCTCGGTTGACAGATCTTCTGCTTTAAACTCTAATTTTCATCCATTATACAGGGTGTTCAGCATAAGGCTACGGTAACTTCGGTAGGCGATTCTGGGCATCATTTGCAACAAAAAATTCCATATAAACTATGGCTCGATTCGGCTCCGTTTTATAGATATTTTTAATTTTATGTTTTTTCAAGGTACTACTACTTTTTAGCATACAGTTGTCTATATTTCTTAAACTATTATAGCTGCAGCAATTTCAATTAGCTCATTAGAAAGAAGGTTAAATTTCCTTTTAAATAAGCTAATTTATATTTCAAAATAATAATATTAAGTATTTCAAATTGTGGCCCAAACATAAGAAAGAGCAAGTTTCTTTTTTTTTCAAAAAAATTTGACTTCATTTTTCTCAAAAACATTTTATATGAAAAAACCGTGCACTATTCAGGAAAAACATTTACATACGATCACCTTTCGTAAGGTATAAAATGCATAGGGGTTATTTTAAAAGTTGATGCAGAAATCTGTGATTAATTGCAAAAAAGTAGGCCCCAAAACAGCGTCGGCATTACGAAAGGAATTCACCTACCATAAGAATATAACTGATCAGAATCGTCAAATCCAGTACGATTTTTTGCAAACGTGTAATTTAATAATTTATTTATTTAAGAATTTTTAATATTAATAATTAATTTTTTTTTAATTACTCAACAAACTTTTGGAACTAGGCGGTTGTGGAGAGCTAATAAATAGTTTATTTTGTAGTTCAAAAAATCTGTGTTTTATTCAAATTATTTAACATATTTGTGATTAACTAAAGAATAGCACACAGTCCTAAACTCGTTAATCGAAAATCCTTTCTTTTGGAATTGGTACCTAACACTCATTTAACATCATACACCAATTTCTTCTTTTTATTTTATTTTACTATTTGTAATGTAAATTATATATTTTTTAATATAGTTCTTAAATAAATTCATTATTAATATTAAAAATTCTTAAATAAATTAATTATTAAATTACACGTTTGCAAAAAATCGTACTGGATTTGACGATTCTGATCAGTTATATTCTTATGGTAGGTGAATTCCTTTCATAAAAACGCCAAAAGGTACAAATCAGCAGTTCCCAACATTTCATTAATACTTCATTGATATAATTTAAGTAATTTTACTGCATTAACTTTTCCTTCACATTTTTTAGAATTTATTAGATGTTACAGACCCTTATGCTGGCCATTTTCGTCTACAAAATATTTACTCAAGTAGCACACCATTTAACTTAGATTGACTGTAATATCTATTTATCTATAATAATCAAACTATTAATCACAGGTGAAAAAGAAAACGTTATAAAAAAGATAAAAAAAATAAGAGGCTAAAAAATTCATAAACTTTTTTTACATCAATGATTTTATGCATTTATTTTTATTTTTAAATAAAAATCATTGGTTTAAGTTCATTCTTCGATTAAAGTAATTGTTATTTTATGTTGTAGTCAAACGTTTGTAATAATAAGTAATAAATAATCTGGCTTTATCGCAAATAATATAGTTTTCTTCAATTACATTCTCAATCTAGGTGTTCTTCCCACAATGTTATATATATGTAATATAAAATAAAGAAAATAAAGATATGCATATTTTTAGGACAGCTAATTATTCCAGTATTTTACCATAAGTAAAATTAGGGGGACTAAATTAAATTACAATTGAGAAATGAGTAAATATTGTTGAATAATCTACTTGTTATTAAATGTATGTTATTTGTGCTCACGAATATTTCGGTAAGACGAATTTAAGACTGAAATATTGTTTTGAATCCTCCGTGATTGAAATTTAAAAAGTGGCCGACTCTAACTTTGTTTTTTTCTACTTTAACATGCATGTATATGTGACTACTCAGAATAATTCATCACTCATTTTATCATAATTATAATAAAAAAATATTATGAATGAACTGGCCAGCATAAGGGTCTGTGACATCTAATAAATTCTAAAAAATGTGAAGGAAAAGTTAATGCAGTAAAATTACTTAAATTATATCAATGAAGTATTAATGAAATGTTGGGAACTGCTGATTTGTGTACCTTTTGGCGTTTAATCAACCCTTATACTTAACTTTTAAAACTGTAAGTTTTTGTTAAGGAGATTTTTGTACCTTTTGGATAGATTTTCCTTTTTGTCTATTTGCAAAGTTACGTCTGCTTTACAGATTTTTTAAAATTTGGAATAAGCTATTCTATCATTATAACCTGATAAGGTGTTAAATCGGAACCGTAACTACCACTGGAGAGATCTTTTTAAAGAATGATTATAGTTGCGGTCCCCAAACCATCCTCAATAACCATTTTTTTGAGAAAGCGTTTTGAATAAATAGGAAGGTATTTGTACGTAAATAGCAAAATTAAACTGCGATTTCAGTACTTCCTTTTAAGAGGAGCAAGAAAAATAAACTGCGATTACAGTACTTCTCCCTAAAAGGCAAAGATTTTGAATCGAACGACAATTCATTGATGTAAATCGGTTCACTCATTGATAATTTTAACGATTGCAGTACTTCCTCTTAGTAGGTGTAAGAGCATGATGGCACTTCACAGCCACGTAGAGGAGCTTTAACCACTTATTTGAGCTAAATTTTATCAAAATCGGACTAAGCTTTGTAGAAATATTGGTAATAATAGTTTTAGAAAGGGCCTTATTTGGGTGGGGCGAACTCCCCTCCTTATGAGGCATAGCGTCGAGACTTTTAAAGTACAAATCTGTACAAAATTTCGATTCGAATGACACTTCATTCATGAAAATCGGTTCACGTGTCGATAATTTGAAACGATTGCTATACTTCCCCTTAACAAGTGTAAGAGCAGATCGTCGCTTTATTGTTAGGTAGGGGAGCCCTAACCCTATCATCCTACCAAATTTTATCAAAATCGGGCCAAGATTTACAGAGTAATTAGTAATAATAATTTTGGAGGGGGCCTTACATAAAGGGGGCTAACTCCTCTCCCATTCGATGTACAGGGCCGAGACCCCCAAAAGGCACATCTACATAAAATTCCGAATCGAATGACACCTCATTCATGAAAATCGGTTCACGCGTTTAGGCGCTACGTTGTTTACAAAAAAGGTAACAAGAACAACAACAAGAAGAAGAAGAAGAACAAGAACAAGAACATTTTTTGAAAAAGCCGTTTTTGCTCATTTTCGGCAACTTTTTTCTCGAAACCTATTAGATCTGGGTGGTTGCAAAAAAATTACAGTTATAAAGGAGGATTTGCCCTATATTATAAAGAAAATTTGGGAATTTTATCTTTTATAGAAAAATAGAAAAAAATTGTCAAAGTTGGGTGTTTTTCAACGTTACACTTTTTTGTGCAGTTTTTGATGGTCAACCCTTATACAACTGTCCTACCGGACAGTTTTAATACCGACGCTGTTTTGGGGCCTACTTTTTTGCAATTAATCACAGATTTCTGCATCATCTTTTAAAATAACACCTATGCATTTTATACCTTACGAAAGGTGATCGTATGTAGATGTTTTTCCTGAATAGTGCACGGTTTTTTCATATAAAATGTTTTTGAGAAAAATGAAGTCAAATTTTTTTGAAAAAATTAGAAACTTGCTCTTTCTTATGTTTGGGCCACAATTTGAAATACTTAATATTATTATTTTGAAATATAAATTAGCTTATTTAAAAGGAAATTTAACCTTCTTTCTAATGAGCTAATTGAAATTGCTGCAGCTATAATAGTTTAAGAAATATAGACAACTGTATGCTAAAAAGTAGTAGTACCTTGAAAAAACATAAAATTAAAAATATCTATAAAACGGAGCCGAATCGAGCCATAGTTTATATGGAATTTTTTGTTGCAAATGATGCCCAGAATCGCCTCCCGAAGTTACCGTAGTCCTATGCTGAACACCCTGTATAGGAAAGTCAGTAGCTTGGGTAAAAGAGAATGGTACTTAGAATGTAGAGGTAGTATTTTAAAGCAAAGGATTGTAAGTCAACTGAGGCTAGGGCATCCTGATAATTGTCTTGTGATCTGTAAACGCAGTCTTTTCAGGATTCAATGTGGACAATCACTGTATCTGCTGCAATTTAGGTGCCCCAGACACTTGTATATCACTTTCTGTTGGTATGCCCATCATTTAGGATCTGCCAGGAACGAATATTTAGCAGAATTTATTAAAGTTGAGCACGATAACGAGGAAAATTTACTTAATTTTTTAGTTATAGACAGTCTCACTAAATTTAATAACTTGTATTACTTTGTAGTCTCTGCATTAAACATTAGAAAATTTATTAATATTTAAAATTAAAGAGCATTTTGTTATTTTTCTTTATAAATTTTAGTTCTTTTAGTTGTCTTTTAATTTGTCTTTAGTTTTTTATCTTTTATGTAAGAAATAATTTCATTTTTAGTTTTCAGTTATTTTATGTTATGTAATAATTTTGAACCAACACTCCATTTGTATAGGGTAGTACCCTGATTATACTTATACTTATTATCTTTCAGTGACCGTAAACTATTAATATTTAGGATTGAACTAGCGAACGAGGATTCGGTCAAAATAAAAAACAACAATAACTCCGTTTTTACGCTAACGTTTCGTTCAATTTATTGTCTTCCTCAGAGCCTGGATATTACAAATGAATAACCCAACAATTAAGACTATTGAAACACAGGAATGGAAAATACATAACATCTTATTAATAAAACTTATACAGGATTCGTATCTGAAGTTTACCATCTTTAATCTTCACGTCCATTTCAAGCTGGCTAAACACTCTACAATACTTCAATTTCTGATTGTCTCCTTCAAAAGTTGCCATTATAATATACACCCGAACAATAGAACCCTTCCTTCTTGGCAAAGACTTTGTTCCATTATTCTGCCTAATCTGTTCATTTCCAAGAGGCCAATTACAAAGCATCATTTTCTCACTTACAAAGCAAGGCAAACAAGCTTTTTACTTTCTGAAAGCAATTAAGTTCTTATACTATTATAATAAAATGAATCTGTTTTTTTAATTTTACCTTTATTGTTTTATAATTTCTCTTTAACAAATCTTGGAGACTGGAAAAAACCAACATATTGATATTTAAGTTAAAACAAATGGCCAACTTATAAATAAGACCTTCATCAATATATTGGTGGAAAAAAACCAGTCTCGTCTTTTTAAAATTTTAATTAATTGTGTCTTCTCTTCGATCTTCTTCGATTTTGTAGGCACTGCAGCCAACTTCTGGTGGTCTTTTCTAGCCCCAGCCAGCAGAACCAGGGTGTAGCAGAAGCTGAAAAATGCCATAGAACAAATGAATATGGCGTGTTACTTGTTAAATAGAAAAGATATGACTAGCATTATCTTAACTACCATAAAATATATAATAACAACAAACAAAATACATATTCAAAAGAAAAAGATGCAATATTATATTAAACAAAAAAGTAATTAAATATAAAATATCTCATAGTAGGATATTCATGATTTCCATTTTGATTCTCCCGTCTTCACTTGCTAATTCTTCTTTTTCTTCCTCAATAATTCCTGCGACAGACAAAATAACAAAATCAGCGAACAAACCCATAATAAGAGATAAAAATTAATTATAGGGTAAAGTAGGGTGAGATGGCCACCATTTTATTTGGAGGGTGCTTGCAAATTTTTGGTAAGGGCTAGGCTTACTTTATTATTATTTTTGGAAACCTCATACGCTCACCAACATAAGATAAGGAAAAAATTTCAGAAAAAATGCTAAGGGAAACATTTTTTTATTCTTACAAAGAAAAAATAGCAGTTGGCCATCTATCCCCACTGGGTTGGGTGAGTTGGCCAGTGTAACTTGGGAGAGATGGCCACATATTGTAAATGAAATTGCACTAGTAAAACGTGAAAATAACGGAAAACAATAAATGGTTACTTAATATTTACTTTATTTAATATTTTCAATAATAAATATATATTTTTCTATTTATTTTATTAATTTTTTTCGGCATTTCGGTAATGACTGACTATAAAGAGATGGGACAGATACAATTGACTAATTACAATGTTAAACTTTGACAAAAGAGTAAATCCAGTAGATACTGGGAACTTCCTTTTAATACAAAAACGTTAAACACAAAACATCGGAAGAACCAAAAACCCTTACGAACCCTTATATACGAGCAGATACAGAATTAGTAGTCAACATAGTTGCCCAAAAATGGAACACTATAAAACAATACACACAGATACCGCTACAAAAAATTGGGGTTTTTCCGATGTTTTGTGTTTAACGTTTTTGTTAATTGTTAATTTTGTTAACTGATTTTCTATATTACTCATTCTCTAAAGTGTTTGTATTTTTGTATTTGTAATATCCAGGCCCTGAAGAAGGCAATATATTTGTCGAAACGTTGGCGAAAAAGACGAGTTCTTGTTTTTATTTGACCGATTCCTCGCCAATTCTAAATCCTTAATTTAGTAATTTACGGTCACGAAAAGTAAAAATAATTGGCCATCTATCCCTACTGTTTGATGGCCATCTGTCTCGAATGCTAGAGAGAGATGGCTATCATGATAAACATAACTCAACGCATACTTTTTGACAGTTTTAGAAGTTAGGATTCATTAATGTATACTGTACTTTCCTAATATGTAAAAAACAACACTAAAATTTCGACAAATGCATTCGCTGCAGCACGCAATATGCAACTAACATAAAATTTTTTGTTGAGACGATTAATGTTTTTATTCTCTGAGTTAATTAATAACGCTTTGACGCAGACCAAAATAAGCTCACTGTAGTCAGACATGAAGGTTCATCACTTGAGAGGTCACGCAGCGCCGTCGGACGACATTTAGGTCAAATTTCGTCTGTTGGCCATCTCTACCGATTGGCCATCTCACCCGTCTTTACCCTATGTCCACAATCTGTGGTAATAATGACTTAAACTGTCGGCAAACTCTGTAAAATACTGTCTCGGCAATATTTTATTTCTAAATCTTAAATTTAAGTTCATTCTCTGTTTGCAGTTAAATTAAACTGCTCACAAGTAGCTGTTATAAGAGAGTAATACGAATCTCTAAAAAATAAATAATAATAAACTGCTGGACAAAAGTATTGCATACAATTTCAAAATGTTATAATTTGAAGTTAAAATGCATTTTTGTATTACTTTTTTTTATGGATTCATGTTGTTGAACTCTAATCCAAAGGAAAAAAAGAACAACTACAAAAAATTCAAGAAAATCAAGCCGCCCCAAAAAATTCTGTAAAATTCAAAAATTAAAATGGTTCTCATTTATTTCAACAATATTTAGGGATACCTCCTCTTGTTCTGATAACTGCAGCAAGCCACCTTGGCATTGAAACGATTAGATTTTGGATAATCTCTCGAGAAATCTCATTCCATTCTTCAATTAATTGCTGTATTGGGTTGACCCCGAACAGCCAAACTGTGCGGACGTACTTTTATTGCTCTGTACACTTTAGTTTATTTTAGTGGTTTGTTATCCGTTTTTTGTCGTAAATTTTTGCTAATAGTTAGTTATCAGTGGTTACTGTTTATAGGTATTTAATTTGTTTCATTTTCTTAAACGGATTGTGTGAATTCAGGTAAAAAAGAATATAATTAAATAACTGTTGCAATCTTTTTTTTCTTCGGTGAGTGTTTCTTTTGTTTATTGTTATTTGGACTATCGAACTATGCCAATTGATAAAGAAGCGGCAGGCGCTAGTAGCGGGGCTCTACAGTCACGCCCAACTAGGGGAAATGGTGACGTAGATATTAACAGTTTGATTATTTCTAAACTGGATTTGTTGTCTAATGACATTGCTGCCTGCAGAAAGGAACAGACTTCTATGTTAGCGGAAGTGAAAGGACTGAAAACTGAATTTAGTAAGCTAATTTCAAAACTCGAGAAAGAACTTAAAGTATGTAAAAAGAAAATATCAGCACTAATTACAGAAAATACCAAGTTGAGGGAACGAATTATGAGTTTGAGTAGGGAAACTGCATTTTGTACACAGATCCCATTTCAAAGTAGCGTAAAAATTGACAATTTGCCAGTCACTGAAAATGAGGATCTCTTCAATATTGTTAAGGGGATTTCTGATGTGATTGGTTTAGAATTGAACGCTAACATGGTTGATTATATTTATCGTCGTCAATTTGGTCGGAATAACTCTCCTTCAATTATAATTAAATTTTTACACACGTCAGTGAAAAATAAGTTTATTATAAATTCCAAAAAAAATAAAGAAAAACTTTTTCCTGGTGATTCCAATAGGCATATTTACGTCAACGAATTACTTTCTTCATTTAATTACAAATTATTTCAATCGGCTAGAAATTTGAAGAAGCAGGGACTGTTGGATTCTGTTTGGCATAGAAATGGTTTGGTATTGATAAAAAAGGATGTAAACGATCAGCCTAGAGTGATAATATGTGGAGAGGATTTGTTGTTTCTGAATCCAGCCACCGGAAATACGACAGATGATGATGACCAGGAAGTTTATGATACCGATACCTCTTCTGTGTCTTTGGGGTCTAAAAGGAAAAGGAAGGAAAACAAACCTATTCAGCCGGCTATAGCTAATTTTTTAGTCAGAAAGACCAAATAAATACTTCTCATGCCTCTTCTAAGTGTGTTTCTGTACCTAAAATAAAGTGTTTGTTTTGGAATGTGTCTGGTTTTAACAGTAAGGTGGACATTGATTTTTTTATTTGATTATGCCATTGTTGGCTTGAGTGAAACGTTTTTGGTAGATGATAATAATTTGAAATTGGCTAAATTTTCCAAGTTTACTTACTATTTTTCTCCCGCAGTAAAAACCTACACTCATGGTAGGGCGAGTGGTGGTCTTGTTTTATTAGTAAACAACTTGTTTTTTGATTCTATTTTATTAGAGTTATCTCAATATTGGATAATTGCTAAAATGACAAGTAAGTCTAAATTTGTATTTATTATTTGTCTGGTGTATTTCAAGCCAACCTCGGAGGATGAAGTTTTTGAATTATTCTCTTCAACTATAAATAGTATAAAAAATAGATTTAGCCAAGTTCCTTTTATCATAGGCGGTGATTTTAATAGCAGAGTGGCTGATCTCAATCAATGTAGTTTTGAATTAGTACAAGATACTAATATTTATTGTTACAGAAATAATCTTGATTTAGTGTGTAATAAAAGAGGTAAATCACTAGTTGATATACTGGAAGAATTGGGTTTTTTACTTTTGAATGGCCGGACGAAGAGTGATGTTGTTGGTAACTATACGAGTACGTACTTATCTAAAAATGGTTGTAGTACGGTCGATTTAATTTGGTGTGATATGTATCATCTGGATGTTATTGATGACCTAAAAGTTGCTAATTTTGTAACCCTCTCTGACCATTTTCCATTGGAACTATGTATATATAATTATGATTTTAATTTATCAGTATCTAGATCTGTTTCTACTCCAAGTAATTTCTCAATGATAAGATTCAATAAGTCACTTGCTGAGGATTTTAGTGCATTACTGATGTATTCCAATAAAATTGTTGTTAATTTTCAAAATGATTCTCTTGATTCTCTTTATCATAATTTTGTTGAAGCTATTTTAGATGTTTCGTCTAATTTGGGGATGGTTAAGAATTCTTCGTCTGGTAATAGAAGCAGAAATACAAAAGTATGGTATGATATAGAATGTAGAGATCAGAGGAAAAAATTGAAACTGTGCTTAAAAATCTGTAAAAAATCTAATTTCTCTGAAAATGACAGAGGTGTTTTCCTAGATGAGAAAAGAAAGTATAAGAATTTAATTAGGAGAAAGCGCTCAGAATATAATAATTCTATTTTGTTAAAATTTTCCAATGTAAAGAATACTTCTGAATTTTGGAATGTAGTTAGTAGTTTAAGATGTAAACATTATTTTCCTTCGTGTATTACTGTTGAAGGGTGGGAACAGTTTTTTAATTCTAATTTTCCTGAGCGTGTGGTAAATAACAGTATGTTCTTTGGTGTTTCGCATCCAATTTTGGATCAGCCATTTTCGGAAGTTGAAGTTCTTAATGCTATTCACAGGAAAAGTAATGGAAAGTCCCCTGGAGTTGATGGCTTAACTTATGAATGTTTTAAGAATCTGCCTGTGAACTGGCTGTTGTACCTTGTTACCTTGTATAATAAGGTTTTTGACTGTGAGTCCGTTCCAGGGGATTGGTCCAAGGTGGTATTTACAATGCTGTTTAAGAAGGGTGACCGTGCGGTTCCCAACAATTATAGAAGCATTGCTCTTGCCAATTGTATTCTAAAAATTTTTACACAATTGCTTCTTGATAGATTGTCAGTTTGGGCATCTTCAGCTAATATTATACCAGAATGCCAGTCAGGTTTTCGCAATGGTCGTGGTTGCTTAGACAATCTATTTATTTTAAATAGTATCATTCAGCTGAGATTAAGACAGAGTCGAAGACCTTTTTATGCATTGTTTGTTGATTTTAGTAGGGCATTTGACAGTGTTAGCCATCAGCTATTGTGGGTGAAATTGTTTAATATTGGCGTTAGCAGTAGAATATTAAGAATACTAATTGGTATTTATGATAATGCAAAAATGAAGGTAAAATGTGATGGGCAATTCTCTTCGGAAATCAACATTACTGAGGGTGTTCTCCAGGGAGAGTCTCTTTCCCCTTTTTTATTTAATTTGTTTATCTCGGGCATTGAGCATTTTTTTAGATCGCACAATGTTTCTGGTATCCCCATAACTAGGTCATGCGACATTTTAATTTTGCTTTATGCTGATGATTTGATATTGTTTGCGGACTCTTACACGGATATGACCAACAAGCTGAATCTATTATCATCCTATTGTAACAGTAATAAATTGACCGTTAATATTTCCAAAACAAAGATCATGAAATTTCACAAAGGCAAAGGCAAACAGGATAGAAGTTTCTTTTATGAGGGGTCCAAAATAGACTTGGTGACAAGTTTTTCCTATTTGGGAGTTTCATTTAACCGTACAGGCCTATTTTCTTCGCATCTGAATTCCATCTCTTCTAAGGCTGGCTTAGCTCAAGGTACGGTTATTGAAGTGTTAAGAAGGGCTAAATCCTCATCTTGGGATTCTGTGATTACGCTGAATAATACTTTGGTCCAGTCAACAATCCTTTATTCTGTACAAGTATGGGGTATACGGTATGCTAATGACTTGGAGCGAATTCACTTGCAGTTTTTTAAACGTTTGTTTCACCTTAATAGGTCTGTCCCTTTTTTTCTACTTCGTTTGGAATTTGGTCTTGTCCATATTAAGTTAAAAATTCTTAAATTTACTCTTAAATGGTTAGTAAAGGTGATTGAAATGGAGGATCATAGACTTCCCAAAATATGTCTGTTAAAATTAAGAGATTTATATTTCGAAAACAAGTTAAATAATAAAGCCATAAATGACAAATACAATTGGTTTGCCCAACTAGCTAATATGGTTGATGAAATTGGAATGGTTGCTATTTTAAACCTGGAAACATCCAAGGAATTAGTAAATAATATTTCTTCTGTTTTGAATAATTATCAGTGTTATCTAAGAAGCACGGACTTAAATCAATTGTTTACATATAACTACAATCTATATTACTTAGACTTTTTTGAAACTGATTGCAATGTTCAAAGTTATTTAACTTCTGATTTAAAATTTTTATTTAAACGCTTTATTGCACAGTTTAGATTATCTGGGAAATACATATCTAAATTTACCGATCAGAGCACCTCATTAATTTTAAAGCATTTTGAAGAATGTGTGTATTGTAAGAATAACGAACTAATGGACTGTTTTCATTTTTACGTTAAATGTCCCCTTTTTGCCTCACAAAGAACACATTTTGTGCCCGAGTTGGTAAATGTAAATTTTTATTTGTTACCACAATGAAATCACTCTTAAACAGTAAGCCTGGCAATTTATTTTTATTTACAATTCATTCATTAAAATTTAGAAATTTTCTATTTAATTGATAACCACAGTATTAATGAACTTTATCTAATCTAAATAAAAATTATTTAAAAATATATAATTTATAGTTTTTTAAGATATAATTATTATTTCTTTTTACTTTATTTTCTATTGTTAACAGGGTAGTTAATTTAATTTTTGGTTATGAGAATTGTTTTTAGTTTTTTCTAATTTTGTTCCATAATTTTGAACTTTCGTAGGTATGTTTGGAAATGTAAATATGGGTCAATCCCACTGTTATATACATAATTGTATCGAAACAGTGTTTAATAAATAAATAAATAAAATAAATTAATTGCTGTATTAGCTCACTGAGAGCGCTAGGGATAATCAGATGAAGTCCGAGACGTCTTCCAATTGTGTCCGAAAGATGCTCGATTGGATTTAGATCTGGTCTTCTCGGTGGAAAAACCAAACGATTCCACCTTCTGAAGAGAGCGGGTCTTAGCGGAAAGACGGTTCGATTGATATTGATTAGGGGGCCACACTGGGATAACTGGCAATGAAATTGCAGACTCCAAGGCTAAGGAGGCAATTTACACCTGGAGAATCTAAAGCTCGAGAAACTGTTACCCTCAGATATAAATTACTTCTTTAAACGTACCTATTACAGAGCATGGTCTATGGATTACGAAAAATCAAAACATGCCAAAGGTAAATTTTACTCCCACTTTGCAGCCGACAATACCTAAAAAACCGTGGTACTTTCTGCTTCGCAGAAGGTAGAAAGTTCTTTACTACTCTCATACGACTGTGCTTCGACCATAACTTCTCGCCCTACCATCTCAACCGTATAGGAATTTCAGTCCCTCCAATTTGCTCTTGCCCTTCTGATAATATTATAGACGCCAACCACCTGATCCTAGCAGTGGGTATAGGCGCCAAACTCGAGCAGTGTGACATCTGGCATTGAACTGCATTAATAAAAAAAATCATCACCAGACTCTTTCATAGATTGGCACCACGTATAGTTAAAGAGCCTCTTCATGGTATCCTCCGAGCATTTAGCGTCCCATTTTCCATCATGTGTAAGTCTGTACGACCGTCAAAACTTATGCCTCTTCAAAACCATAACACCGCCTCCACCAAAAGCCACTTTTGGAGAAATGTTAGCCTCTGCATTTGTGGAGGCCTTTTCGCCTCCAAACTCTCATCCTTCCATCTGGAGAATGTAGGGTGAATCTCGACTCATTTGTGAATAAAACACGTCTCCAATCCTCTATTGTCCAATTGACATGTTCTCTTGAATAATGCAGCCTGGCAACTCCTAAGTGCTCTGGTGAGTAGAGGGTATCCTGGAAGCCAAGTTTGCTTCATTTAGCCTTCCTCTAACTGTCCTACTTGAACATTACGGACATCAGCGATCAAGTGACGTAATTGATTGCTAGTGACGGACCTGTTCCTTAACACATTCAGATGTATAAATCTCTCATCTGTCCGAGTAGTAGTCCTGGCACGGCCCGTGGCAGGTCTTCGGGAGTATCTCCCAGTCTTCCTGTAGCACATTAAAATTTTTGAAACAGTGTATTGGTTCATTCTGAGTCTCTGAGCAATAATTGACTCCTGAATCCCATCTTTGCGCATTGTTCCCACACAAACCGTTATTTCTTCAGAATAATTTCCTTGACGAGACATGATGGAGGAATTATTTCTATACGGAAATTCTTCCTTTAAAATTTGGTATTTTCTAAGTTGCTGAGAAGTAGGAGCTGCAGTGTGCATGACATAAACAGGACTAGACATGAACTTGGTGAATTCCATCACTTGTACCAACAACTTTGGGAGCATTCTGGCAAGTTTCATTCGTATTTTCGAATGTCTATTTCAACATTAGATTACATACTAACCGGAGTTGAAGGCATGTTAATCAAGGAAAGGGCGAATTTCAATGTTAACCCCATTAATCCTGTCCCATTCCTTATCCAACACAAACGGTGGTGGTGTAGAAGATCCTTTTGGTCCCACAGAGGTTTCTCTAAAAAAAACTACACCAATAAATGCCGCAATATTCATTTTAACCTTAGGAAATTCAACGCGATGAGAGCGAAGAAATCAAACATGTCAAGACGCGTTGCTCTACTCTCTCTTGGTAGCTCTAACTTCCGCCTTGCTCTCCACGTGGTCCCATATGATAACTTGTGTTTGTTTTCGCCGCTCCACTATGTTTACAGCCTTACATTAATGTTATAAGCATACAGTATCGAGATAAGAGGCACGCATTTTTGCAACAACTGGATTTAACCCATTAGAACCATCATTCTACTCATCAAAAATCTCTTTTTTTATCCGTTTCTTATTCAAACACGGTCAAAGAGTGTTATTATGAACAGAAGTAGTGGTGAGTATTGAAGCAGTGGAGCTAGATATGTATTTTCAACAAGATGGTTGTCCGGCACATAATGCGAGAGTTGTTCGACGTTACCTGGACAGAAATTTCCGTGAAAAGAGCATAGGAACTCATTGTCCGATCCAATGGCCACCTCGATCCCCGGACTTGACCCCAATGGACTATTTTTTGTGGGAATATCTAAAAAATAAAGTGTACACTAATCTTAATCCCGTGGCTTCAATCGATGATCTGAAACGTCGAATAACTCTAGCCTGCCTAGATCTTGACTTCGCCACCATAAGTGCTGCTACAAGCAAAGCGTGCGAGTCCAGAGTTTTGGCTTGCCTATCCGTTGATGGTGCCCAGTTTGAACAGATTCTTTAAAAAAAATAACGTAATTTTGACAATAAACTGAAATTTATTTTTCATATTTTAAATCACCATAACTTTTGAAAAACCTAACCGATTTCAAAAATATTTTTTGTGTTTTTTTTAGGAGCTCAAAAACTATAAAAATATGCAAAAAAATTATAACGTTCCATTTGAAAAAACAAAGTTGGATACTGTATCTCGAGATACAGGAGTTTAAAAAAATTGGTCAATCCCTGAAAATAAACTAGACTAAAAATGATTAAATACGTGTTTTTTATTTTTTCGAAATTTCCCGCCGTTTAAAAAAAAAGTGGGTGGAGCATATAACTCTGGTCACCCTGTATATGATTGGTAATTTTCTCCATATTTTGTGGTAGATCTGTTACATAATTGACAGAGTTTCCCTTCGTTTCCATTGTTTGTAAAGTCAGAATTGAGGAATGTTATATTTTGTAAGGTGGAAGTAAAATTTTTGTTGCAGCTTTGGAAGTGTATTGTGAAGATCGTAGTGGACAAGGTGTAAGTATTGTTAGTCCATATTACCATTTGGAGTTTTTACGTATTTTTAAATCTAGTATTTACAAAAGTCTATTTGCTTGCAAAAAGTGTTGGATATTATATTTTCTCTTATGGAAGGAGAGGAGGCACATTTCAACATCACAGTTAGAATGTGCCCTACCGACCTGCAAGTTTGTGACTTTTTTTGGGTTTAATCGCAGAGAAGGGGAAAGTGGGTCCGAACCTACATTAAGAAGCGCAACAAAGCGAATATTTTGTTCAAACTTCCTAAACCCATCACTTTTCGGGTACAACGTCCCGAACTGAGTCATTCTTGATTTTTGAACTAGATTTCAATGGTTTAAAAGAGAAAGTAATGTAGTAGTGAGAGAAATAACTGATAGAAGGTAGATTCAGAGTAAAGTAATATCATTTCTTTCTATTTTATATTGTGTTCAAAGCTACCCCACCAGAGGGGCAGATATTAACATTTGACTCAACATTTTTAGATTAAAAAAATGTAGATATGTATGTAAAGTACCAACTGTTTATTGATATAGATCTGTTAAGAAGACTTGAAAGTTGTAGAAAACAAAATAAAAAGGTTCAATAATACGATTCTGTGCACTCTGTAACAGAAAATGTAAATTCTGTTCAAATGTGTCCCCTCTACTCTACATTAATCTAGTTTGGAAAAATTTACAAAAACTTACTTAATGACCGTTTATTTGCCAATCTAGGTTATGTGCTAGCTCTTCAGGAACTGGTGGGTCATTGGCTTCTGCTTGCTCTGGTTGTATTGGATCTGGCAGTATAGCTTCCTGGTCTTCCGGTATTGGTGGTGGAGGTGGAGGTGGAGGTAGGATGATATTTGGCTCGTTTATCGGCCCATTATGGATATGATTTACTAGCGGCACATTACCACCATAGCCCTGCATTGGATATATGTTTGGGTTGAAGTGTGGTCTAGCGGGCGGACGTATGTATGGTCTATATGGTCTTCCACGTATAGGTGGCAGTGGCACCCCGTTGCGAAAGATTACAATAGGCACAACATGATGCCTATTCATCAATCTAACACCAAATCTCTGGCGAGGAATACGGGGACGAAAATGTGGTGGACGCTGGTAGGGATGATAGTATTGCATTAGACCTAGGGGATGTCGCTGACCTCGGAGAGGCCAGTTTCCAGGTGGCCGCGTCGTGTTGCTTGAAGGTGGCGGCATTCGCTGCCCGTTTCCACTTGATCCTCCGTTACTCCTAAAATGATTAAACAATTTTAGATATAATAAATTTAAAGGAGCTGAATATCAAAAAAAAATTTAGAGTTTTTCAATAAAATGATGTGCAGAGGTTTGCTATCATATTTTTTGCGCTGCTGCCAATCCTGAGTGAAGTACCTAGACAGTCTATAGCCTGGACCAGAGATTTATTGCCTTGTATCTTCTAAATCAGCGTTTCCCAACCTTTTTTAGCTCGCGTACCACTTGTTACGTCATGCTGTTCGTAAAAATGATTGTATTTCGTGAAATGTTTCATTTCGAGTGTGTTATTTTATTATTATTATCATCCGTCGATCATTTGAAACGATTGTCATAATTCCTCCTATTAAGGGTAAGAGCAGAACATCGCTTTAATCCTTAAGCCCTAACCCTTTCATCCTGCCAAATTTTATCAAAATCGGGTTAAGATTTATAGTTATTAGTAATAATATAATTTTGGAGGGGGCCTCACATATATGGGGCTAACTCCTCCCCCATTTGATGTACAGCGTCGAGACCCCCAAAAGGCATATCTACATAAAATTCTGAATCGTATGACTCCTCATTCATGAAGATCGGTTGGTGCGTTTAGGCGGTATGATGTTTACAAAAAAGGTAACAACAATAACAACAACAAGAACAGGAACAAGAACATTTTATGAAAATGCCATTTTTGCTCATTTTCGGCAACTGTTTTCTCAAAATTTACTTGATCTGAGCTGTTACAAAAAAATTACAGTCATAAAGAAGGATCTGCCCTATATTTTAAAGAAAATTTGAGAATTTTATCTTTTATAGAAAAAGAGAAAAAAAAATGTCAAATTTGGGTGTTTTTCAACTTTACGCTTTTTCGTGCATTTTTTGACGATCAACCCTTATACAACTGTCCGTACCAACTGTTTTAATTATTACTACTATTATCTTTATTTTTTTTAGAGATCAAAGGCAGAGAAGAAAGGCCTAGATTGTTCTAGGGGTTAAGCGACCAAAGTCGGTATCAGGCCACCACTGTGTAGACAAAAGGGGCGGTCTCTACCTGAACTAGAAAGGAAAGGGCTAGATTGTTCTAGAGGTTGAACGACCAAAGTCAGTAACAGGCCGCCACTGCATAAACAAAAGGGCGGTATCTACCTGTGGCGGAGAAGAAAGGCCTAGATTGTTCTAGAGGTTGAACGACCAAAGTCAGTAACAGGAGGAAACAATTGTATCTGTTACAAATCAGTTCAAGTTCATGTTCACCTTATATCCTTTGAATGGGATTCTAAAACTTTCATAGACTGGGCAGCTGATAAACAATTAATGTTTCCGGCTCGTTCTTATTACACATTAAACAATAATCTTTGGGGTTTGATTGTATAAATTACATTATTGATTTCAAATTTAATAACATAAGGGCCACCCCAATCTTATTTCAGAAAGAATTCTTATAACTTGAAAAGAAATGAATTTATCTAAATATCGTTGACCAACATTTTGTAATAAATTTTGAGAATTCCAAAATATATTATACATAATGTTATTTACTTTATTTAAATCAGTTAAGTGCAAGTGTTCCCTGTTTTATTATAGAAATATTAGGTTTGTGATATATGCATTCTAATGAGCAATTCTAATTCTAGAAGGAGTTTGAAATCCAATTATCATTTGTGTTTTCGGGTTTGGGAAAATACTCCATGAAAGACAATTTTAACCCTGTTAAATGTGGTATTATATTTTCTCGTATATCTTGAGACAGACTAACCTTATTACTGTACATTCTATGATATTTTTAAGATTTTATTATGTCCGCCATTGATTATTTTTTGTGTACCATCAACCAGCAACTTGCGTACCACAGGTTGGGGATACGCTGTCCTATTTTGAGAGGTGCAGGGTAGCAACCATTTTTTGATCAATCAATGGCTATGGAGCAACATGGGAGAGTTTTCATTGGCCAACTCCAAGATCAAATTCAGTCAATCAAATCAATTTTTCTATTTCCTAGCATAAATTACTAAGGAAATCTATACAGATTACAACGTAACCCTAAGAAGTACAAAGGAAACGATTTCTTTTTTTTTGGAAATGGCGTTTATACTTTCAATTATGCATTTGTAAAGATAAATTACGAATAAATATTTTGTTTTATTTATTTTCTTTATACAGAGTTTATGCGGAGGAGTGGTCGAAACTTCGGGAGGTGATTCGGCAGCTCAAATGCAACAAAAAATATTCTCTTCTCTTTTGCCCAATTCTCAATAGTGTCCAAGATATTTGCATTTTTAACTTTTCCGTCGATATTCGCGTTTTTCACCATAAAAACGGCTGACTTTTCTATCCTTTATCCTACAACAAATCTGCTTATTCCAAATGAAAGAGCATTAAATTTCCTATAAATCTGCTCAATACCGAGCCTCAAAACGTTTCTTATAACAATGAAATTTTTACTTTATTATTTACTTATTTATTAACATATTTTAACGTCATAATGGAGTTTTTTTTCCATCAAAGTTTAATCAATAATAATTCAAAACTAATCAAATTTTTGGAGAAGGAACAAAAAGAAAATAATTAATTTTTTTTGAATTATTATTAATTAATTAACTTTGATCAAAAAAACCTCCATTATACCATTAAAATATGTTGCACAAACAATTGTAGACAACTACTGCGTTTTATTGCTACTTTATTTTTTACTTCCGTTTTATTAAATAATTATTGTTAAAAACTAAAATGGTTACTTTTCTTTTTGTTCCTTCTCCAAAAATTGACATTTGAGTAAATTAGTAGTGAAAAGTCGGTTACGCAAAATCCCAGTTCTCTGCATTTACACCCCTCTGTTCGGGGTAGGGTTTCATTAAAAACCAAAAAAATCCATATGATCTTGAAGCTCAATAAATGCAGAACTTTTCCTGCAATTGGGTGACTCTTTGGTTCATTAATCATTGAAAAAATGCAGTTGAAAATTTTAACAAAAATCATCGAAAACGAATTTTTTAGACATTAAAGTCATTGTTATAAGAAATGTTTTAAAGCTCTGTATTGAGCAGATTTCTAGGAAATTTAATGCTCTTTCGTTTGGAATAAGCAGATTTGTTGTAGGATAAAGGATAGAAAAGTTATGGCCGTTTTTATGGTGAAAAACGCGAATATCGACGGAAAAGTTAAAAATGCAAATATCTTGGACACTATTGAGAATCGGGCCAAAGTGAAGAGAATATTTTTGGTAGCATTTGAGCTGCTGAATCACCTCCCGAAGGTTTCGATCACACCCTGTAGAGTGAAGGAAGATGGAGAATTCTATTTGATTGTCCGTTAAATTTTAGTATTCAATTAAAGTCAAGATCTTTGTCTTATACAAGTATGTAGTATAAAAAGGCGGTGTTACTTCTTATTTAATTATTTTCTAATTTATCTAAGTTAATTATAGAGGAACAGCTGGATTCGAACCCATGATCTGCGCATTGAATTGGAGCACTTAGCTGATCCCTTACCATTCCTTATCATAATGTATCTCCTCTTACAATAAATATTCTAGTACATTTAAATTTGTGATGAGTAGCAATGCTTACATGATCGACAAAATTAAAGGCTTTTAGATAATTGGATAAGATTTGCTGCAATTCACTCTCTTCTTTACTTCGTTTTGTTTTTCACTAAACACACTGAAAACAGAAATAAATTTGAATTAAAAGAAGTAGACTTTTTTAAATATAATAAGCAACAGTCTCTTTAAAACAAGCTAGCAATGTCTAATGTCAGGAAAAGAAGAATTCACAAATTATTCTATATTATTTTTAACACTAAACCTACCGACATTTATACATAACTATTCCTACCGTAACCGGTCAAATGACCGGACTTTAAAATCACTTAAATTTCTTATTATAGGCTGAGGATAATAATTATTTACCAATGAAAAAGCATAGTTTCTTTTATTTTAAAATAAATCTCGTAGATTTTACTCTTTATTAACCATTTTTTATAATTATAGGCTTTTTTTCCCATACGTAATTTCCCGCATACGTATTTTTTATATTTTAGGCAGTATTTCTTATCCCTATTGCCTTTGCAGTACCTTATTTGGCTATTTTCCGACCACTTGTTCGTATACTAATATTTGTCATGGTTTTGCAATGGTAACACAAAGTTTTGCCTTGAAATTTCACTTCCGGTAGTTTTTTTAAACAAAATCCAACCATTTATCCCGGGGCTAAGTCTAGGATATTGAAAACTATTTGTTGAGGCCATCTCCGAGATTTTCCACGGTTATATTTCCTCCACGAGCTGTGTACATTGCTGCTAATTTCAGAGCGACCATCTTCCCAAGAGGAACTATAGGTTCTCTGCTTTCACGTTTTCCCAAATATGAAGAGATTACATCGAACCCTAGCTAAAATTTGATACCAAATTTGTCCGGTTTATTTGGGCATGTACTGAGTAAATCTGCATCTTGAGTTAGTTGGGAACAAATGTCCTTGGAAGAGATATAAGCTCTTGGTTAGAACAGTTTTGACTGTTCTCTACGAATTTGTTCCAAAATTTAGAAATCAAAGCAAATTTAGCGGTTTGTAAGCGATGATTTCTTTGATCCACTCGAATAAACCTCAAAATTTCCGTCTATACAATTCTGCTCACAGTGTTTGAGAAGAATGCTCGTCTCTATTTTTTGTTCCATAGAAAAGGGCAATATCGTACATTTTGTGCCTCATATGCACCACATGCAAACAATAATCCGATAAACGCATTATCAAATTGAGTTTTCGAGAGAATTCTGTTACAAAAATAAATAAATAAAATAAAATATTAAAATAAGTAAATAAAATGAAAATATTCAGCCGGTCAAATGACCGGTCGCGGTAGTTAAGACGGACTGCATATTTTTCTCAAAAATCAAATATTAGGAAAAGAAGTGAATATTAAAAAAACAATTGTATACATATTTTAGGAAAAGTCGTGAAGTTTAATGGCGGTATGATAACGCTGTAATTAGAATTTTTAAGCCAAATTTAAAAAACGGTCAATTGACCGGTCGTGGTAGGTTTAGTGTTAAAGAAGCCATTTAATTAACATTCTTTTTCATTTAGAAACGCCTTTTAAGTTTCAAGATCACATTTTAATTTCTAAAGAATAAAAAATGTGTGCATCAAAATAAGCTTTCTTAAAAAAAACAAAGTTACAAATATTTGTAGCCTTTTACTCGTACTCATATATTTTCATAATATACAGGGTGTTCATTTTAAGACGCCTCAAATGCATCTCATGCTTAAACGGTTGATCTGAGCAAAAAATGGTATAGGAAAAATTTGTTGCCCGTCACCTCTAGTTTCCAAATATATGACTTGATTTTAGATTCCTGCCCGCATACGCGGCTTACGCGTGACCAAAAGTGAGGGTTTGCAGTTGACTCCCATTTTCATATACACAGTTTTAAAAGGTGCCTCCTCTGGCCTGCAAGCCAGGTTAGCCAGGAGGTTATCAACTGCTTTCTGTATCTGAGGAAGGCCTTTGAAGGCACAGTACATGCTTCACAAGTTAAATAAAGTGCATTATTTGATAAATTAAGGAATAAGTTTGATCCTTTACATGAAAGATATTGAACACTTAAATATGTGGCAGGAGGTTTCCAATGTTTTTGGTAATTAAACGCAACTCTCCCAAAATTACCAAATAATTATTAAACCTTCTTGTTTGTAACAGATGTAAAATTAATTTTTAGCCATTTTGTGTAAGCTTGAGAACATCTAAAGATGATTTGATTTGATTCTAAGAAAAATCACACGGAAAACGACTTATTTCCTGATATTAAGAAAAATACTAGCTTTACTGCCTTGGCAATATTTTTAGTAGAAAGGGGATGAAAAAATACATAAAAATGACCTATCGCGTGCTCTTCTTTCTCTTTGATAACAAGTTACAAAAATTGAAATATGATTAATAAATACCAGATTTTGAAATGGCCTAGCACCTTTAGTTTTGAAGATATCGAATTGCGATTTCCGGTTTCTTTCATAACTTTTTATACTCTTTAAAACTGTATATATGAAAATGGGGGTCAACTGCGAACTCTCACTTTTGGTCGCGCGTCAGCCGCGTATAATCAAGTCACTGAAGCTATTCTGAAACTAGAGGTGACGGGCAACTAAATTTTTTCTCTACCATTTTTCGCTCAGATCGACCGTTTAAGCATGAAATGCATTTGAGCCGTCTTAAAATGAAACCCTGTATTTAGTAGTATAATATAAAGGTAGCAACCGTTACGGTTACATGAAAATGGCCGAAAATTGATAGTATCGTCCTTGGTATACATGCACAAAATACGCATACAAGGTGAGTAAATACTTAAGTTTATTCACAATCAATACTCAAACTCAGTATTGCAAACACAACCTTCCTCATTTACAAACAATTACATTTTATGGATTTTATAACAGAAATTCAACGGCAATTACTAACATGAGTTAATTTTTATATCAATTATAAGTCCAATAAAAGCTGATCCGAGTAAATATGTTATAGTATCATATTGATATCTACTTTTTATTTTTCATTCTAAATTCTAGAACATAAAACTGGGTCACATTACGATTATAAAGTAGTTATTGGACTGCTGTTTCCTGAAAAACTAGGGGGAGAATTTAGTCTTCTAAAGAAAATATCTTTATGACGTAGGCTCTCAATTTACTTCATACAGTGACTCCCATTAATATTGGGACACCTGTTACAAAATGATTTAAAAGGAAAATGAAAACAACATACAAAAGTTTGGAATTTTTTTTAAAAAAAATTACATTAGCAACATCTGTGGAAATTATGTATAAGTATAAATCGATGAAATTCCAAACTGTTAGGTAGCACTTTTTGAAAAAGTGTAAAATAAAATTCTCAAAAATATTGGGACACCAGAAGTGCTAGAGTTTAAATGTTCAATATTTAAAATCTCCTACTATTTAATATTTGGTTGGTAATAATTTAATAATTGCTTTTTGACTTACAATAGCCCTCAAACGATCAGGCATAGGTGAAACAAGTTTTTGGTTAATTCAGGTGGTTTTTTTCCCATTCTTCCAGGAAACATCGTTTTAATTCATTTTTGTTAGATATTACTCGTTTACTTAATGCACTAGCTAAATATTGCCATAAATGTTCAATGGGATTAAGATCTGGTGACTGCGGAGAGGTTTGGAATACTTTTGGGCAAACAGTCACTTACGTATCACCCAAGCCGTAGGTTTGGGGTCGTTATCTTGGTAGAATTTAGAAGACCATAAAATACCAAATGTTTGGGCACTTTTTTCAAATTATATTTTAATATATTACTATAAACCATTTTGTGCATCATTCCATCAATAAACACTAATTCTCCAAATCCTGATGCGGACATCCAGCCCCAAACCAGAACTGACCCACCTCCACCCGGAGGTGCAGCTTTAAAACCCTTTAAAGTTGGCTGTAAATTCTTCTTTTCGAGTTCAGCATTCGCTTTCCTCCAGACCATAACCCTTCCATCTGACTGGAAAACATTAAATTTTGATTCATCGCTAGAGTATATCATTCCAAAAGTCACTATTTACATTGAAATATTTTTCGGCAAATTTCACTCTCTTAGCACGATTTATCTTACTGACAAAAGGATTCTTCCAGGCTACTCTACCATGATAGTCGAGTTTTCTTAGCACTCTCCGAACTGTTTCTGCTCCTTTTTTGCTCTCTGAACATGTCAAAAATTTCACATAGAAGTTTTGGAGCACTAAGTCGGTGATCTTTTTTAATTCTTTTAATATATAACGCTTCTCTCTCTCAGAGAGCAGTTGAGGACGGCCTTTTTGCGGGGTTGAAACAATTCTTTTTTCTTTTTGGTAACGCTGAATGATGTTCCACGCAGTAGATGTTTTAGGTCCGATCAGTTTTTCTGTCCCTCTAACACTTTTTATTGTCTTTGTGCAAAGAAATTATAATATTTCTTTGTTCAATCGTTGTATTTGTATTTTTGCGCGACATGTTACACCTGGCTTGATTTATATAAACTAATTTAATTATTAATTTCATATTGAATATATGCTTAAGGTATATATTTACAAATTGTATAAATATTCGGGCAAAACCTTGGACAAACTATAAATTATAATAGTGTCCCAATACTTATGAGAGGTAGAATTTGCTCTTATTCTTATATACATTTTTTTTAATCTACCAAAACATTTTTATGTACTTATTTAAATAGTTTTTATTTAATTAATAGTAATTATAAAATGAAATGAATTTATAAAAATTTGAATAAATGGGTGCCCCTTTTAATTTTCGTCAATTTTTAACTTCTGTATGTACTGTCCCAATATTAATGGGAGTCACTGTAGATGATTTTTAACAATTTTATGCAACACTTGTAGAAGCAAAACAAAACAATTATTTGTTATAACAAATATGAAGTAAAATCAAATTTGTTTTAAAGTATAATTACTTTAATCTTTGAGAATTAGTTATACTTACGATCACTTTTAAACAAAACTGGTACACTTCAAAACACAATCAAAAAAATATACTGAGAGGTTACGAGGTAGGTTAGTTTACACAATAATGTCAGCGAGCTAACCATATAATTAAAAAAAGGAGTGAATATAAACAAAAAACTAAAAAAAAATACTATGTAGCTAACAAAAATTTAAAATTTCTTTTTCTTTTGCTCTAGAATTTAATTTACAAGAATTTCTTAATTGTAAATTATTTACAGAACAGAGAATTTAGTTACCATGTTGTCCGCTAGGTTCAGATTAATGTGAACGAGGGTGAATTAAAATATTATCTACTCGGTTAATGGTAGAGAATTAGCAGCTAGCTGAAAATAATATAATAATATTTTTTAGTTAAAATTAATTTTAACTAAAAAATTAAACGAATTGAAGACTACTAAAATTTTGGTTGTATAAATACCAAGCTGGTTGTGCTTGGTTGGTTGTAATCTGGCTTTCGTCCTTCTTATTCCACTCATTCTGCACTCTTGAAAATTACCCATGACTTGCAGACGGCTATTGCCGACCAAAAACTTACCATCCTTATACTCCTAGACTTCTCCAAAGCCTTTGATACCGTTGACCATCATATCCTGCTATCTAAACTACAATCCCTCTCTTTTTCCAATAGCACCCTCCGTTGGTTCCAATCCTTCCTGTCTAATCGTTCCCAATTCGTTGTCACTCCCGATAGTAATCCTTCTTCACTTCTTCCTTTGTCACGCGGTGTACCTCAAGGTTCTTCCCTATCTCCCACCCTCTTCTCAATTTACATCAATGACCTTCCTCTTTCCATCTCTCATTCCCAGTATCACCTCTATGCTGATGATTTTCAGATTTACATATCCTTTTCACCGTCGGATTTGTTTGAAGCTGTATTTAAACTTCAAGAAGACCTC
Source organism: Rhodnius prolixus (assembly GCF_049639745.1). Classification (NCBI taxonomy): domain Eukaryota; kingdom Metazoa; phylum Arthropoda; class Insecta; order Hemiptera; family Reduviidae; genus Rhodnius; species Rhodnius prolixus. The sequence goes on along the minus strand of NW_027411635.1, from coordinate 3,484,413 downwards.
AATAATATCTCAGCATGGGCCACGAACAATAAGCTTACCCTGAATGTAGAAAAGACCAAAGCTATAGTTATTGGCTCCAACCCACTCCTTAAATCATTGGCTCCTCTTCCTAATCTTTTCCTTTACAATAACCCAATAAAATATTGTTCCTCTGTGAAAAACCTTGGTATCACTTTCGATCAAAACCTATCCTGGAAAAACCATGTTTCCCAAATCTCTCGTCATTCCATCCATATCCTTAAGCAGTTTAATAGTTCCCGTCACCTTTTTCCAATTAAGACCCGGCAACTCCTAGTTTCCTCTCTTATATTCCCCCATTTCGACTATGGTTGTTTAGTGTATGGCGGTCTTTCTGGTGATATTGAAGCTAAGCTTAAGCGCCTCATGAACTGCTTCATAAGATTTATTTTCAGCATTTCCAGAGACTCTCGCATTTCGCACTGCTACGATGAGTTGAAGTGGCTTTTTCCTGTCTATCGCCGCCAATATTTTTTGGCTTCTTTCCTTTTTCAAGTCATTCAGTCTCAAAGGCCTTCCTATATTTTTCAACTCCTTAAGTTTAAATCCTCCATCCATTCCCGTAACACTAGATCTCGCTCATCTGATCTCTATATTCCCTCTCACCGTACCTCATCCTTTGACAAGTCCTTCCTAATACGTGCTACCTCTCTCTGGAACTCCTTGCCTTCATCTGTCCGCCATGCTCCTACCCTGTCTATCTTTAAATCCCGTCTATTCAGTTATCTCCTTTCTATTCAGCTTCCTCCGAAATTCTAATTGTTTTAATTTATTTCCTTAATTTCTGCTGTTTTATTATTTTATTTTTACTTTCATTTTCACTTATTATATTTTCACTTTTGTAAATATTTATTTATTTATTTAATTTCTCTATAATCACAGGCCAAACTGTTAAGGCCTCTATTTGTTCCTGTAGGGGACAATTGTCCCAGAATAATAAATTTCTTTTCTATTTCTATTTCTATTCTATTTCTATAAATACCAAGCTGGTTGTGCTAATAAAATAAATTTCGTTAAGAATTATAAATCTGAAAATTTAGTAAAACGTAACAACTCAGGAATTGCATTAGTGATCGAATTCTTCTACCAGTTGCTCTCAATAACAAAATACTAGATTTGTAATAATTTTAAATAGAATCAGATTTTTACTTGTTATTATTTGGTGTGTGGGTTTCTTTTAAAAATATTTCATTCTAATCAGCCACAAGCCACAGGAGAATCGTGTAAAATCCTCTACTTCGTTAATATTACTTGAGGGCACAAGCTGCGATGGTATTTTTTTTGTAAGGAATACAGTTTATTGGGCCACTTCTTAACTTTATAATCCATCACATTAACTTTCTAGATCAGTGCTTCCCAAACTTTTTCTGCTCTTGGCACATTAGTCAAGATACCAAACAGTAAACAGCACAATTGAACTGAAATGCTCTCATTTCATTTTAAAATGACGTATTATGTTATTCTAATAACAACACTATTACAATCCTACAAAAATACAAGTTTTCGTGGCAGGCTGTAACATTAATAACAAACCCAATCATTCACCCGTCAATTCCGTTCTCTGTCAATACAATTAACTACAAGTAGCAATGAATCTTATATGACAAATATAGAGATGTATTTTAGACAGAATGAAGCAATTGGGCTCAGTATTGTCCAACATTCTGATATTATACTTCTACTGTATGCTGATGATCTTATTCTGTTGGTGGACTCTCAAGTTGGTCTTAGGAAAAAAATTAATATATTAAATAACTTTTGTGTTTTAAACTCACTCAATGTCAATCCTTTGAAATCTAAGGTTTTAATTTTTCGTAAAGGTCGAGCTAGAAATCGAAAGGAGCATTTTGCCTATGGTGAGGAGGAGCTTCAGTTGGTAGATAAATTTAATTATCTAGGAATAGAGTTTAGTAAATCTTCCTTATTTGCTGAAGCCACAAGTTGCTCAGTTGGTAAAATGAATATGGCTGTTGGAACTGTCTACAGTATTCTTTGCAGCACTAAATGTGAAACCTGGGATTCAACAGTAAAATTGTTTAATGCTATTGCCCGTAGTATTTTATTATATGGTGCAGCAGTCTGGAGTTTGAGATATGTCAATATTTTGGAAAGAGCTCAGATTGATTTTTATAAAAGAACTCTACATTTACAGAAATGTACTCCGGATTACATAGTGAGAATTGAAGCGGGTATAACACCTATCTTAGTTCACATTACCAAACTTATAATTGGTTGGCTGTGTAAAATTTTGTCCATGGGCTCTGAGAGGTTTCCTAGGATTTGTTATAATAGATTGTTTTCCTTGGATTCAAAACCAGGAAATATTTATAAGTACAACTGGGTGTCCCAAATCAAAAAGATATTTTTGGATTTAAACTGTGAGCACCTTTGGAATGAGCAGTCTGCTGATAACTTTCGAAAAAGAAAGAAGGAAGTTCTAAATCTACTACAGAAAGAATTGCGTGAAGCAGATTATAATAAGTTGGCTGCCTCACAGTTTAGCAGAATTTATAGTTCACTTCCGTTAAAGGGCGGCACTGCCCAGGAATACTTAAACATAAGCATTCCATTTTCTATCACTAAATTAATTGCACAGCTTCGAACTTGCAATAATTACTGTATAAAGCTGACTATAAAGAATATAACATATGTTATCAATTCTACAAAAAATTGTTATATTTGTAATATGGGAGTGAATGAAGACGTAATTCACGTATTTATAGAATGTCCCGCATACCATTCTGTTAGAGAAAACTACCTTTCTCATTATGGTTCACCTATAACCTATGACAATTTGTTTCACCAATTATTGTCATCTGCGGTGAAAGAAGATCTAATTAAGGTGTTTAATTACGTTAAAAAAGTACTACAGCTAAGGCAGTCCTTAATCCAATAATCTGTTTGCATTCTTTATCTTTTTAAATTTAGTTAAAAATAATTTTTGTTTTAGTTTATCTATTTTTCTCTTTCTATTTGTGACATTGAAGATTTATGGACCATTACAATATTTATTTTATTGTTTCATTTTATAATTTTAAGAGAAATCTTTTGTGCACAATACTATTAAATTTTGATAATTTTTCTTTTATTACTATTATTATTATTATTAAGTAATTGTTATTGATAAGCAGATTATATGTTGTTTAATTTCATTTAATAATTTTGTGAATATAGATGTGCAACTCAACTCCTTGTATGGGTTATGTAACCTAAGCAAATAAATAAACAGTATATGACAAAGAAATTCTTTACTTTAATGCCTATTATTGATGTCAAGAAGTGCCTGTAATTCATGTAAAATTGTAAATCCCTAACTAAAAGAAAGTGATTAAAAGCACCTCTAAATGAGATTAAAGTTACCAAAAACTAAACAGCCAATAAAGAAGATCGAAAGCTGTGACATATTTTACTAATTCTCTGTCTTGAATCCTCTTGAAGCAAGTTAACTCCAGTCTTCCAATGGTCAAGCTAGATAATGACTAAACTGCATTGCTTTAATTTTTATATTTGACTAGCCTATTTTTGGGTTTGTTTTATTTCATTATAGGAATATGAGGTTATACTTTTTTAACTTATAATTAATTTATATCTGCAGAAGTAAATATTTAAAGTGCAATTTGTAACCTTTGACTTCCTTATTTTAAGACAATCTACATTAAAAATTGACTACTGGTCCATCTAAAAGAGTTTTCAATGAATTAAACAACTTGATAAACTAACACTGTTGAGTGCTCGTGAACACGTTTTCTTGTAAAAACAAACGTAATTTCTCGTACGAAGATAAAAGGAATGCTGGAAAATGATATACCGCGTTAGAAAGCCCACATTAGACAAGGGAACTTTTACTAAAAAGTGCCAGCACCTAGGTCTGATAATGATCACATAAGGGCCTAATGAGTTTTCTTCAAAAATTACGATTACTTTTATTTTTCCAGTATTCGGAGGAAGATTGAGGCTGTTTGCAGAATAACTTATGCTTCAAAATGGTGTCATTTTTTAGAAAATTTATCTGCCTTTCTAACCGTGTCTCCAGAATCGAATTCGGACTAAAACTTTCTGAGTAATAACATTTTTATTGGAAAAAAGTAATGATTTTAGAAAAAAAAATTAAAAGTGACGTCACTCAAGAACAGAGGAAAATATGAAGTTGGCCAATACGTCATTGAACTCCACACTTTAGATGCACTACACACAGTAGGCCTATTGACAATACTTACTGGTTCACCCTGTGTATGACACTACAGTGCCATAGATGAAATTGTATTTAGATTCGGCTCTGTTAAAGTACCTTTATCTCGTGATAATCACCAAGTAAGAACTGAAAAGAGGATATACAGTGGCAATTCACTATTAATGTATAATCGTTTAAAAAAGCTGTGCCTTTATGCTGACAATAACAATGAAATCTATAATGTTGGCAATTTTATATCATCAATAAATAAAATAAAATAATGGTGATAGCGCAATTCAACACAACTAGATAAAATATTAGCCCAAATTTCCTCCATGTATCAAACCTAAACTAAATTTTAACTGTAATTGTTTTTATTCTTTGCCATTCAGTGAAGTGAAGTTGATATTAAAAGCTCGTTGTGAACTGTTTTATTTAGTATTCCCGGGTTCTAGATGGATTTTTACAGACGGCTCGAAAAATACGATGGGTGTAGGTTGCGCTATATATGACCAAATGGACAAAAAATCTTTTCAGTTTCGCCTTAAAGAATTTACGTCCATCTACAGTGCGGAACTTATAGCAGTCAAAGAAGCCATCAAATACGCAAGGTCTTGCTCATCTATGGAAAAAGATATACTGATATTTACCGACAATATGGCTGTGGTAACAAAGCTTCGTCACCCTGCTAAGAGTCATTCTACCATCATATTAGAAATCCAAAAGATGATCCTTTCGGATGATCTCCTTAGTAAAATAAGGGTCATTTGGGTTAAGGGTCATGCCAGTATTGGCGGTAATGAAGTGGTGGATGCCTTGGCGAAAGAAGCTATCACTTCGGGGATAGCCTACTCAGAGCCATATTTGGCAGCGGATATAAAAAATCTAGTCCGGCGAAGTAATTATACGCTATGGCAAGACGAATACAACAGCAGCAAAACGGTTAAAGCGAAATTTTACTCCGCTATACAGCCCTCTATTCCAGTCAAACCCTGGTATAGCACGGTAGGTGCAAGTAGAACATTCTACACAGCTATAGTCCGTTTAAGATTAAACCATAACCGAACTCCAAGCCATCTATTCCGCATAGGGGTTCTCCCTGATAAGCAGTGTACATGTGGGGAGGAAGCAGAAGCTGATTCCAACCACTTAATTTTGGCATGCCCCCAAAGAAGTAAAGGCAGGGACAATCTTTGGGAAGCCATAGTGGAAAATAAGTTGGAACTGCCGACTAATTTGCAGCAGATATTGGCAGGGGCTAATATTGTAACTCTTGAGGCAATAGTGAATCATATTAAGCATAATCACATTCTAATATAATTTAATTATTAGGATAATATTCTTTCAAATATAATATAATTAAATAATATAATTTATTAAATTATTGAAGAAATAAATACATCTCCACACTGAATCAATGGCTAATCTGCATGCCCAGAAGGCCAAAAAAAAAAAAAAAAAAACTGTTTTATTTAAATTAGAGTTAGGGTGAAGGGACCAGTAATTGACTGGGCACCAGTAATTGACATACCAGAAATAAACTGGTATTATAAGGGATATGAGCCGTTTTTAGTGCTGATTCTTTCAATTTCGTTATTGAGAAGCCTTTAGGCAGCAGTTCCAGAAAAATATTAATTATTGGAAGGTTCCTTGGTATCAGTGGAAGGTTATTTGTGTTAAAAGTTCAAAATCAAGGAAAAAACAAGCCGTTGCTAAGGAGGATTGATAAGAAAATAATTTTCCTTTTTTCTTATTTTTCGTTTATTTGTTCATATATTCGTGTGGTTATCAATGTTCTGTTATAATTAGTATTACTTGTAGATTTAATTTATGTAGTTTTTTTTTTTAATTATAAGAAGCATTGAGGATTAAAATGGGGCTGTCAATCACTGGTCCTTGAAACGGCAATCTGCCCAGTAATTGACATGTATGTCAATTACTAGTCCTACAGCTTTTTTGTTTGAGACCAGTGATTGACTTCCAGGGAAAATGATAAGATAGGTTGATAAATTTTATTATAATTAAAAATTCAATACTTTGTAAAATAAAATCATTGATAAAAATCGGCAACATAAAATAAATAGTAAAACTTCCAACAAAATATGTTTAAATTAATGAATTAGCAAATGTACGCCTTATTTCAAGAGGGCATGCAGAATGATTATTCTGTACAGAACAACAATGTATGAACAACAAACTGGAATAGTCGAGATCGCCGAACAGTTTCACGAGGCCAACGTGACTGATAAAAACGACGCCCACTTATCGGAGTTTGAAAATCTCTCATTCGCCCTCAGTTTTGGGTCCTTGCCACATGCCAAAGAAGAAAGGGAGGAAATGGCTGAACCATAGAATTCCATCAAATAAAACGGCCAGGGGAAAAATGAAGCTCCCTCAAGAGAAGTACCAGGTGCGAAATTAAACATAAGTGGAGAAGTTGGTGACTTAGTGATGTTACACATTTCTTACTTTTTAATCTAGTTTTTTTTTTCATTGATGTTTCATTTATTTATTACTGTTGTAAGTGCGAATGCTTACAACCTGAGGCGGGACGCAATGAACGTGCACAGTGTATTTATACATGAGCCCAAGAGGTAACTCAGTAATAATAAACAACCAAATACTGTTTAGATGCAGAAAATAAGAATGAATTACATTCAGATAGTTTGGTTTCGAAGCAAATGACACTGGCAGCACAGATTGTGGAAAATATTAGCGAAGCGCTCCAAAAGAAGGGAAGCGTAGGAGAAATTTGGTTCACTAGAAAGCACCAACAACTCGAACCCAAGGACGCGTAGATGCCATCAGTAGCAACGTTATAGGCGGAATGGATAAAACAAGGATGTGACCACATAGTCTAATCGGAAGTAGAGAGTTTGGTAAAGTGAGAACCAAAAAAAAAATTTCCAAAAAGAGGTTTAGGTAACAAAATATTTAGCGGAAACTTGAAAGGATAAGAGAGCGGAAGAGTTGAGAGAAAGAGATAAAAGCGAGCCGACAGACATTGTGTACGATCTAACAAGTATGTTAGCTAATATCTCCTTGGTACTATTGAAAGTAAGGGCTGTTATTCAAATTACCTGTCTTGGCTTGGGGACTTAATTAAAACTGTCCAGTAGGACAGTTGTGTAAGGGTTGGTCGTCAAAAACTGTATAAAATAGCGTAATGTTGAAAAATATTAGATTATTTAGGTTTGCCTATTTAAAAACTGATTGTAATTAATTATGAATAAGACCGATTTTTGTTATAAACCCAATTGAAAAAGTGATTTAGGTGATTTAAGTGATTTATTTAGATTTAAAAGTGATTTTGAATGCATACCTTATGTCGTTTCATGAATATATTTGTATGTCAATTACTGGTCCCACCCCATGTCAAACACTGGTTCCACCGAAAATTCGGTGTCAATTACTGGGTCATTGACATACTTCCAAAAAAAATCATTTTTGGTTGACATAAAGATCGAATTTACTGCTTTTAAAATATTAATAAAATAAAATACATCCTACTGGAGCGGTACAATTTTACAACCTACACCTGGAGCCAAAATAACGGAAGTTATTCTACCTTAAACTCGAATTTTTTCTTAAGCAGTCAATTACTGGTCCCTTCACCCTATGTCAGTTTTGTTCATTATGTAATTTTAATCAAATAGAAAATTGTAACCAACTTTTATTACAGTCTGTCAAAATTTTAAAACATTATCGCAAAAAATATTTTAATAAATGTACTCTCAATGAAAGTGAGCTTTTGCAGTTATTTAGATGGTATAGATTGCCAAGCACTGTGTAAATATTTAAAAGATGCACTCTCCTATAGATCTATCTATAATTTTTAAATGCTACATTTATTGTTTATTTGTATTTCATTTTTTTGCAACTCTACTGACGGATTTGATCCATGGCAAGAAATGTTTTCAGTGTTTTTACGTCTTTTATGGAATGTACTCTTTTTCCTTAATAAAACATTATTATTATTATTAGTCCAAACTGTAGGCTACAAAATAAACAAATACTGTTCACTAAATTTAAATCTCTATACCTAATAAAAATTTTAGATGCATTAGTAATACTCACCAAAATAAACCACATTCAACTTTAAGAGAAAGATACTAACTACGATGAGAGGTTACTTTTTCAGGTTATTTTACACAATAACATTTGAAATCGGGACTTTTGACAACGCTAAAAATAATTAAAAAAAACAAACCCAAATGGACAACCAATTGTTAATAAAGAAAATAAACGTTTGTCTAAATGTAAATTTTGATTATTCTTCTTGAAGAATAAGTTGTAAAGATGTATTTTGTCCTGATTTTCTGGGGTTACTACTTACATGAAAAACTGAGAAAAATTTTCTGATCTTCTAGAAAACTATCAATATGTCTGTACAATCTCCAAAAAATTAGGATAACTGTAGTATTTCTTTTCTTCTAACTCTTTCGCTGAACTTTCAGGTAGTTATCGAAATGAACATCCGATTTAAACACTTCTTCAGTTCTTTAGTTTTGTCAAGGATTTGTTTTAGCTTGAAGTACCATTGAACTACGTTTGCAAATGAATAATACCCAGTGATATTTAGAATAAACTGATTTATTATCATTCTAAAGTTAATATACGATCGAGTCAATATGATTCTTAAGATTAATTCTGAACGCTCAAAGCCAAAAAACATTGGTAAAGGGGTACCCTTCAGGATGAAATCTTAAGCCCGTTACTTTTTAATTTATTCATTTAGGATATGGAAAACGTTTTTTTTAAGGAAGAATAGGGCTTTTGGTTTGCAGATAAACTCGTGTCTTGACATCCTCAAGCTGACGATCTTGTCGTTTTTGGAGATAGCCACTCTGATTTATGGAATACATTGAAACTGTTGGAACTGTATTGTCTAGACAATTGTCTAGAGGTAAATCTCGAAAAAACTAATATTGTTAAGTTTTATATGGGAAGACCCAAAAAAGAAAGGCACTTTTTATATAATGGCCGTCCTCTAGATGTTAAACCAGAATACAATTATTTGGGAGTAAGGTTTACTAAGGAGGATATGGGAGCGAAAAGTATTGCGAAAAATTTACGGCCCGGTGTACATTGACGGGTTGAATGGAGGCTCCGAAAGAACGAAGAACTCGAAGAAACTATACGGAGAACCCGACATAGTTTCTTGTATCACAAAAAAGGCAGACTGAGGTGGCTCGGACATGTTGAACGGATGCCCCATCACCGAGTTCCTAAAAAAGTTATATGGACACCCGGGGGGCGCGAGACGTAGAGGTCGTCCTAGGATAAGATGGTTGGATGACGTAGAAAGAGATCTGCGAAAGGTGGGTGTTAGAAGATGGCGCCTGAAAGCCGAGGACAGGGAAGAGTGGCACTCTCTCTTAAATGAGGTCCAGGTCCTACTATAGGACTGTAGCACCATGGGAAGAAGAAGAAAGTTTTCTTCTTCTGGGAGTTTCCAATAAAGCGCTTGAGCAAGCTATATCAAGAGTTAATGCAACTATGGGTGCATTTTTAAAGTACTTGCTCCAAAGCGAGGCTCATGGACCCGGAATTCGAGAGAGAAATTATATAAAGCAGTCGTTTATACCATCTATTCTATACGGAGCGCAGATCTGAGGACTTGCTCTTGTAGAGGTTTAAGAAAAATGTCACAAACTATTTATAAAAGACTTCTGCGTCTGCACCACAAATATTTCGAACTATACGTCTCGAGACCGGCTCAGACCACATATGTGCTAAAGTTGGTATGTGCTAGAGCAGTGTTTCTCAACGGGGGCCATATGGCCCCCCCAGTGGGCCACAGCGTATTTTAAGGGGGGCCACAGAAAAAAAAGTAAAATTAGGGGGGCCACGGAAACTTCTGTAGGGGGCCACCAAAATTTTCACTAACAGTATTTTAAATATTTAAAAAAGGATTAAAGGATCAAACTTATTCCTTAATTTAGCAAATAATGCACTTTACTCAACTTGTGAAGCATGTACTGTGCCTTCAAAGGTGCCTCCTCAGATACAGAGAGCAGTTGATAACCTCCAGGCTAACCTGGCTTGCGAGCCAGAGGAGCCTCCTTTGAAGGCACAGTACATGCTGCACAAGTTGAGTAAAGTGCACTATTTGATAAATTAAGGAATAAGTTTGATCCTTTACATGAAAGATATTGAACACTTAAATATGTGGCAGGAGGTTTCCAATTTTTTTGGTAATTAAACGCAACTCTCCCAAAATTACCAAATAATTATTAAACTTTCTTGTTTGTAACAGATGTAAAATTAATTTTTAGCCATTTTGTGTATGCTTGAGAACATCTGAAGCTCTTAACATTTGATTTTTCTTAGAAAAATCACTCGGAAAATGACATTTCCCGATATTAAGAAAAATACTAGCTTTACTGCCTTGGCAATATTTTCAGTAGAAAGGGGATGAAAAAATACATAAAAATGACCTATCGCGTGCTCTTCTATCTCTTTGATAACAAGTTCAAAAATTGAAATATGATTAATAAATACCAGATTTTGAAATGGCCTAGCACCTTTAATTTTGAAGATATCGAAATGCGGTTTCCGGTTTCTTTCATAACTTTTTATGCACTTTAAAACTGTGTATATGAAAATGGGAGTCAACCGTAAACCCTCACTTTTGGTCGCGCGTCAGCCGCGTATGCGGGCAGGAATCTAAAATCAAGTCACATATTCTGAAACTATAGTTGACGGGCAACAAATTTTTCCACCATTTTTTTGCTCAGACTAAACCGTTTAAGCATGAAATGCATTTGAGACGTCTTAAAATGAACACCCTGTATAATCTTACTGAATACAGAAATATTTTTGATAAATGTGTGCATAGGCATTGTTTCTAGGTTATGATTTTTTAAAACGTAAACCTCAGATAAATTTATTAAACCATTAACAATCTTTTTTGGCTTTTTTGTACTAAATAGAAAAACATTAATTTTACTTATTTTAACGAAAAAAAATGAAAAAGCATTATAAACCATTACAGACCTGCGTCTGTCACTGACAACTTGGAGCCAGATATAAGAAAATTGGCCAGTTTATATCAGGCGCAAGGATCTCACTAAATAAAACTTCTTAATGAGATCCTTGAGAAATTTTATAGAATAAGATATAATTTTTTATACTGCACATTTTTTCTCTATGTGTATATTGTATAAAACATAATAAAGAAAATATAAAATAAATGCATTTTTTTACAAGTTGGAAGGGGGCCCCGCGTGCAAATATATTTTTTGGGGGGGCCACGAGTAAAAAAAGGTTGAGAACCACTGAGTTAGAGTATAGAGTTTACTTTGGTACCTCAAATTACTCAAAACTAGTAGCGATAGATACCCTAGAGCATGCCTAGATAAAATGTACGCAGGGAAGTGAAAATGTGTGCTCCCGAAAGTCTGCTAAGTACAATTGGGTTGTACGATTTATTAGATCAGTTTGATGAGTCTAGCCTGCTGGGAATTATCTGACCTGAAGTTTTTTCAGCAATGATTTCTCCAACTTTGGAAAAATATAGACACTTTCTGGTAAATCAGGATTTGGATAGATTAAAACTGTCCGGTAGGACAGTTGTATAAGGGTTGACCATCAAAAACTGCAACGAAAAAGTGTAACATTGAAAAACACCCAACTTTGACAATTTTTTTCTATTTTTCTATAAAAGATAAAATTCCCAAATTTTCTTTATAATATAGGGCAAATCCTCCTTTATAACTGTAATTTTTTTGCAACAACCCAGATCTAATAGGTTTTGAGAAAAAAGTTGCCGAAAATGAGCAAAAACGGCTTTTTCAAAAAATGTTCTTGTTCTTGTTCTTCTTCTTCTTCTTCTTCTTGTTGTTCTTGTTGTTACCTTTTTTGTAAACAACGTAGCGCCTAAACGCGTGAACCGATTTTCATGAATGAGGTGTCATTCGATTCGGAATTTTATGTAGATGTGCCTTTTGGGGGTCTCGGCCCTGTACATTGAATGGGAGAGGAGTTAGCCCCCTTTATGTAAGGCCCTCTCCAAAATTATTATTACTAATTACTCTGTAAATCTTGGCCCGATTTTGATAAAATTTGGTAGGATGATAGGGTTAGGGCTCCCCTACCTAACAATAAAGCGACGATCTGCTCTTACACTTGTTAAGGGGAAGTATAGCAATCGTTTCAAATTATCGACACGTGAACCGATTTTCATGAATGAAGTGTCATTCGAATCGAAATTTTGTACAGATTTGTACTTTAAAAGTCTCGACGCTGTGCCTTATAAGGAGGGGAGTTTGCCCCACCCAAGTAAAGCCCTTTCTAAATCTATTATTACCAATATTTCTATAACGCTTAGTCCGATTTTGATAAAATTTAGCACGAAGCAGTAATTAAAGCTCCTCTACGTGGCTGTGATGTGCCATCATGCTCTTACACCTACTAAGAGGAAGTACTGCAATCGTTAAAATTATCAATGGGTGAACCTATTTACATTATGAATGAATTGTCGTTCGATTCAAAATCTTTGCCTTTTAGGGAGAAGTACTGTAATCGCAGTTTATTTTTCTTGCTCCTCTTAAAAGGAAGTACTGAAATCGCAGTTTAATTTTGCTATTTACGTACAAATACCTTCCTATTTTATTCAAAACGCTTTCTCAAAAAAATGGTTATTGAGGATGGTTTGGGGACCGCAACTATAATCATTCTTTAAAAAGATCTCTCCAGTGGTAGTTACGGTTCCGATTTAACACCTTATCAGGTTATAATGATAGAATAGCTTATTCCAAATTTTAAAAAATCTGTAAAGCAGACGTAACTTTGCAAATAGACAAAAAGGAAAATCTATCCAAAAGGTACAAAAATCTCCTTAACAAAAACTTACAGTTTTAAAAGTTAAGTATAAGGGTTGATTAAACGCCAAAAGGTACACAAATCAGCAGTTCCCAACATTTCATTAATACTTCATTGATATAATTTAAGTAATTTTACTGCATTAACTTTTCCTTCACATTTTTTAGAATTTATTAGATGTCACAGACCCTTATGCTGGCCAGTTCATTCATAATATTTTTTTATTATAATTATGATAAAATGAGTGATGAATTATTCTGAGTAGTCACATATACATGCATGTTAAAGTAGAAAAAAACAAAGTTAGAGTCGGCCACTTTTTAAATTTCAATCACGGAGGATTCAAAACAATATTTCAGTCTTAAATTCGTCTTACCGAAATATTCGTGAGCACAAATAACATACATTTAATAACAAGTAGATTATTCAACAATATTTACTCATTTCTCAATTGTAATTTAATTTAGTCCCCCTAATTTTACTTATGGTAAAATACTGGAATAATTAGCTGTCCTAAAAATATGCATATCTTTATTTTCTTTATTTTATATTACATATATATAACATTGTGGGAAGAACACCTAGATTGAGAATGTAATTGAAGAAAACTATATTATTTGCGATAAAGCCAGATTATTTATTACTTATTATTACAAACGTTTGACTACAACATAAAATAACAATTACTTTAATCGAAGAATGAACTTAAACCAATGATTTTTATTTAAAAATAAAAATAAATGCATAAAATCATTGATGTAAAAAAAGTTTATGAATTTTTTAGCCTCTTATTTTTTTTATATTTTTTATAACGTTTTCTTTTTCACCTGTGATTAATAGTTTGATTATTATAGATAAATAGATATTACAGTCAATCTAAGTTAAATGGTGTGCTACTTGAGTAAATATTTTGTAGACGAAAATGGCCAGCATAAGGGTCTGTGACATCTAATAAATTCTAAAAAATGTGAAGGAAAAGTTAATGCAGTAAAATTACTTAAATTATATCAATGAAGTATTAATGAAATGTTGGGAACTGCTGATTTGTGTACCTTTTGGCGTTTAATCAACCCTTATACTTAACTTTTAAAACTGTAAGTTTTTGTTAAGGAGTTTAAACAGTGAGATTGCTGTGTAGTAATATTCTAAAAGAGGATTTGTACCATTAAAACTGTCCGGTAGGACAGTTGTATAAGGATTGATCGTCAAAAAGTGCACGAAAAAGCGTAACTTTAAAAAACACCCAACTTTGACAATTTTTTTCTCTTTTTCTATAAAAGATAAAATTCCCAAATTTTCTTTAAAATATAGGGCAAACCCTCCTTTATAACTGTATTTGTACGATTAAAACTGTCCGGTAGGACAGTTGTATAAGGATTGATCGTCAAAAAGTGCACGAAAAAGCGTAACTTTAAAAAACACCCAACTTTGACAATTTTTTTCTCTTTTTCTATAAAAGATAAAATTCCCAAATTTTCTTTAAAATATAGGGCAAACCCTCCTTTATAACTGTATTTGTACCATTAAAACTGTCCGGTAGGACAGTTGTATAAGGATTGATCGTCAAAAAGTGCACGAAAAAGCGTAACGTTAAAAAACACCCAACTTTGACAATTTTTTTCTCTTTTTCTATAAAAGATAAAATTCCCAAATTTTCTTTAAAATATAGGGCAAACCCTCCTTTATTACTGTATTTGTACCATTAAAACTGTCCGGTAGGACAGTTGTATAAGGATTGATCGTCAAAAAGTGCACGAAAAAGCGTAACGTTAAAAAACACCCAACTTTGACAATTTTTTTCTCTTTTTCTATAAAAGATAAAATTCCCAAATTTTCTTTAAAATATAGGGCAAACCCTCCTTTATAACTGTATTTGTACCATTAAAACTGTCCGGTAGGACAGTTGTATAAGGATTGATCGTCAAAAAGTGCACGAAAAAGCGTAACGTTAAAAAACACCCAACTTTGACAATTTTTTTCTCTTTTTCTATAAAAGATAAAATTCCCAAATTTTCTTTAAAATATAGGGCAAACCCTCCTTTATAACTGTAATTTTTTTGCAACCACCTAGATCTAATAGGTTTCGAGAAAAAAGTTGCCGAAAATGAGCAAAAACGGCTTTTTCAAAAAATGTTCTTGTTCTTGTTCTTCTTCTTCTTCTTGATGTTCTTGTTGTTACCTTTTTTGTAAACAACGTAGCGCCTAAACGCGTGAACCGATTTTCATGAATGAGGTGTCATTCGATTCGGAATTTTATGTAGATGTGCCTTTTGGGGGTCTCGGCCCTGTACATTGAATGGGAGAGGAGTTTGCCCCCTTTATGTAAGGCCCTCTCCAAAATTATTATTACTAATTACTCTGTAAATCTTGGCCCGATTTTGATAAAATTTGGTAGGATGATAGGGTTAGGGCTCCCCTACCTAACAATAAAGCGACGATCTGCTCTTACACTTGTTAAGGGGAAGTATAGCAATCGTTTCAAATTATCGACACGTGAACCGATTTTCATGAATGAAGTGTCATTCGAATCGAAATTTTGTACAGATTTGTACTTTAAAAGTCTCGACGCTATGCCTCATAAGGAGGGGAGTTCGCCCCACCCAAATAAGGCCCTTTCTAAAACTATTATTACCAATATTTCTACAAAGCTTAGTCCGATTTTGATAAAATTTAGCACGAAGAAGTGATTAAAGCTCCTCTATGTGGCTGTGAAGTGCCATCATGCTCTTACACCTACTAAGAGGAAGTACTGCAATCGTTAAAATTATCAATGAGTGAACCGATTTACATCAATGAATTGTCGTTCGATTCAAAATCTTTGCCTTTTAGGGAGAAGTACTGTAATCGCAGTTTATTTTTCTTGCTCCTCTTAAAAGGAAGTACTGAAATCGCAGTTTAATTTTGCTATTTACGTACAAATACCTTCCTATTTTATTCAAAACGCTTTCTCAAAAAAATGGTTATTGAGGATGGTTTGGGGACCGCAACTATAATCATTCTTTAAAAAGATCTCTCCAGTGGTAGTTACGGTTCCGATTTAACACCTTATCAGGTTATAATGATAGAATAGCTTATTCCAAATTTTAAAAAATCTGTAAAGCAGACGTAACTTTGCAAATAGACAAAAAGGAAAATCTATCCAAAAGGTACAAAAATCTCCTTAACAAAAACTTACAGTTTTAAAAGTTAAGTATAAGGGTTGATTAAACGCCAAAAGGTACACAAATCAGCAGTTCCCAACATTTCATTAATACTTCATTGATATAATTTAAGTAATTTTACTGCATTAACTTTTCCTTCACATTTTTTAGAATTTATTAGATGTCACAGACCCTTATGCTGGCCATTTTCGTCTACAAAATATTTACTCAAGTAGCACACCATTTAACTTAGATTGACTGTAATATCTATTTATCTATAATAATCAAACTATTAATCACAGGTGAAAAAGAAAACGTTATAAAAAATATAAAAAAAATAAGAGGCTAAAAAATTCATAAACTTTTTTTACATCAATAATTTTATGCATTTATTTTTATTTTTAAATAAAAATCATTGGTTTAAGTTCATTCTTCGATTAAAGTAATTGTTATTTTATGTTGTAGTCAAACGTTTGTAATAATAAGTAATAAATAATCTGGCTTTATCGCAAATAATATAGTTTTCTTCAATTACATTCTCAATCTAGGTGTTCTTCCCACAATGTTATATATATGTAATATCTCCTTAACAAAAACTTACAGTTTAAAATGTTAAGTATAAGGGTTGATTAAACGCCAAAAGGTACACAAATCAGCAAGTACCCAACATTTCATTCAAGCTTAGTTGATATAATTTAAGTAATTTTGCTGCATTAACTTTTCCTTCACATTTTTTAGAATTTATTAGATGTCACAGACCCTTATGCTGGCCAGTTCGTTCATAATATTATTTGGTTATAATTATGATAAAATGTATATTATATCTTCGTTTTTAAATAGGTACTTTATTTTAACTCTATTCCAAATTATTCTTCTGATTTATCTTTAATATGCCTTTTATTCTGAAGTTGTCACATCTTATACATGCATGTTAAAGTAGAAAAAGACAAAGTTAGAGTCGGCTACTGTTTAAATTTGAATCACGGAGGATTTAAAACAATATTTCAGACTTGAATTCGTCTTACCGAAATATTCGTGAGCACAAATAACACACAGTTAATAACAAGTAGATTATTCAACAACAATTATTCATTTCTCAATTGTAATTTAATTTTACTTACAGTAAAATACTGGAATAATTAGCTGTCCTAAAAGTATGCAATACTTATTTATTTTATTATTACATAACATATATATAACATTGTGAGAAGAACAGCTACATTGAGAGTGTGATTGAAGAAAACTATATTATTTTCTATAATGCCAGATAATTATTACTTATTATTATAAACGTTTGACTACTACATAAAGTAACAATTACTTTAATCAAAGAATGAACTTAAACCGACGATTTTTATTAAAAATAAAATAATCGAAATCATTGATGTATGTTGGTGTAAGCATTTTTTTAAAAAAGTTTTTAAATTTTGTAGCCTCGTAATTTTTTTTATTTTTTATAACGTTTTCTTTTTAACCTGTAATTAATAGTTTGATTATTATAGATTAATAGATATTACAGTCAATCTACAGTGCTACTTGAACAAATTTTTTGTAGATGAAAATGGCCAGCATAAGGGTCTGTGACATCTAATAAATTCTAAAAAATGTGAAGGAAAAGTTAATGCAGCAAAATTACTTAAATTATATCAACTAAGCTTGAATGAAATGTTGGGTACTTGCTGATTTGTGTACCTTTTGGCGTTTAATCAACCCTTATACTTAACATTTTTAACTGTAAGTTATTGTTAAGGAGATTTTTGTACCTTTTGGATAGATTTTCCTTTTTGTCTATTTTGCAAAGTTACATATCTGCTTTAAAGATTTTTTTAAAATTTGGAATAAGCAATTCTATTATTATAACCTGATAAGGTGTTAAGTTGGAACCATAACTACCATTGGAGAGATCTTTTTAAAGAATGATTATAGTTGCCATCCTCAAGAACAATTTTTTTGAGAAAACGTTTTGAATAAAATAGGAAGGTAGTTGTACGTAAAAAGCAAATTTAAACTGCGATTTCAGACCTTCCTTTTAAGAGGAGTAAGAAAAATAAACGGGCGATTACAGTACTTCTCCCTAAAAGGCAAAGAGGCAAAGATTTTGAATCGAACGACAATTCATTAATGTAAATAGGTTAACCCATTGATAATTTTAACGATTTCAGTACTTCCTCTTAGTAGGTGTAAGAGCATGATGGCACTTCACAGCCATGTAGAGGAGCTTTAATCACTTCTTCGTGCTAAATTTTATCAAAATCGGACAAAGCGTTATAGAAATATTGGTAATAATAGTTTTAGAAACGGCCTTACTTGGGTGGGGCAAACTCCCCTCCATATGAGGCATAGCGACGAGACTTTTAAAGTGCAAATCTGTACAAAATTTCGATTCGAATGACACTTCATTCATGAAAATCAGTTCACTTGTCGATAATTTGAAACGATTGCTATACTTCCCCTTAACTAGCGTAAGAGCAGATCGCCGCTTTAATGTTACGTAGGGGAGCCCTAACCCTATCATCCTACCAAATTTTATCAAAATCGGGCCAAGATTTACAGAGTAATTAGTAATAATAATTTTGAAGGGGCCTTACATAAAGGGGGCTAACTCCTCTCTAATTCGGTGTACAGCGTCGAGACCCCCAAAAGGCACATCTACATAAAATTCCGAATCGAATGTCACCTCATTCATGAAAATCGGTTCTCGCGTTTAGGCGCTACGTAGTTTACAAAAAAGGTAACAACAACAACAACAAGAAGAAGAAGAAGAACAACAACAATTTCTGAAAATGCCGTTTTTGCTCATTTTCGGCAACTTTTTTCTCGAAATCTATTAGGTCTGGGGGGTTGCAAAAAAATTACAGTTATAAAGGAGGGTTTGCCCTATATTTTAAAGAAAATTTGGGAATTTTATCTTTTATAGAAAAAGAGAAAAAAATTGTCAAAGTTGGGTGTTTTTTAACGTTACGCTTTTTCGTGCACTTTTTGACGATCAATCCTTATACAACTGTCCTACCGGACAGTTTTAATAAAATAAAGAAAATAAAGATATGCATATTTTTAGGACAGCTAATTATTCCAGTATTTTACCATAAGTAAAATTAGGGGGACTAAATTAAATTACAATTGAGAAATGAGTAAATATTGTTGAATAATCTACTTGTTATTAAATGTATGTTATTTGTGCTCACGAATATTTCGGTAAGACGAATTTAAGACTGAAATATTGTTTTGAATCCTCCGTGATTGAAATTTAAAAAGTGGCCGACTCTAACTTTGTTTTTTTCTACTTTAACATGCATGTATATGTGACTACTCAGAATAATTCATCACTCATTTTATCATAATTATAATAAAAAAATATTATGAATGAACTGGCCAGCATAAGGGTCTGTGACATCTAATAAATTCTAAAAAATGTGAAGGAAAAGTTAATGCAGTAAAATTACTTAAATTATATCAATGAAGTATTAATGAAATGTTGGGAACTGCTGATTTGTGTACCTTTTGGCGTTTAATCAACCCTTATACTTAACTTTTAAAACTGTAAGTTTTTGTTAAGGTATATTCATGATTTGTCCTGCATATTTTAGCATCCGTGAAAAGTATAAGGACAGAGCATCTTTCAGTTTACCTTTTGCGTTAACTCAGTGTTGTAGAGCTGTAATGAACACTGTATTCTGTTATCTGTATGAATGTTTCACTTTAAGAGAACAGTTAATAAGTTAAAAAAACTAATTTATGTTTCGTATTTTATTACTTTTTAATTATTTTGGCTTTATTTATCTTTATACTTACTTTCAAAACTTAAAAATAACATGGACTATTCTTTTGAACTTATTTCAATGACATTATTCAAACATACAACGTTCTTTTTCAGTATTTGTAATTTATTTAGTACCTACAGTGACTCCCATTAATATTGGGACAGTACATACAGAAGTTCAAAATTGACGAAAATTAAAAGTTGCACCCATTTATTCAAATTTTTATAAATTCATTTCATTTTATAATTACTATTAATTAAATAAAAACTATTTAAATAAGTACCTAAAAATGTTTTGGTAGATAAAAAAAAATATATATAATAATAAGAGCAAATTCTACCTCTCATAAATATTGGGACACTATTATAATTTATAGTTTGTCCAAGGTTTTGCCCGAATATCTATACAATTTGTAAATATATACCTTAAGCATACGTATATTCAATATGAAATTAATAATTAAATTAGTTTATATAAATCAAGCCAGGTGTAACATGTCGCGCAAAAATACAAATACAACGATTGAACAAAGAAATATTATAATTTCTTTGCACAAAGACAATAAAAAGTGTTAGAGAGACAGAAAAACTGATCGGACCTAAAACATCTACTGCGTGGAACATCATTCAGCGTTACCAAAAAGAAAAAAGAATTGTTTCAACCCCACAAAAAGGCCGTCCTCAACTGCTCTCTGAGAGAGAGCAGCGTTATATATTAAAAGAATTAAAAAAGATCACCGACTTAGTGCTCCAAAACTTCAATGTGAAATTTTTGACATGTTCAGAGAGCAAAAAAGGAGCAGAAACAGTTCGGAGAGTGCTAAGAAAACTCGACTATCATGGTAGAGTAGCCCGGAAGAATCCTTTTGTCAGTAAGATAAATCGTGCTAAGAGAGTGAAATTTGCCGAAAAATATTTCAATGTAAATAGTGACTTTTGGAATGATATACTCTAGCGATGAATCAAAATTTAATGCTTTTCAGTCAGATGGAAGGGTTATGGTCTGGAGGAAAGCGAATGCTGAACTCGAAAAGAACAATTTACAGCCAACATTAAAGGGTTTTAGAGCTCCACCTCCGGGTGGAGGTGGGTCAGTTCTGGTTTGGGGCTGGATGTCCGCATCAGGATTTGGAGAATTAGTGTTTGTTGATGGAGTGATGGACAAAATAGTTTATAGTAATATATTAAAAAATAATTTGGAAAAAGTGCCAAAAAATTGGGTATTTTAGGGTCTTTTAAATTCTACCAAGATAACGACCCCAAACCTACGGCTTGGGTGATAGTCAGTGACTGTTATATAATTGCCGAAAAGTTTTCCAAACCTCTCCGCAGTCACCAGATCTTAATCCCATTGAACATTTATGGCAATATTTAGCTAGTGCTTTAAGAAAAACGAGTAATATCTAACAAAAATGAATTAAAACGATGTTTCCTGGAAGAATGGGAAAAAAACACCACCTGAATTAACCAAAAACTTGTTTCATCCATGCCTGATCGTTTGAGGGCTGTTTTAAGTCAAAAAGCAATTATTAAATTATTACCAACCAAATATTAAATAGTAGGAGATTTTAAATATTGAACATTTAAACTCTAGCACTTCTGGTGTCCCAATATTTTTAAGAGCCTTACTTTACACTTTTTCAAAAAGTGCTACCTAACAGTTTGGAATTTCATCGATTTATACTTATATATAATTTCCACAGATGTTGCTAATGTTATTTAAAAAAAAAAAAAATCCCAAACTTTTGTCTGTTGTTTTCATTTTCCTTTTAAATCATTTTGTAATAGGTGTCCCAATATTAATGGGAGTCACTGTAAGTGTTTCTCTCAGTTATTTGTGATTGTCATTTTATATGTAATTTATAATAATTTATGCTATAAATCAAATAAATGAATTATTTAACCCCCAAATAATGTATGCAAATTATTTAATTTAAATGAGTTGGGACGATCTATTGCACTTCTATCTTGTACGCCCTTTGTATACTGCAATGAGAAATAAGCTTTAGCAGGGATTTATCGGCCTTCCTGATGTCGTATTATTACTCCTAAATGTGAACACCATTTAGAAAGTGAATGATCTGTTTTGTTTCACTATTCAGGCTCTCTGACTGAAGGAAAAGAAATAGGAATTACTGTAAACAATGGGCTGGTTCTGTTGTATTGCTACTTGTCTTTATTAAAAATTCATTAATAATTAACACATATCTGTGGAAAGTACGAGGGTCGTTTGAAAAGTCCGTGCAAAAATAAAAACTACTTAATTTTTTGGGGTAAACCTTTTTTATTTTTCAACATAGTCTCCTTTTAAGCTTATACACTTCGTCCAACGCTGCTCTAGTTTGTTGATCCCTTCCGAATAATAGGATTTGTCCAAGTCTGAAAAATAGCCATTCGTTTCTGCAATCACCTCCTCGTTTGAATAAAATCTTTTTGCCGCCAGCCATTTCTTCATATTGGGGAACAAATAGTAGTCCGAGGGAGACAAGTCTGGAGAATAGAGGGGATGTGAAACGAGTTGGAACCCTATTTCCATTAATTTTGCGACCACAACTGCTGAGGTGTGAGCTGGTGCGTCGTCGTGATGGAAAAGGACTTTTTTTGTGGGCCAATCGTGGGCGATTTTCTTGCAGCTCGGTTTTCAAACGGTCCAATAACAATGAATAATATGCACCTGTAATAGTTTTACTCTTTTCCAGATAGTCGATGAGGATTATTCCTTGCGAATCCCAAAAGACAGTCGCCATAATCTTTCCGGCCGAAGGAACGGTCTTCGCCTTTTTTGGCGCAGATTCCCCCTTGGTAACCCATTGTTTAGATTGTTCTTTGGTCTCAGGAGTGTAGTGATGTATCCATGTTTCATCCACAGTGACGAAACGACGCTTAAAGTCCTGCGGATTCTTCTATAACAGCTGCAAACCGTCCTTGCAACACTTCACACGATTTCGTTTTTGGTCTAGCGTGAGCATTCGCGGCACCCATCTTGCGGATAGCTTTGTCATGTCCAAATGTTGATGCAAAATATTATGTACCCGTTCATTCGAGATGCCCACAGCACTAGCAATCTCACGCACCTTCACTCTTCTGTCATCCATCACCATATCATGGATTTTATCAAGACAAATAAGCCACATCTGCGTCTTATCTCATGCCCTACTAATCCTGAAGGGATCAGTTCAATGGACTAAGACCCTACATTCTCTGTAATAACCAGATTACCCACAAAAACAAACACATCACTGATAATCAGCTTTTAATATAAAAAATATTAAGTGTCCGGTTTTTTTTGCTGTTGAGTGTATAAATGAAATTGAAATGTTTTATTCATTTTTTCAAAATAAATTTGAATCCATTTTTCTCTTTAGAGGGTTATTTAAAATCTCATTTCAAACAGAATTCAAAAAATAAACTTATTAATATACCTACTTGGATCTGAGTTAGCTTCAACTAATTCAAATATACCAATAAAATGTAGTATTAATATATATTTGTTAACGCAAGTGATTACATCCAAGTCTTGATAGTAGAGCTAATGTAAATGTAAATTAGGGAAAGTATATATACAATTACAATTTTTTATATTTAAATTTTTAATATTTAATGGTAAATACAAAATGGTTGACACACTATAAAAAATAATTCACTTTTGTATGTGACAGGTAACTTGAGTTATAGTTACTACTAACCACTTTCTTTGTTTAATTGTTTATTCTTTTGGATACAATTGCGTTTAACATGACCCACTTTGCCACAAATATAGCAGGTTCTTTCTGGACAACATCGTGCCATATGATTTGGATCTTTACATATATAACAGACACCACCTTGTGCGTCTCTTCTTTTCTCACGGCATTCACGCGTTAAGTGGCCAACGCTCCCACAGTTATAACAACTTCTAATTTCTGGTAATTTTTCGCAATCTTTTGCAATATGACCAGGGTTATTACATCGGAAACATATCCCAATAAAATCTTTTTTGCATTCTCTAGCGAAATGACCAAATCCATTACATCGAAAGCATTTTTGAGTATTTTTGTAACTTCTGCTGTCGCGTTTATTATTGTATGGGCATTTCTGTGGCCGATGGCCATAATTGTTGCATTTATAGCATTTTGCATCATCCATCGTAGTAACAGTAGAACAAGTTACAGTTTATACAATTATTAACTTGGTGTACCTACAAAAAAACAAAAAAAACTGATTTTATTAAGTACCAAATGGCTAAAAGTTACGACAAAACGCTTTAATAAAAAGAATAAGTGTACTTACTTAATTTGAGTTTACGCCACGTGTACCAAATGCGTTGTAAGGGACGATGCTTCGTCGGCCTGTATCTGCATTGCACCATTCTTCATCACTGCTACTAAAATGTACATACTTTTTTTTTTTTTTTAAATAATTGTAAACATTTGGCACTAATATTAAAAAATAAATATTCCATTAATTTATTTAAAGTAAAATATTCATTAAAAACAATACATTTTAATTTGTTATTTTTGTAAAGGAGTATTTTTCTCAGATCATATAACATACTTATTTGAATTTTGAATAAACTAAACTGAATTAAAATTACTAATTCAATTACTTCTGCGGGCCCTACTTATATAGTTTTTATTTATGGTATGTAAATTCGTCATTTTAGGCTGTGGATATCGGCAGGGAAAAAGGCGCTAAGATCCCTGATTGGCCAAGGAATAGCTGTATTTAAAAATCAAATAAACATTTTCGGCGCCATTTCTCACTAAATATTTGTGAACTAACCTGTACAGTAGGTTCTAGTTTCACCGCTTTGTGTAGTTTACACCGCATGCGTAAAATGTTCAATTTAATATAAATATAGTTTAAAAATTGAAGTTGCTATTTTTTTTACTTCATTGAAAATAAGTTTTATTTAACATTCAAGTAAGTCATTTCTTAGTATTAGTTAAAAAGAATCATGGATGAAAATGGTAAGTAAACCGAGATGCCAATAATGTTAGATGTAATAAAAGAATAACCATGTACATATACATATTTTTCGTTTCATTTCTTCAATAATATTGTGCTGTATTTTTACAGAATTTCTGATCAGTTTTAAAGCAACCGTTGATATTTTGATAAATTTAAGGATAATGAAAACAAGGATAAAACCAATCCTAATTCAAGTAAATTTACTCAATATTTGCTTTCAATTTGTTATTAGGTTCAATAATAGTGAGAGTTAAAAAGATCTTGACATTTGGTACGATGTTCATTAAGAGGGAAATTATGACAATATAGACAGGTAACTTTTAATAGTTTTAATTTTTTTAATTTTTTTATTTATTTCATACTGCTTTTGGGGTTTATCCCCTTAGCATGGAGTTTGACATTGATACATAAATACAATAAATTGATACAATGATACATAAATGGTAGATATAATAGTAATCCTTCTTCACTTCTTCCTTTGTCACGCGGTGTACCTCAAGGTTCTTCCCTATCTCCCACCCTCTTCTCAATTTACATCAATGTCCTTCCTCTTTCCATCTCTCATTCCCAGTATCACCTCTATGCTGATGATTTTCAGATTTACATATCCTTTTCCCCGTCGGATTTGTTTGAAGCTGTATTTAAACTTCAAGAAGACCTCAATAATATCTCAGCATGGGCCACGAACAATAAGCTTACCCTGAATGTAGAAAAGACCAAAGCAATAGTTATTGGCTCCAACCCACTCCTTAAATCATTGGCTCCTCTTCCTAATCTTTTCCTTTACAATACCCCAATAAAATATTGTTCCTCTGTGAAAAACCTTGGTATCACTTTCGATCAAAACCTATCCTGGAAAAACCATGTTTCCCAAATCTCTCGTCGTTCCATCCATATCCTTAAGCAGTTTAATAGTTCCCGTCACCTTTTTCCAATTAAGACCCGGCAACTCCTAGTTTCCTCTCTTATATTCCCCCATTTCGACTATGGTTGTTTAGTGTATGGCGGTCTTTCTGGTGATATTGAAGCTAAGCTTAAGCGCCTCATGAACTGCTTCATAAGATTTATTTTCAGCATTTCCAGAGACTCTCGCATTTCGCACTGCTACGATGAGTTGAAGTGGCTTTTTCCTGTCTATCGCCGCCAATATTTTTTGGCTTCTTTCCTTTTTCAAGTCATCCAGTCTCAAAGGCCTTCCTATATTTTTCAACTCCTTAAGTTTAAATCCTCCATCCATTCCCGTAACACTAGATCTCGCTCATCTGATCTCTATATTCCCTCTCACCGTACCTCATCCTTTGACAAGTCCTTCCTCATACGTGCTACCTCTCTCTGGAACTCCTTGCCTTCATCTGTCCGCCATGCTCCTACCCTATCCATCTTTAAATCCCGTCTATTCAGTTATCTCCTTTCTATTCAGCTTCCTCCGAAATTCTAATTGTTTTAATTTATTTCCTTAATTTCTGCTGTTTTATTATTTTATTTTTACTTTCATTTTCACTTATTATATTTTCACTTTTGTAAATATTTATTTATTTATTTAATTTCTGTTTAATCACAGGCCAAACTATTAAGGCCTCTAATTGTACCTGTGTTTATTCTTAGGGGACAATTGTCCCAGAATAATAAATTTCTTTTCTATTCTATTCTATTCTATTCTATATAAATACGCAAAAAATAAATTTAAATTCGTAAAAACAAAATTATATGAACATCCCAAGAGCTTTTCTTTTCCTTTCTGTCTTAAATCATACCTTATCTTTCAATAGCTTTCTTAGCTTTTTAAGAAGTTACCACTCATTAAGTAAAAAGCTTCTTATTTGTAAAGATAATTTAACGTAATCACATATAGCATTGATTTGATTTACAGAGTTAATGGAAAATAGGTTTACATAGTTTTCTGGTTCAGGTAAAGCTGTTGCAATATAGTTATTTAATTTATGTGTTCGGAAAGACTGAAAGACCTGGCAGGAGAAAAGGAAGTGGAGCAAGGTGTCTGAAACGTTATTTTTACATAGAGTGCATATATTGGAGCTATCAAAGACATAAGTACAAGAGTTGAAATAGATTTTTGTTTTATTGAGGTTAGTTAATCTAAGCTGGGATAATAAGCGAATTTTTTTGATGGAGATAAGCCAAGATAGATGCAGTTCATTGCTGCCCAGGCTACTTATGTGACGGTACAAAATATTATACCTACACCGGTCAATTACATAGGCGATATCCCTACTTAAACAGTCATTCCAAAGTTGTTTTTCTAAATTTTTAATTTGAGATTTAAGAATAACGGGATCTCCCTGCATGAAATCTAAGGCCCCTATGGAACTTAAAATTGATTTAAACTGCCAATAATGTTAGATGTAATAAAAGAATAACCATGTACATATACATATTTTTCGTTTCATTTCTTCAATAATATTGTGCTGTATTTTTACAGAATTTCTGATCAGTTTTAAAGCAACCGTTGATATTTTGATAAATTTAAGGATAATGAAAACAAGGATAAAACCAATCCTAATTCAAGTAAATTTACTCAATATTTGCTTTCAATTTGTTATTAGGTTCAATAATAGTGAGAGTTAAAAAGATCTTGACATTTGGTACGATGTTCATTAAGAGGGAAATTATGACAATATAGACAGGTAACTTTTAATAGTTTTAATTTTTTTAATTTTTTTATTTATTTCATACTGCTTTTGGGGTTTATCCCCTTAGCATGGAGTTTGACATTGATACATAAATACAATAAATTGATACAATGATACATAAATGGTAGATATAATAGTAATCCTTCTTCACTTCTTCCTTTGTCACGCGGTGTACCTCAAGGTTCTTCCCTATCTCCCACCCTCTTCTCAATTTACATCAATGTCCTTCCTCTTTCCATCTCTCATTCCCAGTATCACCTCTATGCTGATGATTTTCAGATTTACATATCCTTTTCCCCGTCGGATTTGTTTGAAGCTGTATTTAAACTTCAAGAAGACCTCAATAATATCTCAGCATGGGCCACGAACAATAAGCTTACCCTGAATGTAGAAAAGACCAAAGCAATAGTTATTGGCTCCAACCCACTCCTTAAATCATTGGCTCCTCTTCCTAATCTTTTCCTTTACAATACCCCAATAAAATATTGTTCCTCTGTGAAAAACCTTGGTATCACTTTCGATCAAAACCTATCCTGGAAAAACCATGTTTCCCAAATCTCTCGTCGTTCCATCCATATCCTTAAGCAGTTTAATAGTTCCCGTCACCTTTTTCCAATTAAGACCCGGCAACTCCTAGTTTCCTCTCTTATATTCCCCCATTTCGACTATGGTTGTTTAGTGTATGGCGGTCTTTCTGGTGATATTGAAGCTAAGCTTAAGCGCCTCATGAACTGCTTCATAAGATTTATTTTCAGCATTTCCAGAGACTCTCGCATTTCGCACTGCTACGATGAGTTGAAGTGGCTTTTTCCTGTCTATCGCCGCCAATATTTTTTGGCTTCTTTCCTTTTTCAAGTCATCCAGTCTCAAAGGCCTTCCTATATTTTTCAACTCCTTAAGTTTAAATCCTCCATCCATTCCCGTAACACTAGATCTCGCTCATCTGATCTCTATATTCCCTCTCACCGTACCTCATCCTTTGACAAGTCCTTCCTCATACGTGCTACCTCTCTCTGGAACTCCTTGCCTTCATCTGTCCGCCATGCTCCTACCCTATCCATCTTTAAATCCCGTCTATTCAGTTATCTCCTTTCTATTCAGCTTCCTCCGAAATTCTAATTGTTTTAATTTATTTCCTTAATTTCTGCTGTTTTATTATTTTATTTTTACTTTCATTTTCACTTATTATATTTTCACTTTTGTAAATATTTATTTATTTATTTAATTTCTGTTTAATCACAGGCCAAACTATTAAGGCCTCTAATTGTACCTGTGTTTATTCTTAGGGGACAATTGTCCCAGAATAATAAATTTCTTTTCTATTCTATTCTATTCTATTCTATATAAATACGCAAAAAATAAATTTAAATTCGTAAAAACAAAATTATATGAACATCCCAAGAGCTTTTCTTTTCCTTTCTGTCTTAAATCATACCTTATCTTTCAATAGCTTTCTTAGCTTTTTAAGAAGTTACCACTCATTAAGTAAAAAGCTTCTTATTTGTAAAGATAATTTAACGTAATCACATATAGCATTGATTTGATTTACAGAGTTAATGGAAAATAGGTTTACATAGTTTTCTGGTTCAGGTAAAGCTGTTGCAATATAGTTATTTAATTTATGTGTTCGGAAAGACTGAAAGACCTGGCAGGAGAAAAGGAAGTGGAGCAAGGTGTCTGAAACGTTATTTTTACATAGAGTGCATATATTGGAGCTATCAAAGACATAAGTACAAGAGTTGAAATAGATTTTTGTTTTATTGAGGTTAGTTAATCTAAGCTGGGATAATAAGCGAATTTTTTTGATGGAGATAAGCCAAGATAGATGCAGTTCATTGCTGCCCAGGCTACTTATGTGACGGTACAAAATATTATACCTACACCGGTCAATTACATAGGCGATATCCCTACTTAAACAGTCATTCCAAAGTTGTTTTTCTAAATTTTTAATTTGAGATTTAAGAATAACGGGATCTCCCTGCATGAAATCTAAGGCCCCTATGGAACTTAAAATTGATTTAAACTGCCAATAATGTTAGATGTAATAAAAGAATAACCATGTACATATACATATTTTTCGTTTCATTTCTTCAATAATATTGTGCTGTATTTTTACAGAATTTCTGATCAGTTTTAAAGCAACCGTTGATATTTTGGTAAATTTAAGGATAATGAAAACAAGGATAAAACCAATCCTAATTCAAGTAAATTTACTCAATATTTGCTTTCAATTTGTTATTAGGTTCAATAATAGTGAGAGTTAAAAAGATCTTGGCATTTGTTACGATGTTCATTAAGAAGGAAATTATGACAATATAGACAGGTAACTTTTAATAGTTTTAATTTAAAATATTTTTTTATGTTTTCGAATCTTTTTCTTTAAGTTTAATCATTTTCCTAACCTGAATTTCTGACTTTTTTTTTTTGAAACAAAATTGTTAAATTAA
Organism: Rhodnius prolixus; assembly: GCF_049639745.1. Classification (NCBI taxonomy): domain Eukaryota; kingdom Metazoa; phylum Arthropoda; class Insecta; order Hemiptera; family Reduviidae; genus Rhodnius; species Rhodnius prolixus. The sequence continues at coordinate 3,454,453 of NW_027411635.1, read as the reverse complement.
TCTTGAAATCATCCGATAGAATGCAGTAACCCATTTCTTTATGAATTATGGGGTTCAGATACTTGCGAGGGAGGAGGCTTGTGCTTCGGCTGTCGAGTTATCAACAAACGCCATTTCTGTTTTTACGGATGGTTCATTGATGGATAGGGCAGGTGCTGGTCTCTGCATCTGGGGACCCCAGTTTGGGTTCCAATGGGAACGCACCTGCCTTGATCTTGGTAATTATGCATCTGTTTTTCAGGCGGAGTTGGCTGCCATTGAGATGGCGGCTACTTTACTCCACTGGAAGGGATTTGCCGACACTGATGTTAGGTTCTTCACGGATAGCCAGGCTGCAATTAAAGCTCTGGCCTCTCCTAGTAGGAACCAAATTTCGGTTAATTCTTGTCATGCTGCTCTCAATTTGTTAGGAGCTTTGAACACTGTTTCGGTTGCTTGGTCTCCTGGTCATTCTGGGATTCCGGGTAACGAACTTGCTGATAAAACAGCAAAGGAAGGAGCTGCGTTGATAACAATGACTCCTCAGCCCATTACCCCTGTATCCTATCGACGTTGTAGAACAGAGGTGGAACAGTGGATTTTGAAAGAACATCGGAAACGGTGGAGATCCCGAACTGATTGCCGCCAGGCTAAGGAAATCCTTGGCCTGTCAAGAACGGATATGGTTGGTTTTAGCAGGTCCCGGATCCGCCAGTTGGTTCAGGTGTTGAGTGGACATGCAAATTTAGCATATCATCTTTTTAAATGTGGCCTAATCCAGTCGCCAAATTGTGCTGGCTGTGGTGAGTCCGATGAAACTGTGAGGCACTTTGTTGAGGTGTGCCCAGTTTATTCTAAAACTAGATTCCTCGTCTTCGGAAGGTCAAATGTCTCCCTACCGGAGATTGTAGCATCTGGTAATCTTAATGAACTTTCTAGGTTTATTCAGTGCACTGGGCGATTGAGTCGTCAAGCTCCCTAGTGTCCTGTTGCTACTTTGTTAGGTTATTATATTAGCATCTGGTAATTTTTAGCCGGATTTGTTTTTAAACCCCGGTATCTCTCATGAGATGAGGGGTGGGCGGGGAACAATGGGCATCAGGATTGCCTGCGTTCCTTCCCCCTTTTTGGTGGAACCGCCCGTTTTGTACAATCTAATCTAACCCATTTCTTTATGAACATTTTCTAATCTTTAATAATATTTAGATTGTTATTTTGAGAAAAGTAAATTTTAAATAAATTCTATAATCTAGGGTTAACCTAGGACGTTGATTTTCTGTGTTTTGGGAATATTTATTATTGCAAGATTCTAGTGCAATAGTTGTGCTGTAGTGTAATCACTAAGGAACGGATTTTTATGTATTTAAAAATGCCAAATATTTAATTAAAATATGCATTTATTTTCGTCAATTATGTGGAAAATGTGATTTTCTTAAAATATTTTCTGGAATATTTAAGTAAAATGGACATTTTTTTTTATGAAAATGGAATTTTTTTGGGGGGGGCAAGTTATAATTATTTATACAAGTAAAGAACATTTTTACCATTTATAATAATTTATTAGGAACAAAATAATTTGTTTTTACAAGTTATAATGATTTATACAACAAAGAACATTTTTATTATTTATAAAAAGATGTGTTAAATTTTCAATTTTGAAAACTTCACTCTTCGAAATTGTTTGCAACCACATGAAATTTCAAATGTTGGAACGTAAAGTGACGACGATTTGGGCGTAAGATGGACTTGTAACGACTAAAAGATCGTTCAACATCTACAGATAGGTGCCTTACTGAAAGAAGTTATCTCGTTGGTTGTAAAGGGTACACGATGTTCTGAGGTGACTTCTGTTCCACTGATAATATCAGAAATCTGACAGATGGTCTCCCACCCTTTGTTCTTGCTCAGTACTTCTACCAGTTTTGATCTGATCAGATCTCCCTTACTCCCAGGTATTCCTTCCACCTTTTCGATGACTTTTTTAACGTTGGACACGTTTTCTGTCAGTCGAACATTTTGGGACTCAAGTTGGGTAATGGCTTGTGCAAGAAATACGCAATGGTCAGAAATGAATGCAAGGTCGTTCCTTAAATTAGGTTTCTCGAATAAAGACTTGGCTGTATTTATCGCTACTGCTTCGTCTTCGAGATGTGAAAGGACGTTCTTGATTTTATTGTAGTTTTCATAGTAATACTGAGCTGTTTCCAGCCAAGTACCCCATCTTGTCAATATTGGTTCTGGTGGAAGGCACAAGTCTGGATAGAGATCTTTTAGCATTTTAATGCGACTTGGTGCTTTTAAGAACACTTTTTTAACCGAGGAGATTAAGGAATCTACGTCACTGAACAAAGATCGGATAGTTTCTGCAACTCGATGCAAGTCATGAGCAATACACGTCACATGAATTATCTTAGGATAAAATACCTGAATAGATTGCCCAGCCTTGACCATGTTGGGGGCAGCATCAGAGAGAAACAAAAGAACTTTTTCGTTCAAAACTCCACTGGGCCATAGGATATGCATTGAGGCATCGAAGAATCGTGAAATGGTGGAATGATTGCTTTTTTCGAGAACCTCACAGTTCAAAAGGAATGGCTTTGAATCCACATCAGCATCACTATCAAGTTTTCCAATAACTGCATTGGCAATATACCTGCCCTCAACGTCAGTGGTTTCATCAATTGACACCCAAATCGGTCCATCTTTGATATGTTCTCGAATTTTGGTTAGTGTGTCTTTATAGATATCTTCCAGGTAGTTTTTCCGCAGAGTGCTCTCGTCAGGCATTTTTTTCCCCAATATAGGTCTCTAAGAATCCTTTGAAATGAGGATTTTTAAGTTTGTGGAAAGGGATATCTGCTCTAACCAAAGCCCGACACAGATCTGTACTCAGAGTAGACTTACTTGATGATGGAGATGTAAGGAAGGCTTGATAGGACGTCCTCTCTTTCTTTCTGTTTTTATTCTCTATGTGCGATCCGGTGGCAATATGTTGGGTGACTTGGGAACGTTGAGAGCAAGAAACGCGCTTGTCACAAGCTGTGCAGTACAAAATGTCTCCATCACTTCGAAAAAGTTCTGCTGGAAACTCGCGAAGATATTTAGCAACCAGTTGTTTGTTTGAGGCCGATGTTCGTGGCATTTCACCCAAAAAAGAATACACTAAGTGACCGAAAGAAATGAATTGGACACTTCAACGAACGAACTGAAAGAACAGACAACGTCAGACAACTTCAAAGAACTAACAAGTGCCCGTCACTGTTTAGCAGCATTCTGTATAAATTACAATAACCATTGTACCCACTGTGATTCACAGCCCTACAGTTTGTGGTTCACAGTTCCTGTCAACCACCTCCCAATTATGAAAATATGCCCAAAATGAAAAATATGAAAAAATATGTACATATTTTGATTATATATGTAGAAATATTTATTTATTTTAATCAAATATGTATAAATATGCGATAACATCCAAATATGTGGAAATATGTGAAATAAAAGTAGACTCAAACGGCTTAAAAAGTGTAAGTATGAATACTTCTAGTTGAAAAACGTCTGTAAATTGCCTAGAAAAAAATATGTAAATACATACGAATCCGTTCCCTAGCTAATCACTAATGCTATACATGAATATAGATTCAAGCACTTGTATCTGACACCCATAATATTTGGTTAAAAAAAATATTCATATACTGGGTATTATTTATTTCCATGCATTTATCCCAGCTAAGTCTAGGATATTGAAAACTATTTGTTGAGTAAAATTTGTATACATTTCTGCTAATTTCAGAGCGACAAACTCCCCAATCGGAACTGAAGGTTCTCTGCTTTCACGTTTTCCCAAATATGGAAAGCCTTTTATCGCATCGAACGCTAGCCAAGATTTGATACCCAAAGTTGTCCGGTTTATTTGGCATGTACTGAGTAAATCTTCATCTTGACTTTGTTGGGAACAATTGCCCTTGGAAGAGATATATGCTCTTGGTTAGAACAGTTTTGACAGTTCTCTACGAATTTGTTCCAAAATTTAGAAATCGAAGCAAATTTAGCGGTTTGTAAGCGATGATTTCTTTGATCCACTCGAATAAACCTCACAATTTCCGTCTATACAATTCTGCTCATAGTGTTTGAGAAGAATGTTCGTCCCTATTTTTTGTTCCATAGAAAAGGGCAATATCGTACATTTTTTGCCTCATATGCACCACATGCAAACAATAATCCGATAAATGCATTATCAAATTGAGTTTTGAGAGAATTCTGTTACAAAATAATAATAATAATAATAAATAAATAAAATAAATATTAAAATAAGTAAATAAAATGAAAATATTCAGCCGGTCAATTGACCGGTCGCGGTAGTTAAGACGGACTACATATTTTTCTCAAAAATCAAATATTAGAAAAAGAAGTGAATATTAAAAAAACAATTGTATACATATTTTAGGAAAAGTCGTGAAGTTTAATGGCGATATGATAACGTTTAGAAAATTTAAACCAAATTTAAAAAACGGTCAATTGACCGGTCGTGGTAGATTTAGTGTTAATGTGAATATAACAAACATTGCTTCGTACTATAACTAACTCGCAAAATAAAGTAACGCAACGAGGCCCAGTCTCATTAACTCGAAGTCTAGTTTTGCAAATTTTGTTTTATTCTACTTAAAACTTAAAATAAGATAGTTATTAGTGCTGAGAATAGTAATTCATCAGCTTACCATTATTAATCAGGACCACAATGCAGTGTAAGGTGAAACCGATTGTTCTGGACTGTTCGGTCAGTGAAAACCGTCTGGTCTTATTTATTTTGGGCCCTACTGTTAACCCTTATTTATTTAAAGACTGCTGGTCTCGAGGCAGTGTTCTTTCTTTACAGAAAACTGTCCATTATCGGAACGAGAGCTCTGATTCACCGCTACAAAGAGAATAGCTAAGGACTCAAAACTCTCATTGCGAGAGAGAGTTAGGGAATGTGAACAAACTTAAAGAAAAACAACGATTTGTGCTTTTTTTGGTATAACAGCAAGCTATTCAATCTTCTCTATTAATGCAAACAAATTCTTTATTAATTTTAAATTCTTCTTCTTTTTTTTAAAGTATATTTAAATAGTACAGATAGATCAGAAGGTTATTCTTTACATACTAACGGTAACCTTGCATCCATTGAAACTGCACTGGACGAAATCAACGATGGAAGAAGATATTAGCCGATGCAAGGAAGTTCTCGACCATAGAACGAGAATGCGAGCAAGTATTTAGTTTATCACATATTGTACAGCGGATTCTGTCCCAAACATAAATGACCTGCAATATCTGTTGTGGATTCGTTGAAGGTAAACGTTTCTATAATGTGTGAAAAGCATGTGTAATATAGTGAACTGGAGTTTGCCTATGGCAGTGATGGCGAACCTATGACCCGCGGGTCAGACACTGACCCGCGCAAGCTTTTTCACTGATTCACAATTGCTAGGCAACCATTTGATTTAGATTTTCTAATTGTGTGGATAATTTATATTCTACACTGTATTTTATTCAATCACGCATTGACACAAAAGCAATTTAAATGCTATCTTATAACCTTTAGTTTGATCATTACAGTTCTAAAACGCAAATGACGACAAATGCTTTTGTAGTATTTGAAATAAAGCAAAAGTGTTTACAAAATATCAAATAAAATGTATAATTTTACTCATATTTTGTTTGTTAAAAAATCGACAACCCAAAGCAAATAACCATATTTAGATTTTTCTTCAGATAAAACACACTTTTGTAAGGTTTTTGTTCAGTTATGTTTGTAAAAAGAGACTTCCATAGCACTTGTTTCGTCCCGTTTTACCCGTTAAGCCAACTGAATTATTTTAAAGATTTTTAGTTTTGAAAATATTCAGTTTAAAATTTTTAAACTTAACTCTCGTGCAAATGGGCATTAGTGTTAAGCTAGTACTTAAAAAAAAAAAAAAAATGAACAAAATTTGACCCACGTCTCAAAAAGGTTCGCCATCCTTGGCCTATGGGTTTAGTTAAAAACCAAATTTAAAAGTTGCATAGCACCAGTTACTGTCAGCAGGCGCTCTGTATGTGTTTTACGATTATCTGTGGATGTTAAGATTAAGATTTTGAACCGGGAAGAGGATCTACGGCACCGCAGGCAAAAGAGTCTTATTGTGCAATCTCCTTTGGATCTAGTAGATGAAACCTCCTCTACTAAAGAGGTAGAGGACTTTCCCTACTAGTTCTTTTTGCGCTACTATCTCCTTTGGAGTCTCAAGGTTCCAAAGATTTCATAGCGCAAACGCTCGATTGCAACACAATCTAACAACAAGGGAGAGGCCGTCTCCTCCTCTTCCTGACACAATCTGCACAAAGGTTCCGAGCTGATAAGCCCCATCTTGTGCAGATGCTTCCTGAACCTACCGTGCCCCGTGGATAGGCCTGTAATCAGAGTAATCTGATTTCTGCCCAAACACAGGGTCTCTTTGGCTCTTTGCTTACACAGCCAAGGCATCATAGACTTGCTGTGTATAACCCCAGGACACACCACCCAGTTCTTCTCGTGCTCCCTCCCAGATCCAATCTCTGAGAGCTGCACGAACTGAGCCCTTGGTGATCCCTTTTGAGGATGTTTTTTTATTGAATTGAATTGTTTATTGAAACCAACTCATTACATTTACATACATTTATATATTATAATTTGCATCTGGGGTCTAGCCCCATACAAAAGGAGAAAAAAGTTCTCTCTCTCTCTCTCTCTTCTTTTGAGGATGTTTATCTTAGTATTATGGTCTAGACCACATAAGAATAATTAAATGATTTGTCCCTCCGTAATTAGTACACATGAGTTACATTAGCACGTGCTTGACTTTAAATTTATAATATTTGTTCCCTTCACAATTGAAGAGCTTGGTGCAAAAAGGAGTTATCTATGTTACAGTTTTTTAAAATTTTTAGTAGGGACAAAAAACTAAATATGCTTTAACATGTATTCCTTATGTTGTGTCTGCTGTAAAGATTAGTTAATATATTGTGTTGGGGTCATTTGGGGCTCAATTTGAACTTTCTAGGGCATTTTTTAAGCTTGCTATAAGCAAAAAGTTATTTTGCAGCTAACTCCTTTTTTTTTGCACCAAAATCATAATTTTCAGTAAAACTTGAGTACATATTAAGTACTTTAGTCAACAGATTTCTTGTTTTTGAGCTTTTAAGTGGCATTTTGTGTCTTGTCGAAGCGAATGTTAGATATATTATTATGCCTGTCAAAATGAAAAAATAATAATATTTGCAGCGCACGCCTCACAACCTGAGTTAAATCATGTTTGATTGATTGCGTCATCTTTTCTGTTTGGAGCAAAAGAAAGTTATCTGCTGTAGAAAACTCAAATCTAACCTAGATTAGAGAATAAGTAATAATAAACGAGTCTGCATAAAGACTCGTTTAAGGCACCAAAAGATGTAGAATTGAACATACATTAGGGGGCGCCACTATACACATTTTCTGAAAAAAAAAATGTAGATAACTCCTTTTTGCACCAAGCTCTTCAATTAAACTACAGATTACTAATTGGACAATTTAATATGGCTTTGAACTTAGTCTCGGACAGAGAATATTATCTCTACAATTAAAGTATTGACTGATACATGAAATGTTGACACAGGGAAAGAATGGCCATTAAAACATTATATTACAATCTCGTTCTAGACACATAATTGAGAGATAACACAGGGAGGACATACAAGAAAAGATGATAAGTAGCCAGATTCGGCAGTAACAACCGACTAATCCATGCGAGATCCTTCTGTTTAGGTCGGCACAACTTGCTGGCAAGATGGCGCCAACAGCTTCAAATTCAAACACTCTCTTTGAGAACCGAACATGTAAATTAAAATGAACATCGTTATGAGATTGCTATGTTATTTTAGTGAGTTTTGATGTAAAGCGAGTAAAGATGTTTAAGAGAACAACAGCACAATTACGTAACTTTTAGAACCACATAAGTGATAATATTACCAAAGAATGGAAACGAAACAAATTGAAAAGGTGAGCAGTGAAACATTATAATAAAGCATCACTTTCCGAACGAGCTGATTTTAAATTAATCCTTTAGGAGTCTAAATAATCCGTGGCCTAAAGCTCTGAAATGAGATCAAGTCGGCAGTAAGTAAAACTAGTATTTTTTCGCAGTTTTTTAATTTTAATTTTTGGTATTTGGTACTGTGTTCACTTTGTTACCTTAAGTTAGTAATGAAGCAAGACAAAACCTGTAACAAGATAGTACCTAAATTAATATCCTTGTGGATAGCTTTGTAAATATACATTGTTGCTAAAGTAATTAGCCAAGGAAACAATCTTTTGGTTTCATTTCTCTTCATGAAAATGTTTTTGAATGCGGAAATATGTGATTGTGCCATTACCCATGTTTTTTGATTGGTTTAAAACAAAACTATTTGTTTCCTACTCGTTGAAAATCTTATTTGTTTTAATGCGTCTTATAAAACAAATATAACTTACTCCTAATTTTATAAATTTTGATTTTAGATGTACAAATGCTTTTCAATCTGACTATCATGCAGATTTCAACGATTGAAGATTGGAATATCATCTTGGATTGTATACTTTTTTAAAGTACACATGCTTTGAACAGTTTACAAGATTCATCTACAATTACATCTACTTCTTGCGTAAAGGAATTTTCAATTTTATTTAACATGGATTTTCATCCTTTTACGAGGGTCGTTTGAAACGTCCGTGCAAAAATAAAAACTACTTAATTGTTTGGGGTAAACCTTTTTTATTTTTCAACATAGTCTCCTTTTAGGCTTATACACTTCGTCCAACGCTGCTCTAGTTTGTTGATCCCTTCCGAATAAGAGGATTTGTCCAAGTCTGAAAAATAGCCATTCGTTTCTGCAATCACCTCCTCGTTTGAATAAAATCTTTTTCCCGCCAGCCATTTCTTCATATTGGGGAACAAATAATAGTCCGAGGGAGCCAAGTCTGGAGAATAGGAGGGGATGTGAAACGAGTTGGAACCCTATTTCCATTAATTTTGCGACCACAACTGCTGAGGTGTGAGCTGGTGCGTTGTCGTGATGGAAAAGGACTTTTTTGTGGGCCAATCGTGGGCGTTTTTCTTGCAGCTCGGTTTTCAAACGGTCCAATAACGATGAATAATATGCACCTGTAATAGTTTTACCCTTTTCCAGATAGTCGATGAGGATTATTCCTTGCGAATCCCAAAAGACAGTCGCCATAATCTTTCCGGCCGAAGGAACGGTCTTCGCCTTTTTTTGGCGCAGATTCCCCCTTGGTAACCCATTGTTTAGATTGTTCTTTGGTCTCAGGAGTGTAGTGATGTATCCATGTTTCATCCACAGTGACGAAACGACGCTTAAAGTCCTGCGGATTTTTCTGGAACAGCTGCAAACCGTCCTTGCAACACTTCACACGATTTCGTTTTTGGTCAAGCGTGAGCAATCGCGGCACCTATCTTGCGGATAGCTTTGTCATGTCGAAATGTTGATGCAAAATATTATGTACCCGTTCATTCTAGATGCCCACAGCACTAGCAATCTCACGCACCTTCCCTCTTCTGTCATCCATCACCATATCATGGATTTTTATCAATGATTTCTGGAGTAGTAACCTCAACAGGGCGTCCAGAACGTTCAGCGTCACTTGTGCCCATATGGCCACTCCGAAAACTTTGAAACCACTTATAAACTGTTCTAATCGAAGGTGCAGAGTCACCATAATGTTTATCAAGCTTCTCTTTAGTCTCCTGAGGCGTTTTGCCTTTCATAAAGTAGTGTTTAATCAACACACGAAATTCTTTTTCGTCCATTTTTTGAAAATCACTCGACTTCCTCGATTCAAACGAATGCCAAACACAAAGAAATAGACCGATCTGGCTGAAACTTGGTGTGTGTTCTTCCAAGAGATGCTACTAACTAAATATAACCTCGATACGCGCCAGTAGTGCTATCTCTCTGACTTTGCACGGACTTTTCAAACGACCCTCGTACATAATGTATACAAATTTTACATCTTTATTAAAATTAAATTGCACCTTACATATGACCTTACATATTCTACTTACATATGACCCGGTGAGAATGAAGTGAATTAAGTCCATTTTGAGCAGTTTTGAGATAAAATGAGTTTTGTGTTTTGCTCTGTGAAAAAATGCAGATAATAAAAATATCTTTATTATTTTTTTTTAATTATTATTACATAGAATCAAATTTTTTGTTGTATATTAGAATGTAATGGGAATTTTAAATTATTTTAGAAAATGCAAAAATGTGACTTACTTCATTGTCATTCTCAACACAACGGCATTTTAAAAACAAGATTAAGTTTAAGATTCTAATAGGGCAGCCTCAAGACCTACGCCACTGCGACCCCTTTGGATCTATTGTGGCTCCCCTCACTTTAAAGCTCACCCTTCAGACCTGTCCTTTTAATCAGACTCTTAATGCTGGAGAGTGACTCTTGGGTAAAGCTCACAGGCCTTGGTTTTTCCTTAGCCACACAAGCCCCTCACACTAACACAACACGTGCAGTGCCCGTTTCCTCCTCCTCCTGACAGAACCTACAAAGGCTATCATCTGCCAGGCCCATGCGATGCATGTGTTTTTCTGAGCCTGCAGTGGCCCAGTTAATAAGCCTACAATTATCTTTATAGCCCCACGGCCTTGACGGATTAATTCTGCAGTCAGCCTCGGCGAATAGCCTCTGATGAACTCCTTCGCCTGTCTCTGCCCAGTGGTGGCGAACCACCACTCCTGAGACCTACTCTGCACCCACAAATTTAATGGCCGCAGTCTTAACACACTTCGAAACCCCAAAACAGGGCTCCGGGCCAACGAAGTGTCCCGCTGCCTCCCTTGCCATGAGCCCTCACAAATTTCCAATAGGGTTAAGATCTAGACTAACAGCCAACCAATTCAAAATATTGGGCCCGAAATCCTCAAACCACTGTTTTGTGGACCTTGCTTTGTGAATCGGTGCATTTTCTTGATGGAAAATTATCTCTTCTTCTTCTAGTAATGTAATAAAAGGCAAAAGAAATTATTCCAACACTTTTTGATAACTTACTGCATTCATTTTGCCAGTGATGAATGCAATTTGAGACTTGCCCTTTTCATTGAAAGCAGCCCAAACCATCACTCCACCAACCCAATGTGACCTTCGAGAGAATTTTTTTTTTCCTTTCTTATGTCGTGCCAGTAACAGTTGAAACCGTCGTGGCCATCAAGATTAAACATTTTTTCGTCACTGAAAATCACCCTGGACCAAATTTCGCTTTCCTGGATGTGTTTTTCAGCAAACTGCAAACGCCGTTTTAAATGATGTTTTTTTTGAGCTGCAGTTTTCTTGTAATTTTACAATATTTTAAATACCTGGTTTAAGCTATCCACTTCCGTATTAAGCTGGCATCAAACTCTAGGTTAAATCGCTTCACGATCTGAGCAGAAGAAGCATCAGTTTTTGAAATTTCTCTTAAAACGGCGCGTTTCACATAACCGGAAAATCTTGGAGGCCTCCCAGTTCTTTTATTTTTTCCACAATTTTCTTGGCCTAACTTTAAAAAGTTTTTAATCACACATTGGGAGCGGTTTAGATCACTAGCGTTTTGCCTTTGTGTCATGCCGACTCTTTTTAAGACGATTATTCTTTGTTGCTCAGTTTCACATAATTGAATCCCGCCCGGCATATTTTAAATTAAGAAAATCAGCACGAATACTTACTCTTTGATATAAAAAGGTGAACTGAATTGATATTCTTTCAGAAACATAAAATTAAGTTAAAAATAAACCTTGATCAAAACATTGAGTTTATATTTATTCACAGCTTCAGCGAACATAAGATATGTTTTCATGATACGGATTTTGAGTGCTTTCTGACATAGTATTAATATGAAATACAGTTTAAATAATAGTATTGTTGTACAGATTTAAAAATATTTCAATTTTATCTAGTGAGTTTATACTTTTTCACAGGACTGTAGGTGAGGGATTAGCTATGCGGTCCGCGTATTGGATTCCCACTCGGTGGTCCCGGGTTCGAATCCAGCTGAAGGCTCTTAGATTTTTCTCTTTTTCTAGGAGCTTCTTACAGCTCACTGTCCCGGTGATGGACAGTGTTGTTGCTAGTAACAAGAGAAAACTGTCCGGAGGCCGGCAGTGCACTGGTAAAAGCTTCGGGCGCCAATCAGATTAACCGGGACGCGCCTTAAAATCATTAAAAATAAATAAATAAATGAAAAATAAAGATAATATGGTAGATTAGCATTATGCAGGTTGGACGGCTTTATTCGGTAAGCTTTTGCCTCGCAAAATTAATTTATTTTCTTTACAGTTTTTTCATTAGGGTAGCTGTAATAAAGAGCGATCTTGCAAGGACCTGCTTAATCATGACAGCGCCACTCCTTAACACCTACTTCTATTTATACCACCTACAGGAAATTAAACTTCACTACCTTGCCCTCGGTTGTAAAAAAATAAAAGATAGAAGAAAACTGATCCAATGAAATGGCCACACAGTGCAAATCCAGGCTCTATCAAATGGAAAACTTAATCCCAACTCTGAGTTAATCTTACAACCTTTTTTGTCACCTTAAAACTTAATTGAATATTATTGCAATTCTAGTAAATAGTATCCACCCACTTTTGGACACACCAACTCCTGTAGCCATTAGCAGCTTATCTCGCCACAATCAATTTCTTTTAAAGTTTTCAATTTTTGAAATCGCCATATTTCAAGCTACGAGGTGTGGCTATTAAATAACGAGACTATTGCTGTAAAACATTTTATTTTAAATTTATACATATTTAGTTATTATCACCTTCAATATACACCACTCCCCTATCACTACAACGCTCCATGCGAATTTACCATTGTTCGAAACAGTGCTGGAAGTCTTTTTTCTGTGAGCTCCTGCATGGCGCGTACCGCTTTTTCTTTCACAGCTTCAACGGGACTGAAATCCGTGTTCCCTTTTAATGCAGATTTGACTTTGGGGGAACAGATAAAAGTCACACGGGGGCCAGGTCTCAGGCAAATAAGGGCGGTTGGCCTTAAAACTGGGATGTTGTACTTGGCTAGAAACGTCGTATTGACAGACAATGCAGTGTGAACCGGCGCGTTGTCTTGATGGAGAACCCATCAAGACTTGTTCTTCCAACAAATCGGGTCGTTTTTTTCCTTACTCTTTGGAGTTGGGCGAGCACATCACGGTAGTAATGTTGATTAATTATAATCGATATTTTCATGCGTTTTGGACGTGGAAGGGCGACCCAGGGCGGTCATCATCTCCGACTTCTTCTCGGCCATCTTGGAAACGCTTGAACCACTCAAAAACTCGCGCACGTGATTAACATTCATCGCCATAAACTTCTTTTATTAAAAGATAAGTTTCAGTAGTGGTTTTACCAAGTTTCATGCGAAATTTCACGATAATTCGTTGCTCTACTACATGTGTAGTATCATGTTTTCGGTATACATCCTTAACAAAAACTTACAGTTTAAAATGTTAAGTATAAGGGTTGATTAAACGCCAAAAGGTACACAAATCAGCAAGTACCCAACATTTCATTCAAGCTTAGTTGATATAATTTAAGTAATTTTGCTGCATTAACTTTTCCTTCACATTTTTTAGAAATTATTAGATGTCACAGACCCTTAACTGCGCTACGCAGTTTACAAAAAAGGTAACAACAAGAACAACAACAAGAACAAGAACAAGAACAATTTTTGAAAATGCCGTTTTTGCTCATTTTCGGCAACTTTTTTCTCGAAATCTATTAGATCTGGGTGGTTGCAAAAAAATTACAGTTATTAAGGAGGGTTTGCCCTATATTTTAAAGAAAATTTGGGAATTTTATCTTTTATAGAAAAAGAGAAAAAAATTGTCAAAGTTAGGTGTTTTTCAACGTTTCGCTTTTTCGTGCAGTTTTTGACGATCAACCCTTATACAACTGTCCTACCGGACAGTTTTAATAAATTTATACGGTTAGCGTATTGTATGGTTACCTGATCTTTTACCTGAAATCCACGGACACCTGGCAGCTCCATGTACACAGATGACCGTATCGTTACTGTTGTCGTCCACTGATGAGAGTTAAGTTTCTCAAAGTAAATTCAATACTACTATTATTATAGTACTTGATAAAACATAATATTCTTGTTCTGGCACAATTGAAGTCACAAGTATTTTTGTGATGAATGTATTTTTAGTAATACATATGTCATCACTTGAACTAAGTTTTGTAGCAAATTCTTGACAAGTCATAGGAAAGTTAGTAATGATAGTTAACGGGGACATTCCAGGGGACACTTTTCAATTGGGGACAGAATAACGGATTCCGGGGACTGTTCCCGGGAAACGGAGACGACTAGTAACCTTAGCGTATTGGATTCTCGCGTAGAAATACCGGGTTCAAATCCAGTTGCTGGCCCCTTAGATTTTTTTTTTTCTTTCTAGAATCTTCAAACAGCTCACTGTCCGGTGAGATGGACAGTGTTGTTGTTTGTAACGAGAGAACACTGTCCGGTGGCCAGCAGTGAACAAAGTTGCGGGCGCTAATAATCTCAGATGTTGATGAGCCTTAAATCATTAAACAAAAAGTAAAAAATAAAAAAAAATTGTGTCTGCCTATGTGGAAGTACGAGTATGTATCCGCCATAACTGAAAATTGGCAAATCACAGAAGTTTGAAATTGTGATATTTAGTAAGGTTTAACCCTGAAACCCGATATTACACTTTTCGTATAATAAAATAATAATAATAAAAATAAAATAAAATAAAATAAATAAATAAATAAATCGGCCAAAAACAAAACCAAAATAATAGTAATAAATCAAAACGAAAGTAATAAATAATAATTTTTCCTATTCTTGCTATTAGGCGATCGGCATTAATAGCAAGAAACAAACGTTTGGCACCGCATGAACCAGATTATTGGGTATATTATTTAATTTTTTGTTTTTAAATTATTATTTTTGAAGTTTTAAAACTAAACCTACCGACATTTACGAGGGTCGTTTGAAAAGTCCGTGCAAAAATAAAAACTACTTAATTTTTTGGGGTAAACCTTTTTTATTTTTCAACATAGTCTCCTTTTAGGCTTATACACTTCGTCTAACGCTGCTCTAGTTTGTTGATCCCTTCCGAATAATAGGATTTGTCCAAGTCTGAAAAATAGCCATTCGTTTCTGCAATCACCTCCTCATTTGAATAAAATCTTTTTCCCTCCAGCCATTTCTTCATATTGGGGAACAAATAGTAGTCCGAGGGTGATCCACAGTGACGAAACGACGCTTAAAGTCCTGCGGATTTTTCTGGAACAGCTGCAAACCGTCCTTGCAACACTTCACACGATTTCGTTTTTGGTCAAGCGTGAGCAATCGCGGCACCCATCTTGCGGATAGCTTTGTCATGTCCAAATGTTGATGCAAAATATTATGTACCCGTTCATTCGAGATGCCCACAGCATTAGCAATCTCACGCACCTTCACTCTTCTGTCATCCATCACCATATCATGGATTTTATCAATGATTTCTGGAGTAGTAACCTCAACAGGGCGTCCAGAACGTTCAGCGTCACTTGTGCCCATATGGCCACTCCGAAAATTTTGAAACCACTTATAAACTGTTCTAGTCGAAGGTGCAGAGTCACCATAATGTTTATCAAGTTTCTCTTTAGTCTCCTGAGGCGTTTTGCCTTTCATAAAGTAGTGTTTAATCAACACACGAAATACTTTTTCGTCCATTTTTTGAAAATCACTCGACTTCCTCGATTCAAACGAATGCCAAACACAAAGAAATAGACCAATCTGGCTGAAACTTGGTGTGTGTTCTTCCAAGAGATGCTACTAACTAAACATAACCTCGATACGCGCCAGTAGTGCTATCTCTCTGACTTTGCACGGACTTTTCAAACGACCCTCGTATGCATAACTACCGAGACCGGTCAAATGGCCGGACTTTAAAATTTCTTATTATAGAATGAAGATAATAATTATTTAACAATGAAAAAGCGTAGTTTCTTTTGTTTAAAAATAAATCTCGTAGATTTTACTCTTTGTTGCATCATTTTTTATAATTATAGGCTTTTCAATTGCACATTTCCCGCATACGTATTTTTTACAGTTTAGACAGCACTTTTTAGTCTTATTGCCTTTGCAGTATCTTATTTGGCTATTTGCTGACCACTTGTCATGCTTTTGCAATGGTAACACAAATTTTGCCTTGAAATTTCACTTCAGGTAGATTTTTTACAAAAAAATCCATGCATTTATCCCGGAGCTAAGTCTAGGATATTGAAAACTATTTGTTGAGACCATCTCCGAGATTTTCCACGGTTATATTTCTTCCACGAGCTGTGTACATTTCTGCTAATGAAGGCAAAAACTCATTTATTGAAATTGCTGATTGCGTGCTGATTTGTTTTTTTTTTCGATATCCACGGAGTCGTCCACAAAGAAGTTTCTACCTCAAGGTTAAACGGTCAATCAAACACTTTTACCGAGAGGTTCTTGGAAAAACTTCGAAAAAGGGTCCATTCGTGTGTGAGACCAAACATCAAGAACAAGTGTGGGTGTTGCATCACGATTATGCTCCTTGTCACACAGCAATTTCAATAAACGGTGTTTTTGGCCAGTAAAAACATTCCTGTGGCTCCTCAGCCTGACTTGAGTCCTTGTGACTTTTTTTTCTCTTCCCGAAGTTGAAAAATCACCTCAAGGGAACTCATTTTGGGACAGTCGAAAAGATTCAAACGGCTGTAACCGACCAGCTGAAGGCTATTCCAGTATCGGAGTTCGAGCACTGCTATGAGGAGTGGAAGAAACGTCTCCAGCGCTGTGTGGCTTCAGAAGGAAGTTATTTTAAAGGTGACAATATAGAATTGTAATTCTTTTTGAATAAAAAAATTTTAAAAAGTCAGTCTCATTACTTAATTTACAGACCTGGTGATGTTAGCAAGCAATTAATTGGAACCAATGCAATCAATAAGAAAGGACTCTTAAATTACATACTATTAATAATTATTTGGAATTGGTCCTATAGGTGTGAAGAAAAAGCATGAGAAGAGATGCAAGGAGCAGGCTCTGTGTAGGCGTACATACTGCTAAGGGTGGCCAGATTTTTACAGGACAACGAAGTGGGTGGTGAAGAGTTGGCCAAGGATATATAAGCAGGACATATCGTTCTCTCAGCCATCAGATACCCAGCTTCATACCAACTGAATACAGTTTGATCATAGTAGTGCATGCGACATTGTTTTTTCTTTTAAATCTTACAATGTCTTACACAGTTGGGACTATACTTGTAACAGCCGTTCTCGTCTCGACTTGCGCTGTGATAAACTCAGGTTTGTTATCAATTTAAAACAGTTTCCACATTAAAAGTTTTAGTTAAAAAAAAAAATATCAAACTAATTTTTGCACAAAAATCTAAAATTTAAGACACCGCCTTCTCTTACTGGATTTGTTATAATTTTCTTCAAATATTTACTTAGTTTCTATCAAATAAGTGAATAAAAATTTTCCCCGTTTTTCACCTTACCATTCTAGTAAGGTGAAATCCATTTTCCATCTTATTAAATTTTTTACTAAGTAAAAATGTAGACCATGGAAAGGAAGAAGTAGTCATCAAATGTGCCGTTTATTTTGAAAGTAAGACAAGTCCATTTTTTGTTATTTCGAGCTATTTAAGGTTTTGCGTTTCAATAAATTTAAAAATATTGGTAAATATTAATAGACATATTTTGTGGTGTTAGATAATGTAAGTTTATAATCCAATAGTGTTTATAGTGCTGGCTAAGAAAATAAAGGTTTTATTATAACTAAATGGACTTGCCTCACTTTCAAAATTAATGAATTATTGTAATCGTTGATTTAAATGGATAATATTTCAGTCGTATCAGTCTTTTTTTAACAATAAAAACAAAATACTAATCAATAGTTCAAGTATTCTTCTTTTTTTGAATCATTTTGGTCCGAATTGCCTTCGTATTCAGATTCTGATTCCAAGATCCTTCTTTTATTACCGATTGTCATGGGGTCTTATTTCTACAAACATAATAAAATTACTTGGAAATGAGGATTTTATTGAAATGGCTTTATTACCCAGAAAAGTATTTTTATTTTATACTTGTTACCTACCAAATTCATTTTCAGATGCATCAGAGTTATAACTACTGTTGTAATCGGTTTCAGCCATTTTTTTTTCTTTTTATAAAATAAACCACAATCCGTTATTAATTTTTCGAATAATGAAACTTTTTTTCGTACACCGAGCTCAAAACAACACAACTTACTTGATAGTCGATAATATAAGTCGAATGTTATACAATTTACAGTTTTTCAGAGCCAATAGTACTAAAATTTCCCGATGTTGGTGTTATTATCGAAACACAAAATTAAGATGGACTTATTATTATTAAATAATAATAAATTTTATGAAATATTGTACCATCACCGATTACCAATATCAAAGATAGATAGATAAGACATGATGTTAAACCATCACATTTGCTTCACCATACAGCAACAGGAGTTAAATTTTGCTGTACGGTCAAATAATTTCAACCTAAGATGGACTTCCACCATTTTCAAATTAAACATATTTACAATATTGTTAAGAGCTAAAACTTCCCTCTCCCAAATATTAGGATTCTGATTTTTTTTTGACTCTAAATTGTTTACCGATAAAAAGATAATACTAAGTTTTATCTATAATTACCATTATCTTTTATTTTTTTCAAAAATAGACTTGCCCCATTTTCAAAATAAGCGGCTCAAATAATGCTGCCCGTTGTTGGCTGAGCTGTGGAGCACAGAATTGAGAACCTTCCATTACCGGAGCCGTTGCTCTTTTGAGAGATTTTTTTTTATTCCTCAAAAGAGCAATCGATTAATGAATTGTACCACCTATAGTCGAGAACAGATCCTATTCAATCATACGATCGTTAATAACATGCTCAAAAATGATTGACGCCCTTTAGTTCCACAACAGCAATAGTTTTGGTTTTATCAAATCTTGAATCTTCATTGAACAAGTCCAATTTATGTGATATACATAAACGAAAGTCTGGATGCTCATAAACTATATCCAGAGATGTATGCTTTCTCAGCCGCCACTTCTTTTGAGATTAGCTGCGTTTTTTGTATACAGGGTGACCAAAGTTATATGCTCCACCCACTTTTTTTTAAAACAGCGGGAAATTTCGAAAAAATAAAAAACACGTATTTAATCATTTTTAGTCTAGTTTATTTTCAATGATTGACCCATTTTTTTAAACCCCTGTATGTCGAGATACAGCATCCAACTTTTGTTTTTCAAATGGAACGTTATATTTTTTGTTGCATATTTTTATAGTATTTGAGCTCCTAAAAAAAAAAAAAAAAAAAAACATTTTTTGAAATCGGTTAGGTTTATCAAAAGTTATGGTAATTTAAAATATGAAAAACAAATTTCAGTTTATTGTCAAAATTACGTTATTTTTTTTAAAGAATCTGTTCAAACTGGGCACAATCAACGGATAGGCAAGCCAAAACTCTGGACTCACACGTTTTGCTTGTAGCATCACTTTTGGTGGCAAAGTCAAGATCTAGGCAGGCTAGAGTTATTCGACGTTCAGGTTGTTTTTTCTACAAACGTTTGGTGTGGAGTTTTAGGAAATCAACCAATCGGCCCATTCTTCTACAGAGAGAACTTAACTGGTGAAAGGTATCCAACTTTTTTTTAAGAGACATTTTGCCAGTTCTGCTTGAAGATGTTCATCTACAACGACGGCTAGATATGTATTTTCACCAAGATGGTTGTCCGGCACATAATGCGAGAGTGGTTCGAGGTTATCGGGACCGAAATTTCCATGAAAAGTGCTTAGGGACTCATTGTCCCATCCAATGGCCACCTCGATCTCCGGACATAACCCAAATGGACTATTTTTTGTGAGGATACCTAAAAAATAAAGTGTAAAGTATCCTTAATCCCGTGGCTTCAATCGATGATCTGAAACGTCGAATAACTCTAGCCTGCCTAGATCTTGACTTCGTCACCATAACTGCTGCTACAAGCAAAGCGTGGGAGTCCAGAGTTTTGGCTTGCCTATCCGTTGATTGTGCCCAGTTTGAACAGATTCTTTAAAAAAAATAACGTAATTTTGACAATAAACTGAAATTTGTTTTTCATATTTTAAATTACCATAACTTTTGAAAAACTTAACCGATTTCAAAATTTTGTTTTTTGTTTTTTTTAGGAGCTCAAATACTATAAAAATATGCAACAAAAAATATAACGTTTCATTTGAAAAACAAAAGTTGGATGCTGTATCTCGAGATACAGGGGTTTACAAAAATGGGTCAATCACGGAAAATAAACTAGACTAAAAATGATTGAATACGTGTTTTTTATTTTTTCGAAATTTCCCGCCGTTAAAAAAAAAAGTGGGTGGAGCATATAACTTTGGTCACTCTGTATGTCCGAGTTTATAGATTTAATTGAAAATGATATTTAAGTACACACAATACATGGGATCTTCGTCTTTCAACTCAGTAAAGTTGTGAGGAAAAAGTAAAAATTAAATGTGAAAAAATCTGTACTTAATCCATTTTTTAAGAAAGCTTGAAGGGAAATTTACATGAAAATGAAAACATTAGATTAAATCCTTTTAGAAAAATAATAAACAAAGAAAAATGGGATAGTAAAAAATATTGGAGCAAATCCACAATTTTTAAATTTTTGGTTAACCTCAAAACATATACTGGGTGAAAACTATATGATAAAAAGTTAAAACTTTCACTAAATTAAAAAATTTAATGTAAAAGAAATTTTAGAATTCAATTTTATGCCTTTCAAAGGATCATTCTTTGTTTTAAAAATTGGTATTCAGGGTTTAAATATGTATGATTGAAGCTAAAATTGTAGATACACTTTATTATCCTACAATTCAATGGCTTAATAAATAATATTTTTTTTAAATAAATATTTTCAAAAATAATTATCTTGTAAACAAGTTACAAAATTTAAAATTATTTATCCTTTAATCACTTTACTCAATGGATTTTTCAATTGTAAATGGCTCCCAGTCTATTCTGCAAACTTAGTATTGGTTAGAGTAAGGCCTCTCTTTAAACTTAAATTTCGGTTTAATGTATAGTTTCACAAACTATAATTTTGGTGTAAATTGATATGAATTAATTATTCCGAATTTGAAGAATATTAATGAGTTAGAACCTAGAGAATAGTAGTAGGCGCCACGGTAGCCGAGCGGTTAGAGGCGAGACCTGCGAAGCTAATATGTATTGTGGGACTGGGTTCAATTCCCGGTCTTAGGCCTTGGATTTTATTTAATGGTTAATAAAAGAAATTTTACAGTAAAGTATGTTTGCTAGTCGCCTCCGTCCAAGACACCTAATTTGGTAGTTAGACGTAAAGCCCCGCCTGAAAAGATAGGCTATTACTTTACTTTACTTTTTTTAGGGTGCATTCCACTAAGCGCTCATAACGATCAAAATATACCTTCAGCCGTTTCACATGACGACCGCGGTCGTGGCGAAAAAGTCACTAATGACGTCATTATTTTCGCTCACCTTAAGAGCTGGGTCGAAGTGGGCGTTCAGAAATTTGGCGCAATTTTTAAAACAAAATGTGGCGACCGAAAAAATTATCTCATGTAAATTACAGTATTATCTCATGTAAATAATTGAATGTGTTTCTCGAAAGTCTAAAAAAAATAATAAAATGAAAAATTACTTATCCCTTTACCTACTAAATCACTGAATAACGATCAATTACACTTTGATAGTTAATAATACGTGGCTTAAGTTTTCGCTTTTCACTATTGCGATTTTGTAAAATTGCATTCCACTCTTCATCGGAACGTTGCATTAATAAATATCCCATTGTTGCCACAAAAGACATTTTAATTTTATTTAAACGTAAATTTTATAAAATTGAATTATACAGGGTGTTCATTTTCAGACGGCTCAAATGCATTTCATGCTTAAACGGTTAATCTGAGCGAAAAATGGTAGAGGAAAAATTTGTTGCCTGTCACCTCTAGTTTCAGAATATGTGATTTGATTTTAGATTCCTGCCCGCATACGCGGCAGACGCGCGACCAAAAGTAAGGTTTTGCAGTTGACCCCCATTTTCATATACACAGTTTTAAAGAGCATAAAAAGTTATGAAAGAAACCGGAAACCGCAATTCGATATTTTCAAAATTAAAGGTGCTAGGCTATTTCAAAATCTGGTATTTATTAATCATATTTCAATTTTTTAACTAGTTATCAAAGAGAAAGAAGAGCACGCGATAGGTCATTTTTATGTATTTTTTCATCCCCTTTCTACTAAAAATATTGCCAAGGCAGTAAAGCTAGTATTTTTCTTAATATCGGGAAATAAGTAGTTATCCGAGTGATTTTTCTAAGAAAAATCAAATGATAAAAGATTTAGATGTTCTCAAGGTGACAGGCAACAAATTTTTCCTCTACCATTTTTCGCTCAGATCAAGCGTTTAAGCATGAAATGCATTTGAGCCGTCTTAAAATGAACACCCTGTATATATTTTTTTAATATAAGTCAACTTTACCAATAATTAATAAAGTTTATTACAACTGCTTATAAACGGGGTTAAAATTAAAAAAACAACCTCTTCAAGCTTCTGACTTATTTTCGAGGTCGCCATTGTAATGTTTACATGAACGGTTAAAACGTCCCATAGTCCATTCCACTTGAGTTTTCTATTGTAACGCTCGCAAGCAAGTGGAACGGGCAAAACCGCGGTCGTGAGCGTGATCGTTGTGAACGCTTAGTGGAACACACCCATAGTAGTAGGAGAAAATGGTGCAAATATTTATATATAGTATGTATGTTATAGACAACATATTGTTGGCTGTAGGATTTCCGCTCAGTAATCTAGAGAAGAGTCACCATCTACTATTGTTAGCCAGCTACTTAACAACGAGTACTCTTATATAAGACCCTGTCGGTCTACGTTCCACGTTCCTCTAGGTTAAAAAGAGATTGCTTAGATTGTAAAGATGGTTCCCAAACAAAACCCATAAAATTATTAGACATTAGTGATCTGAGAAGTTTTCTTCTATGCGATTTCAGCTGAACAAACAAATGAAGACAAGACAAATACAACTTTGCGGATCAAGAGATCGCCCATCTCTTCCGTAGGACTGTTTCCATTTCTACGCGCCGGACGTGCAAGAAATTTCCCAGCCACTTGGGGGATGATAGTCGGTGATGACAGTAAGTAAATCTACAATATAATTGGTTTAGTTTGTTTGATTTTTTGGAACTCACTTTGGCCTGAATCATTTTGTGACCCAGTAATGGACTGGCTAGTGTTGTTCAGTTGAGGTCCGAGCTGAAGGCTCAACCGAGTCGAGCTTCGACTCAAGCCTTTACGGCTTGAGCCTTCAGAGCTCGAGCCTTATAGCCCTCGAAGCTCAAATTGGAGGCTCATAAACCTGGAGTTGAGGCTCATAAAGTGCGAGCCTTTTAAAATTCTTAAGGAATGACGAGTAATCAATTTCAATGAGCAACGAACATTTTAGAAATTATTGTATTCATTTATACAAAAATATGTTGGAAAAATTCATTAACTATAAGTTCATTTTATTTTAAGAAATGGATTGATTTAGTACAAATAAAATGTTTCTTATAAAAAACAAAATAAAAGCTCGAGCCTTTTGAGCCGAGCCTTGGAGGCTCACCGAGCTCTCTATGAGGCTTCAACTCGAGCTCTGACTCGAGCCATCCAATGAGCCCTGAGAGCTCGAGCGCTTAAGGCTCGAACCTTATAGCCTTATGGCTCAGCTCTTGAACAACACTAGGACTGGCTGGATGTTTCAGTGTTTTTTTGTACAGCTGGTACTTCGTTTTTCTACTGATAGACCTTGTTTTTCAAATGTTCAAAAAAGTCCAAATAACATCTGTTGGTTACTGGTATTCTTCGTCGAATTTTAGCAGAAGTATTATTAAGGGGTTATAGGCAGTCAGAGGCGCCAAAAAAGTCATTTTTTCAAATTTTTTTGAGGGAAAAACGTGTTTACTTTTTTATTCGGGAACTTTTGCGTCATATCAGTCCATGTTTAAAGAACTTATTATAATTTTTTCGTTACAAATTAATAATAATTGTACTAATGGCGAATATTTTAATGCAACACGTCAAAAAAATGCAACCCTCTCGTGGACATGATATCTTGAGACTGGGTCATCTGAAATCAAAATTTCGAAAAGATTTCGTTAGTAGATGACTTCATCTCGTACTTGACCGAAGGATTTAGAAAAAAATTGAATTTTTAATTTTTGGGACAACTTTAAAGTTTGATTCACGATTTTCACTAAAAAAATTGACCATTTTATGTTTGTAAAACAAGTTCTATTCATTGAAAAAAAAAAAATCCTTCGTCCAAGTACGATTTTAATATGTGTAAAAGAAATACGTAAAATTTCAAAAAGATCGGTGCAGTAGATTTTGAGATATCGTGTCCACCGACTTTGAAAAGGTAGTTTTGAGAAAAACGCGTTTAAAGTTTTCAGCGGTTAAAGGTTTGCGAATAAAACCTGGATAATCTTTTTTTCAACTTACACAGTGTCATCGATTCCAGGCCCATAAAATAAGTCCTCCATGTCTTCCAAAATGTCCAAGTTTTCCGATTTCTGCTGTCTGCGTAGGATTCTTGCCTCCCGCGTAGCAAGTTGAGCTCTGTGCTCAGCGATGGTAATTCGAACGGTCGGGGCTTGTAAACACTTTCACTCTTACAATTTTGCTCGGATCGACTTGAAATTTTAGGACAACATTCCTGGGATACTTTAATATAAAAAAATAAAAATAAAAATCGATTTTTTCAAATTTCTGACTGCCTATAACCCCTTAAATTAGGCTCACTAAAAGTAAGAGAACTTTGTAATTTTCTCAAATTCTAAACTCAATCTTAAATTGTGATATGGATCAGACTTGTTTTGAGACAATGCCACCGATAGTTTTATATTAGTTTTCTAATTTATGGGCAAGTCCATTGATGGCTGTTGCTGTTTAACCACTGCAGATCCACAATGGTCTTCTAAAGATGTTTTCTTTGTTAAAATTATCGATTTTATTTTTTTTGTTCTATCATTTGGAAGTTTGAGATGGGTAATTTTTTTTTTCTTTATCTTGCATCAGGAAACAACAATTTAGGAAACAAAACATGCGTACATCAAGAACGCTGCATTGTGGGACATAGCCAGGATTCCGCTTTCCAAACGTCTATGGAGCAGACTGTTCCAACTGTAGAGCCAACGTTGACCATAACCATATATTGGTCACGTAGACCTGCAAAGCTAATATGCATTGTGGTACTGGGTTCGATTCCCAGTCTTAGGACTTGGATTTTATTTAATGGTTAATAAAAGAAATTTACAGTAAAGTATGTTTGCTAGTTGCCTCCGTCCCCGACACCTAATTGGTAGTTGGACGTTAAGCCCCGCCAGAAAAAATAGGCGATTACTTTACTTTACTATTGGTAACGTAGGCACTTCTATACCCAAATGGAAACTGATGAGGTCATTTGTCTGGCTGAGCATGGTCTAATAGGACTTGCTTTTTATATTCTGTGTGGAACTGAACAAAAACAATTTTCTCTAGAATTAATTGGGTGGTTACTGTTGTTTGACTTAGTTAACACTAAACCTACCGACATTTATGCATAACTATTCCTATCGTGACCGGTCAAATGACCGGACTTTAAATTTACTTAAATTTCCCATTATAAAATGAAGATAATAATTATTTAACAATGAAAAAGCGTAGTTTCTTTTGTTTAAAAATAAATCTCGTAGATTTTACTCTTTATTCCATCATTTTTTATAATTACAGGCTTCTCAATTGCACATTTCCCGCATACGTATTTTTTACATTTTAGACAGCATTTTTTAGTCTTATTGTCTTTGCAGTATCTTATTTGGCTATTTCCCGACCATTTGTCATGCTTTTGCAATGGTAATACAAATTTTGCCTTGAAATTTCACTTCCGATAGTTTTTTATACAAAATCCATGCATTTACCCCGGGGCTAAGTCTAGGATATTGAAGACTATTTGTTGAGGCCATCTCCGAGATTTTCCACGGTTATATTTCTTCCACGAGCTGTGTACATTTCTGCTAATTTCAGAGCGACCAACTCCCCAAGCGGAACTGAAGGTTCTCTGCTTTCAAGTTTTCCCAAATATGGAAAGGCTTTTATTGCATCGAACGCTAGCCAAGATTTGATTCCAAATTTGTCCGGTTTATTTGGCATGTACTGAGTAAATCTGCATCATGACTTTGTTGGAAACAAATGTCCTTCGAAGAGATGCTCCTGATTATAACAGTTTTAACAGTTCTTTACGAATTTGTTCCAAAATTTAGAAATCAAAGCAAATTTATCGGTTTGTAAGCGATGATTTTTCTTTGATCCACTCGAATAAACCTCAAAATTTCCGTCTATACATTTCTGCTCACAGTGTTTGAGAAGAATGCTCGTCCCTATTTTTTGTTCCATAGAAAAAGGCAACATCGTACATTTTTGGCTGCATATGCACCACATGCAAACAATAATCCGATAAATGCATTATCAAATTGAGTTTTCGAGAGAATTCTATTACAAAAAATAAATAATTAAAATTAAAATATTCTCAGCCGGTCAAATGACCGGTCACCGTAGTTAAGACGGGCTACACATTTTTCTCAAAAATCAAATATTAGGAAAAGAAGTGAATATTAAAAAAACAATTGTATACATATTTTAGGAAAAGTCGTGAAGTTTAATGGTGGTTTGATAACGCTGCAATTAGAAAATTTAAACCAAATTTAAAAAACGGCCAATTGACCAGTCGTGGTGGTGTTAAGATGGTTTACTTTATTATACAGTTGCATCAATATTAATTGTTTCAAGACAACTTGAAAACGGTCACTGTCCAGAAAATGAAGCAGGACCCCAAAATCGCTAAGTTTTTCCAGCATCAACAAACTAAATCAAATTAATAAATCAATAAAATTAACAGTTGATTAATAATTTATGGTTTCCACAGAAAACAAGCGAGAGGGTGGTTTTATTTCATTTCCAAGAGTGGGAAGATCTGGCCCCAAGAGGAACGGAGGTGGTGGAAACGGTGGAGGCCTATGGTTTGGACCTCGTCTTGGCAGGAACCAAAAACGAGGCGATTCATGGACTTTAGAACAACTTCAACCAAATCTCTTACCAGGTAATCAACAATACTCATTAGGCTAGTATTTTTATTTATTTATTTTTCTTTGTTCTTTTACCGCTGATATGAAGTGGAGTAGCTCGCTCTCCTTTCAAGTAGAATCCTTTTGAAATAGTTGCGGAGATTGCGTCGTTTTCTAATTTTCTAATACTGTTCCTTTCTACAATCTTAAACTTTGTAGTTCATGGTAAGCCATTTTGTGTAGTTTCACCAACATAATTAACCCTTGAGCCGTCACCATAAGTGAAGTGCCATAAGCCGTCACCTCGGGTCATATTGACCCATCATAGAAATCGAAGACAAAACATTTATTTATACTTTAATAATACAGAAATACAAATTTAAAAAAAAAAATCAATAACATAAAGATGTAATTTCTAAATGAGGTGCTACTTTTGAGGAAGGTGCGTCGGTCCATTTTGAAATTTATATTTTCACGTTGAGCATTATTTTTATACGTGATACACGCATTAAATCCTTCCCCCACTCCCACTGGGGTCGCTCCCTTAGCTTTTACACAGTGGTGGACCGCGATAGACTTCGGTCACTCAACTCTCAGAACAATCTCCACGGACAATAGCTACACACCCCTCGGCGGCAAGGCTACTTTGATACTCGTGCAATATTATTAGTAGCAATAACAATAAAAAAAATTCCTTTTATTGAATAAAATTAAAGAATTACTTGCTTCGGAAACAGTTTTATTGGAGAAGAAAAATGTTACTCAAGGAATCACCTCGGGTCAAAACACTAAGGGTACGTTCACAACGGAGCTGTGAGCATAGATGATAGCGGAGATGATAGCAGTGATGCATCAGCGCTTATAGAATAACCTAGTACATTCTTATGTGAGCGTGCACAACGAAGCTTCGACTAGTGACTCATACGCGCTGCTATAAACGAGCATAGATGATAGAATTGAATTTTTCATTTTTCTGCTAGCTGAACTCCAGTATCGGAGCTTCAAAATGGACGTAGAAAAATTATTTAGTGCTGTCTTTACTCATTATTTTTGGTTATTATTTTATTATTTACTTTTAAACAATATTTTGTTTTTTAAATCGTGCCTACATTTATTTTCATGTGTATTTATTTGTTTTTTTTTCAATAAAACCATTACTTACCTAAGAGTAATCACTAGTTTTTTTTCTATGGTTATAGGATTTCCATAACAATTTTTCCAAAGTTTTCTTAAGTTTGACCTTATTTTTTCTAAAATATAGTCGAATGTGGGTGGACCCATCCTCACATATTCAAAAAAACGATCCGGATAATTTCTAAGTTCCTTATATAAATAGTGAAATTCACCCAAAGTACTTCGTTTTTTATTTATGGGATGTACATGATATTTTCTAAAGCGTTTTTTCTTTAAAATATACCATTTTGTTGCTGCTGAACATAAAAACTCTTCTTCACTACTCGGACATGTTGCATGTATCACAGCTCTGTTGTGCACACTAATCGGCGATTATATTTTTACTCTATCAGTTATCATCTCTGCTATCATCTATGCTCACAGCTCCGTTGTGAACGTACCCTAAGAAATGAATGACACGAGCCGTCACCTCGGGTCAAAATTGCTGGTTCGAGCCCGTACAGCAGGCGGTGGGCTATGCCATCTCAATCAAAATACGTCAAAAAGAGATGAATAAAAATTTCGCGAACCCAGCCCTTATAGATATTAAAATAGAAGGCTTGAAATTATGAGCTGGGTCAATATGACCCTACGTGACGGCTGAAGGGTTAATTAAAAATCATATGCATATCGGTTGTTCTACCAACTTTTGCTTCCTAAATAGACCCATTTATTTTTTTTATTTCTTTATACCCTGCTCTTAAGAACTTGCTTAACTTTTTGATGTTAGACAGTTTGAAGCACATCTCATATTGGAGGTAAATTTATCCTTCGGAGGTTTCTCCCATTGTACTGCATTCGTTAGACTCTTTTTGGGTGAACGCTCTGTTTTAGGTATGTCCACTAGCTAGAATCAGGGATACACCTTGGGTGCCACATATAACCTATTCCGCTAGGGGCTTTTACAGAAATTCAAGTCCTAAAGCTGTCTAGTTTGGTGTAAACATCGCCGCATCGAATAGGATGCAGTATCATGCTATGCTGGTTGGTCTTGAAGAATAGAAAATCTAGCCTTCCATTTACCCTAGGCTCTTCTCAAAGAGAGAAAAGTAATGTGAGAAGGCCACTTAGTTTTCTCATTCAAATTTACAGTGTATAATGTAAATACTTTTAATTTTGGTTAATTCTAGCATCCCAAAGAGCCACAATACTTTCTATTCATGATGTTGCCCTCTTTCAATTCTTCCTGTCTCATCTTGTAATCCTTGTAGAGCAGCGTTTCCCAACTTTTTTTGGCTCGCTTACCACTTGGTAGTACATCATGCTAAATTGTACCATTTCGTCAAAATGATTGTATTTTATTAAATTTGTTATTCCGAGTGTGCTATTTATTATAAACTTTGTAACGTATAACATCTTAGTTTTAAAACTTTTGTTTAATAATTAAAAATTACTTATGTACATATTTTTTTCTCTTCAAAATTATTAATTAATTTACAAAGTTCTTCCTTAGAATCCAACTGTTATAAATTAATATATTGTAAGGATTCAACTACCTGTAAGTAACAATTAAATTTAATGTTGCTTGGATAGAGCTTACTCGTTACAATCAGTCTCTTTAAGCAGATCTTTACATAGTTATCATTTAAGTTCTGTCACATGATAATTCTATTAAATTTTCTTTATCTTTTATTGATAATGATGTAGC
The DNA here is from genome assembly GCF_049639745.1 of Rhodnius prolixus. NCBI lineage: Eukaryota > Metazoa > Arthropoda > Insecta > Hemiptera > Reduviidae > Rhodnius > Rhodnius prolixus. The sequence goes on along the minus strand of NW_027411635.1, from coordinate 3,424,442 downwards.
TTTTCCTAAATTTTCTTTATAGAAAGGGTTTGAAATCCAATTATCATTTGTGTTTTCGGGTTTTGGAAAATACTCCTTGGAAGACAATTTTAATCCAGTTAAATGTGCTATTATATTTTCTAGTATATCGTGAGACAGACTAACCTTATTACTGTACATATTAACAACTTTACTGTTTAATATTATTGATTAAAATAATTTTTATGAATTATAGGAAAAAAACGTTTCTATGATATTTTTATGATTTAATTTTTTTAAATTTTGTATGTCCGCCATTATTGATTATTTTTCGCGTACCACCAACCAGCAACTCGCGTACCACAGGTTGGGAACCGCTGCTCTAGAGTTTTGTGTTATTCCATAAAATATTGGTTAGGTTATCCAATCCAGTGATTTGTTCTTTCGTTAGAAATTTGTAGAGTAAAGACGAAGTTATACGTAATGCTGCAACAGAACTGTAGAGTAGGTGTAAAAGTCTAATCCAGAATTGTCTGATATTCATCCACTTCTAATAGCTTTGAATTATTCTCCTCTAGACCTAGTTGCACTTGTTATTATTTAAAAATCCAGAAAGTTGTAATTCTTGTAGAGTTCTGTAGTACAGATTTTTTATTCAGCTCACTACTTGTTAATTTTACTAACTAGGAACATTCATACATTCTACCATTTATGCCTTAACTACGAGGGTCGTTTGAAAAGTCCGTGCAAAGTCAGAGAGATAGCACTACTGGCGCGTATCGAGGTTAAGTTTAGTTAGTAGCATCTCTTGGAAGAAAACACACCAAGTTTCAGCCAGATCAGTCTATTTCTTTGTGTTTGGCATTCGTTTGAATCGAGGAAGTCGAGTGATTTTCAAAAAATGGACGAAAAAGAATTTCGTGTGTTGATTAAACACTACTTTATGAAAGGCAAAACGCCTCAGAGACTAAAGAGAAGCTTGATAAACATTATGGTGACTCTGCACCTTCGATTAGAACAGTTTATAAGTGGTTTCAAAATTTTCGGAGTGGCCATATGGGCACAAGTGACGCTGAACGTTCTGGACGCCCTGTTGAGGTTACTACTTCAAATCATTGATCATTGATATGGTGATGGATGACAGAAGAGTGAAGGTGCGTGAGATTGCTAGTGCTGTGGGCATCTCGAATGAACGGGTACATAATATTTTGCATCAACATTTGGACATGACAAAGCTATCCGCAAGATGGGTGCCGCGATTGCTCACGCTTGACCAAAAACGAAATCGTGTGAAGTGTTGCAAGGACGGTTTGCAGCTGTTCCAGAAAAATCCGCAGGACTTTAAGCGTCGTTTCGTCACTGTGGATGAAACATGGATACATCACTACACTCCTGTGACCAAAGAACAATCTAAACAATGGGTTACCAAGGGGGAATCTGCGCCAAAAAAGGCGAAGACCGTTCCTTCGGCCGGAAAGATTATAGCGACTGTCTTTTGGGATTCGCAAGGAATAATCCTCATCGACTATCTGGAAAAGGGTAAAACTATTACAGGTGCATATTATTCTTCGTTATTGGACCGTTTGAAAACCGAGCTGCAAGAAAAACGCCCACGATTGGCCCACAAAAAAGTCCTTTTCCATCACGACAACGCACCAGCTCACACCTCAGCAGTTGTGGTCGCAAAATTAATGGAAATAGGGTTCCAACTCGTTTCACATCCCCCCTAATCTCCAGACTTGGCTCCCTCGGACTACTATTTGTTCCCCAATATGAAGAAATGGCTGGCGGGAAAAAGATTTTATTCAAACGAGGAGGTGATTGCAGAAACGAATGGCTATTTTTCAGACTTGGACAAATCCTATTATTCGGAAGGGATCAACAAACTAGAGCAGCGTTGGACGAAGTGTATAAGCCTAAAAGGAGACTATGTTGAAAAATAAAAAAGGTTTACCCCAAAAAATTAAGTAGTTTTTATTTTTGCACGGACTTTTCAAACGACCCTCGTATAAATGTGCTGAGTGCAATTTCTACTTGGTGCAATTTGTTCGTATGATTATTATTTGACTGCATGGATGCACATAAATTATTTTACTTATAACTAATCTATTCTTTAATGTTTAAAGGATATCCGGCTTACAATGAGGAAGAAAAAGAAAATCAGTTCTCTGAGGAATTATCCGATGAATCTGTATCAAATAAAATTGTATGAGACATTATGGAATCAATTAAAACTTTTTAATGTCCCAATTTATTATGAAATTATAATCATTTCTTAAAATATTAGTAGGCTGTGTCCTGTAAAAATTTTTGCACTCGTTTCATTTTATGTAATACTTGTATATTATACATTACTGTAAAAACAATAATAAGAATTTAATGTAACAAAAAGTGCATACAATAAATGTGCCTTTTCATTATTTTGCCTTTAATCACTTTATTAATCAACTAAACTGAAACCTAAAAAATTTATAATTAATCATTTGTTGATTCTATACAGGGTGTATACGGAGGAGTGATCGAAACTTCGGGAGGTGATTCAGCAGCTCAAATGCAACAAAAAATATTCTCTTAACTTTGGCCCGATCCTCAATAGTGTCCAAGATATTTGCATTTTTAACTTTTCCGTCGATATTCGCGTTTCTCGCCATAAAAACGGCCGTAACTATTCTATCCTTTGTCCTACAACAAATCTGTTTATTCTAAACGAAAGAGCATTAAATTTCCTATAAATCTGCTTGGTACAGAGCCTCAAAACGATTCTTATAACAATAAAATGTTTACTTGAATGTCTAGAAATTTCGTTCTCGATGATTTTTGTTAAAATTTTCAACTGCATTTTCTCAATGGTTAATGAATCAAGGAATCACATAATTTCAGAAAAAGTTTTGCATTTATTGAGCTTCAAGACCATATGGATTTTTTTGGTTTTTAATAAAAACCTACCCCGAACAGAGGGGTGTACATGCAGAAAACTGGGATTTTGCGAACTGACTTTTCATTACTAATTTACTCAAAGTTTTCATGTGCCTAAAATTAATTAGGTAGAACGATATAAAAAGAAACAAGCATAATACTGTCAAGATCACAATATTACCATTTCTGGCCAAACATGTGTCATTTCCAGGGGCGGCTCTAGCTCGTGTAGCGCCCGTGTGCAATGAAACCCTGGCGCCCCTAGGCCTGACCTAAGTTATCGCGTTTGATAACTGCCGCCACCGCGCTGGCTGGCCGCTTCTGTCATATCATTGATGTACCATGATGGTCCAAGACGATGCTCTTAGCTGTCTCAGGAAGCGCCGCGGCGGCGCCCATGTGCATTGCACACCCTGCACTATAGGTTAAGCCGCCCCTGGTCATTTCCTACTTTTAACATTTATTTTTAATTTCTACTTCTCAGTTTCTGCCGACTCTGTACCATCAATTGACATTTAATGGTTGGCAGCAAAAGAAATTACAATTTTCTTGGTCAAACTAAGAGCCACTACCGACTTATTTCATTAATATTTAAATTATATTTCTCAATATGGGCGATCCGATTTGTAAATACTAATACCGATCGGTTGTAAGCGAGAAATATTGTAGTTTCCCTCGTAAAGTAAATAAATATTCTTATTATTTTTGTACTTTAATTTCCAGTTATTTCTTCCCAATTTTTATCATCTAATATTGCCATAGATTTTAGTTTTCAATAATATACATTAATTTTTGTCCGGACAAAATAGGTTACATTTCCTACATTTTCTATTTATTTATTACCAAATTTTGACAATCCTATTTGCACCACATATCACTAGCAAAGATTTTAGTTGTCAGCAACCGATATTTAAATTTTTTTCTGGACAATCACTTTATTTCTCAATTTCCCAATGTTCTTAAAGAGTAGTGGTAAAAGAAAAAAATTAGGCTAAGATTTAAAGAGTTATTAGTAAAAAATAGTTTAAAAAAGGAATGCCAGATGGATTTTTAGAGAGAGTTATGGTTTACTAATAACTTATTTAATTAGAAAACGTATTTATTAATAGTATTACAGATACATATTATTTTTTACATTCAAAATTAAATGAAATAAATTTAAGTAAAACAAGTATACAATTCACATTTAAAATTACTCCAATTAGCAAATTATCTGCAAACTCATAGATCAAAACATTGTTTTAAACACATGATAGAAAAAAAAATAGAAATTAAATATCAGAGTGAACATACGACATATACTGACTAGAATTTAAATATTGTGCATACACAAAAGTGTTTAAAGGTGTTTCAACAAAAAAATTATTTATTAAGATTCATAAACCTTGTAAAACAAGTGTTTCAATTCAGACATTACGGAAAATTTTGAACTACTAATTCAGCGGCGTTTTCTTCCTCACAACCTCCTAGCGTCTATCTATTTATTACTTGGATATGGAAAAATTTGATCTATTATTTCTGCAGCGTTTTCTTCCTCACAACGTCCTTGTGTCTATCTATTTATTACTTGGATATGGAAAAATTTGATCTATTATTTCTGCAGCGTTTTCTTCCTCACAACGTCCTTGTGTCTATCTATTTATTACTTGGATATGGAAAAATTTGATCTATTATTTCTGCAGCGTTTTCTTCCTCACAACGTCCTTGTGTCTATCTATTTATTACTTGGATATGGAAAAATTTGATCTATTATTTCTGCAGCGTTTTCTTCCTCAGAACGTCCTTGTGTCTATCTATTTATTACTGGATATGGAAAAATTTGATCTATTATTTCTGCAGCGTTTTCTTCCTCACAACGTCCTTGTGTCTATCTATTTATTACTTGGATATGGAAAAATTTGATCTATTATTTCTGCAGCGTTTTCTTCCTCACAACGTCCTTGTGTCTATCTATTTATTACTTGGATATGGAAAAATTTGATCTATTATTTCTGCAGCGTTTTCTTCCTCACAACGTCCTTGTGTCTATCTATTTATTACTTGGATATGGAAAAATTTGATCTATTATTTCTGCAGCGTTTTCTTCCTCAGAACGTCCTTGTGTCTATCTATTTATTACTTGGATATGGAAAAATTTGATCTATTATTTCTGCAGCGTTTTCTTCCTCACAACGTCCTTGTGTCTATCTATTTATTACTTGGATATGGAAAAATTTGATCTATTATTTCTGCAGCGTTTTCTTCCTCACAACGTCCTTGTGTCTATCTATTTATTACTTGGATATGGAAAAATTTGATCTATTATTTCTACAGCGTTTTCTTCCTCACAACGTCCTTGTGTCTATCTATTTATTACTTGGATATGGAAAAATTTGATCTATTATTTCTGCAGCGTTTTCTTCCTCACAACGTCCTTGTGTCTATCTATTTATTACTTGGATATGGAAAAATTTGATCTATTATTTCTGCAGCGTTTTCTTCCTCACAACGTCCTTGTGTCTATCTATTTATTACTTGGATATGGAAAAATTTGATCTATTATTTCTGCAGCGTTTTCTTCCTCACAACGTCCTTGTGTCTATCTATTTATTACTTGGATATGGAAAAATTTGATCTATTATTTCTGCAGCGTTTTCTTCCTCACAACGTCCTTGTGTCTATCTATTTATTACTTGGATATGGAAAAATTTGATCTATTATTTCTGCGGCGTTTTCTTCCTCACAACGTCCTTGTGTCTATCTATTTATTACTTGGATATGGAAAAATTTGATCTATTATTTCTGCAGCGTTTTCTTCCTCACAACGTCCTTGTGTCTATCTATTTATTACTTGGATATGGAAAAATTTGATCTATTATTTCTGCGGCGTTTTCTACCTCACAACGTCCTTGTGTCTATCTGTTAATTACTTGGATATGGAAAAATTTGATCTATTATTTCTGCGGCGTTTTCTACCTCACAACGTCCTTGTGTCTATCTATTAATTACTTGGATTTGGAAAAATTTGATCTATTGTTTCTGCGGCGTTTTCTTCCTCACAACGTCCTTGTGTCTATCTATTTATTACTTGGATATGGAAAAATTTGATCTATTATTTCTGCAGCGTTTTCTTCCTCACAACGTCCTTGTGTCTATCTATTTATTACTTGGATATGGAAAAATTTGATCTATTATTTCTGCAGCGTTTTCTTCCTCACAACGTCCTTGTGTCTATCTATTTATTACTTGGATATGGAAAAATTTGATCTATTATTTCTGCAGCGTTTTCTTCCTCAGAACGTCCTTGTGTCTATCTATTTATTACTTGGATATGGAAAAATTTGATCTATTATTTCTGCAGCGTTTTCTTCCTCACAACGTCCTTGTGTCTATCTATTTATTACTTGGATATGGAAAAATTTGATCTATTATTTCTGCAGCGTTTTCTTCCTCACAACGTCCTTGTGTCTATCTATTTATTACTTGGATATGGAAAAATTTGATCTATTATTTCTGCAGCGTTTTCTTCCTCACAACGTCCTTGTGTCTATCTATTTATTACTTGGATATGGAAAAATTTGATCTATTATTTCTGCAGCGTTTTCTTCCTCACAACGTCCTTGTGTCTATCTATTTATTACTTGGATATGGAAAAATTTGATCTATTATTTCTGCGGCGTTTTCTACCTCACAACGTCCTTGTGTCTATCTGTTAATTACTTGGATATGGAAAAATTTGATCTATTATTTCTGCAGCGTTTTCTTCCTCACAACGTCCTTGTGTCTATCTATTAATTACTTGGATATGGAAAAATTTGATCTATTGTTTCTGCGGCGTTTTCTTCCTCACAACGTCCTTGTGTCTATCTATTTATTACTTGGATATGGAAAAATTTGATCTATTATTTCTGCGGCGTTTTCTTCCTCACAACGTCCTTGTGTCTATCTATTAATTACTTGGATATGGAAAAATTTGATCTATTGTTTCTGCGGCGTTTTCTTCCTCACAACGTCCTTGTGTCTATCTATTTATTACTTGGATATGGAAAAATTTGATCTATTATTTCTGCGGCGTTTTCTTCCTCACAACGTCCTTGTGTCTATCTATTAATTACTTGGATATGGAAAAATTTGATCTATTATTTCTGCGGCGTTTTCTACCTCACAACGTCCTTGTGTCTATCTGTTAATTACTTGGATATGGAAAAATTTGATCTATTATTTCTGCGGCGTTTTCTTCCTCACAACGTCCTTGTGTCTATCTATTAATTACTTGGATATGGAAAAATTTGATCTATTGTTTCTGCGGCGTTTTCTTCCTCACAACGTCCTTGTGTCTATCTATTAATTACTTGGATATGGAAAAATTTGATCTATTATTTCTGCGGCGTTTTCTTCCTCACAACGTCCTTGTGTCTATCTATTAATTACTTGGATATGGAAAAATTTGATCTATTATTTCTGCGGCGTTTTCTTCCTCACAACGTCCTTGTGTCTATCTATTTATTACTTGGATATGGAAAAATTTGATCTATTATTTCTGCAGCGTTTTCTTCCTCACAACGTCCTTGTGTCTATCTATTTATTACTTGGATATGGAAAAATTTGATCTATTATTTCTGCGGCGTTTTCTTCCTCACAACGTCCTTGTGTCTATCTATTTATTACTTGGATATGGAAAAATTTGATCTATTATTTCTGCAGCGTTTTCTTCCTCACAACGTCCTTGTGTCTATCTATTTATTACTTGGATATGGAAAAATTTGATCTATTATTTCTGCAGCGTTTTCTTCCTCACAACGTCCTTGTGTCTATCTATTTATTACTTGGATATGGAAAAATTTGATCTATTATTTCTGCAGCGTTTTCTTCCTCACAACGTCCTTGTGTCTATCTATTTATTACTTGGATATGGAAAAATTTGATCTATTATTTCTGCGGCGTTTTCTTCCTCACAACGTCCTTGTGTCTATCTATTTATTACTTGGATATGGAAAAATTTGATCTATTATTTCTGCAGCGTTTTCTTCCTCACAACGTCCTTGTGTCTATCTATTTATTACTTGGATATGGAAAAATTTGATCTATTATTTCTGCGGCGTTTTCTACCTCACAACGTCCTTGTGTCTATCTGTTAATTACTTGGATATGGAAAAATTTGATCTATTATTTCTGCGGCGTTTTCTTCCTCACAACGTCCTTGTGTCTATCTATTAATTACTTGGATATGGAAAAATTTGATCTATTGTTTCTGCGGCGTTTTCTTCCTCACAACGTCCTTGTGTCTATCTATTTATTACTTGGATATGGAAAAATTTGATCTATTATTTCTGCGGCGTTTTCTTCCTCACAACGTCCTTGTGTCTATCTATTAATTACTTGGATATGGAAAAATTTGATCTATTGTTTCTGCGGCGTTTTCTTCCTCACAACGTCCTTGTGTCTATCTATTTATTACTTGGATATGGAAAAATTTGATCTATTATTTCTGCGGCGTTTTCTTCCTCACAACGTCCTTGTGTCTATCTATTAATTACTTGGATATGGAAAAATTTGATCTATTATTTCTGCGGCGTTTTCTACCTCACAACGTCCTTGTGTCTATCTGTTAATTACTTGGATATGGAAAAATTTGATCTATTATTTCTGCGGCGTTTTCTTCCTCACAACGTCCTTGTGTCTATCTATTAATTACTTGGATATGGAAAAATTTGATCTATTGTTTCTGCGGCGTTTTCTTCCTCACAACGTCCTTGTGTCTATCTATTTATTACTTGGATATGGAAAAATTTGATCTATTATTTCTGCGGCGTTTTCTTCCTCACAACGTCCTTGTGTCTATCTATTAATTACTTGGATATGGAAAAATTTGATCTATTATTTCTGCGGCGTTTTCTTCCTCACAACGTCCTTGTGTCTATCTATTTATTACTTGGATATGGAAAAATTTGATCTATTATTTCTGCAGCGTTTTCTTCCTCACAACGCCCTTGTGTCTATCTATTTATTACTTGGATATGGAAAAATTTGATCTATTATTTCTGCGGCGTTTTCTTCCTCACAACGTCCTCGTGTCTATCTATTAATTACTTGGATATGGAAAAATTTGATCTATTATTTCTGCGGCGTTTTCTACCTCACAACGTCCTTGTGTCTATCTGTTAATTACTTGGATATGGAAAAATTTGATCTATTATTTCTGCGGCGTTTTCTTCCTCACAACGTCCTTGTGTCTATCTATTAATTACTTGGGTATGGAAAAATTTGATCTATTGTTTCTGCGGCGTTTTCTTCCTCACAACGTCCTTGTGTCTATCTATTTATTACTTGGATATGGAAAAATTTGATCTATTATTTCTGCGGCGTTTTCTTCCTCACAACGTCCTTGTGTCTATCTATTAATTACTTGGATATGGAAAAATTTGATCTATTATTTCTGCGGCGTTTTCTTCCTCACAACGTCCTTGTGTCTATCTATTTATTACTTGGATATGGAAAAATTTGATCTATTATTTCTGCGGCGTTTTCTTCCTCACAACGTCCTTGTGTCTATCTATTTATTACTTGGATATGGAAAATTTTGATCTATTATTTCTGCGGCGTTTTCTACCTCACAACGTCCTTGTGTCTATCTATTTATTACTTGGATATGGAAAAATTTGATCTATTATTTCTGCAGCGTTTTCTTCCTCACAACGTCCTTGTGTCTATCTATTTATTGGTTGGATATGGAAAAATTTGATCTATTATTTCTGCGGCGTTTTCTTCCTCACAACGTCCTTGTGTCTATCTATTAATTACTTGGATATGGAAAATTTTGATCTATTATTTCTGCGGCGTTTTCTACCTCACAACGTCCTTGTGTCTATCTATTTATTACTTGGATATGGAAAATTTTGAACTATTATTTTTGCGGTATTTTCTTCCTCTATACATCTTTGTGTCTATCTATTTATTACTTGGATATGGAAAAATTTGAACTATTATTTCTGCGGCGTTTTCTACCTCACAACGTCCTTGTGTCTATCTGTTAATTACTTGGATATGGAAAATTTTGATCTATTATTTCTGCGGCGTTTTCTACCTCACAACGTCCTTGTGTCTATCTGTTAATTACTTGGATATGGAAAAATTTGATCTATTATTTCTGCGGCGTTTTCTTCCTCACAACGTCCTTGTGTCTATCTATTAATTACTTGGATATGGAAAAATTTGATCTATTGTTTCTGCGGCGTTTTCTTCCTCACAACGTCCTTGTGTCTATCTATTTATTACTTGGATATGGAAAAATTTGATCTATTATTTCTGCGGCGTTTTCTTCCTCACAACGTCCTTGTGTCTATCTATTAATTACTTGGATATGGAAAAATTTGATCTATTATTTCTGCGGCGTTTTCTTCCTCACAACGTCCTTGTGTCTATCTATTTATTACTTGGATATGGAAAAATTTGATCTATTATTTCTGCAGCGTTTTCTTCCTCACAACGTCCTTGTGTCTATCTATTAATTACTTGGATATGGAAAATTTTGATCTATTATTTCTGCGGCGTTTTCTACCTCACAACGTCCTTGTGTCTATCTATTTATTACTTGGATATGGAAAATTTTGAACTATTATTTTTGCGGTATTTTCTTCCTCTATACATCTTTGTGTCTATCTATTTATTACTTGGATATGGAAAATTTTGAACTATTATTTCTGCGGCGTTTTCTTCCTCACAACGTCCTTGTGTTTATCTATTTATTGGTTGGATATGGAAAAATTTGATCTATTATTTCTGCGGCGTTTTCTACCTCACAACGTCCTTGTGTCTATCTATTTATTACTTGGATATGGAAAATTTTGAACTATTATTTTTGCGGTATTTTCTTCCTCTATACATCTTTGTGTCTATCTATTTATTACTTGGATATGGAAAAATTTGATCTATTATTTCTGCAGCGTTTTCTTCCTCACAACGTCCTTGTGTCTATCTATTAATTACTTGGATATGGAAAATTTTGAACTATTATTTTTGCGGTATTTTCTTCCTCTATACATCTTTGTGTCTATCTATTAATTACTTGGATATGGAAAATTTTGAACTATTATTTCTGCGGCGTTTTCTTCCTCACAACGTCCTTGTGTCTATCTATTTATTACTTGGATATGGAAAAATTTGATCTATTATTTCTGCGGCGTTTTCTTCCTCACAACGTCCTTGTGTCTATCTATTTATTACTTGGATATGGAAAATTTTGATCTATTATTTCTGCGGCGTTTTCTACCTCACAACGTCCTTGTGTCTATCTATTTATTACTTGGATATGGAAAAATTTGATCTATTATTTCTGCAGCGTTTTCTTCCTCACAACGTCCTTGTGTCTATCTATTTATTGGTTGGATATGGAAAAATTTGATCTATTATTTCTGCGGCGTTTTCTTCCTCACAACGTCCTTGTGTCTATCTATTAATTACTTGGATATGGAAAATTTTGATCTATTATTTCTGCGGCGTTTTCTACCTCACAACGTCCTTGTGTCTATCTATTTATTACTTGGATATGGAAAAATTTGATCTATTATTTTTGCGGTATTTTCTTCCTCTATACATCTTTGTGTCTATCTATTTATTACTTGGATATGGAAAATTTTGAACTATTATTTCTGCGGCGTTTTCTTCCTCACAACGTCCTTGTGTTTATCTATTTATTGGTTGGATATGGAAAAATTTGATCTATTATTTCTGCGGCGTTTTCTACCTCACAACGTCCTTGTGTCTATCTATTTATTACTTGGATATGGAAAATTTTGAACTATTTTTTTTGCGGTATTTTCTTCCTCTATACATCTTTGTGTCTATCTATTTATTACTTGGATATGGAAAAATTTGATCTATTATTTCTGCAGCGTTTTCTTCCTCACAACGTCCTTGTGTCTATCTATTAATTACTTGAATATGGAAAATTTTGAACTATTATTTTTGCGGTATTTTCTTCCTCTATACATCTTTGTGTCTATCTATTAATTACTTGGATATGGAAAATTTTGAACTATTATTTCTGCGGCGTTTTCTTCCTCACAACGTCCTTGTGTCTATCTATTAATTACTTGGATATGGAAAAATTTGATCTATTATTTCTGCGGCGTTTTCTACCTCACAACGTCCTTGTGTCTATCTATTAATTACTTGGATATGGAAAATTTTGAACTATTATTTTTGCGGTATTTTCTTCCTCTATACATCTTTGTGTCTATCTATTAATTACTTGGATATGGAAAATTTTGAACTATTATTTCTGCGGCGTTTTCTTCCTCACAACGTCCTTGTGTTTATCTATTTATTGGTTGGATATGGAAAAATTTGATCTATTATTTCTGCGGCGTTTTCTACCTCACAACGTCCTTGTGTCTATCTATTTATTACTTGGATATGGAAAATTTTGAACTATTATTTTTGCGGTATTTTCTTCCTCTATACATCTTTGTGTCTATCTATTTATTACTTGGATATGGAAAAATTTGATCTATTATTTCTGCAGCGTTTTCTTCCTCACAACGTCCTTGTGTCTATCTATTAATTACTTGGATATGGAAAATTTTGAACTATTATTTTTGCGGTATTTTTTTCCTCTATACATCTTTGTGTCTATCTATTAATTACTTGGATATGGAAAATTTTGATCTATTATTTCTGCGGCGTTTTCTACCTCACAACGTCCTTGTGTCTATCTATTAATTACTTGGATATGGAAAAATTTGATCTATTATTTCTGCGGCGTTTTCTACCTCACAACGTCCTTGTGTCTATCTATTTATTACTTGGATATGGAAAAATTTGATCTATTATTTCTGCAGCGTTTTCTTCCTCACAACGTCCTTGTGTCTATCTATTTATTACTTGGATATGGAAAATTTTGAACTATTATTTTTGCGGTATTTTCTTCCTCTATACATCTTTGTGTCTATCTATTAATTACTTGGATATGGAAAATTTTGATCTATTATTTTTGCGGTATTTTCTTCCTCTATACATCTTTGTGTCTATCTATTAATTACTTGGATATGGAAAATTTTTAAACTATTACTTTTGCGGTATTCTCTTCCTCAGTACATCCTTTTGTCTATCTATTAATTACTTGGACCTTTTTAAACGATTCTATCCCGAAACTGAAAAATTAACGACAAGTGAGTCAATGTGTGAACTGATGGGTAAAATAAAAATAAATGTAAAAATGGTATTTATGGAATACTTACATAAAAATACTGTAGTATGAAAATGGCAATTAATATGTCCATGAACGGCATCTCTTCTCCAGTTAAAGCTATTATGATGGCTGTTATTCCTAAAATTGTATATACAATAATTGGTCCATCATCTTCTAATAAATGGCCTATATAACCTAATATCGTTACGAATGATACGAAGAACGGAACGGTAATTTCGCCAACACCCCATAAATCGTCGATGTTTGCTTGGTCCATCTTTTGTTTAAAGATCACACTAAAAACAGATAATTGCAGAATAAACATTATGTTACTATAGTTAAGATTAATAAATACACCTCATTTTAGGAAGTTACTAAAATGTGCATATTACTTAAATAAATTGTTTATCTTCTTTTACTAAAATAGTTGAGCATAAAAATATTGTGATCATCTCAAATGAGTTTTATATTGAATTTTTAGCAGAATTCACGTTTTATTTTTGGCAAATCCAAATTTACTAGGCTCTGCAAATGCTAGGGAGTTCTCCTGGAATTAGTTGGATTACTGTATGCTTCAAGGCGGTGTATGGAAGTTAATAAGTTTTACTCGACAATTTAGGACCAGATTACGAAAAGTTAGCCTAAGAATGGTAACTACATGCATTATGTAATTTATTAATATTATATTCAGTTTAAATGAAATTTGATAATTAAATTCTGTAACTATTATACCGATTAAAAAAAAATGTTTACTTACATCAAAGAAATTCAGAAAATAGTTGACCAGGATACCGGGTTCTTTTTCTTTGATTTTTTCTCTTTTTTGATTTGTAGAAGTAAATTATGCACACTTTTCCAACTTTTGTGATATAAATGCTTAGCAACCGTTATTTAAATTTAATATTATAGTTATTGTTATTACCAAATTAAATGATAGAAAAATGGAAACTACTCCTAAGATATATAAGCTCTTTTTAAATTTCTCTGCTTTTTTTTTTTTTTACATAAAATTATTTTTACACTGGATTCGCCAACACTTGACTGTATTTTGTTCTTTATTTCTTCTCAGCTGTTCTCTCGTTCTTATTTTCCTCGATAGGAGCGCTACTTTAAAATTTTTAAATTACAAAAAAAATAAAATAAATAAATAAAATGAAAAATAATAATAATACAAAAAACCAACTCAATTAGCCTCCCTCAAGTAGCCTTTAATGAAAAAATTTCAGAACTGTGAACAAACTTTATTTAGCATTGGAATGATGGTTTTGTTTTCTACCGCTGTTAATAGATTATCCTTGGGAATTTTGAGAAGCGGTAATTTCTCTCATTTCTGACACAAAACACATAACTCTGGTAAAAGACCCTAAAACATTGATTTAATTCTTTTCTCATTTTTTTTGTACGTTATTAATTATTATTTTTATTTATTGTATATACATATGTTGATAATCTTGTTTTATTGATTACTAATATTTTTATGAAAATCAAACATAAAACTTATTCGGTACAAAGACCTGTACCATAATAATTAATGATATAATAATATAATATAATAATATGTTATAATGATGAAAAATCTAAGAAAGAAAATTTGACATTACAATAATTTGTTACATGGTTTTAAGGTCTTTTTAATTATTTATTAAATTAGAGTTTTTTTGAGATTTCATGAACTGGAAATAGTGGTGTATTAGAACAAATTAATAAAAATGGTCAAGTAACTTTTTGAAAATTATAACAATCATAAAATCGATTTTTAAAACATCGATTTTGAACCAATGCACGATCATACGACCACAGGGCGTTCTTTTCCAATTCTTTAAGCGTCCGCTAAGGTTCATCTTAAAGTGAAAAAAAAACCAAAATTTTCAATATCAACTATCCAACATGGTTAAACTAAGATTCACCGGCTTGGATACATCGGCATGTGTTTTTGAGGCACAATGGTAACACATTTTTTGTTTAATTAGTTATAAGATTTATTTAAAAATTATATTTTGTAACTGTAGAGGTTAATTTCTACAAATAGCTAATTTTCATGTACTAATTCAAACTTTTGAATTGAATATTTCTCATGTTATTAATAGTATTCTGATTATGATTATTAATTGTTTTTCTTTTTTCTAGCATCACAAGAAGAGAACCATTTTTTCTGAATGTCCAAAAAAGTAACCCAAAGATTTGATTACACATAAATACAAAAGTACAAAATAAAATGTACATAACTTACACGACATAAAGACATATAAATCAATTAATCAATTGAAAAAGTCAATGATAATACATATGTTAAATTATAATAAAATTTTGTAGTACAGGACAATTTAATTTAAGCCACTAGCTTTACATACTTTTTACACATACACGTAAAAAAAATACAAAAATACATACACGTATGTAACTTACACGCAAATGCTTTTTATAGTATTAATAAATCATTTTACGCACATTAAGTATTAATTACAACATTACTGGACCAATTTTATTAAAGTATTTTTTTATAACAGAATCTAAAGCTGCACTCTTAGCATTGATGTCCACCATTTTGTTGCTAATAATCCCGGTATGGGATTTTTTCAATTTAAAAACTTGGGCAAGCCTCCCTGCAGCTTTCAGTCTACTTAAATTTTGTTTAATTAGTTCAATAAAGAACTAATTATTAACCTTTCACAGTAATTAGAATGGTTACTTACTTGGCTGACTGGTTTATTAACGTAATTAATAACATGTTTTCCTTGCTCAAGGATCCATTCAGTGGTTGCCATTAATCCCGGTGTAGGGTTTCAATTAAATAACTTGGGCAAGCCTCCCTGCAGCTTTCAGTCTACTTAAATTTTGTTTAATTAGTTCAATAAAGAACTAATTGTTAATCTTTTACAGTAATTAGAATGGTTACTTGGCTGTCTGGGTTGTTAACGTAATTAATAACATTTTTTCCTTGCTCAAGGATCCATTCATTGGTTGCCATTAATCCTGGTATGGGCTTTCAATTAAATAACTCGGGCAAGCCTCCCTGCAGCTTTCAGTCTACTTAAATTTTGTTTAATTAGTTCAATAAAGAACTAATTATTAATCTTTCACAGTAATTTGAATGGTTACTTCTCTTTCTGGTTTATTAACGTAATCAATAACATTTTTACCTTGCTCAAGGATCTATTCAGTGGTTTTGTAAACTGCCGGCTGTTTAGCCTGATTATTTCTTCAGATAATATAACTTTCTTCTGGTACATTGAAAATGGATAAGTCGCAGAAAATATTTTTGTACAGTGGTAGCTGATAAGAATTTTGTTACATATTTTTCCATCATAACTTTCGACTTCAATGAATACAGAATTATTTTGCAGTTCTTTACAACTCAAAAATCTTAATTTCATTAGATAGTTTGATATCTTTGGATTTAACAATTGCTTTAAAGGAACTTACGTTTTTTATGGTTTTAAAAGTGTTGGCTGAAACGGTTTGGTTAACCAATAATCCATTGTTCATCTCATCCTTACTTTTATATTCCCAAGGATTAATAATGTTCCACTGTCAGGTCATTGTAAAGTTATGCCACTTATTTAATGTTGAGGGAAAATTTGATTTTTTTTCACTTTAGGTTTATAATAAAGTAAAAATCACCTGCTTTTTTTTTATAAAAGTAAATTTGCTTTTAGGTGTCTCACATTGTGATTACATCTTTTTATTTTCCAGCCTTGTTGGTATGAAAGTAGTGGAAATCTTTGAAAGTGATCAGGGTGCCTATCTGTTCATTCTTGAACATAGTGACAAAAGAGCCATGTTGTTGATGGAGGCAGGAGTCAGATTTCACATAACTAGTGGCGAATTTACACAAAATTCACTTCTATCTGACTTCTCCATGAAGGTAAACCAAATATATATGTATTTTAGTGTAGGTATGTAGGTAACGCTGGTAAGAATACCTTTTCTCACATTAAAATTATTTTCCTCAGTTAAAAAACCTTTACAAGTCTCAAAAACTTTTGATTTTTAACTTGGACTATTTTATCCAAATATTACGCTGACGTTAGAATAACTTGTCGAGATAATTTCTACAATCTACAATTTACTTCTTAGAGTTTAATTTGCTTATTACTGCTTTCAATATATGTTCTGACAGTATACGTAACATTCTTTGAATCTACCTTTTTTATTTCTGTAATTAGGAACTCGCCATCATCTAAACTCACGAGCGCCTGAAGCTTTTTTTTCAGCACACTGCAGTCTTTCCAGACAGTGTGCATCTAGTTACAGACCGCATTGTGCATCATTTGGAGAGTGATGCCGTGAAAAGCTTCTAGGAAGAGAAAATCTAAGAGTCAGCAGCTGGATTCGAACCCAGTATCTCCGCGTGGGGATCCACCAGTACTCTAGCTTCTAAGCTAATCCATTCCTTGTGTTGTTTTAATCCTAGGATGCTGGAACGTTTTCACACCCATAGGTTGATTTCATAATAGGGATTTCGGTGACAACGTTGGCTATTCAGAAGAGGTTTCTGGTTTCTTAACTTCTCAGATGACCACTTTTGATTAATTGATTTTTTTTTTCAGAGATTTTTTTAAAGATTTGCATATTATCAACATGATTACAGTCAAATTTTTCTTATTTTCAGCTAAGGAAGCATGTTTTAAATAGAGATATAAAATCAATTCGACAATTGGGGACAAAAGCCACAGTAGATGTTGAAATTTTAAGCAAAACTGTGCTCTACCACATAATTGTTGAACTTAAGTTCGGTGGCAATATATTTTTAACAAATGGAGACTACTTGATTAAGAAAAGTTTAAAAGCTCACCCAGAACCAATGTAAGTATGCGCTCACTCTTAACAATTCTCTCAAATTATGCAACTTTGTTATCTTGCAACAGAAGATTTATAGAAAACGCAGGCTTAAGTCTCGGTAAGTTAGATTTTCTGTGAAGAACTACCTTATAAAGCAATTTTTAGACTCGGATTATCATCATAGTTAATCCGACTTTATTCGTCTTTTTCTTCTGCCTCCTGCGTACCACTCTGTCGACTTCATTTCGGCTGCCTGTTCTGTGCTCAAAATTTCAGTCCTTAAAAAACAATGGCTCTATCCAAAGCCAGCTCCTTTTCCTGAAGGTATTCCTTCCTTAGACTGTGTTGTCCTGTACACCCACTAGACAATCAGGTCAAACATACATCTTTCTGTTAATTCTCCATAGTCACAATCTAACTTCTTCGGATCTGTGAACAAAATCGCCGATCGTTTCTTGTATCTTTTGATTTCAGCTATTAACTCGAAAACGACAAATTACGGTGTTCTTTCAGATCACACGATGCTCAAATTCCGAAAACTCTTTTAATTTTCCAAAAGGATGTCCCCGAAACTAGAGGAGCCGGTTGTTCATTGAATTTGTAATCTTTCTTCTTAACAAAAGCAAATTATTAGTATTGTTATTTTTATTATTAACATATACTGCAATATTAATAAATTTCACGTACAGAAATCTGAATCCGACTGCGCCCTAGTATATTATGTAGTGGTGCCTTTGTTTGTAAGTTAGTGAAGGGTTTCCATTATGCATTGCAGGCACAACTTCAACTCTATTCATTAATTGACTGCAAAAAATATACAATTAGAGTGGGGATAGATTTAGTATTAATGCAGTCTTCAAGTATTTAGGATTGAACTAGCGAGGATTCAGTCAAAATAAGAAACAACCACAACTCCGTCTTTACGCGAACGTTCCCACAAATTTATTGTCTTCCTCAGAGTCTGGATATTACAAATAAATAACACAACAATTAGATTATTGATACACAGGAATTATAATAGTTAAATAGTTAAATTATAATTATAATAGATTTTACATCTTATTAAACAACTGTTAGAACTGATATCAATAACAATTCTTTAGAACTTACATTGTTATGTGAGTTGGTTGAGTTACAGAAAAAAACTGAGAACCATAGAATGGAGAACCAGGTATCCAAATATTTTTTTTTTTTTTTTTTTTTTTTTTTTTTTTTATTTATTAAACTTTATTCTACATGCTCCATTTACATATTACATGTATATATTACTATCACTTAGTATTATAGATCACATAATCACAAATTTACATTTGAATAACTATAGGACTAGCAGATAACAAAAAGAAAATAAATGAATAGATAAATAAACATTGAAAAATTACTTCAATTTATCACAACTGTCTGTCTACATTAATCTAAGTTGTTTAATTTGATTTTATTAATGAATTGGACAAACTGGCATACATATTGTTTCGATATCAGTTTCTGCTTTTGTAGTGGCCATCTTGATCCTGTTGAAAGCACATATCGAATCAACCGACTTCTTTCTCTTTCATGTTCTTGGCAATGGTATATCAAATGGTCCCATGTCTGTTCAACCTCTTCCGCACAAGAACAAAGCCCACTATCAGCCAAACCAAATCTATATAGATAGGCTCGATGTTTTCCATGCTCGCTCAGAACTTGAGTGAGCATGTATCCCAATGGCAAATAGACTGCACGTTGCCGATCAACAATATGAGGGAAATATTGTTTTGTAGCGCTTCCGTTCGCTGTATCATACCATCTTTTCTCCCATCCAGAATACACTGCTTGCCTGCAAATTTCCCTGAGATAAGATACAGGAGCTCTGGCGTAAGATACAGGAAGTGTGCTTAATGCAGCTTCCTTCGCCAACATATCTGCACGTTCATTCCCTTCAACTCCACAATGTGCCTTGACCCAAAGAAAGCCTAAATTCCATCCATCAGCAGATAAAGCATGAACAGATCCCCTGATACACTCCAACAATGGCTCCCTCCTGTTAGCATTATTAATACTTAGCAGAGAGACCCGACTGTCCGAATTCAGCACAGAAGAACGTCGCTCAAGTTGTTCATATCTTTGTTCCAACCAGATCAAAGCCCTCTGAATCGCAAGCAACTCAGCCTGATTATTAGAGCAAAATTCGGCCAGCCTAAATTTCTCCTGATGTACAATGTCACCCTGCCCGTTGTACACTACGAAAGCACAACCTACACCTCCCTCAATCTTGCTCCCATCAGTGTAGACGTTGTATGTTGGGCACACCTTCTGAGATGTTCCTAAAGAGACCAGACCCGGATGAAGCCAGTCCCTGATGGGCACAGGACGCTCTAACTCCACATTCTCAAAATGTGTTTCCTCCATGTTAAAACAAGCGATGTTTCTTTCATATAAAGCAACCCTCTCTTTTGCTTTGAGGTAAACAGGAACTACATTAGCTATAACACAAGCCGCTTCCAAATATTGTAAAACGGGACTTACTTGAGATGACTAGAAAGTGCTACAAAGGGATGAGACAAAAACAACAGAATAATAAGATTCTCTTGACCAAATACTAGCCTAGAAATTAGAAAAGTTTTAATACATCATAGGAAAAATGCAAAAATCTAACTATTATTTAATTGATGGAGAATACATAAAAACAAAATGCTTAATATATAAAGTCAATTTAGCAAGTTGAACAACACATCAAATAATGTTAAGCTATTGGATTGGAAACTTTGGCCTAAGGACAGAGTTGTTTTTTATTTTGACCGCATCTTCGTTCGCTATTCCAATCATAAATATTAATAGCTCACGGTCACTAAAAACTACCCAAACTATAAGCATGCCCTACAATTTAGTTCAGATAAGAAAACAATGCTGTTTTCAAAGGTTTTCAAAACCCATCAAATTTCAAACTTTAATATCTCATTTCCTACTGACCAGATTTCAATGCAATCTGTACCTAATTGTGGGGAACACTTAGCTCTATGATTGGCAAAAAACCACAATGTTTTAGTGATAATAGATAATGAGATATTGAAGCTTAAATTTTGAAGGTTTTCAAAACCCATCAAATTTCAAACCTTAATATCTCATTTCCTACTGATCACATATCAATGCGATCTGTATCTAATTGTGGGGAAAACTTAGCTCTATAATTGGCAAAAAACCAAAATGTTTTAGTGATAATAGACAATGAGATATTGAAGCTTGAAATTTGAAGGTTTTCAAAACCCATCAAATTTCAAACCTTAATAACTCATTTCCTACTGACCAGATTTCAATGCAATCTGTACCTAATTGTGGGGAAAACTTAGCTCTATAATTGGCGGGTGGGTCTTGGCCTCTCGAATAACGCCATTCCAGATATTTTCCTATTTTTTGCTTTTCTCCTCCAGTCGTTCACTCCAACGGTCTTCAAGTCTTGCTCAACCTCCTGGAGCCAATGCCTATGTGGTCTTCCAATTCTTTTTTTGCCAAACAGTGTACCAAACAGTAATCTGCGCGGCATTCTGTTTTCAGCCATTCTTACCACGTGACCTAGCCACTCCAAACAATAATTCAAGATAGTGACCACAAAAGGTGTTTTTCCTTTTCTCAATTTAAGTAAGAAACCCTATTTTAAGGACTTCATTTCACTTCAGACTTCAGTTTTCATGTTAATACCTAACGACAGTCGGATAGACTGTCGACCAATCTTTGTCGACAATTAGTTTAATAATAATATGGTGCCCAATTTTATATTTTCATTTTTCAACCGATTGGGAACTTATAATTTACTTAACTTTAACTCTTTTAAAGTAACTAATTTGAGTTTTATTGGTTTTAGAAATTCTAAATATAATATAAGTGGTGACAACACAAATGAAGAAGTATTGACGATCCCTCTTTTGGAAAACATATTAATAGGTGCCACAACCTGGAAGGAGATTCATGAATTATTAATGCAGAATACATGTAATTTACTTTAATTTATTTTTCTTATTAACAACTTTATTCGTAAAAAACATAATTATAGTTGGTTTGAACTCTTAATTAAAGTTTACAAATGAAATCTTTCAACATTGATCATAAATAGTAAAGGTAAAACCATCATTTCAAGCAAGGATCAAGATATAATTTGAAAAATTTTACTGTAAGAATCTTGAAAACCAAGTTTAATGTGACATTTATCCATATATTTTTCTTTAGCATTTATAATTATAACTAGCCAATCTTTTGTTTGAAAATTTAAAACTCGGGGACATTTTAATAATATTTGTTATTCTAAAATCTTGTGATATTTTGACCATCCGTTTCTTTTAAAAGCTATTCTATCTCCTCAACAAAAACTTACAGTTTTAAAAGTTAAGTATAAGGGTTGATTAAACGCCAAAAGGTACACAAATCAGCAAGTATCCAACCTTGAAGTCTTTTAAGCCTTTTATCACCCATAAATATTTTTCCGTTAGAATAATAATAGATGTCATGATCATAGTTAGTATTAAAAAGGCACTTCATTTTAACTCTATTCCAAATTATTCTTGTGATTTATCTTTATTCTGAATAATCATCACATTCACTCGCGTATTAAGGAAGAAAAAGTGAAAGTTAGAGTTGGTCTTTTTAATGTAATTTGCATTACGGAGTTAAAACGAAATTTCAATCATGAATTCGTCTTACGTGAGCAAAAATTACATAGTTAATAATAAATAAGTAATATTTGTAATTATAATTCATTCATTTTCAAACTTTAATTAATTGTAGCCCTTTGATTGAGAACATGTAAAGAAGTTTTATAACCAACTAAAAATATGCATGTCTATTTTGTATTACATATATTCAGGGTGAATCAGTAAGTATTGTCCATAGACCTACTGTGTGTAGTACATCTAAAGTGGAGTTCAATGACGTATTGGCCAACTTCATATTTTCCTCTGTTCTTGAGTGACGTCACTTTACATTTTTTTTCTAAAATCATTACTTTTTCCCAATAAAAATGTTATTACTCAGAAAGTTTTAGTCCGAATTCGATTCTGATGACACGTTTAGAAAGGCAGATAAATTTTCTAAAAATTGATACCATTTCGAAGCATAAGTTATTCTCCAAACAGTCTCAATCTTCCTCCGGAAACTGGAAAAATAAAAGTAATCGAAATTTTTGAAGAAAACTCATTAGGCCCTTATGTGATCATTATCAGACCTAGGTGCTGGCACTTTTTATAAAAGTTTCCTCGTTTAATGGGCTTTCGAACGGTATACCATTTTCCAAGATTCCTTTTATCTTTGTGTGAGAAATTACATTGGTTTTACAAGAAAACGTGTTCAGGAGCACTCAACAGTGTTAGTTTATCAAGTTGGTTTAATTCATTGAAAACTCTTTTAGATGGACCAGTAGTCAATTTTTAAAGTAGATTGTCTTAAAATAAGGAAGTCAAAGGTCACAGATTGCACTTAAAAAAATGTTAAGGTTTATTCACATTTATTTCAACAGTTTAGTTGTTTGTGAAATTGTAATTTGGAGTTAGTACATATGAATTTTTGTTTATAAAATTAGTATTTGTTTAAAGTATTTCCTAACATTTTCTCAAATATTTCAGAGAGATCAGATTTTTTTTTTTTTATGTGCAATTTGTAACCTTTGACTTCCTTATTTTAAGACAATCTACTTTAAAAATTGACTACTGGTTCATCTAAAAGAGTTTTCAATGAATTAAACAACTTGATGATAACTAACACTGTTGAGTGCTCGTGAACACGTTTTCTTGTAAAACCAATGTAATTTCTCACACAAAGATAAAAGGAATCCTGGAAAATGATATACTGTTTGAAAGCCCATTAAACAAGGAAACTTTTATAAAAAGCGCCAGCACCTAGGTCTGATAATGATCACGTAAGGGCCTAATGAGTTTTCTTCAAAAATATCGATTACTTTTATTTTTCCTGTTTCCGGAGGAAGATTGAGACTGTTTGGAGAATAACTTATGCTTCGAAATGGTATCAATTTTTAGAAAATTTATCTGTCTTTCTAACCGTGTCATCAGAATCGAATTCGGACTAAAACTTTCTGAGTAATAACATTTTTATTGGGAAAAAGTAATGATTTTAGAATAAAAAATTTAAAGTGACGTCACTCAAGAACAGAGGAAAATATGAAGTTGGCCAATACGTCATTGAACTCCACTTTAGATGTACTACACACAGTAGGCCTATGGACAATACTTACTGGTTCACCCTGTATAACATTGTAGGGAGGACGCCTAGATTAACAATGTAATTGAAGAGAACTATATTAATATTTTATATTAACAAACTAGATTGATTATTAATTAATGCTTAACTACTACATAAAGTAAAGTACCAATCAGTTAAATTGAACAATGAACTTCAATCGACGATTTATACTTCCTTCTGCTGTGCTAAAAACTTGCACTTAAATCAGATGTTAAAAACAAAAACAATTGATTTCTTTAACTGCCTATGTCAATTATTTGGTTTACATAAACATCAGACAATCTTTAAAATACAGATTTGCCACAACATTTTGGGGGAACTTAAGCATCTGTGTAAATTGTATAAAGTTAATACTATTTATAGATCTATCATCTGTGTAAGATTAACAGCAATGAAAACCTTCCTTCTCTTAAGATTGCAAACAGCCAGTATGATATACAGATCACCAATATTTAGTACAACTTAAAGTTAGCCCTAAATTGCCTATAGCCGGTAGAATGTACCCAGAAGGTGGAATATTACATCCACCTATAATATTGAGGAGAATTTACAGTCTTGCCTTTACTACTGTCCAAGTGAGTATGATAAAGAAATCTCCCACCTGAATAATGTAGAACATAAACCTGTCTCTCCAGAGCCAAAATGATTGCAGTATAGATGACAATGACAATCTTGCATCCTGACTTCCCAAACTGAATACGTTAATGGTGCAAAACGACCATTAAGATGATCAATTCTTTAAACATAATGTAAGTGCAGAAAAATAAACTGATCTTCCACCTTCTTTTACACTGGCTTTACCAATTTAAGCTAAATTATGTAAAATTATCATTGTAACAATTTTATAAGAAAATTATATAAAAAAAATGTATTTTCCTTTGTACTAGGTTACGATTCTGCGTTAATAACCCACACAATGAGATTAGCAGGCATCAAGAGTACCACCACATATGAAGATAGAGTTCCACAGCCAACTGTAACACTTCTATTACAGAAACTTGAAAGAGCAAACAACATCCTGAATAGAATAAAAAATCGAGGCACTAACGTGAGTTGGATGTATTTATTCAGTTAAGATTTTAGATACTGACTAAAACATGAAGAACACTTTTTGTTTTTACATTTGTATTTATGGTACTTATTCAATCAGGACCAGTAGTCAAATTTTGCACATAAAAAAAAGAAAATCTGATCTCTCTGAAATATTTGAGAAAACGTTATGAAATATTTTAAACAAGTACTATTTTTATAGTAAATAAATTTATAGTAAGTAACTCCTTAACAAAAACTTACAGTTTAAAATGTTAAGTATAAGGGTTGATTAAACGCCAAAAGGTACACAAATCAGCGAGTACCCAACATTTCATTAATACTTCATTAATATTTAAGTAATTCTACTGCATTAATTTTCATTAATAAGTTATTTTTTAGAATTTATTAGATATCACAGACCCTTATGCTGGCCATTTTCGTCTACAAAATATATGTTCAAGTAGCACTTTAGATTGACTGTAATATCTAGTTATTTATAATAATCAAACTATTAATTACAGGTTAAAAAGAAAAACGTTATAAAAAATAAAAAAAAATTATGAGGCTAAAAAATTCAAAACCTTTTTTAAAAAATGCTTACACCAACATACATCAATGATTTTGTTTATTTTATTTATTTATTTTTATTTTTAAATAAAAATCGTCGGTTTAAGTTCATTCTTCCATCAAAGTAATTGTTATTTTATGTAGTAGTCAAACGTTTATAATAATAGGTAATAATTATCTGGCTTTATCGCAAATAATATAGTTTCAATTACAATCTCAATCTAGGTGTTCATCCTTAAATGTTGTATATGTGTAATATAAAATAAATAAGATACGCATATTTTTAGGACAGCTAATTATTCCAGTATTTTACTACAAGTAAAATTAGGGGGACTAAATTAAATTACATTTGAGAAATGAATAATTGTTGTTGAATAATCTACTTGTTATTAACTGTGTGTTATTTGTGCTCACGAATATTTCGGTAAGACGAATTCAAGACAGTAGCCGACTCTAACTTTGTCTTTTTCTACTTTAACATGCATGTACATATGTAATAAAAGTGATTTATCATAATTATAACAAAAAAATATTATAAATGAAGTGGCCAGCATAAGGGTCTGTGACATCTAAAAAATTCTAAAAATGTGAAGGAAAAGTTAATGCAGTAAAATTACTTAAATAATATCAATGAAGTATGAATGAAATGTTGGTTACCTGCTGATTTGTGTACCTTTTGGCGTTTAATCAACCCTTATACTTAACTTTTTAAACTGTAAGTTTTTGTTAAGGAGATTTTTGTACCTTTTGGATAGATTTTCCTTTTTGTCTATTTTACAAAGTTACATATCTGCTTTACAGATTTTTTTAAAATTTGGAATAGGCCATTCTATCATTATAACCTGATAAGCCGTTAAGTCGGAACCGTAACTACTGGAGAGATCTTTTTAAAGATTGATTATAATTGCGGTCCCATCCTCAATAACAATTTTTTTGAGAAAGCGTTTTTAATAAAATAGGAAGATATTTGTGCGTAAATAGCAAAATGAAACTGCGATTTCAGTACTTCCTTTTAAGAGGAGCAAGAAAAATAAACTGCGAATGCAGTACTTCTCCCTAAAAGGCAAAGATTTTGAATCGAACGACAATTCATTGATGAAAATCGGTTCACTCATTGATAATTTTAACGAGTGCAGTACTTCCTCTTAGTAGGCGTAATAGCATGATGGCACTTCACAGCCACGTACGTAGAGGAGCTTTAATCACTTCGTGCTAAATTTTATCAAAATCGGACTAAGCTTTATAGAAATATTGGTAATAATAGTTTTAGAAAGGGCCTTATTTAGGTAGGGCCAACTCCCCTCCTTATGAGGCATGGCGTCGAGACTTTTAAAGTACAAATCTGCACAAAATTTCGATTCAAATGACACTTCATGCATGAAAATCGGTTCACGTCTCGATAATTTGAAACGATTGCTATACTTCCTCTTAACAAGTGTAAGAGCTGGTCGCCGCTTTATTGTTACGTAGGGGAGCCTTATCCCTATCATCCTACCAAATTTTATCAAAATCGGGCCACGATTTACAGAGTAATTAGTAATAATAATTTTGGAGGGGGCCTTACATAAAGGGGGCTTACTCCTCTCCCATTCGATGTACAGCGTGGAGACCCCCAAAAAGCACATCTACATAAAATTCTGAATCGAATGACACCTCATTCATGAAAATCGGTTCCCGCGTTTAGGCGCTACGTTTTTTACAAAAAAGGTAACAACAACAAGAAGAAGAAGAAGAAGAAGAAGAAGAAGAAGGATTTTTTGAAAAAGCCGTTTTTGCTCATTTTCGGCAACTTTTTTCTCAAAACCTATTAGATCTGGGTTGTTGCAAAAAAATTACAGTCATAAAGGAGGATTTGCCCTTTATTTAAAAAAAAATTTGGGAATTTTATCTTTTATAGAAAAAGAGAAAAAAATTGTCAAAGTTGGGTGTTTTTCAACGTTACACTTTTTCGTGCAGTTTTTGACGATCAATCCTTAATACAACTGTCCTACCGGACAGTTTTAATATACGAAAATTCATATAGTATGTATTTACTCCAAATTACAATTTCACATACAATACACTGTTGAAAAAGAAAATAATGTGAATAAACCTTAACCTTTTTTTTTTTTTTTTTTAAAAAAAGTGCAATTTGTAACCTTTGACTTCCTTATTTTAAGACAATCTACTTTAAAAATTGACTACTGGTCCATCTAAAAGAGTTTTCAATGAATTAAACAACTTGATGATAACTAACACTGTTGAGTGCTCGTGAACACGTTTTCTTGCAAAAACAAACGTAATTTCTCATACGAAGATAAAAGGAATCCTGGAAAATGATATACCGTTTGAAAGCCCATTAAACAAGGAAACTTTTATAAAAAGTGCCAGCACCTAGGTCTGATAATGATCACGTAAGGGCCTAATGAGTTTTCTTAAAAATTTCGATTAATTTTATTTTCCCAGTTTCCGGAGGAAGATTATGACTGTTTGGAGAATAATTTATGCTTCAAAATGGTATCAATTTTTAGGAAATTTATCTGTCTTTCTAAACGTGTTATCAGAATCGAATTCGGACTAAAACTTTCTGAGTAATAACATTTTTATTGCAAAAAAGTAATGATTTAAAAAAAAAAAATTAAAAGTGACGTCACTCAAAAACAGTGGAAAATATGAAGTTGGCCAATACGTCATTGAACTCCACTTTAGATGTACTACAAACAGTAGGCCTATGGACAATACTTACTGGTTCGCCCTGTATGTTGCAGACGTAATGACAGTTAACTCTGTTTAGCGTCAAGATAGCTAGCAATTTTTTCTTGTAAACGTTGTAAGTGAACTATGGAAAATGACGTGAATTTTTTAGTACAAGTTGATAAGTTAAATTAAGTTATTCTTTCAAAAGTAATCGATGTAAAACTAGAATGTTTTGTATAAAGTGATTTCCTACAGGCAACCTGATGTAGCTTTTATTTTAAAACATTCTTGCAAGAAGTACTTAAAGTAGAGCAGAACTGGTGAGGTGCTCTTGAAAGTGCGAAATCAGTGTAAAGTACTGTCCAATCATTTGTATAATAAGAACAATCAATAATAAGAGTAATCTCTTTAAATTTGTTGTAGAGCTTCTCAGTTTTTTAACTTTAAATTATTCTTCAAGTTATTTGTGGAAATTGCTATTAGTAAGGTTTCGTGGGTGAGGGGTTACTTAGTCTTATCTCAAAAGTAGCTAAAATTTCGAATTTGAAGAAAATTTTGTGCTAAAGAATGTGAGAATTATAGTTAGAGGAAACGGTATGAACTTTAAACATTAGTTTTATTCAACAATTTACTTTGAATTTAAGTATAAAATACTTAACATGTCATTCTGTCTGATTGCGTTGCAATCGCTGATTTTTTTGAAATAAGCTTTGTGTTACTTGGAGATCAAAGTTGATAATAAGCACAAGCGATTGGTAAGGACCCTTAGGTATAGTAAAAAGGAGAAATTTCTCTTACTACACCCACAAAGGATCGCAGGAATAAAACTCTTGGTGAACAGGACCCGGCCCAATGTTATATTGAAATCAACACTAGTCTGTTATTAAAACTGTCCGGTAGGACAGTTGTATAAGGGTTGACCATCAAAAACTGCACGAAAAAGCGTAACTTTGAAAAACACCCAACTTTGACAATTTTTTTCTCTTTTTCTATAAAAGATAAAATTCCCAAATTTTCTTTAAATCTTACTCCAAACCCTCCTTTATAACTGTAATTTTTTTGCAACCACCCAGATCTAATAGGTTTCGAGAAAAAAGTTTCCGAAAATGAGTAAAAACGGCTTTTTCAAAAAATGTTCTTGTTCTTCTTGTTCTTCTTGTTGTTACCTTTTTTGTAAACAACGTAGCGCCTAAACGCGGGAACCGATTTTCATGAATGAGGTGTCATTCGATTCAATATTTTATGTAGATGTGCCTTTTGGGGGTCCCGACGCTGTACATCGAAAGGGAGAGGAGTTAGCCCCCTTTATGTAAGGCCCCCTCCAAAATTATTATTACTAATTACTCTGTAAATCTTGGCCCGATTTTGATAAAATTTGGTAGGATGATAGGGTTAGGGCTTTCCTACGTAACATTAAAGCGGCGATCAGCTCTTACACTTGTTAAGGGGAAGTACAGCAATCGTTTCAAATTATCGACACGTAAACCGATTTTTATGAATGAAGTGTCATTCGAATCGAAATTTTATACAGATTTGCACTTTAAAAGTCTCGGCTCCGTGCCTCATAAGGAGGGGAGTTTGCCCCACCCAAATAAGGCCCTTTCTATAACTATTATTACCAATATTTCTATAACGCTTAGTCCGATTTTGATAAAATTCAGCTCGAATAAGTGGTTAAAGCTCCTCTACGTTGCTGATTCTCTTGCTCCTACTAAGAGGAAGTACTGCAATCGTTTAAATTATCAATGAGTGAACCGATTTAAATCAATGAATTGTTCGATTAAAAAATCTTTGCCTCTTTGCCTTTTAGGGAGAAGTACTGCAATCCTAGTTTATTTTTCTTACTCCTCTTAAAAGGAAGTACTGAAATCGCAGTTTAATTTTGCTATTTACGTACAAATACCTTCCTATGTTATTCAAAACGCTTTCTCAAAAAAATTGTTATTGAGGATGGTTTGGGAGCCGCAACTACAATCATTCTTTAAAAAGATCTCTCCAGTGGTAGTTAACACCTTATCAGGTTATAATGATAGAATTGCTTATTCCAAATTTTAAAAAAATCTGTAAAGCAGATATGTAACTTTGTAAAATAGACAAAAAGGAAAAATCTATCCAAAAGGTACAAAAATCTCCTTAACAAAAACTTACAGTTTAAAATGTTAAGTATAAGGGTTGATTAAACGCCAAAAGGTACACAAATCAGCGACTACCCAACATTTCATTGATACTTCATTAATATTTAAGTAATTCTACTGCATTAATTTTCATTAATAAGTTATTTTTTAGAATTTATTAGATGTCACAGACCCTTATGCTGGTCACTTCATTTATATTATTTTTTTGTTATAATTATGATAAATCACATATACGTACATGCATGTTAAAGTAAAGATAAAGTTAGATTGGCTACTGTCTTGAATTCGTCTTACCAAAATATTCGTGAGCACAATTAACACACAGTTAATAACAAGTAGATTATTAAACAATAATTATTCATTTCTCTATTGTAATTTAATTTAGTCCCTCTAATTTTACTTATAGTAAAATACTGGAATAATTAGCTGTCCTAAATATATGCATATCTTATTTACTTTATATTACATATATACAAGATTGTGGGAAGAACACCTAGATGGAGAATGTAATTGAAGAAAACTATATTATTTGCGATAAAGCCAGATAATTATTACCTATTATTATAAACGTTTGACTACTACATAAAATAACAATTACTTTAATCGAAGAATGAACTTAAACCGACGATTTTTATTTAAGAAATAAAAATAAATAAATAAAATAAACAAAATCATTGATGTAAGTTGGTGTAAGCATTTTTTTAAACAAGGTTTTGAATTTTTTAGCCTCATATTTTTATTTTATTTTTTATAACGTTTTTCTTTTTAACCTGTAATTAATAGTTTGATTATTATAAATAACTAGATATTACAGTCAATCTAAAGTGCTACTTGAACATATATTTTGTAGACGAAAATGGCCAGCATAAGGGTCTGTGATATCTAATAAATTCTAAAAAATAACTTATTAATGAAAATTAATGCAGTAGAATTACTTAAATATTAATGAAGTATTAATGAAATGTTGGGTACTCGCTGATTTGTGTACCTTTTGGCGTTTAATCAACCCTTATACTTAACATTTTAAACTGTAAGTTTTTGTTAAGGATACAGTACACTTTTGGTGGAAATAACATTTTTTTTTAATCATTTATTTAGTTACAATCAACACATTTTGCGTTATAAGCAACAATGATAACTATAAAATAACATACACATATCAGAGTGGAGAAGTTACCCATTGGTAACACTCCAAAAACATTCTAAATTCTACTGACTCTCTTCATCAGAGAGGAGATCGCGAGGCCACTGTCTTTTAAGACTGTCCTAGAAGTGTTGTCTGGAAATGTTCTGGAAGATAGATGTTGTACAAGTGGATGTGTGATGTGTTTGAATGCTAGGATGGAATTTTCTGTTACGTGTTTTTGCAACTTGTATGACGAAAGGAATGTTCATATCTGTGTGAATGGTTTGATTGGTGACGTAGAAAGGAGCGTTTACTATAGAGCGAAGAATTTTAGATTGCAAGGACTGGATTTTGGTTTTTTAAATTTAAAGAACATAATCAGACGGTAATTTTTACAAAATTTCCAGGAAACCGTAACTTTGGAAACTTTTTTACGTGAAAAAGGAATTTCGTGGAGGCACTCGAACGATGTTATTTCTGTGAATTGAATGCTAGACCTTGTTAATACAAGAAAGTTTATTTGAATCCTGCACATTTACCATCTTTAGTTTAAGGGGTTTACACTTAGCGCGATTGAAAAACGGAAAAGTCACAGAAGACGATCAGTTTGAAGTTGAGGTATCAGAATGGAAACCTAATCAGCTAACTCAAGTGCCATTCTACTTGAATATATTTTTCAGACTTTTGTAATATACTTAGGAGCGGTTCTTTTAATATTCTTTAAACATGGATTTCTCATTGCATACTTAGTATTTATCTGTTAAGGCATTTATCTCTTTAGTTTGTTATTTCTTTTTCTAAAAAACATTGATTTTAGTGAAACTCTAAAGAAAGCTTGATGTCCTCGCTCAATCAGTACCATATTATTTGCGGTTTAGTATTAAAATGATATAAGTTATAAGAAAAATTAATTTTGTAAACGAACTTTTTCTTATGGCTTTCATTAAAAATGTTAAATGTAATATTAAACAGTCTAATAATTTGATCTAACTTCAGGATCTATTTTCAGGGGTATATTATTAAAGCAGCAGTAACCGCTGAGGATGAAAATAAATATAAACAGTTTCATCCGTACTTGTTCTGTCAACATAAAAGATCAGTTTACACTAAATTCAGGACTTTTTCAAAGGCTGTCGACGAATATTATCGTCTCAGGATGATTAAAAAGCAAAAAATTAAAGATATTAAACAGGTGGTAAGTACTGTAAAGGTTAAATTATGGAGAGTAAAAATCGTTAAGGTTTGCCTTAATTTTTTTAC
The DNA here is from genome assembly GCF_049639745.1 of Rhodnius prolixus. Taxonomy (NCBI): domain Eukaryota; kingdom Metazoa; phylum Arthropoda; class Insecta; order Hemiptera; family Reduviidae; genus Rhodnius; species Rhodnius prolixus. The sequence continues at coordinate 3,391,600 of NW_027411635.1, read as the reverse complement.
TTTATATTTTCTCTTGGTATTGGAAAATAATCAAAATAGATTTTTCATCGCAAATACTTGTCTATATACAATAGGCAAAAAAAGTATTTGCACACCCTGTTATTTTAAGGTTTCATATAAAAAAAAATCGCTTTTTTTCCCAAATTACGTTTATTTAACTTCTTAAATCAAGCACTATAAGATGATAAATATAAATATGCAAAAGAGTCAAATAAATTAAGTATAAAGAACATAATGTTATTTTATACTGCAAAAAAAGTATTTGCACACCTAGTTAAACATTTCAAAAAATAATTTGGTTGACCCATAACCAATCATAACATTGTCCTTAATATTTAGTGTGCATCCCTTTAGCTTCAATTACGGCTTGTAACGCCTTGGCATTGATTCAACTAAATTTCTTGTCACCTCATCTGATAAATTGTTCCAGGAATTAACTGACACTTGTCTTAAGTGCTCCTTACTTGTAATAGAGGTCTGGCGGACTTTCCTGTCCAAAATATGCCACAGATTTTCAATTGGGTTGAGGTCTGGTGATTGAGGTGGGTTCAGTAATCTTCTTGGGGCATTATAAAGGAGCCATTCTTTTGTAATGTTGGCCGTATGTTCTGGATGGTTATCCTGCTGGAAATGAAAATCGTTCTCCAAACCTAATTTTACAGCACTTGCCTTCGAGTTGCCTCGCAACATCTCCACCTAAGACCGAGCTGTCATTATGCCCTCAATAACTTCTAAATTACCCACCCCAGAGTAAGCCATACTGCCCCAAACCAAGATATTTCCTCCTCCATGCTTAACAGTTTTTAATATATTTTTTGTATTCAAACCAGTTTTATTTCTTCTCCAGATTGTTATTATATTTTGTGGTTTAAAAACCTCAATCTTGCTTCCATCAGAAAAAAAAAAAATTTTCCCGAAATTCTATAGGTTTTTTAATAAATTCTTTGGCGAACTCAAGATGTTTTTTCCTATTAATCTCACTAATATATGGCTTTTTGAAGGGTCGCCTGCCTCGTATACCTTTATTGTGAAGGACGTTTGTTATTGTTTGAGGTGTAACCGTCTTTCCTGAACAAGACGCCAGGTCATGCGCAAGTTTTTGAGCGCTGTGAGTTGGTTTCCTCAGCGCGTCTTTGACGACCTTCCTCCTCTCCCGTTCATTTAAGGCTCTTGGTCGACCTGTTCGCTGTTTATTTTCTGTTGTTCCTCTTTTAATGATATACCTCACTGTTAAAAACGATAAATTTACTTTATTTCCGATTTCTCTATTACTGTTTCCAGCACGATGTAATATAAGCACTTCCTGTTTCACACTCACAGGAATTTTTCTAGATTTTGGAGCCATCTCAATGCACTAGTTGAAAACACAATTAAAACTAATGAATCTAGTAAAGGGAGTATAGACAGTACCAAAGGTGACGTTAATCCTCTTTTGTTAGGGCATTTGTTTTATTTACATGTCAAGAGATCCCAAATTACAGCTGTGCAAATACTTTTTTTGCAGTATAAAGTAACATTATGTTCTTTATACTTAATTTATTTGACTCTTTTGCATATTTAAATTTATCATCTTATAGTGTTTGATATAAGAAGTTAAATAAACGTAATTTGGGTAAAAAAGCGAATTTTTTTTTTATATGAAACCTTAAAATAACAGGGTGTGCAAATACTTTTTTTGCATATTGTATCTTCTTATCTATTGGTATATCACATATTTTGAAACTAGAGGTGACGGGTAACAAATTTTCTCTATTTTTTTTAAAGAAAAATTTACTCGAACGGTTTTTTTTCTGTGAGCGATATTTTACAAGTTATGAATGAAAACATGATTCTTATAAGAAATTTCAAAATGATAATATTATAACGGTTTTTTGATTGAATAAGAAGAAAAGTACTGTTTTATTATAAATTTTACTCCTCATTAATATTACAGATCATGCTCGAACTGGCCTCCACCATTAGAGATACATAGACATGCTCTTTCCTGCCAATTATCCCTTACTGCCAAGAAATAGATTCGGCTTTAACCGAGTTACTGGCATCTATTATTCTCTGCTTTAGTTTATTTACTGATGCAATCCCGGCTTGTTTCTGATACACCTAGATTTAGAAATGCTTTTAGATAAGCAGAAATTTTTTCTAGCTATCTTAGTTTCCGAGAAAAATTCGTTATCCATATAGCTTGGGACACCCTGTAGATGTGATCCGGGTTGCCTGCCAACTTACCACTTTTTTTGTCAAAAAAATCCTCAACTATTGGTTAATGGGGGAAATTGTATAAGTTTAACTGAGACTCGCCCAGTTCCTTATGCAAGCAGGACAAGAACGATATTATGCATTCCTTAATTATTTGTTCAGTTTTTATATAGTTACTTACTTTACTTTATACTTAGGCGTCACCCGAACGTTGCCCACAACGGATCCAAAATCCACTATACAGGCAGTTACTCTCCCGCAGTAAAAACTAATAATGGATCCGGGCAGAACTTTAACATCTTGAAAAATTATAGAATTAAAGAAGGAAATAGGTTTGAATTTTTTACCCCGACATACTTGTTTTGAAGTCTGCTGGAAATTTAAAAAAATATTTTAGCAAACATTTTGGTATGTGTAAATTTTTTTCTCTTTCAAAACGCTACAAGTAGCTTATACAGATTCTTTTCGTTTCATTGTTGTAACACTTGTATTAACTATCCCCTTAACAAAAACTTACAGTTTAAAATGTTAAGTATAAGGGTTGATTAAACGCCAAAATGCACACAAATCAGCAGGTAACCAACATTTCATTCATACTTCATTGATATTATTTAAGTAATTTTACTGCATTAACTTTTTATTAAATTTTTTAGAATTTATTAGATGTCACTAATTTTAGAATTTATATGCTGGCCAGTTCATTCATAATCTGTGACATCTAATAAATTCTAAAAATGTGAAGGAAAAGTTAATGCAGTAAAATTACTTAAATTTTTATAACTAATTATGTTGATATTACTCACCTTTTATTATTATATCAAAAAACTTATAATGAATGAACTGGCCAGCATAAGGGTCTGTGACATCTAATAAATTATAAAAAATTTAATAAAAAGTTAATGCAGTAAAATTACTTAAATAATATCAATGAAGTATGAATGAAATGTTGGTTACCTGCTGATTTGTGTGCATTTTGGCGTTTAATCAACCCTTATACTTAACATTTTAAACTGTAAGTTTTTGTTAAGGAGATTTTTGTACCTTTTGGATAGATTTTTCTTTTTGTCTATTATTTGGGTGGGGCAAACTCCCCTCCTTATGAGGCATAGCTTCGAGACTTTTAATAAAATACAAGTCTGAACAAAATTTCGATTCGAATGACACTTCATTCATGAAAATCGGTTCACGTCTCGATAATTTGAAACGATTGCTATACTTCCTCTTAACAAGTGTAAGAGCAGAATGTCGTTTTAATGTTACGTAGGGAAGCCATAACCCAATGATCCTACCAAATTTTATCAAAATCGGGCCAAGATTTACAGAGAAAGAAATACCTTTTTTGTAAACTGCGTAGCGCTTAAACGCGTGAACCGATTTTCATAAATGAGGTGTCATTCGATTCGGAATTTTATTTAGATGTGCCTTTTGGGGGTCTCGATTTACAGAGAAGTTAGAAATAATAATTTTGGAGGGGGTCTTACATAAAGGGGGCTAACTCCTCTCCCATTCAATGTACAGCGTCGAGACTCCCAAAAGGCACATCTATATAAAATTCCGAATCGAATGACACCTCATTCATGAAAATCGGTTCACGCGTTTAGGCGCTACGTAGTTTACAAAAAAGGTAACAACAACAAGAAGAACAACAACCATTTTTGAAAATGCCGTTTTTGCTCATTTTCAGCAACTTTTTTCTCGAAATCTATTATATCTATGTTGTTGCAAAAAAATTACAGTTGTAAAGGAGGATTTGCCCTACATTTAAAAGAAAATTTGGGAATTTTATCTTTTATAGAAAAAGAGAAAAAAATTGTCAAAGTTGGGTGTTTTTCAACGTTACTCTTTTTCGTGCAGTTTTTGATGATCAACCCTTATACAACTGTCCTACCGGACAGTTTTAATAGAAAGCATTTGGTTTTCTTATCGAAAGAATGTACGCATCTTCAACTGAGTGTCGTCAGTAACCAATTCAAAAATAAATGTGGCTGATCTCAGTGAGCTGCTCAGTTAAGGACTGTTTGACTACCTATGTTGTAACACCTGTATTTTTTGTTTTAATTTACTTTAGAAAAAAGTAGCTTCAAAGAGAAGAATTGAGAAGAAAGCAGAGAGTGACTTGAGCAAAAACTTCGAATCGTTGATGGACAGCCCAGATGAAAATGAAAGAAAATGTGGATTGATAATGGCCAATAGTGAAATAATTGATAAAATTATTTTAGAGTATAGACAAGCGGAAAATTTAAAACTTTCTTGGGTAGAATTAGTGGAGAGATTTCACGCTTTGTCTCAAACTGGATTCGACGTCTTTTCTGTGATATTCGATACCACTGTTGTTTCAAACAGAATCTCCTTGTTGCTCAGGTAATTTATCAAATAGTAATTTTTGCATTCTCTTCACATATTGGAAACTTATTTTTGAACCTACATAAAAAAAATCTAGAATTCTAGACCTAGACCATAAGTGGAAAGCTTTGAAAAAAGACATGATAAAAAATTAAACTGGAATAGGTAATAATGTCTCTTCTCTTCTTAGATTCTATATTTCTTTATAAAGAACAATTTGAAGGGAAGGTATTAGCTATGAGGTTAGCATACTGGACTCCCACGCGGAGGTCCCGGGTTCGAATCCAGCTGCTGACCCTTAGATTTTCTCTTCCTAGGAGCATCTTATAGCTCACTGTCCGGTGATGGACAGTGTTGTCTGTATCGAGAGAATACTGTCCGGAGGCCGGCAGTGCACTGAAAAAAGCTCCGGGCGCCAATAACCTTAGATGTTGACGCGCCTTAAATCATAAAAATAAATAAAACAAATAGTTACAGGCGGCTATTGATCTAGTGCACTGCTTCTTAAACTATGTATTTGTTAGAAAAAAATGTTTACAGTAAAATATGTTCTTTCCTTACAAGAAATCTAATGGTAGCTGGACGTCAAGCTCCGCCTGAAAAAAAAAAAAATTAAAATAGGCCTTTACTGTTCATTATTTTTGGTGACTGAATCATAGTTTCAATAGGATGAAAAAAAATTAATGCCAGTTTCAGTCATTATAAACTTTATTCTGCCTAGAGTTTTCGACCTAGGGAGTAGGTCATCTTCAGGGCTAATTTATAATGTACTGTTTTACATCATTAGAGAGTTGGTGTGTCTTCTGTCTTGTCTGTTCATGGACTCCTGTTGTTTTCTTCGTGGTGTATTCATGAACAGACAAGACAGAAGACACACTAACTCTCTAATGATGTAAAATAGTACGAGGGTCGTTTGAAAAGTCCGTGCAAAAATAAAAACTACTTAATTTTTTGGGGTAAACCTTTTTTATTTTTCAACATAGTCTCCTTTTAGGCTTATGCACTTCGTCCAATGCTGCTCTAGTTTGTTGATCCCTTCCGAGTAATAGGATTTGTCCATGTCTGAAAAATAGCCATTCGTTTCTGCAATCACCTCCTCGTTTGAATAAAATCTTTTTCCCGCCAGCCATTTCTTCATATTGGGGAACAAATAGTAGTCCGAGGAAGTCTGGAGAATAGGGGGGATGTGAAACGAGTTGAAACCCTATTGCCATTAATTTTGCGACCACAACTGCTGAGGTTGTGAGCTGGTGCGTTGTCGTGATGGAAAAGGACTTTTTTGTGGGCCAATCGTGGGCGTTTTTCTTGCAGCTCGGTTTTCAAACGGTCCAATAACGATGAATAATATGCGCCTGTAATAGTTTTACCCTTTTCCAGATAGTCGATGAGGATTATTCCTTGCGAATCCCAAAAGACAGTCGCCATAATCTTTCCGGCCGAAGGAACGGTCTTCGCCTTTTTTGGCGCAGATTCCCCCTTGGTAACCCATTGTTTAGATTGTTCTTTGGTCTCAGGAGTGTAGTGATGTATCCATGTTTCATCCACAGTGACGAACGACGCTTAAAGTCCTGCGGATTCTTCTGGAACAGCTGCAAACCGTCCTTGCAACACTTCACACGATTTCGTTTTTGGTCAAGCGTGAGCAATCGCGGCACCTATCTTGCGGATAGCTTTGTCATGTCCAAATGTTGATGCAAAATATTATGTACCCGTTCATTCGAGATGCCCACAGCACTAGCAATCTCACGCACCTTCACTCTTCTGTCATCCATCACCATATCATGGATTTTATCAATGATTTCTGGAGTAGTAACCTCAACAGGGCGTCCAGAACGTTCAGCGTCACTTGTGCCCATATGGCCACTCCGAAAATTTAGAAACCACTTATAAACTGTTCTAATCGAAGGTGCAGAGTCACCATAATGTTTATCAAGCTTCTCTTTAGTCTCCTGAGGCGTTTTGCCTTTCATAAAGTAGTGTTTAAACAACTCACGAAATTCTTTTTCGTCCATTTTTTGAAAATCACTCGACTTCCTCGATTCAAACGAATGCCAAACACAAAGAAATAGACCGATCTGGCTGAAACTTGGTGTGTGTTCTTCCAAGAGATGCTACTAACTAAACATAACCTCGATACGCGCCAGTGGTGCTATCTCTCTGACTTTGCACGGACTTTTCAAACGATCCTCGTACATTGTAAATTAGCCCTGAAGATGACCTAGCCCCTAGGTCGAAAGCTCGGCAGAATAAAGTTTATAAAGACTGAAACTGGCATTAATTTTTTTCATCCTACAGGCGTTTACGTTACTTTATTTACTTTTATTGTTAATGTCTTGCTCCTGTAAGGCATCAAATGCGAAACAAAATTGGGTAATTTGAAAAAATCAGGCTGATAGGCAACGGCAATGAATAGATTTTTAGTACATGGGTTTTTTCTCAAAAACATCTCCTAAGATTTTTTTTAATTAATTTTTTTTTTATGATTTAAGGCGCGTCAACATCTAAGGTTATTGGCGCCCGGAGCTTTTTTCAGTGCACTGCCGCCCTCCGGACAGTTTTCTCTCGTTACAGACAACACTGTCCATCACCGGACAGTGAGCTGTAAGAAGCTCCTAGGAAGAGAAAATCTAATGGTCAGCAGCTGGATTCGAACCCGGGACCGCCGCGTGGGAGTCCAGTATGCTAACCTCACTGCTAATCCCTTCCCTGGTGTTTTATTTGTAATATCCTCTAACTTATCTTTGAAACACTTTTTGGGAAAAGCGTTTGGTAGATTTCTCTCTAATTATCATTTTCTGTAGCGCGGTTCATAACTCTTTTGTACTGTTAAAGGTGGTTATGTTATTGCTATAACTAAAGAAATTGTAAGAAATAATGAATAAAAATAACTTAATGGCCAGAAAATGGGTGCAAAAGTTGTTATTTTTAACTTTTGGAGTTGGTATACTGTTCCTATACTTGGTATATTGTTACTGTTCTTGGAATACTGTTCCTATACTTGGTATATTGTTACTGTTCTTGGAATACTGTTCCTATACTTGGTATATTGTTACTGTTCTTGGAATACTGTTCCTATACTTGGTATATTGTTACTGTTCTTGGAATACTGTTCCTATACTTGGTATATTGTTACTGTTCATGGAATACTGTTACTATACTTGGTGTACAACAAGAGAAAGTAATTTGATAGTTCAGTAATTAATATTTGATCCATTTTCAGAGATCCGCGTAGGACACATAAGGAAGTAAATGTGCCTTGCCCAGTGGTGATCGACTTGTCAGTATCTGCTTTCGCAAACGCTAAAAGGTAATCCATTCTAGTTTCTTGTATTATATTGTAAAGTTTTTCTAAAAAAACTTTACTTACACAACTAATGCCTGCCACTAGTTACGTTAAATATGTGGGTTTGATTAAATGATAAAACTCGCTAAAGTTGTAAGTAATAACCTGATTTATTAACACATTACCTTTACTCACATTAACATTTACTATCAACTAATGCTATCCATTACAGTCACCATTTACAACAGTCACAACAGTTTACTGTTACTTATTCACTACGTAACGCCACAAAACTGTTCCACGACTGACCCCTGGTCCACACTGCACCGAATTGCGCTAGACTCAACCGCACTAGCAAAGCTCTACTCACGAACTGACTACCTGCCCAACTGGCTAACACTGAAGCACTCCGTAACACTGACTCTCTCAAAACTACCACTTCCAAAGTGTCTCCCAAAATTGTCTCTCAAAGACTCACTCAAAACTAACTGATTAAAACTGATTAACACTCGTTAAGAACTCCTTAAAACTTGATAAAAACTGACTTCTCCAGCTGTGTCGGCCTCCTTTTAACTGCGTGCCTCCCTCCAACTGGGACTGCCCTCCTCCAACTCTCTGAGCATAAGTTTCCACGCCCTCCTGACGTTCATTGGCTGGAGAAAACATACTGCTACCACCTCAGCTGGGGCCGCCCTCCTCCTACTCAATGTCTCGCTCCTACCTGTCAATCACTGGCTGGGAAAACACATATGCCACCACCCCAACTGAGGCCTTTCTCTTAGCTGGCTTTTACACAGGTCACTAACACCTTGAACAATCTAGCCCTTTCCTTTCTAGTTCAGGTATAGACTGGCCCTTTTGTCTACACAGTGGTGGCCTGTTACTGGCTTTAGTCGCTTAACCCCTAGAACAATCTAGGCCTTTCTTTTCTGCCACAAGTAGATACCGCCCCTTTTGTTTATGCAGTGGCGGGCTGTTACTGACTTTGGTCGTTCAACCTCTAGGCCTTTCTTCTCCACCCAGGTCAACTTCGTTACTATGTATGTTTCTTACTTTGATTGCAACCAGATGGTATCCATCTTGGAATTAATTTGGCAGTTTTTTGAATTTGAACTAAATAATGGCGTTTATTAAAAGGTATGAGTTGGCCAGTAAAAAGAAGAGAAAGAGCAGGATTGAAGTAGTGAGCAGTACGGACGCAGAGGTTATGACGGATGCAAAGGCCTTAATACCAGTTGAAGAAGATAAAAAAGTAGGTTTAGGATTGTTACACAATTTTCGCCAGGAACTATGGTTTGAAAAGTTCTATTGGTTTGTTAGTTCTGATAATATTCTCGGTAAGTAAAACAAATTTTTAAGAAAATTATTTCCTTATTATAGAAATTATGACTTTGTTTACACAAATGCACACTTTTTTTTTGATGGGGTGTGCTCGCGGTAATCTTAAGGTGTAGATAGATAGATAGATAATATCTTTATTGATAACAAATTTGGAAACTTATGTACATACAAACAAATATATTAACAAAGATGTTTGCTTGGTCACTGACCGTCAGCGGAGTTGTGTGAAAAAAAATAATAAAATAAAATAAACCAATCAAAATTACACATCCTGTTGAGAAAAACACTAAAAAGTACTCAAAAAATTACAAATAAAATATAAATGTGGAGTAAAATATGAAATATGTATTTAATATACAGGGTGTTCATTTTAAGACGGCTCAAATGCATTTCATGCTTAAACGGTTGAACTGAGCAAAAAGTGGTAGAGGAAAAATTTGTTGCCCGCAAACTCTAGTTTCAGAATATGTGACTTGATTTTAGATTCCTGCCCGCATACGCGGCTGACGCGCGACCAAAAATGAGGGTTCGCGGTTGACCCCCACCTTCATATATACTGTTTTAAAGAGTATAAAAAGTTATTAAAGAAACCGGAAACCGCAATTCGATATCTTCAAAATTAGAGGTGCTAGGCCATTTCAAAATCTGGTATTTATTAATCATATTTCAATTTTTTATAACTTGTTATCAAAGAGAAAGAAGAGCACGCGATAGGTCATTTTCATGTATTTTTCATCCCATTTCTACTAAAAATATTGCCAAGGCTGTAAAGCTAGCATTTTTCTTAATATCGGGAAATAAGTAGTTTTCCGAGTGATTGTTCTAAGAAATATCAAATGTTAAGAGCTTTAGATGTTCTCAAGCGTACACAAGATGGCTAAAAATTAATTTTACATCTGTTATAAACAAGAAGGTTTAATAATTATTTGGTAATTTTGGGAGAGTTGCGTTTAATTACCAAAAAAATTGGAAATCTCCTGCCACATATTTAAGTGAACAATATCTTTCATGTATAGGATCAAACTTATTCCTTAATTTATCAAATAATGTATTTGCAATAATTGATGAGAGGTAACCATCCCCTGTACCCATTCAGATATTGTACTAACTCCTCCACAGAGAGAGTGCTCTTGTTAAAATGTATCACTCTGAATTTCTTCAAACAAGGACATTCAGCGATAAAATGGTATACGTTCTCTAAATGAGACATATTACAGAGGGAACATAAATGCCTTGACGGCTCTCTAAGTACACTGCAATTCAAATATAATAATTCTCCTCTGGACTTGGTTATCCAACTGATGTAACTTATTGGCAGCTCATCATTCATATATTGAACATCTAAGTTCAATTCTTTGTAAATTCTGCCTGATGAAGAATTTAGGGCTTTAGATATACAATTCTGACGGAAATAATAATTAAAGCGAGACTGAATATTTTTTAAATTAGACAACCATTAGTCTACGTTATTTAAATTAAATTTTGTTTCCAATTCATAATCTGAAGCTAGACTATTTAATTCTTTAAACCAGAGACTATTGCATTTAATGATTTCTAAAGTGACTAATTTCGGATACCTATATTCGGGATAATTAATAGTTTTGAGTACGTAATTTAAGTGTAGCTGAAGTGTATATACAAAAGGAGAAGTTAAGTGTGACTCTAAATAAATTAAATAAGCTGGTGTGTGAGAAGGCAGGTGAAGCAATGTTTTCATAAAAAACACAGAAATCTGTTTAATTCTTCAAATTGTTTATATCCCCAGATTTGAGCACCATAACAAATAATGGATCTGGATACGGAATAAAAGATTTTCATTTTAGAGGAAAACGGAATTTTGTTATTATTCATGAAGAGACCCCATACAGAATTTAGACCGGACTTCGCCTTAGACAGTCTTTCGTGGAAATGCTTTTTATATGAAAGTGTCGGCGTTAGCGTTACTCCTAAGTACTTGTACGAGGGTCGTTTGAAATGTCCGTGCAAAGTCAGAGAGATAGCACCACTGGCGCGTATCGAGGTTAAGTTTAGTTAGTAGCATCTCTTGGAAGAACACACACCAAGTTTCAGCCAGATCGGTCTATTTCTTTGTGTTTGGCATTCGTTTGAATCGAGGAAGTCGAGTGATTTTCAAAAAATGGACGAAAAAGAATTTCGTGTGATGTTTAATCACTACTTTATGAAAGGCAAAACGCCTGAGGAGACTAAAGAGAAGCTTGATAAACATTATGGTGACTCTGCACCTTCGATTAGAACAGTTTATAAGTGGTTTCAAAATTTTCGGAGTGGCCATATGGGCACAAGTGACGCTGAACGTCCTGGACGCCCTGTTGAGGTTACTACTCCAGAAATCATTGATAAAATCCATGATATGGTGATGGATGACAGAAGAGTGAAGGTGCGTGAGATTGCTAGTGCTGTGGGCATCTCGAATGAACGGGTACATAATATTTTGCATCAACATTTGGACATGACAAAGCTATCCGCAAGATGGGTGCCGCGATTGCTCACGCTTGACCAAAAACGAAATCGTGTGAAGTGTTGCAAGGACGGTTTGCAGCTGTTCCAGAAAAATCCGCAGGACTTTAAGCGTCGTTCGTCACTGTGGATGAAACATGGATACATCACTACACTCCTGAGACCAAAGAACAATCTAAACAATGGGTTACCAAGGGGGAATCTGCGCCAAAAAAGGCGAAGACCGTTCCTTCGGCCGGAAAGATTATGGCGACTGTCTTTTGGGATTCGCAAGGAATAATCCTCATCGACTATCTGGAAAAGGGTAAAACTATTACACGTGCATATTATTCATCGTTATTGGACCGTTTGAAAACCGAGCTGCAAGAAAAACGCCCACGATTGGCCCACAAAAAAGTCCTTTTCCATCACGACAACACACCAGCTCACACCTCAGCAGTTGTGGTCGCAAAATTAATGGAAATAGGGTTCCAACTCGTTTCACATCCCCCCCTATTCTCCAGACTTGGCTCCCTCGGACTACTATTTGTTCCCCAATATGAAGAAATGGCTGGCGGGAAAAAGATTTTATTCAAACGAGGAGGTGATTGCAGAAACGAATGGCTATTTTTCAGACTTGGACAAATCCTATTATTCGGAAGGGATCAACAAACTAGAGCAGCGTTGGACGAAGTGTATAAGCCTAAAAGGAGACTATGTTGAAAAATAAAAAAGGTTTACCCCAAAAAATTAAGTAGTTTTTATTTTTGCACAGACGTTTCAAACGACCCTCGTAACTATTAACTGTCTCTATTCTATTACCATCTAAATACCACTTTTCACATTTAGCAGGGCGACCTCCGTTTCTAAAAACCATAATATTAGTTTTCTTCATATTTATTTTTAAATTCCAGACATTGCAATAGTTGGAAAGCGAATCTATCATTTTTTGCATATTATACGCATTTGACGCTAGTAGAACCAGGTCATCGGCATATGCAAGAAGCCTAATCCTTTCCTTATTTAACCTGATACCGCCGTCTATCAAATGATCCTCCAGATCGTTTAAGAACAAAGAAAATAAAAGCGGACTTAATAAATAACCTTGTTTCACTCCCATTTCTATTTTAAATGAAGTGGATAGACCATTTTTACACCAGACCGAACTATTAGTATCATGCAATAGATCTTAATAACATTTACAAATTTTGATGATAAACCTAGCTGATATAATTTAAAGACCAGAGACCATCTGTTAATCTTAAGGTGTATTATACTAGCTATGAGAATTTTTTGATAAAATTTACCATTTTAAAATAATTTGTTCTAGTGATTGGTGGGCAAGACAAATCTCAAAATGATTTAATTTTAAAACATTATTTGGAAAAGGGAGATATTTGTGTACATGTGGATTCGATTGGAGGTAGCTACGTAGTAGTAAAGAATTATACCGAGAGTCCAATACCTACCAGGACGATATACGAAGCTGGAAGTATGGCCGTCTGTTACAGGTATCGCTTCAGTACATGGCTATTACAGGTATACTGGGTTGTTATTAAATATTAGGGTGTATTACAGAAAAAAAAAAAACCAGCCGTTCACACGACATAAAGACGTTTAATTGACTTCAAATGCCCTGCATCTACGTTAATTTTTACAATCGCCATCTTGTATAAATCTTTGGGTTGTATAAAATGTACAGTTGCTTCAGCTCCATGTGGGAACGAAGGAGAAGACGTCTCTGATCACCTTATTACGGCCGACGTTAATTTCAAAAAATTAATAGTGCCAATAAGGATCCTAGAAGGAATGACCAGTCCAGCGCGGTCATAGTCCATATTACCACTTTCACAGATAGCAAACCAGTTAAATCCAAGCCTAAGTTGACCATTTTTCCTCATCACCACATCCAGAGTCTTGTTCAGATTGTCTTTCGAAATTTTATAATTTCCAACAGCATCTTCTTACTTGACTAGCGTCATTTGGTACATTTATTAGCGAATTTATGATGCAGGGCTTTAATCTTTTTTAAACAACTCAATATTTAGCAGCAACCTATGTTAAAAGAAGTTTAATTTTTAAGGTTTTTAATAAATGGTTCTACTATCGACTGTAGTACCTGCATTTATTTTTGGGTTTTGGAGTAGTCATAATTTTAAAAAACCTCGTTTTTACTAAAGAATCAGCAAATTTATTTTGCTTTCTTCAGGGTAGAATTAGAGTCTACAATGTGTTAACTGTTAAACATAACCATAATAAAGTAAAGATACGAGGCCTGTCTAAAAAGTATCTGACCTTTATTTTTCCCTCGCAAAATAAAGACGATAGCGCGGCGCCACTATACTCAGTAAAGGAAGACACCTTCATGCGCATGTATGAATTTTGTCACCGCCTTCCAGCGCGTCAGTCATTGCCTGTGGGTAGCTGAGTGAGGTGCTACACAACGTGTTCGTCGCATTACCGATTCTCCGACTTCCGGAACCGATTCTTTCAAGATGACTGAATGTGATGAGCAAAGGCACTGCATCAAATTTTGTCAAAAGCTTGGTGGTTCTCAAAGCGAAACAATTCGTAAGATTCAGCAGGTGTTTGGAGACGTAGCGATGGATGAAACACAAATTAAGGAGTGGTTCAACCGTTTCCAAATAGCCGCACATCAGCGGAGAGTGGCCAAGTTGTTGTCGCCGGAACAAAAGGACCTCCGTTTTGAAGTTGCACTAACTCCAACCTCTTGGGCAATCTCCCGCACGGTCAAGCGACGATCTGCCATCACCAAATTTTGCACAGTCTCAACAACGGCTGCACTCCGAGCAGTCTGGGGCCTGCCAGAACGCTGGTCCACTCTCCGCTGATGTGCGGCCATTTTTTGAAACGGTTGAACCACTCCTTAATTTGTTTTACACCCATCGCTTCGTCTCCAAACACCTGCTGAATCTTACGAATTGTTTCGCTTTGAGAATCACCAAGCTTTTGACAAAATTTCATGTTTCAGTCTTCTTGAGAGAATCGGTAGCGACGAACACGTTGAGTAGAACCTCACTCAGCGACCCACAGGCTGCGACTGACGCGCTGGAAGGCGGTGACAAAATTCACACATGCGCATGAAGGTAACAAATTAAGGAAACCACATGAAAAAAGAAATTATTTATTTATTCTGTTTTTGCCAAACAGATGTACAAAAGGAGTTGCAAACACAAAGCCTCTTAGAAACAAATATGTTAATACGAGATAAAAATCAAACTGAACTTAAATCTCCTTAACAAAAACTTACAGTTTTAAAAGTTAAGTATAAGGGTTGATTAAACGCTGAAAGGTATACAAATCAGCAAGTATCCAACCTTGAAGTCTTTTAAGCCTTTTATCACCCATAAATATTTTTCTATTAGAATAATAAAAGATGTATCTCATCATAATAGTTAGTATTAAAAAGGCATTTCATTTTAACTCTATTCCAAATTATTCTTGCAATTTATCTTTATTCTGAATAATCATCAAATTCACTCGCATATTAAAAACCAAAAGGGAAAGTTAGAGTTGGTCTTTTTAATGTTGTAATTTGCATTACGGAGTTAAAACGAAATTTCAGTCTTGAATTCGTCTTACGTGCTCACAAATTATATAGTTAACAACAAATAAATAATACTTGTAATTATAATTCATTCATTTACAAACTTCAATTTAATGTAGCCCTTTTACTGAGTACTTGTAAAGAAGTATTATAACCATCTAAAAATATGCATATCTATTTTATATAACACATATATTACATTGTGGGGAGAACACCTAGTTTAACAATGTAATTGAAGAAAACTATATTAACAATTAATACTAACAAACAAGATTAATTATTAATTACATATTATTATTCATGATTAATTAGACCGTTTATTTTGAAAGTGGTGTAAGTCCATTTTCTGTTATTTCGAGAAAATTAAAAGTGTTAACTTTTAATATAACCTTTAAGATGTTAATATCTGTTAATTAAAAAATTTAGACATATTATATGAAGTCTGGCAATGTTTCTACTGTTTTATCAGTATGTAATTTGTTTATATAAATTTGTTTTAGGCGTATTTTACTAAACTGATATATACGTATACTCGTACTTAAGGGCTGCAAATGGACTTACACCACTTTCAAAATTAGACAGTTGTAAAAATCGCTTAATATCAATTTTGAAAAATCAAATAATATATATTTTCAAATAATAATATACTAATATATAATAATATTTCATGTTAATAAATAATAATATACTTCATATTAATCCAATTTGGTTTACAAATAATAATGACACGACATAAAATGGAAGTAGTATTTTTAATTTTAGACGCTAATTACATTGTTAAATTTACAAGATATTGACAGTATTTAATATAAAACAAATGTAAAATAACAGGCTACTGATCGGCAACCATCTGCTAAGCCGCCTACCTCTGTCCACTTACACCACTTACACCACTTTTATAATCAATGATTTTGCAATTTCATTTACCGACCAATTTTAAATTCTACAAAACATGGGAATTTTTTAAGAAATTAAACACGGACTAGTTATACATAAAAAATTAACATAAAATTAAGCATGAATTACGTGATATCTCATTTTTTTTCAAAAATGGACTTACACCACTTTCAAAATAAACGGTCCTAACTACTGCATAAAGTAAAGTACCGATCAGTTTAATTGAACAATGAACTTAAACCGACGATATTTACTTCCTTCTGCTGTGCTTAACTTCCATTTAAATCAGATGTATCTAAATTAAATGAGTGCTACTCATTACTAAACAAATATTTTATGCATGAAAATGGCCAGCATAGTCTAGAAAAAAAGAAAAAAATTGTCAAAGTTGGGTGTTTTTCAACGTTACGCTTTTTCATGCGGTTTTTGACGATCAACCCTTATACCGGACAGTTTATAATAAAAGATAAAAATAAAATAATAAATTACATAGTGCAAACATAATCATAACAAATGAAAAATAGCCTTCTAGCTTAAATTATAACTTAAATGGTAAAAAAAGAAGTTATTAGCTCCTATTTTTTAAATTTATTACCCCTTCTCAAAATCCAAAAAAGTAATTATTAAGGAAAAACAATTCAATGTTAATTTTGATGTTTTTAGCGTTTGCTGGCAAACCAACGCGAGAAGCAGAGTATGGTGGGTGTATGACCATCAGGTTTCGATGTTTGAAGCAATTTCTGGTAATTATACAAACAATTTTCCAATGTATTTTTAAATTACGTTTATCTATCAGAGTGTTTCATAATTGTGTACATTTTCACGCTAGAAGGTACACAAATAACCCGGTCATTGTTTTAGAAATCCTATTTGCCCTTCCCAACAACCAGCTAATATCTTTGCAGGCAAAATACTCTAAAAAAGCGTTCACCCAAACCTTTAATGTCTATTGACCCAACAATAAGAAGAGAAAAAAAAAAAAATTATAAGGCGACCCATGTGCGTGGAAGATAGATACAAGTGTAGAATAATAATTATGTTTTACATGCATATATTTTATACCAGTTCATACTAAAATGGTTCTACTGCTCCTGATTCTCGTTTACCAATTCTCGCTTAAATTGATGTAGTTAATGCAATCTTCAACATTGCGTCAATGCTTTAAAGTCGAGTTCTATCTTATTTTTAATTATAATCAGAGCTGAAAAGACAGTTTCTGCTAAGTATTTTGTTTGGTAGTAGGAATTCGATTGCCTTTTTTGCTCCAATTTGGGTATTCATTTTTTAATTCTATCCAAAATTTGACCTAATCTTTTTGACTGCCCTAACTGGGGCATTGTAGCAGTTTGTCACCTGAAAGTTCAACTAACTGCTCTCCCTCGGACAGGTCCAAAACATGGTTTTTATGGATTTTGTATCCACATATTAACTAACTATCTGGAGGTGTTGCTGACTCCTCGGCTGGCATTCCAGGCTCACCTTGCTAATAAAGCTAAATGTGGTAAACTAGCCATGAATCTAGTATGGAAGCGTTTCATTCAGAATAAATTTATCTCAGTGATCTCTAAGTCCCGAGTCTTTAATACAGTTACTCGAGCGATGCTCACGTATTGTGCGCAGGTTTGGGGTTTTAAACAGTATGAGATATTAGACAAATGTGAACGCTTCTATTTGAAACTGCTTCTGAGCGCACCCAGTTACACTCCGAACTACATGCTGGATCTGGAATGTCAAAGAAGTAGTATTTTTGAATATTGCCTGAATCTTCATTTGGGATATATTGGTAAAGTTGCATTAAGTTATGACGATGAACGTCTTCCTAGGTTTCTGGCACACGAGGTAGTTAGATGTAACGCGTTCTGGTTTCGTGAATGGGCAGACCTTGCTCGAAAATATGATTATAGCTTAGCCCTAAATAGGGAAATGAGAAGTTTATCCCAGAAAGTAAAGCAAGTTGAGCTGGAGAGAGCAAGAGCTAGGGCAAGTCATCCAAATTTCAACAGTTATTACAGCCAAATATGCTTGGGTAATTGTAATTATTTTTACAATGAAAATAATTTAGATCATGTAAAATGGATTTTTAAACTGAGGTGTGGACTGTTGAATTTGAATGACAAGCCTTGGAAGAAGGTAGATCATACGAGATGCTCTTCGTGCAATCTCGGCCAGATGGAGGATCACTTCCAATTTATTGCCATTTGCCCAGTTTTGGAATTTATAAGGAGAAAGTGGTTTGGGTTATCAAACCTCTCCAGGGTACAGTTTGAACAGTTTTTAAGTGGAGGTGATTTTAAATCCCTGGTTGGCTACGCTCAGGAGGCTTGGATTTTTAGGGAAAGTTTGGTAAGGGAGTTCAACTGGGATTAGCTATAGCCTGAGTTGTTGTGTGCTGGAATAGGAAATTATATATAAAAATAAATAAATAAAATTAAATAAAAAAATATTAATACTTATATAAAAGTAAAATAAGTAAATAAATTATATTCAAATTAAAGATAATTTATTATGTATAATAATTATGTTTTCAAATATTGTAATAGGGAAATTTTATTCAGTTCTTTAAAAAATAAATAAATAAATTATAATCAAAAAATTATAATAAATTGTTCTATATTAGGGTCAGTAAAATGTAATTGTATAGTGAGACCCTTCCTCCTCAGAGTCTAAAGACTAAGGAGTAGAGATTAGTTGAACAAAAATATTTATGAAAATGTACGAGGTGTGTTCAAAAAGTAACGGGAATTTTCGTTTTTTGAAAAAAATATTTATTTATTCATCTACATTAATATTGTCGCCTTCAAAGTAGTCCCCTTCGCATACAATACACTTGTGCCAGTGCTTTTTCCAATCCTCGAAACACTTCTGAAACTCAATCTTTGTGATAGCTTTCAGCTCTTTCAGCGATTCGCTTTTAATGTCATCTATGCTTGTAAAACGACGGCCTTTTAATGTTCTCTTTATGTTTGGCGAATATGGAGGCTGGGGCATCGTTAAAGTTTTGTTTTTGGCCAAAAATTCACGAACAAGTGTGAGCAGGTGCATTATCGTGGTGCAAAATCCATGAATTGTTTTGCCACAAATCCGGGCGTTTTTTTCGGATTGCTTCACGCAAACGGCGTTGAACTTGTAGGTAGTATTCCTTATTGATTGTTTGACCTTGTGGCAAGAATTCATGATGCACTATGCCATTAAAATCGAAGAACACAGTGAGCATAACCTTCACATTCGACCGCACTTGTCGAGCCTTTTTCGGTCTTGGCGATCCAGAATGCCTCCACTGGGACGATTGAGCCTTAGTTTCGACATCATATCCGTAAACCCATGTTTCGTCACCTGTTATAACACGTTTCAGTAGATCCGCATCGTTGTCGACTTCATTGAGTGACTCTTGAGCAACTTCCATTCTCCGCTGTTTTTGTTCGAAATTCAACAATTTTGGAACAAATTTTGCTGCCACACGTTTCATACCCAAAACATCCGAAAAAATTTCATGGCATGAGCCAATTGATATGGCAACATCATCAGCGACTTCTCTGATTGTGATTCGGCGATCGTTCATAACCATTTCTTTCACTTTTTTCACGTTTTCATCGGTTGTTGATGTGCTTGGACGTCCAGGTCGTTCGTCATCTTCAACGTTTTCGCGGCCATCTTGGAAACGCTTATACCACTCGTAAATCCTTGTTTTACTCATAGCAGACTCACCATATGCCTTTATTAACATTTCACACACTTTATTACCCTTTATTTCATTTTTTACGCAAAATTTAATACAAATTCTTTGATCCATTTTTTTTAACAAACAAAAATCGCCAAGCTCGAAAAACACGTCTAACCTTAACGGCTGCCACTTAAGAAGTAAACAATGAATATTACTGAAAATTTTATCGTACTTCAGGGGCGTGTGTACCAACATAATAAAAAAAAAATTTACAATCAGACTCTCCAAACCCGCGAAATTTAAAAATTCCCGTTACTTTTTGAACACACCTCGTATATTTCTGATAACAATAAATCTCTCTATTATTATTATTATTATTATTAACTAATCGGATATCTGCAGATAGGGGAAAATAATGAATGAAATCTTTCTTTTTAGTAAGTGGTTTTGTATTATGCTACTTATGCCAATTTATCCTCTTTAACGATTTTATCCTCAACCATTTGATGATAAATATTTCATTGAAATGAAACCTTCCACTCTATGAATGCAATGACTTTTCATATCGCAAATCGTGACCCATTTTTAAACTCCCACGAACCAAAATTGGGTGCGGTTACTCTAAACAACTCTCCTCAGTATTCGCATAGTAAACCCAGCTGCGGAAGAAGTCTAGTCTGCATCCTCTTTATGGGGCGCAGCTTGCAATTGTCTTTTTTCTACTTTTGAATAAAGACAATCTTATTTTCTTCTTTCATCGCAAGTAATTTTATTTGATTTTGAAAAAGAGATTTTACTGTTAATAGAATAATTTTGCTAAAGAGATGTTAACAGATTAGAAGAAATTGAATTTCTGCACTAAGAAATATCTGTAATATCAAGATGACTTGCTAAAATTAATTAAGAAACCGTGGACAAACATGCGAAATAGGCTTGAACATTCAAAGTATAAAACGCACGAACTTTAGCCGGGTAATTCCACGGATCTTCGTCACACTTGAAAACATGAGGGCCGAAAAATTGGATGAAAATATGATTTTTGGATTGTGCTTCTGGACTAGAATTTACCTGAATTTTTTCAGATTTTTTTTTCAAGGTCATTTATTGTTTATAACATTTTTTATTTATTAAAAATATGAAAAATCAGAAATTTCAATGAGTTTTTACGCCAATTCTGGCCAATAAACAAAAAAAACATCCCATATAAAAAGTTTGTGTTTTTGTCCAAATTTTTCAAAAATGATATTAGTTTAACGTTTTATACAATTATTTCTTATTTGAAAAAACACTTTAAAAATCGCAATTCCCAGAAAACGCCACCTTCTATCAGGCTGAAATTTGGCAATAATATTGGGTGTACATTCCAAAAGACACACACAAATTTTCAGAGTGGACCGCCTAGTAATGCTGGTTTTAACGAATTTTTAAGTTTTATAACACTTAAATATGGCGACATCTACAGTTGTCGATTGAAACCTCCCCCGCCTGTTATTTTTCGTATGGCAACACATTGTAGATGGCGCTTGCGGCCCTTTTAACATTTTCCTGCGGCCCGCGGCACAAAACGGCAAATAATAAAAATTTAAATCATAAAATATTTCAAATTTTATGTTAATAAAGTTTGGTAATTTTCGCTAGTACAATTATTGTCTCAGCGTTCAAATCTTTAGATTAGTAATCCGCGCTCTTTCTTTGTCTGATCACTCGACTTTTAGTACGCCATTTTTACACCGACACAAAGCGTGTTGTCGCCATCGAAGCTACGGATTTTCGCATCTTCTCTAGTTATTTATTTTATGGTGATATATGAATGTGAATACAATCGCATTATTTTTATTTCGTCTGGCTTTTAATAGAAAAAATGATGAAAGAAGATATGAAGCAATTTCATAGAAGTCACTAATGCCACTTTTTTGTTGATTTGTTAATAAATTTCATTTTAATTAATAATCTGTATTTTAAATAGAAAAAAACAATTAATACATAAGAACCCGAAATAAATATAAAAAGAAATATATATGTATATACTGCGGCCCTCGGTAATAAACCAATAACCTTTTGCGGCTCTCGGTAAAAAACCAATACCCTTATGTGGCCCTTTACAGAAAAAGGTTGCCGACCCCTGGTTTATAACATTTTTTATTTATTAAAAATATGAAAAATCAGAAATTTCAATGAGTTTTTACGCCAATTCTGGCCAATAAACAAAAAAAACATCCCATATAAAAAGTTTGTGTTTTTGTCCAAATTTTTCAAAAATTATATTAGTTTAACGTTTTATACAATTATTTCTTATTTGAAAAAACACTTTAAAAATCGCAATTCCCAGAAAACGCCACCTTCTATCAGGCTGAAATTTGGCAATAATATTGGGTGTACATTCCAAAAGACACATACAAATTTTCAGAGTGGACCGCCTAGTAATGCTGGTTTTAACGAATTTTTAAGTTTTATAACACTTAAATATGGCGACATCTACAGTTGTCGATTGAAACCTCCCCCGCCTGTTATTTTTCGTATGGCAACACATTGTAGATGGCGCTGGAATAATTGCGGTCTAGTCTGATCTCTGAAAAAGGAAAATGAAAGTTCGGCGAAACACACAGAAGGCAAAAAAGAAAAAAAATGCGAAGAACAAAGTCGCACGAAAGAGTTTGGCAAGTCGCTCAGATTATAAACATTTAGACCGTTGTTCCAATCCATTCGGTTTGGATCGGCACTTGATCAAGACAAAATTGAGAAAACCCTCAAAGCCTTTGAAAAAAAAGTTTGGTTACCTGGGAGGTCGGCTGTGTAATGAGTGCAGGAAGAAATTGTATGACACAGGTAGGTTTTGAGGTTATGTTTATGGTACACATAGTTACGTTGTCAGTTACTTTATTGTTATCAACATTTTTGCAGACCGAGAAACTTTTCTGTCTTTGCAAAAACAAAAAGGCCAGCAAATGGAGATCCAAGATGAACGACAGCAGCAAGAAATTGCGGATGATTATGAGATAGAAGAAAACGGTGGTTCATTGCAAACACAGCAATCCGTTGGAAGTGACAAATCTTTTCACGACAGAAACTATGAATTTGAAGTGATCAATTCTAGTCTTCTGAATGCAATTGCAGCTTCACCCATCACAAAGCGATGCTTACAGAAGGAGTCACAACATCGTTAAAACAGGCATTACTAGGCGGTCCACTCTGAAAATTTGTATGTGTCTTTTGGAATGTACACCCAATATTATTGCCAAATTTCAGCCTGATAGAAGGTGGCGTTTTCTGGGAATTGCGATTTTTAAAGTGTTTTTTCAAATAAGAAATAAAGATATTGTATAAAACGTTAAACTAATATCATTTTTGAAAAATTTGGACAAAAACACAAACTTTTTATATGGGATGTTTTTTTTGTTTATTGGCCAGAATTGGCGTAAAAATTCATTGAAATTTCTGATTTTTCATATTTTTAATAAATAAAAAATGTTATAAACAATAAATGACCTTGAAAAAAAAATCTGAAAAAATTCAGCTAAATTCTAGTCCAGAAGCACAATCCAAAAATCATATTTTCATCCAATTTTTCGGCCCTCATGTTTTCAAGTGTGACGAAGATCCGTGGAATTACCCAGCCACATTTGCATTACTTTACACACCAGATATCTTGCACATTGTTATAGATAAAGCTGATAGTGTTGAAGTAAGAGGTGACAAAAATTATTTTTGGCCTGCACAGCTATCAATGGGATTTGGATTTTTATTTCATTTAAAAAAGCAGTTTGTTAAGAGGTGAGTAAAACATTGTACTTTTTTTTTCTGGTATTTAAGAAATATTGTGCTTCTGTGGATTTTCAATTTTCCACCATAAATTCGTGTTTCCACAAATCCTCTGCATTTGCAAAAGTAGTTTTTCTCCACCGAAGTTGCCTCTATTTTCAAAATCAGGCAGAGTCTAAAATTTGTCACAACTATGCGTAGTATGGAATTCTCGCTAGCATGATACACTAGATTTCGTAAAAGGTTTTTCTAATTTAAGTTTTTAATTTCTATTCCGGTTTGCTGAATCCGAATTAAATTTAATTGGGGCTTGTTTAGAAAAACCCAGGTGTTGAACAGGACATTATATCCTTTCTCTTGGGTAGTGGAAGAAAGGACGTGTTGCACCTAATGTCCACACTCTAGGCTTTCGCTAAGGAAGCTGACTTTTATAGTATTGGGTATACGTACTCATCCTAAACCCTTCCAAACTTCTTAATTTGGGATGCTGACTTTGGTTTAGCTTGGGACAGCTTTTCGTGCGTACGGGTGAATCTGGGTGATTGGGTATCCTAGACTACCGGTTCTTCTCTTTTCCTAGAAACTTCCCAGGACAGTCTGGTTCTCTTAATTTTGATGAGCCATTCCCAATACCTCTTGGTAGGGTTTGGCGTGAGTTGCACTTGTATGTGATTAGAAAGTTACGTGAGTGTATTGTTATTCCAGAAAAATATTCATTCTAATGTAACTCTGTTTTGAAGGCATGTCCGTGAAAGAAAGGCCCAGTTCTGCGTAGTGGATGAAGAAGAAGATGACTTTAAGATGGCAAGCTTCACACCACCAAACACCCCGCCAGGTAAAGTTTGCATCAATTTTATCAAATAATGAATGATAGGTTACAGAAGCTCGATTCATGATATTACGACTGGATATTCTACCGGAACTGTCGCCACGTTGGAGTGACAACCAGTGTGACAAATATTGCGGATGTTTGAATATGACATGTTCGCTCCCGTAAAGGTTTGACCATGCCCTATGAAGATAGCCTTCCTTCCCGCCCGAACGGTCTCTTTGCCTTTGCTTAGACTCTAACTTAGATTAGATTGGAATAAAGGGTTGATAGAAACGCCAAAAGAGGCTTACTCGTATTGGGCCGATCCCTTGCAGATATGGTTGAAAAAACTAGCCAAATTTTTCATAAACGCTATTCCGCTTCTCCTTCAGCTTGTCAATTATTATTTTGCTCCGTTTATAAACGAATTATCAGGATACATTAAAGCTCCCTTGATTGATTTTAACAATATCTCTAGGATCAAAATTGGTAATATTGATCTACCTTATACCTGATACAGCTAAGTTCTTGGGGGTTACCTTCAATAGCACCTTAATTTGGCATAATCATGTGGGTGATGTTGTCAATAGAATGTACAAAGCTTTGTATCAACTGAAGTACCATAAAGAAATCTTACCTGTATCATTAAGAAAGCAGTTGGTTCAGACACTCATCCTCCCGCAAGTAGATTACTGCTGTCCTGTTTATTTGGACCTGACTTCGGAACTGAATACAAGGATACAAAGAGCTCTAAACTCGAGTGTTCGTTTCATTTTTGAATGTCAGGAGAGATGAACATATTATTCCTTATTACCACAGCTGCATTAAGACCTACTCGACAAGTACATACAAAGTTATGTACGCCCACACCTAGAACTGTAAAACTTATCAAAATTCTTTTTACTTAAAAGCATGTAAGATGGAATTCTCTTCCGATAGTCTGTTAATATGAACATCTACTGGAAAGTTATCTAAATCTGTAATTTGCAATTATAAAAAAACTGAGGATTCAGGATTGGCGAGGGATCGGTCAAATAAAAAACAACTCGTCTTTTTGCCAACGTTTCGACAAATATATTGTCCAAATTCAGGGCCTGGATATTATAAATACAAACAATTTAGAGATTCAGTAACACAGAAAATCAGTAA
The DNA here is from genome assembly GCF_049639745.1 of Rhodnius prolixus. NCBI lineage: Eukaryota > Metazoa > Arthropoda > Insecta > Hemiptera > Reduviidae > Rhodnius > Rhodnius prolixus. The sequence continues at coordinate 3,366,135 of NW_027411635.1, read as the reverse complement.
ACAAACAGTAATATAAAAATAAAATACAATAAATTCTTTATAATTATTAAAAACTTACGTGGCTATGCGGGTTGGTTGAGTTACAGAAACTAAAAGCCAGAACTGGAGAACAGGTATATACAGGGTGTCCCAAGCTATATGGACAACGACTTTTTCTCGGAAACTAAGATAGCTAGAAAAAAACTAAAAAATACGTGTTCCCTTAGTTTTTTGTTAGAAATCCAAATTTAATTTGTAAATTTTTTTCGGTGCTTCCAGAAGCGAGATACAGGCACCAACTTCATTTTTTCAAACGGGGAGGTGGGGTTTTTATTTCAGAAATTGATTCCTCTATTTTTTTAAAGAAACTTTTACTCGAAAGATTTTTTTCTGTGAACGATATTTTAGAAGTTAGGAATGAAAACATGATTCTTATAAGAAATGTCAAAATGATAATATTATAACGGTTTTTTGATTGAATAAGAAGAAAAGTACTATTTTATCATAAATTTTACTACTCATTAATATTACAGATCATGCTCGAAATGGCCTCCACCATTAGAGATGCATAGACATGCACTTTCCTGCCCCTTACTGCCAAAGAAATAGATTCAGCTTTAACCGACTTACAGGCATCTATTATTCTCTGCTTTAGTTCATCTACAGATGCAATTCCGGCTTGATTCTGGTACACCTAGATTTAGAAATGCTTTTAGATAAACAGAAATAAGGAAAGAAAGAAAAAAGTTATGAATAATCACCTTGTTTTTCAGGTATCCCCAAAGGAAATAGTCCATAGGTGTCAAGTCCTGTGAGAGAGGTGGCTACTGAATAGCCCCCGTGTCGATATAACATGCCCATCAAATTGCCTATCGAGATATCTCTTTACATGCCTCATGGTATTATATCGACATGGGGGACGATTCAGTGGCCATCTCGTTCACCGGATTTGACACCTACGGACTATTTCCTTTGGGGATACCTGAAAAACAAGGTGATTATTCATAACTTTTTTCTTTCTTTCCTTATTTCTGCTTATCTAAAAGCATTTCTAAATCTAGGTATCAGAATCAAGCAGGGATTGCATCTGTAGATGAACTAAAGCAGAGAATAATAGATGCCTGTAACTCGGTTAAAGCCGAATGTACTTCTTTGGCAGTAAGGGGCAATTGGCAGGAAAGTGCATGTCTATGCATCTCTAATTGTGGAGGCCATTTCGAGCATGATCTGCAATATTAATGAGGAGTAAAATTTATGATAAAATAGTACTTTTCTTCTTATTCAATCAAAAAACCGTTATAATATTATCATTTTGAAATTTCTTATAAGAATCATGTTTTCATTCATAACTTCTAAAATATCGCTCACAGAAAAAAACCGTTCCAGTAAATTTTTCTTTAAAAAAATAGAGGAATCTATTTCTGAAATAAAAACCGCACCTTCCTATTTGAAAAAATGAAGTTGGTGCCTGTACCTCGCTTCTGGAAGCACCAAAAAAAATTTACGAAGTAAATTTGGATTCCTAACAAAAAACTAAGGGAACACGTATTTTTTAGTTTTTTTCTAGCTATCTTAGTTTCCGAGAAAAAGTCGTTACCCATATAGCTTGGGACACCCTGTATATACAGTATAGCGGGACTTACACGGGAATTTCGGTAATGACAATGGGCCAGATACAATAGAGTAATTACAATGTTCAATTTGGACAATAAAATAGATATTGGGAAATTTCTTTTAATACAAAAAGCCGGAAAAACCAAACAATCCCTTAAGAACCAAATAACATAAGAACCAAATGATTAGCAAATTTAAAAGAACACAGCAATAATTATGTACAGAAGTTAGATATCTATTTATTTTTTAATGATAAAATTGTAGCAGTTGGCTAAATTCGACGTGTCTGTCCTAAAGTTCACTGTGTTGTTTTGTTTCACTTTGTGGCACATTTCTAGAAAATTACTGGTTTATACTGGTTATTTCCTTATCGAGTACTGTCACATTCTGGAAGTCAAAATTGTGTTTGTTTTCAATGTGGTGTCTAAGTAGCGCGGTGGAATTGTCGTCTTTTTTAGTCTTACAATCATACTGATGCTGGTACAACCTTGCCTTAAGATACTGACTTGTCTGGCCTATATAACAACTGTCACAGTCCTGGCAATTGATTTTTTAAATTATGTTAGATAGTTTGTCTGTTGGAATATTGCTCTTTGTTTTGGTGAAAAATTGTTTAATGGTGTTCCCCGATTTCCATGCGGGGATTATGTTATAGCTGTGAAGTAGTTGGTTTATTTTTTCCGACAAGGTGTTAATGTAAGGGAAAGCAATATGATGTTTCGCAGGAGGTTCTTGACAGTCGGAGGAAAGCGTTGTTTGTAAGTTAGCGTTCGGTCTTCTATTTATTAATTTAGGGAGACTATAGATAAGATTATTTTTTTATTTTATTTTATTTTTTTTATGATTTAAGGCGCGTCAACATCTAAGGTTATTGGCGCCCGGAGCTTTTTTCAGTGCACTGCCGGCCTCCGGACAATGTTCTCTCGTTACAGATAACACTGTCCATCACCGGACAGTGAGCTGTAAGAAGCTCCTAGGAAGAGAAAATCTAAGGGTCAGCAGCTGGATTCGAACCCGGGACCTCCGCGTGGGAGTCCAGTATGCTAACCTCATAGCTAATCCCTTCCCTGATTATTATTATTATTATTATTATTATTATCATGATATAATTACTATATTGTTATTTGCATATACAACTTTAAATAGTTGTCCAATTCTTTTCTTGTTAGTTACAATTTTTTGTTCATAAATTTAAAAAAAATGCAATTTTTTAGTTTTCTTTCTTTTTCGCTAAAAAATATACGTTATATATTTTTTAGTAGCAACTCAGAGGAGAGACATTTGATTTATTAAATTTATGTACGTTTGTTGTCCTTAAGGGACTTATGTCCCAAGACATTAATGAACGTATTTCCTTCTTTCTTTTCCGGCAAGGCTGTCGGCTTCTACATGTTAGTGGTTTCGACAATGGCCTGCATCCTTTCCATTTTCCTAAGCAGAAACTTATTTAGAGCACAGTCTAAGCACCTTTCTTCACAGTTACATTTCCATCAAATTGTTGGAGAGTTCTAGCGTCAAATCTTTCTATTTTATGTGTACTTGCTGCTGTAATGTATGCACCCATTAATAATTTATAACTAAAAACTTGCAACACACTCCCCGCATTGGATTTATATACAGGGTGTCCCAAGCTATATGGATAACGACTTTTTCTCGGAAACTAAGATAGCTAGAAAAAAACTAAAAAATACGTGTTCCCTTAGTTTTTTGTTAGGAATCCAAATTTAATTTGTAAATTTTTTTCGGTACTTCCAGAAGCGAGATACAGGCACCAACTTCATTTTTTCAAATCGTGAGGTGTGGTTTTTAATTAGAAATAGATTCCTCTATTTTTTTTTAAGAAAAATTTACTCGAACGGTTTTTTTCTGTGAGCGATATTTTACAAGTTATGAATGAAAACATGATTCTTATAAGAAATTTCAAAATGATAATATTATAACGGTTTTTTTTTATTAAATAAGAAGAAAAGTACTATTTTATTATAAATTTTATTGCTCATTAATATTACAGATCATGCTCGAAATGGCCTCCACAATTAGACATGCACTTTCCTGCCCCTTACTGCCAAAGAAATAGATTCAGCTTTAACCGACTTACAGGCATCTATTATTCTCTGCTTTAGTTCATCTACAGATGCAATTCCGGCTTGATTCTGGTACACCTAGATTTAGAAATGCTTTTAGATAAACAGAAATAAGGAAAGAAAGAAAAAAGTTATGAATAATCACCTTGTTTTTCAAGTAACCCCAAAGGAAATAGTCCATAGGTGTCAAATCCGGTGAACGAGGTGGCCACTGAATCGCCTCCCGTGTCGATAACACCATCAGGCATGTAAAGAAATATCTCGATAGGAAATTTGATAGGCTTGTTACATCGAGCATGATCTGTAATATTAATGAGGAGTAAAATTTATAATAAAATAGTACTTTTCTTCTTATTTAATCGAAAAACGTTAAAATATTATCATTTTGACGTTAATTATAAGAATCATGTTTTCATTCATAACTTGTAAAATATCGCTCACAGAAAAAAACCGTTCAAGTAAATTTTTCTTTAAAAAAATAGTGGAATCTATTTCTGAAATAAAAACCGCACCTCCCCATTTGAAAAAATGAAGTTGGTGCCTGTATCTCGCTTCTGGAAGCACCGAAAAAAATTTACAAATTAAATTTGGATTTCTAACAAAAAACTAAGGGAACACGTATTTTTTAGTTTTTTTCTAGCTATCTTAGTTTCCGAGAAAAAGTCGTTATCCATATACCTTGGGACACCCTGTATATATTTTTTTTTTAAGCAAATGGTTTAAATTTATAGTTGTGCTTTGATTTGTATTTTACAGATCCTGTGGAGGCTACTAGTAACCGATTTGAGAACATAGTCGAACCAAGTAGCTCCAGAGCCGCGCGACCAGAAAAACTTGGTAGTACATCACCAACTTCTAGCAGAACCTTTGACAGCTTAAGTATGTTAGAGTATTGTTTTCTTAGAATTAATAACAATAATAATTGTCTTTATTAATTAATATTTACATTTATCTTTATAAATAACATAAAACTAAAACTTACAATATAAAATAAATAAATACTTAGAATGCTTATTCTATTTTTTAACTAAAGACTTAACTCTTGGTCTCTTGGACCGTCAGAGTGGAGTCTTGTTCCATAAATAAATCAATATTTATTGAAAATACTTGTGGAGGTATTGAATTTGACAGAAAGAAATGAATTATAACAGATACGTAGTACCTTTTAAATTTATACCATAGAGGCAGCCACCCGAACTCTCCTAAACTTGAGATCTCTTTTTTGCTGGAATCCATAATACTTGAATTCACTAAAAGTTATTATAAACTCCTCTTGGTCCTTAACTTCCACAAATGTTTCAAAAAGTAAGTTAATAACGAATCTTGATAGGTATTGTTAAAACCAGAATCATATTTTTTATTTTTTAATCCGCAAACGTTGTAGGCCAAATAGTGCATTTTCATATCCTTCTGTGGTTGCTATATATTACCATCAATATTTACACTGCGTTCGCATTTTTTTCCCCAGAAGGTTTTGGTGAGCGAGGCGTGGAGTTGAACTGTTCCAACTTAACTTTCGCAGATGAAATGTTCATATCAGATTTAGTTCTTTTATGTAGATGCTCCTTTTTCTCTATGATTAGAGGGGCTTCACTATTTTTAGCAGGGGAGTAGGTTAGCTCTCGTTTCTTAGCTTGCTCTGAAGTCCAGCCTCATTATAACGGTCTTTAATGATCAATTTATCATACTTAATGACTGCGTACTTTCCCGCTTTTCGAGCCTCTATTGGTTTTGGACGAAGACTCTTACGTACATCCGCAACCTCCTTAGGAAAATCCTCAGCAATTACTATTTTAGATCCTTTTAACTTGAAGCTGTTTTTAAGAATCAATAATTTCGTTCGAAATTGAGTAAGACCTATTAAAATAGGTCGTGCCTTATTATCTTTAGAAAATTTACCTATTCTTCTTTTCTTAGAATTATGTGTATTTGATTTTTCATCGAAATATCCTTAGATAGTATAGGCTACCTTGTCTACAATCGTATTGGTTGTAAATAAAATATTCTACGTGGTGAAATAGTAAATTGTACTGAAGGCTTAATTTATAGGGAAGCCTCAACATAATAGCTCAACAACAACTTCTGAAAAATCTATTTTAATAAAAACAAAAAACAATTAAAAGTGATTAGTATATTTATGAGTGATTATTTAAAGATCGTTGACGCCATTTTCATTAAAATCGTGTAAATGTGGAAAAACCCATCTTCTCCTCCGTCTCATCAGCATCGTATCCTGTAATCCCATTTTCAGCATAACAGTTCTATTCTTTAATCCTTCTTCTTCCAGAATCGAATCCAAGTACTTGAAGCTTTTTACCTTCTCTCAATTTCCCAATTTGAAGACATTAAATAAAGTTCAGTTTTAGTTTTTAAGAATAGGTTTCTAACTTTTGAGGCGACAGGAGTAACGATAAAATTGAAAACTATTTTTTATTTTTTGGAATTTGATAGTTGTAGTACTTGTAGTGGGTAGTAGTAAGTCAGTCACATTTATGACAGTTCCTTATCACTTAATTTGATAAGGATAACTGGACTAAAAATAAAAAAAAAAAACCATTATTGAGATACTGATATTGAATCACAATAATAGCAGTAAAGAATGTATGTTCCAGTAAGAATGCAAGTTACCCCAGAATTGATGGCAATAAATATATTTCAGCGGAAGTCGCGTCAGAGAAATGGATGCAAGACTTTGGCACACCCACGAAAAAAGAAAAGACAGAAAAACCTAAAAGTCAAGATTTAGAGCTGCCGAAATCTACGCAGGTGCAACAGGAGAAGGTAATATAAGTGCAGTGGCAACAGTATGCACACAAATTTACATTTAGTACCCAAAAATGGCCCAATTTATTTGGCCCAGAAAACATTTTTCTAATTATTGATTTTCTTTGTAAGAGAAGAGATATTGTTTTCATGTAGATTTTCTATTTTATGTCTTCACAAGAAGTACACTCAATTACTTTACTACAACTAGTGACTGCCACTTGTTATTAAATAAATATGTGGGTTCGTAAAGAATAAAACTCGCTAAACTTGTAACCAAACTGATTTATTAGCACATTAACATTACTATAGTTGACATTTACTAGCAACTATCGCTATTCATTACATTTACTATTCCCAACAGTCGCAACAGTTTACTGTTACTACTCACCCACTACGTAAGTACACCACAAAACTGTTCCACGATTGACTAGTGGCCCGCACTGCACTGAATTGCACTAGACTCAGCTGCACTAACAAAGCTCTACTCACTAACTGACTAACTGCCCAACTGGCTAACTCTGCAGAACTCCGCAACACTGACTCTCTCAAACTGTAACTAACTAACCAGCTCATAGACTAACTAACAGCCCAACTGACTAACTCTGCAGAACTTCGACTCCTTGACTCTCTCCAACTGTGACTGACTCCAACTGTCCCTGTCTCCTACTGTCACTACTCACTCCCACCTGCGACTGTCTTACCCCGCACTCCCACTGGGGCCGCTCCCTTGGCTTTTACACAGTGGTGGACCCGTTATAGGCTTCGGTCACTAAACTCCCTGAACAATCTAGCCCCTTTCTTCTCCGGCTCAGGTTAAGTCTGGCCTTTTTGTTTACACAGTGGTGGACCGTTATAGACTTCGGTCAGCCAACTCCCAGAACAATCTCCACGGACAATAGCTCCATCCCCTCGGCGCCTTGGTCACTAAACTAGAACAATCTAGGCCTTTCTTCTCTGCCTCAGGTCACTTCGTTACAGTATTGTTTTCTTCAGGATCTTGAGAATTCGTACAAATGTATCAAATTCATATGACAATTACATATAACGTATTGTTGAAACGTTAGCTAAAAAATAAAATAGAGTTTATTGACAGAATTGTGGCTACTATTAATCCGCAAAATTTATGTAATTGCAAATAGTCACAAAGAAAAAATATAGAAAAAGATAAAATTATATGAAAAATAGAAAGACAAAAAGAAAAAATAATAAAACAAAAAAATTAAAAATTATTATGAACACTTCCACGCCCATCTTAAAAATGAAAAATGTTTAAAAAAAAAATCAACGTCCAACTTACTTAGGTGCTTATTCTTTAAAAGAAATTGCGAAAAAGATGATGCACATAAAATATTTTAAAATTGTTCGAAGTTTCTTTTCGCAGTGAGAAGTAAATTTAGCGCTATTTTCAAGAAGGTTTTTCCAATAGTGTGCCTTATTACTCAGTATACAGTTCTACCACTTATGTAAGATTTAAATATGTTGTTAAATTTTTTCCGAGTTTGCAGGAAAATCGCTTGACTAGAGATGTGAATCTTTTGAATACTTTTGAACACCACAACAGAAAACCTCATCTCATTTTTTGTATACCCTTAGATTAAAATAAATTAATAGGCGGTTACTGCGTATAATAACTTTTTGTAAATAGTGTACGAGCTTCAGCTCTCTGTTCACACACCTTATTAGGAGTTAAGCTTAAAGCCCAAACTAAAAAAAAAATGGAATTCCTACTTGTCCTCAGAATAAGCACTTATGAATATTTTTTTAATTCTTTAGATGAAAAATTAAAATTGTGTTCATCCAAATTTTAGTAAAATTAAAATTATTTTTCTTGAAAATTATAGTAAGTGACTAAAAAGGTTTTCGCAGATTATTTAATTTATTAGAGTTCAGCAGAAATTGGAATCTTAACGGATGTAGCGCACAGAATTTCCTATTTTATTATTTGAATAAATACTATTTGGCATTGTGTTTTTACAGACCGAAGAACCTGATAGAGCATCTGAACCATCTGTCAGTGGAAGCGCAGATGAAGGATCAACCCGGCCACCAAAATCACGCAAGATATTTGACGAAGATGATGACGAAGGTGACATATACGATTATTGGTTGGATCATTTAACTGGAAAGCCGCATACAGAAGATGACTTCCAATACGCACTGCCTGTTGTGGGCCCATATTCAGCGCTGAAGTATTATAAGTAAGTAATTATTATGTTGGCACTGGTAACCGACACTCTACTCTTATTTACAATCATAACCTTCCGTTTCTGCCCTTTTTTTTTTTTTTTTTTTTGGTTACCATAATAGGAAGCATTGCGCGAATCACTTATTATTATGTTCTCTTTAGAAAAAGGCGTTTACTATTCATTTTTTCTTTCTCTATCTCAATACCTACCCACAGGATACCAGAGCTGAAATGGTATCTACTGACCTATTCAGCCTCCATAAACGTATCTTGCACAGCAAGGCGGGTGGAGTCTAGACCAAACTTCCCTCTCATATCATCGATCTATCTCAATCAATGGCTTATTTATTTATTTATTTATTATCATTATTATTATTATTATCATAATAATAATAATTATTTTTTTTATTATTATTATTTAAGGCGCGTCAACATCTAAGGTTATTGGCGCCCGGAGCTTTTTTCAGTGCACTGCCGGCCTCCGGACAGTGTTCTCTCGTTACAGACAACACTGTCCGTCACCGGACAGTGAGCTGTAAGAAGCTCCTAGGAAGAGAAAATCTAAGGGTCAGCAGCTGGATTCGAACCCGGGACCTCCGCGTGGGAGTCCAGTTCGCTAACCGCATAGCTAATCCCTTCCCTAATAATAATAATTATTATTATTAGGGAAGGGATTATGATTTAAGGCGCGTCATCATCTAAGGTTACTGGCCCCTGGAGCTTTTTTCAGTGAACTGCCGGCCTCCGGACAGTGTTCTCTCGTTACAGACAACACTGTCCATCACCGGACGGTGAGCTGTAAGAAGCTTCTAGGAAGGGAAATATTATTATTATTATTATTAATATCAATATTACTCAGTCCAACCATATGGAGAAACCTCTTAATTTTATTAAACAACCAAATTAATTAATCTGTACTTTGAATTTATCTTTCAGATACAAAGTCCAGTTATTACCAGGCTCGGATAGTCCAGCGCAAGCGGGTCGTAAGGCTTTCAGACACTTTTTGGATGATAAGAATGCTACCGAGTTGGAGAAGCTTCATATGAGGAAAGTAACTAGCGACATATCCAAAAACTTTCCAGGAGATGTTAAGCTCGTCTACGTTACACCAAAATAGAAGATGCAATCTAGCCAAATCAAACTACAGATTTAATAAAAAAATAATAATTTGCTGCCATGAAACCTGGAAGTTTGTAATTCTTGTTTAAATTTTATTATTTATCAGGCGAGTCAGACTTAACTTGCTGACAGAAACTAATGTTCGCTGTTCAAGTGCACATTGCTCATCATCAATATTAAAAAATACGTCACATATATTGCTCATGTCATTACAGTCAATTGCTCAAGGCAATGAGTACATAAATAAAAATAAAATAAAAAAAAAATAAAAAAAATAAATAAGGTTCTGAATTAGTTTTTTTGCTTAGTAAAGCTGGTGTGAAGCGGTAAGTGATGATACACACATCCACGGCAAGCTAATACAAACAATTAGTGGAGTGGGATGTGGTACTGATACAAATGTTTAAGTAGGGGTGGGAGAACATTTCAAGGCCATCAAAAAAATTAAATAAAAAAAAATTAAAATAAAAAAAAAAAAGGTTCTGAATTAGTTTTTTTGCTTAGTAAAGCTGGTGTGAAGCGGTAAGTGATGATACACACATCCACGGCAAGCTAATACAAACAATTAGTAGAGTGGGATGTGGTACTGATACAAATGTTTAAGTAGGGGGTGGGAGAACATTTCAAGGCCATTAAAGTGAAAATATAAACATTTTGTTGGGGGAGACCTACCTGTTTGAACACTGCAGAAGTGGAGTAAAAAGATATTTCCTCATTTTTAATTGCTTTCATATTTAATAATTTAGTAAATTTAAATATTTTTTTAATATACAAAATTCTTCCATACCACGCGTAACTAATAAAAAGGTAGAAAATACATATGGGCGATAGATCTAGTTATGAAGTTATACAAACTGATAACTTTTCGCCAGTGAATGGCCTGTCACAAAGAGTTAAAAGTCTGTCTCGCCTGATTTTAAAGAAATTTAAAAAAAAAATTCTACTTCCAAGGTGTGTAGAATAGAAAAATTATTCATGAGGCATAAAGAACATATGGAAGGGAAGTTTGAGGCTATTGATAACCAATTGAAAAGAATAACTGAAACAAGTAAAGAATTAAATAAAGAGGTAACATTATTAAAAGAGAAAATAAAGTGCTAAATGAGAAAATAGTTCAAATTCTGATGATTGATCTGAGATGAAGATATATAATTTGATAAAGTTTGTTAGGTTTGATATTAAACTTTTAAAATTTGGACTACAAACACAAAAAGAAAACTCATTTTGGTAGAATTTATCATGATCTTTGACATATGTCTGGTTTTACGGAATGCAAAGAATCTTAAAGGCATTGAAATGTGGATAACGTTGGTTTAGGACAGAAAAACAAAGGGCACATCTAGTTGGAAAAGGAAATATAAATATCAAGGTTTCATTGTGAAGGGGGATTAGTGAGAAGGATTAGTGTGACTACAACTAAATAACCTTCATGACAAAACAAAGTACAGCTCAGTTATGACTACAGATCCATCTCAACTGAAAAAAAGAGTTGGTCTTTAGCCATCAGACAGTACGGACATCTGTTCTTCGTTCTAACTTGTTTTAACTATGAATAAAATAAAATAACAATAAATAATTATTTTATTGTTAATATTATGTTGTCGAAGTTTATATCTCATTATTTTGGACTAACGAACTATGAGTGGTGATAGAGAAGGTAGTAGAGTGGTAGCGGTGAAGGTAGCGGAAGGTCATCACAACAAAAGCATAGTAGTAGGAGACTACCTCTACGGAAGCAGAGGGTCATCACAACAAAAGCATAGTAGTAGGAGACCACCTCTACGGAAGCAGAGAGTAGTAGTGGTGAAGGTAGCGGAGGGTCATCACGACAAAAGCATAGTAGTAGGAGACTACCTCTACGGAAGCAGAGAGTGGTAGCGGTGAAGGTAGCGAAGGATCATCACAACAAAAGCATAGTAGTAGGAGAGTACCTCTACGGAAGCAGAGAGAAGTAGTGGTGAAGGTAGCGGAGGGTCATCACAACAAAAGCATAGTAGTAGGAAACTACCTCTACGGAAGCAGAGAGTAGTAGTGGTGAAGGTAGCGGAGGGTCATCACAACAAAAGCATAGTAGTAGGAGACCATCTCTACGGAAGCAGAGAGTAGTAGTGGTGAAGGTAGCGGAGGGTCATGACGATAAAAGCATAGTAGTAGGAGACTACCTCTACGGAAGCAGAGAGAAGTAGTGGTGAAGGTAGCGGAGGGTCATCACAACAAAAGCATAGTAGTAGGAGACCACCTCTACGGAAGCAGAGAGTAGTAGTGGTGAAGGTAGCGGAGGGTCATCACAACAAAAACATAGTAGTAGGAGACTACCTCTACGGAAGCAGAGAGAAGTAGTGGTGAAGGTAGCGGAGGGTCATCACAACAAAAGCATAGTAGTAGGAAACTACCTCTACAGAAGCAGAGAGTAGTAGTGGTGAAGGTAGCGGAGGGTCATCACAACAAAAGCATAGTAGTAGGAGACCACCTCTACGGAAGCAGAGAGTAGTAGTGGTGAAGGTAGCGGAGGGTCATCACGACAAAAGCATAGTAGTAGGAGACTACCTCTACGGAAGCAGAGAGAAGTAGTGGTGAAGGTAGCGGAGGGTCATCACAACAAAAGCATAGTAGTAGGAGACCACCTCTACGGAAGCAGAGAGTAGTAGTGGTGAAGGTAGCGGAGGGTCATCACAACAAAAGCATAGTAGTAGGAAACTACCTCTACGGAAGCAGAGAGTAGTAGTGGTGAAGGTAGCGGAGGGTCATCACAACAAAAACATAGTAGTAGGAGACTACCTCTAAGGAAGCAGAGAGTGGTAGCGGTGAAGGTAGCGATGGGTCATCACAACAAAAACATAGTAGTAGGAGACTACCTCTACGGAAGCAGAGAGTGGTAGCGGTGAAGGTAGCGAAGGGTCATCACAACAAAAGCATAGTAGTAGGAGACTACCTCTACGGAAGCAGAGAGTGGTAGCGGTGAAGGTAGCGAAGGGTCATCACAACAAAAGCATAGTAGTAGGAAACTACCTCTACGGAAGCAGAGAGTGGTAGCGGTGAAGGTAGCGAAGGGTCATCACAACAATAGCATAGTAGTAGGAGACTACCTCTACGGAACCAGAGCAGTGGAGGATGATACGGCAAAACAATGATATAGCATAGCAGCTAGTTGAAGAGAGCAGGCTTACTTTTCTACAGATTTAAAATATTTGATAATTTTAATTTAATACATTTTCTTCTGATCTAGAAAAAGAATTTAAATCTAGCAAACTGAAAATTTCAATCACAGCTTATGTAGCAAATTCTTCTACACAAAACTTTGTCAAAAACGATAATTTACATGCTACTGAGAATGACAAGTCTTTTTATTGATATTGATCTTAGAAATAATATGATAGACTTCATCTATCGTCGACGAAAATTTGGTCAGCGTAATGTTCAGGTTCATTATAATAAATTTTTTATATCCGCCTGTTAAGAATAAGTTTATTATAATGGGTAAGAAAAATAAAAAGAAATTATACCCGGAGGATCTCATACGAGAAATTCACCATCATATGAACTATTATCTTCTTATAATTTTAAAATTTTCAAGATGGCAAGAGACTTCAAAATACAAATCCTGCTACAGGCAGCATGGCATAAAAATGGTACTGTTTTTACTACGAAGAAGGCGAACAAATAGCGTTAGATAATAATTTATCTCAAGTAAAAGATTTAAATATTGTTTTCTGAAATATAAAAGGTTTGAATACTTTTTGTAATTTTGATCCTAATCTTGAATTTAGGATAAAGATATAGAGCTAACTGAAATTGCGACTATTTTTTTAAAAACAGTTAAGGCAAGGCTCCGAGGATCAACCTTATACCCAACGTGGCTTTCAAATTATTGACAATTTTTTTGGGGAAAACTGCAACAAATATTTAAAGTAATTTGGAATGAGGAAAAAAAAAATACTGAGTCAAGCGTTTGGACCCTTAATGGTGCGATATAATAGTTTTTCTAGCCGCATTGGGTTTAAACAAGGATATTGGCTATCACCTCTGTTATTTTCCCTGTTTAAAACTAATTTTATACAAGGTGATGTAAATATTAGATTTTACGAGGACGACGTGGTTTTGTTGGCCGATCAGCCATCTGTTTTTTCAGCAGCAAATGATTAACAAATTATCAAAATATTGTGCGAACTAGAGATACAGCAGACTACAACGAAGTGGTATTAATTGTCAGTAACATTACAGTTACACCACACTGAACGGATTTGTTGTAGATTAATAATGAATGCTTAACAACTTTAATGGAATAAGAAGCTTTAGAGTTGGAAAAGGAAAGATTAAGATCAAGATTTCATTTGTGAAAGGGGATTATTAAGAAGGATTAGTGTGACTACAACTAAATAACCTTCATGACAAAACAAAGTATAGCTCATTATGATGTTTACAGACCCATCTCAACTGAAAAACAAAATCCCTAATATTGGTAATAAATGTAATGAATATCTGAAATTATTTGATATTGACTAAAATAAACAATCAAGATAATGTCTCTATCAACAGAAATACGTAAATAAGATGTTAAAGTAAAAGTAATGGATCACTTTTAGTTTCACTTCATTTTTTTATGATTAAGTTTCGTTCTTGTTTGATTAAGATCAATTACATTTAATTTCATTATTAAATAAATTAAGTAAATTATTCTGTATTAATTCTGGTATTACTTTTTCAATTAATGTGCATTGCTTATAAATTTTAATATTAATTTGTCAATCTATTTTGATGGGTATTATTCAAAAACACTGCTGTATTATTCAGTTTTTATGTGATGATTTGATTTTTATTGTTTCTAATTGATATTGTGCCATGAGCTTAAACACTGTAGTAGGTCTTCGTTTCTCCAAATGCAATAAATAATATACTATACTAAGTGGTAGTGTTCATTTGTATTAACCTTGAATACATCATTTTACAGGTGTGAAGTATCTTAAACTACACAATGTGATGCAGGCGGAGAATCAGTTCGTGCATTTCTTAATGCGCTATTATAATTTTTACAGGGCTTATTTTATTTTTTTTTAAAAAAAATTCCAGTCGCCTAATAGAAAGACAAACGCACTCAAAATGAAATAATAAATTATACGTTGTAACACGTATCGTAACGTTGAAAAACACCCAACTTTGACAATTTTTTTTCTCTTTTTCTATGAAAGATAAAATTCCCAAATTTTCTTTCAAATATAGGGCAAACCCTCCTTTATAACAATTACTTTAATCGAAGAATGAACTTAAACCGACGATTTTTATTTAAAAATAAAAATAAATAAATAAAATATGCAAAATCATTGATGTATGTTGGTGTAAGCATTTTATTTAAAAAAGTTTTTGAATTTTTTAGCCTCATAATTTTTTTTATTTTTTATAACGTTTTTCTTTTTAACCTGTAATTAATAGTTTGATTATTATAAATAAATAGATATTACAGTTAATCTACAGTGCTATTTGAACAAATATTTTGAAGATGAAAATGGCCCAGCATAAGGGTCTGTGACATCTATTAAATTCTAAAAAATATTAATGAAAATTTAATGCAGTAAAATTACGTTAATGATACCAATGAAATATTAATGAAATGATGGGTACTTGCTGATTTGTGTACCTTTGGCGTTTAATCAACCCTTTTACTTAACTTTTTAAACTGTAAGTTTTTGTAAAGGATTACATTACTGTGCGTGCTATGGGTATTGGAGGCGTGCATCAAAATAACATTACAATTTTGCCATCGCTACTAGTTTAGAAGTTCAAAGTTCGAACAATAAATCTTCCAAGGCAGTGGTTCTCAACCTTTCTAAAGCCGTGATCCCGCAATACAGTTCCTCATGTTGCGGTGACCCCAAACCAAAAAATAATTTTGGTGGCTACTTCATAACTGTGATTTTGCTACAGTTATAATTCGCAATGTAAATACCTGATATGCATTATGTATTCTCATTGCTACAAATCAAACATAATTTAAACATAGTGATTAATCACAAAAACAATATTTAATTATACAGGGTTTCCGAAGGTATATGGATAACGACTTTTTCTCGGAAACTAAGATAGCTAGAAAAAAACTAAAAAATACGTGTCCTCTTAGGTTTTTGTTAGAAATCCAAATTTAATTTGTATGTTTTCATTCATAACTTGTAAATATCGCTCACAGAAAAAAACTGTTCAAGTAAATTTTTCTTAAAAAAATAGAGGAATCTATTTCTGAAATAAAAACCGCACCTCCCCATTTGAAAAAATGAAGTTGGTGCCTCGTATCTCGCTTCTGGAAGCACCGAAAAAAATTTAAAAATTAAATTTGGATTTCTAACAAAAAAACTAAGGGAACACGTATTTTTCTAGCTATCTTAGTTTCCGAGAAAAAGTCGTTATCCATATAGCTTGGGACACCCTGAGTATTTAAAAATATTTATTACTAATTCTAATAAATAACATTAACGGCTATAACGGCGTGCGTTCCAGCTGAATAGCGCTGCTGCAGACGGTAGCACGGCATCGCAGCGGCTAAAGCCATCGGGAAATATGTATTTTCCGATGGCTTTAGACGACCCCTGTGTTTTGGTCGTTCGACCCCAGCCGGGGTCGCGACCCACAGGTTGAGAACCGCTGTTCCAAGGGAAGGGATTAGCTATGCGGTTAGCGTATTGGATTTCCACGCCGAAGTCCCAGCTGTTCTCTAGGAGCTTTTTACAGCTCACTGTCCGGTAATGGAGAATTTTCTCAGTGTAATAGGAGCAAAAAAATTTTGGATGAATCAAAACTTACAGTTAATAATAATAATAAAATAGAGTACTGTGAAAAAACTGAAAAAAATCATTTAGTAAATATGGGCATTCAAAAAGTAAATTGTAATTTTAACTTATATTATAGAAATGTAAGCAGTTTAGTATTGTCTTGAGAAATACCTGGAAGTCAATGTACATATTAATGAAATAAGGTTATTAACTCAGCTGCAACTGACCAGCAAGAATATCAACCAAGATCAGTATCAATAATGATAGTTCTAAAAATAGCAAAGAACTTTGTAATTAATGTGATCTGAATCAATGATATTCTACTTTTAAACTGGAGTGCCCTGTATTCTCAGTTTTTAGAAATGATTATGCCAGTAAATATTTATCTCTGAACAATAAGAAAATGGAAAATATTGTGCAATTACTTGCACGATATATTCTCGAAATTTGGATATTTAAAAAAAAAAAGATATTATCATGACCGAAATAATTTTCAAAAACCGCATTCTGGACTCTTAGAGTGAATAAGGTAAGTGAACATTCCAATTGAGAAACTCAATGACAACAAATTTAATATGATTGGGATATTTTCGTTAAAAAGAAAAAGTAAAAAGTTACCAATTATACGCTGAAATATTTGTTATACATTCAGGTTATGTGTTAAAAGAATAATGTATTAATAATAAAATATTACAGAAAATTAATAAATCTGTAAGGAATGAGTAGAAAACAAGTAACCCACAGAATTAAAACAAAATACAAACTAAATAAATAGTAAAAGGGAAAGTGGGTGGCACTAGTCCACTTTCCCGGCATCGTGTGCCATTAAATCGTTCGCATATAACCAAGAGGTTCGGTTAAATTATGCGTTTTAGTGTAGAATAAGAGTTATGTTTAAAAATCCTAATAAGTGTAACATGCACATGTGGGGTTAGATTTGGAACCTATAGTTACTACAACTTCCTTGCGCTTGGTACTGTCGAGAAGCACCAATAAACAATACCAAGCTAGTGGCTCTGATTTTGTGTGTAATTTTTTCATATTTTGTATAGAAATATCTTTGTAATTTATTTTTGTTTGATAATATTTATCTTTGAAGTGGGAGTTTTCAATAAATGCTAGTTTTCATGCTAGTGAGATGTTCAGTGTGGGTTTTACTACATTAGCGCTGCCTGGTAGCAAGATACATAAGTTTTTTGCTTTTTTTTTCACATCCAAATCTTCTCTAAATATGATTAGTTGAGAATGGGGTAGCACACTGCGTATTCGGAGCCATTAGATAGCGAAACGATCCTGGAGTTCGTTTTGACTTGTTAAAAGTCTGCAGCAAAATAACTGTCAACGTAGCAATTTATAACAACCGTCTAGCACTGATTAACTTTGAGGAAGTCATTTGTACTTGCTGCCGTTGAAAGACGAGTGTCTTGATGTTATTTTTCATTGTTTCATATACAGGGTGTCCCAAGGTATATGGATAACTTTTTCTCGGAAACTAAGATAGCTAGAAAAAACTAAAAAATACGCGTTCCCTTAGTTTTTTGTTAGAAATCCAAATTTAATTTGTAAATTTTTTTCGGTGCTTCCAGAAGCAGAGAATAATAGATGCCTGTAACTCGGTTAAAGCCGAATCTATTTCTTTGGCAGTAAGGGACAATTGGCAGAAAAAACCATGTCTATACATCTCTAATGGTGGAGGCCATTTCGAGCATGATCTGTAATATTAATGAGGAGTAAAATTTATAATAAAATAGTACTTTTCTCCTTATTCAATCAAAAAACCGTTATAATATTATCATTTTGAAATTTCTTATAAGAATCATGTTTTCATTCATAACTTGTAAAATATCGCTCACAGAAAAAAAAACGTTCAAGTAAATTTTGCTTAAAAACAATAGAGGAATCTATTTCTGAAATAAAAACCGCACCTCCCCATTTGAAAAAATGAAGTTGGTGCCTGTATCCCGCTTCTGGAAGCACCGAACAAAATTTACAAATTAAATTTGGATTTCTAACAAAAAACTAAGGGAACACGTATTTTTTAGTATTTTTTTCTAGCTATCTTAGTTTCAGAGAAAAAGTCGTTATCCATATAGCTTGGGACATCCTGTACTGATTATGCTCTACCATTTTGGAGTATAACATGCGAGACTAACTTAAAGAAATTTTTAAACAAGTTCTTGATGGTTTGCCCAAGATATAAACCTATTGCTTACTTTTGTGAGATTGAAGGTTGCAATTGTGAAAGACTTATTGAAGGTAATTTTTCTCGATTTCTTTCACGTACTACAACACTTAGCATTATATGTAAATAATATAGCTAATTATGGCATTAATCAGCCCAAATATTTAATTTTTTCAACAAAATAATTCAGAACAATTACGGCTGAATTTTTTCTCTTTTTTCCTAGCACCATCTAGAACCTAAATAATAATAATAATAATAATAATAATAATGGAAGGGATTAGCTATGAGGTTAGCATACTGGACTCCCACGCGGAGGTCCCGGGTTCGAATCCAGCAGCTGACCCTTAGATTTTCTCTTCCTAGGAGCTTCTTACAGCTCACTGTCCGGTGATGGACAGTGTTGTCTGTAACGAGAGAACACTGTCCGGAGGCCGGCAGTGCACTGGAAAAAGCTCCGGGCGCTAATGACCTCAGCTGTTGATGCGCCAAAAAAAAAAAAATAAAAAAAAAAATAATAATAATAATAATAATAACAATAATAATAATAATAATAGATGAAATATTGTATTATAATAATAGAGGTATAGATGAAATATTGTAATGTGGTACTCTTACGAGCAACATGTACAATATTTACGTACTTTTTAACGTTAAATAAATTTTAATGGAATTCATAAATTAATTAATATATTTTAATGGTGTAATGGAATTGGCAAATATTAAGATTTTATTTCTTTGTATCTACACTCACAGCGCATGCGCGTTTTTATAAGTTTTTTGCTTTGCTAAAAAGGCGCGCAATAATTTATTTTAAATAAATTAATTTAATTTAAATAATAAATAATTAAATAAAAATTTAATAATAAATAATTTATTTTAGAATTTTTTTTTCCTATTTTGCTAAAAACTTAACGCATAACAGATTTATGTGTTATGATAGTCTAAATCAGTACCATGGAGGTATACAACATTACGTCACATTTTTAATTCTTTTACAGGAGAGCCAATGAAAGATTTTTTCGCGGTTTTTCTTTTCTTACTTATATGGTAAGCTCACGGGAGTTATTTTGCTTAAAACTTTAGTGGATAATAAGTAATATAGAGGCACGTTAACAGATGGTTGTGTAATAAAAGAAATAATTTTGTATTAGAAAGATTAAAAAAAGAAATTTAGTGTTGTATACCTCTGAGGTAGTGAAATATTTCTTTACACTCTTCGATATGTTAGTTGCTCATATTTTTGTAAGTAATGTACAATTTTTTATTATTTAAATGATACTAAATTTATGCGCAAATAATTAGTACATTTTTATGTATTAAATAAATGATATTAAGATAGTAATTCATTTTAATGAGGAATATTACATGTTTCACTTAGTTGAGGATTTTATTTGATATATTTACAAGCATGCGCTTGTAGGTTATACTTCATCTTGTAATGTTATATTAAGAAATTGCAAAATTATTTATTAAATCTGTTGCGCTTTTGGTTTGTATGGCCACTTTTCTTTTGCTTAGCATTATATTATAATTTACAGTAAAATAATGCACTACGTATAGATAATATATGTAATAATAACACAGGTCTACAAAATGAAACTTTTTGAGAGCTGTTTTACTTCTGAAAAGTGATTATATACAATTGAGTACAGCCATTTTCAAAAATAACCTCCCTTTTATCCTATCACATCAGGTTTTTTTACAAATCGAGAATGAAAAATTCAATGTTAATTGCAAAAAATACACATTTCTTTTCAAATGTTGATACAGTTTTGATTAAAATGCTGGTTGCATTACTTGGAAATGCGCAATGTTGATTCACTAGAATGTTATTTAATCAATAATAAAGTTTTCGTTTGCCTTCCAGTGATCTTTTCTTATGACCTGCTGCAGAGTCTTCTCTTTGAAGTATCCAGCAGTAATCCGCTATCATTGATATACTCCATCGTCCTTGGTACCGTCGTTCCATCTCCCGGATGTCCTGATGGAAGCATTCGCCTTGTTCCTCGCTCACCGCCCCCAGATTCTCAAGAAATACATCCAAATGCGAAAATATAAAGTGCACCTTAATACTCATGTTGCATCCGAGAATTCTGAATTTCTCAAGCATTGTGGCTACTAATTTTGCGTAGTAAGGATCTTTGGTGTTTCCTAAAAACTTCTTGGTTACATCTATAAAGGCTTGCCAGGCTCCTCAGGTCAACTTCGTTACGATATTAAAAATAAAAGATAGTGTGAAGTACGCAATAACGCTACTAAGACTAAAAAATTAAGACTGACTAAAAAAAAAATGGTATGCGATACAAGTAAACGGGTATCATACTTGGTATCAGGACATGCATATTACTTCAAAATGACTCAAAAACTCAAAACAGCAAAATCACTGTAGACCTGTGTAATTGATAATAGGAAAACCAACAGAAAATATAAATATTGTATAAGATTTTTTTTGCAATATACTTTTAATTACGAAAATTCCGCTTGTTATATACTACATAAATTTTTTAAATGGATATTATGCAAAGTAATGGAAGTTTTTGGAAATCATAAGTAAAATGGAAAGTGTATCTAGTAAGTACAAAAGCAATCTAATTTACAATGTAGGAAATATCTTGGGTACAATCGGTTAACGCACTTATACATTTCTACTTTGCATATTGCTACAGAATAAATTATTCTTACTTCCTTAGGTATCTTCAAAACACCAGTTGACTTCATAACATTGGCCTACAGAAATCATTGATGCTGCTAGATGGACAGAAAGCAAAAATAGTACATAATTGTTTGAAGCTCGGAATTTAGGCATGATTAGACAGGTTTGAATTGCTGTACTGTTTCTGACAAAATGTCTGCATAATGGTTATAAAATTGAAGAGAAACCTGACACTGCATAGGATAAAAGGTATTTAAGCAATAATAGGTTTTAACTTTTGTTTTGCCTATTCTTACATTTTCAGACGATTCAGATTAAATGAAGCAATTCTTTTACATCGTATTTTAATTGCATCAAGACAGTGTTTTGATTGTCTATCCTTATCAAAGAAGAGAACCTTAGAGGAAGATCAATGGGATTTATAGCATGACATCCACTGGTATTGAATGACAAAAGGTACCATATTTTCCATAGTTTTGGTTTGTTTTCCTTATACTTGTTTTGTTTTTAGTGACAATTTTTAAGTACCTGATATTTAGTAAAAGTTATTGACATGGCGATAAACATTATAAAGCTTTAAAAAAAAACAAAAAGCAAACATTACTCAAAATGTGTACAAGGTTAGTTCTATTGAAAATAGGGAAACAACCTGTCAAAACTCTATGAACAAGTAACTGGTTTGGACTTTAAAATATTTTCACGTTTCATTAATTCTGCAGCAATTAAAATTAACAAAATGTAACAAAAAAAAATAAAAAAAATAAAATAGCCGAGCTTTCGACCTTGGGACTAGGTCATCTTCTGGGCTGTGGAACATATTTTACAATACAGTTATAATATAATTGCATTATAATTAATTTGTATAAAGTTATGTAGTTCACAAAAATTATTTACCTTATCGATAACGTAATATTTTTACATTATTATAAAGTTGGTGTATCTACTGTCTGGTCTGCTTAAGAATAGTTCATTAGACCGTTCAATAAAACAGTTCAAGATTCTAGGTCGAAAGATCAGCAAATTAAAAACAATCGACTGAAATTGGTAATATTCTTTTTTTCCTACTGGATTAATGAATCAGTCTCCAAAAACAATGAAAAATAGAAATTATATTATTTCTGCGAAGTATAATGACTTTTTTCATAATCATTGTTGTTGTTGTTCTTCTTCTTCCTCGGCGCTACAGTCCTAAAAAAGGACCAGGGCCTCCTCAATCAAGGCTCTCCACTGAGCTCTATCAACAGCCTTCAATCGCCACCTTTGCACACCCATTTTTCTTAAATCTCCTTCGACGTCATCAAGCCATCTCAGTCTTGGTCTACCTCTCCTTCTGACGCCTCCGAGCCTTCCATATAAAAGGCATAGTTCATTTGGTAATCTTGGTAGTTCATTTGATAATCTTGGTAGTTCATTTGGTAATCTTGGTAGTTCATTTGATAATCTTGGTAGTTCATTTGGTAATCTTGGTAGTTCATTTGGTAATCTTGGTAGTTCATTTGGTAATCTTGGTAGTTCATTTGGTAATCTTGGTAGTTCATTTGGTAATCTTGGTAGTTCATTTGGTAATCTTGGTAGTTCATTTGGTAATCTTGGTAGTTCATTTGGTAATCGTGGTAGTTCATTTGGTAATCGTGGTAGTTCATTTGGTAATCTTGGTAGTTCATTTGATAATCTTGGTAGTTCATTTGGTAATCTTGGTAGTTCATTTGGTAATCTTGGTCCTCAATCAAGGCTTTCCACTGAGCTCTATCAAGAGCCTTCAATCTCCATCTTCGCACACCCATTTTTCTTAAATCCCCTTCGACGTCATCAAGCCATCTCAGTCTTGGCCTACCTCTCCTTCTGACGCCTCCGAGTCTTCCATATAAAAGGTGTTTAGGGATTCTGTTATCCACCATCCTCTCCACATGTCCCAACCAACTCAATCTTCCTTTTTCTTTTAATGCATTGAAAGCTGTCTGCTTCTCCATAAAGAGTTTACAGTGCGGATTCTCCATCATTCTCTCTCGTTCACAGGACCATATATCTTCCTCAATACTTTCCTTTCCCACACTCACAAGGCTGTCTGGCTGTCTTGGGTCAGAACCCAGCATTCGCTTCCATAAAGCACTATCGGTCTTATCATGGTCTTTGTTCAACTTGCCAAAAGTGTCAACCACCTTACTAGAACATATCAATTAATTTTGAAGTCGCTATATAATTTAATATTGTGGCTCCATAATGAAAAACCAGATTTTTGTTTTTTGTAATTGGATGGAGTACTTACTTAACATTGATTTAAAATTCTACTCAAATAGTAATTGGACATATTAAATTGGAAAACAAAGTTAGTGAGTTGTACCAGCTCCATTATATAAAAGGAAGCTTTAAATAATTCAGACGTTTGTGAACATGTACCTTGCAAAGACATATATTGGTATGTTTTGACAGAACATTCCGAGTGCGAGTAGGCGACTCACACCACCAAATCACAAATAAAAGATGTTCACTAGGAAAAGTAGCTACTGATCAGATTGTCTCTTGTAACGTTATTTGCAATATTCTACAGTAATTATGTTTTGAGTCTCGATATGTAAACTTACACCATATATTGTGTTCGAAATATAATTAATTTTATGGTTATTTTAATTTAGACGAACACCTTTAAAGCTGCGAGCAAAATATGGCCACTTACACCTTCGTTTCTTGCTTGAAGTTGCATGAAAAGTAACTTGATGTCAAGTCTGGTGATAGATGTGGACTTCCAATATATTTTGGAATCAGTCCTTCGACATTTTAGTCACTTCAGTTCACTTCGGCGCAGTGAGAGTGCTGAGAAAGAGCAGGTAGTATTTTCTCATTGATTATTCATGCTAGCATGTATGATATTCGATCCAGATAATTCTGCCAAATTATGTTCACGTTGTGGAGAGGGGGGCACATTTGAACAGAATTTACATTTTCTGTTACAGAGTGCACCAGAATCGTATTATTGAACCTTTTTATTTTGTTTTCTACAACTTTCAAGTCTTCTTAACAGATCGATATCAATAAACAGTTGGGACTTTACATATATATCTATATTTTTTTAATTTAAAAATGTTGTGTCCAATGTTAATATCTGCCCCACTGGTAGGTTAGCTTTGAACACAATATAAAATAGAAAGAAATGATATTACTTTACTCTGAATATACCTTCTATCAGTTATTTCTCTCACTACTACACTACTTTCTCTTTTAAACCACTGAAATCTAGTTCAAAAATCAAGAATGACTCAGTTCGGGTCACCCGGAGTGATGGGTTTAGGAAGTTTGAACAAAATATTCGGTTTTTTGCGCTTCTTAATGTAGGTTTGGACCCACTTTCCCCTTCTCTGCGATTAAACAAAAAAGAAAAGTCACAAACTTGCAGGTCGGTAGGGCACATTTTAACTGTGATGTTGAAATGTGCCCCCTCTCCTTCCATAAGAGAAAATATAATATCCAACACTTTTGGCAAGCAAAGAGACTTTTGTAAATACTAGATTTAAAATTACGAATTCCAAATGTTAATAAGGACTAACAATACTTACACCTTGTCCACTACAAATCTTCACAATACACTTCCAAAGCTGCAACAAAAATTTTACTTCCACCTTACAAAATATAACATTCCTCAATTTTGGACTTTACAAACAAAGGGAAACTCTGTCAATTATACAACAGGTCTACCACAAACATATAGAGAAAATTACCAATCATAGATGTTTTAAATATCTGGCAAGAAATTGAAACTGTTCAAATGTGCACCGCTCTCCGCTACAGATGAGAATATTTTTTCTGTTTGATGCTCTGTTTGATGCTCTGTTTGATACTCGTAACTGGAAAATTTAAATTTTATTATGTTTATGAAATTTGAACAAAATTTTTTGGTAAATTTCAACAATAGAAACCTAGAGGGCGTGGCCTAATATTGAAGTGATTATGTTTAGCTTTTACCATGGCAACCGTCAAATTTAAAAAACAAAAATACAAATGTAAAACATACTAGCATTGTTGGCAGCTATTCAAAATCACTGCATTGATAATTTTATTTCATTTGGGGAGCTTCGCCCTTCCCACATTCCATTCGCCTTCATTTATGGCGATTTAAAATGGGTGGCTTCGCCCTCTACTCTACCATTGGAGAAACTAACAACACTTGTAGGTTGTATTAGAAGGGCGGTTCCACCAAAAAGGGGAAGGAACGCAGGCAATCCAAAATGCCAATTGTTCCCCGCCCACCCCTCATCTCATGAGAGATACCGGGGCTTTAAGACCAATAAATCCGGCTAAAGGTTGCCAGATGCCAATACAATAAACTACTCGTAATAAAGCAGTGACAGGACACTAGGGAGCATGGCGACTCAATCGCCTGAATAGTGCACTGAATAAACCTAGAGAGTTCTGATAAAGATTACCAGATGCCACAATCTCCAGTAGGGAAACATTTAACCTGCCGAAGACGAGAAATCCTAGTTTTAGAATAAACGGGACACATCTCTACAAAGTGCCGCATAATTCCATTGGACTCACCACAGCCGGCGCGATTGGCGAGACTGGATAAGGCCGCATTTGAAAAGATGGTACACTAAATTCGCATGTCCACTCAAGATCCGGGACCTGCTAAAGCCAACCATAGCTGTTTCAGGCAGAAACATTCTTTCTGGTGTTTGATTTTCATCCCTTATCAGACATCAGAGTATCTGTTTTTTTTTGTTTTTTGATTTTTTAACTAAATTTTTGACTTCCATTTACAAAGTTTTGTCTCGTGAATACATGCAGTCCGACCCACGAACCCTTATTCCACACTATTAGAATATTTGTGAGTTAGCTTATTCTTTAGCACCTTACAAATACTTGTTATTCTTTTCTTTATTTTTTTTAATTATTACTATTATATTGCAATAATATAATGTAATCCTACAACGTTTTCTCATAACCTCCATTATATTTGACTAATCATCTAACAGGTTTCATATTGTTGATGTTGAATTGGAAGACCTGACACAAGTCGATATTATGTCGCAGACTTCCACACCGAATAGTAGAGTATTATCGTTACCTGACCATATGGCAGAGAAATTTAGAATAACTACAACTACCACTGAACGTGTAAGTGTTGCACAAATTTTACTTGAAAATAATGTTGCTCTGAGCTTCAGCAGTAAGCATATTGTGTGTCCAACGGGAACATTGTTGTTGGGCTCGCTGAATAAGAAACAGTTGGTTTGAACACGCACAACGTTTTTCCTTACTGCAATAGTCACATTTCTGATCAACAAATATACTTGCTAACGTTTAGTTTCCTTTAATAAATTAAAGGAGAAGAAGCTCAGATGGTTCGGTTGCGCAGTTTTAAAATGATCCAAAGCTATAGGGTAAAGCAGGGTGAGATGGCCACCATTTTATTTGGAGGGTGCCTACAAATGTTTGGTAAGGGCTAGGCTTACTTTATTATTATTTTTGGAAACCTCATACGCTCACAAACATAAGATAAGGTAAAAATTTCAGAAAAAATGCTAAGGGAAACATTTTTTTATTCTTACAAAAAGAAAATAGCAATTGGCCATCTATCCCCACTGGGTTGGGTGAGTTGGCCAATGTAACTTGGGAGAGATGGCCACATATTGTAAATGAAATTGCACCTAGTAAAACGTAAAAATAACAGAAAACAATAAATGGTTACTTAATATTTACTTTTTTTAATATTTTCAATAATAAATATATATTTTTATTTATTTTATTAATTTTTTTCGGTATTTCGGTAATGACTATAAAGAGATGGAACAGATACAATAGGCTAATTACAGTGTTAAACTTTGACAAAAGAGTAAATACAGTAGATACTGGGAGATTTCTTTTAATACAAAAACGTTTAACACAAAACATCGGAAAACCAAAAACCCTTACGAACCCTTAGAATTAGTATTCAACATAATTGCCCAAAAAATGGAACACTATAAAACAATACACACAGATACCGCTACAAAAGTTTGGTTTTTCCGATGTTTTGTGTTTAACGTTTTTGTTAATTGTTAATTTTGTTAACTGATTTTCTATGTTGATTCTCTAAATTGTTTGTATTTTTGTATTTGTAATATCCAGGCCCTGAAGAAGGCAATATATTTGTCGAAACGTTGGCGAAAAAGACGAGTTCTTGTTTTTATTTGACCGATTCCTCGCCAATTCTAAATCCTTAATTTAGTAATTTACGGTCACGAAACCAATATATTCAAAAAAATAAAAAAGTAAAAATAATTGGCCATCTATCCCTACTGTTGGTATGGCCATCTGTCCCGAATGCTAGAGAGAGATGGCCAATATGATAAACATAACTCAACGCGTACTTTTTGACAGTTTTAGAAGTTAGGATTCATTAATGTATACTGTACTTTCCTAATATGTAAAAAACAACACTAAAATTTCGACACATACATTCGCTGCAGCACGCAGTATGCAACTATCATACAAATTTTTGTTGAGGCGATAATGTTTTTATTCTCTGAGTTAATTAATAACGCTTTGACGCAGACCAAAATGAACTCACTGTAGTCAGACATGAAGGTTCATCACTTGAGAGGTCACGCAGCGCCGTCGGACGACATTTGGGTTAAATTTCGGCTGTTGGCCATCTCTCCCGATTGGCCATCTCACCCGACTTTACCCTACTATACATTTAAGATGTCAGTTAAGCTTACATCAATTTTAAAACAAGGTAATAAGTTTTGCAAAAAACATTTAAAAACAAGTTGGGGGAAGAGCAATATTCAAAGTAAAAGATACCAACGTAACCTTTGTGGGTTGAAACCACAGTTAGATTTGTGCATACAAGTGCTCTGAAGTTTTGGTATTTAATTGGGGCCCCTTATACTGCTATATCAATTTTATAAGTATGACTTATAAAAAGCGGAAACATTGAAAATCATTGCGTCAAAAAGTTTAAATTACTTAATTTCACTCTTCAAGCGCTAGATAATTGAATATAGGCAATTTCTTATCACATCATCTTGAAAATGAACTTAAAGATTTTAGTTAAGGCAAATTATAATTCACGGCAAAAAAGTAATACATTTTAGCAATGGGCAACTTTACTATCTGAACAAAGTAATTGATTGCTGTTACACTTAACACTTGGGTCTTAAAAAGTTTTAATAAAATTGAAAAATACAAAAGAGCAATATAACAAAAATATTTTTGGTTGGAAGGAAAGTTTGAAGGATTTTGACATGTGCACTTTTCAAAGCGTTTATCTAAAAGGAAATATTTCCTTTTACTTCGTCTTGTTGGTAAGACTGTCTTTCAGCTCAATTTTATGCAATTTTGTTTTAAAATAAAATATTGGAACCAATTACTTCATCAATTAATAGAGGTATCGACAAGAAATGGTAGAAATGCACCTTAAACTACGCCAATAACATTCGGCATTAGCCCGATTGGGAAAGCTATTGGACTGCCCCCAAAAAAATGAATGAGTGTGAGTCGATCTTTTACCCACCATTTTGTAGCCTAGCGTTTCCCAACCTGTGGTACGCGAAAAATAATCAATAATGGCGGGCATAAAGAATACAAACAAATTAAATCATATAAATATCATAGATACGTTTTTTTCCTTATAATTCATAAAAATTATTTTAATTAATAATATTATACAGTAAAGTTGTTAAATATGTACAGTAATAAGGTTAGTTTGTCTCAAGATATACGAGCAAATATAATAGCACATTTAACTGGATTAAAATTGTCTTTCATGGAGTAGTTTCTAAAACCCGAAAACACAAATGAAAACTGAATTTCAAACCCCTTTCTTTAAAGAAAATTTAGGAAAAGCTTCATCATTATCAATAAGAGATAAAGAAAATTTAATAGAATTATCATGTGACAGAACTTAAATGATAACTATTCAAAAATCTGCTTAAAAGACTGATTGTAACGAGTAAGCTCTATCCAAGCAACATTAAATTTAATTGGTACTTACAGGTAGTTGGAATGCTTAAAAGAAATTAATTTAGAAGATTTGGGACACAGATATAATAATCCTAAAGAAGAACTTTGTAAATTAATTAATAATTTTGAAGAGAAAAATAGGTTCGCAATTTTTAATTATTTAAAACTAAGATCTTACACTTTACAAATTCTATAAAGTGAACATGAACTTGAACTCCTTGGTAATAGATACATTGTATCTCTATACAAATAAAGATAATGATAATAAAATAGCACACTCGGAATAACAAAGTTCACGAAATACAAACATTTTTACGAAGTGTTACAATTTAGCATGATTTACTACCAAGTGGTACCCGAGTCAAATAAAGGTTGGGAAACGCTGTTGTAGCCAACGGATTATAATCTTTACAATTACGGATAACTTTCATGTGAATCAGTATATAATCGCTTTACCTATTACATAAAGAAATGGTGTACCTCTCTTTCAATACAATATTAAGCTTTCCATTCAGCTATAGGATCAATACTATTGTTACGCTACTTATGTATAGGCGATTGTAAAATTTGAGCAGGTAAGAAAGATGAACTACTTTAGTTTAATCATTTTTTTGCCCTTTAACGATCTTGAATATACGAGTATTACATATCTTGTAAATAAATTGTACCATTTGTACAGGAAATGGTGGTAATATGGAACCCTGCTGTTATTATTGAACCCTATAATATTGCGGCAGCAAGTGATCTTGTGTTAACAGTATCCGGCTCTAACTGTAGCTAGATAGCGGTAGTGTGCAAAGCAGGGTGGTTGGTTCAATTGCTATTGTATGTTCATTTTGGAATTTCCAATTTGGTTTTTATCGATTCTTGAAAACTTTAAGAAGGCAAGTTCAAACTGTTATTTTTGTTTTGCTATCAAAATAGTGGTAGTTATCCGCACTATATATTGGTTCAATGGGATGTATTGCAGCGATTTTCATTTGTGAATCAGTTCTTGTGTCTCCCAATCTTTTTAGGTGACATATCAAATCCAAGATAGCGATGCTTGCAATATGGAACCGTATGGGTGCTGGTAATATAGAGCTCTGTTCCACATTCGCAGTAGGAAAATTTCATGGGGTTCCATATTGCAAGCATTACAAGCAAATCACTTATATTTCTGGGGAAAACAGAAAAAGAATCTAAAATGGGGCTAAAAAAGAAGCTGCAAAAATATTCATTGTACCTAAACCCACTCTACGGCGACTTGCAAAAAAAAATACTAAGGTGTTCCATATTACCCGCACCTCAAGTCAGAGGCACCATTTTCACTTTTTTCCATAAAATTGAAGGTTGCTCATCTGGTGGTTGGAGGAGAGTGAATTTGAAGACAATAGTGCAAGACTAAGGTGTAAAGCTAATAATTACCAGAGAAAGCAATACAAATTTTTTGGAATGTCTAGCATAGGTAAGTCAAAAACAAAGAAGGCCTCCATATTACCACCACTTCCTCTATTAATTTACTATTTTAGCAAAATACTCAGGTAATAATATATGTGAGAAATGTAAATTCTGGCATTTTTGTAAGTTGTCTTTATTTAACAAATAGGAATACAATATTTGTATTATTTAGGTAATGGTACTTGATGTTTCTTGGTTACTTCAAAAGGAGCGTTCCTTAATCCCTTATGTGCAATGAATTTCATTATAGATGATTTTTAGCTAACTGAGTCCAAAATTCTGAATCTTGTTCTGTGGTTTATTATGTATGAATGTACGTCAATACTGTCTAATAAATCTAATATTAGAATTATTTCTACGTTCTGTAATTTTAACATGAAGAAGGTTTCTCTTTTATTGGTTCTGGTTATTCCACTTATGTTAAAGATTCTTGGTTCGTTTCCTGGTTAAAAACATTAGGTAAATTTGTAGTGTAGCTTATGAATGACAAAAAGTCTATTACAAAGTAGCGGTTTTATAAAATCCAAACATTGCTATCTTTAACGATCTTTTGTCTGTTAATTGGCTAGTTTATACTTGTTTTTTTCGCATTCGCTTCTTTAAATACTTCTTTGTTATCTTATTTTTTAGAATCTTGTAATCTAATGTATCAGATTTTCGAGTGAAATCAAATCTGAACTGTGGAGCAGGATTCTATTACTCATCTATATTGTACGCTAACCCATATGATCTCCTATTAACTGAAACATTACCTAGTAAATTTTTAAGACAACTCAGACGATTAGGAATATAATAAACCATTTATTATGACACCTCTTCAAGCAATTCATCAGCTGAAGAACATCACTAATGGTAGAAGAATTTACACGTTAGAAGTTTGTATGTAATAAAATACCTGGTACTTTGATTTTATCATATAAATTACGATTTATATATAGTCCTAACCTTCAGCAGGTCACCTTTAAAGTTACTTAAACAGTATTAATTATGTTACCTCTGTTATTAATCATAAATCAGATATTTCTTCACAGTACATATAACTTGGTATGTATCCATACTTAAACGAAAAGAAATCTAAAACTAAGAACAAATGTCCACGTCTATTACGTTTACTCATAACAAAGAGGGTAAGCGAGTCTATCAAACCAATGAGGTAAGGACTCTATTCTTTAAGAAAGAATTCAACATCAACTGGGATGATAGATGTACAAGAGAAAGAAGAAAGATACAAGATAGGAGCTTTTGGGAACTCATTAAGGTTGGAAACATAGTGGAGCGGCGAGCAAAGCGGCGATGATAGCGAAGAGCAAAGTTGCGAAAAGAAAAGTTAGCCTATGGGACCGCGCATAGTGTGGAGCAAAGCGAAGATAGAGCTACGCTATCAAGAGAGAGTAGAGCAACGCGTTGCGACATGTTTGATTTCTTCGCTTTCATCGCGTTGAATTTCCTAAGGTTAAAATGGATATTGCTGCATTTTTTGGTGTAGTTTTTTTTAGAGAAACCTCTTTGGGACCAAAAGGATCTTCTACATCACAACCGACTGGTGTTGGATAAGGAATGGGACAGGATTAATGGGGTTAACATTGAAATTCGTCCTTTTCTTGATTAACATGCCTTCAACACTGGTTAGTATGTAGTCAAATGTTGAAGTAGACATTCAAAAATAGGCATGTAACAAGCCAGAATGCTACCGAAGTTGTTGGTACAAGTGATGGAATTCACCATGTTCATGTCTAGTCCTGTTTATATCATGCACACTGCAGCTCCCTGGTTCTAAGCTGCTGTAGATACCAAATTTTCAAGGAAGAATTTTCATATAGAAATAATTCCTCCATCATGTCTCGTCGAAAGGAGAAACGCGACTAAACTTGGTCACTATGTTCATTGCGACTCTTTAATCTGAAGCAACTATCATCGCCGCTCCACTATGTTTCCAGCCTAAGGAGCTAATTCTGCAGATTTGGTAGATGTAAGATTTGGTTCTTAACCAAAATTGTAAGTGCCTCAGCTTTCAGCGCTTTGTTATATGTTATTCCAGACAACTGGCAGACGGCATTCACTCCAGGCCTGACGCCTTTTTAAACTGCAGCAAACACTCCCACAACTACTTTTACTAATTTTTCAAAGTTCATACACCTTCTTTAAACACAGAACCACTAAAAGCATATTTATCTCTAACTAACTTCAGTTTGCAAACGTCAATATTTCATTGAAATAGGTGATACATTACATTGAAATGGTAGTTTATTCTTACAAATAATAGAATTTTTCCATAAAATGTTTCAAATATAAGTAGATAAACATAATAAGTCTAAGAAAATCTAGGAGCAATTTTCGAAAAGACACAAAGATGTAAGATCCTTTTCTTGTCCGTTGAAATGATTTAGACCGCTTCGCCACGATTGGGTTTTGTAGTACTAATAGCCAAAAGAAATATGGAGTTTGAGCTGTTTTAATTTTTGTTGAGATTCTTCTTAATTGGTGCGACAGTCCATCTAGCGAACCTTGGCCTCCGTCAAATGCTTCTGCTAGTTTTCCCTATTTTGGGCAGCCACTTTCCAGCAACCCCAGAGCATCCTCTTTCACTCCGTCCAAGCCAACAACGTAGCTTTGGCCTGCCTCTCTTCCTACCGCCGTGTAGTACCCTTTTGCATAAGCCTCTTCGGCCGAGTCATTACGACACATTCTAGTCACATGTCCCGCCCATCTTAGTCTGCCTATCCTTTTTCCATTTTACTGATGTCCCGTTCTTTATACAGAGAGTAGATTTCCGTGTTAGTCCGTGTTTTCACCAAGTCGGGCCATCCCGAATTGGTCCAAATATTCTTTTTAAGTTCTTTCTCTCCAAAAATCAGGAAGTCTTTTCCATCTTTTTTAGAAAAAGCCCACGTTTCCGAACAATAAGTTATAACTGGGCGAATTAGTGTCTTGTAGAGGATGATTTTATTCTTCCTAGGATATCAGCTTGCTTTTCATCTGCTTGGCGAGTCCCAAAGTAGAATCGATTCGCGCTTATTGTTCTACTTTTAACCTCTGCTGATATTTCATTCCCTTGGGTGTAACAAAGGATTCGAGGTACTTAAAGTGGTCAACCCACTCGAATTTATAGGAACCCACCTCGTTATATCGGTACCTCCACCAGTCCGCATATACTTTGTCTTGGCTTGGTTGACAACTAGGCCTAATTTCTTTTCAGTTTCATCAAAACATAAAAATGCTTCTTTCACCGCCTCGAATTTTTGTTGAGATAGTAGATACAAAATACATGGGCAGTTTTTAAACAACCAATCTGTCTAACTGTGGGGACCATAAAAAGAATACATCCGGTAAAACCTGGTTAAAAAAATTTGTTTTTCATTCTAAAAGTCTCTGATCAAAACAAGTTGCTACTTCCATTGGCACCTTATCTCATTGATTTCTTGCTCGGTTCTCAGTTAATGAAAAAGCCGTGCATTTCAACACTTGCACAGATTTCCTATATCTTCTACACTTCAATGTCTCTAAATACACCACTAAGCGGAGAATTACATTTGCTATTACATCCAATGAAATGATTACATCAATTGAAGTTCTCACGCTAAAATGATGCTTTCTGTAATGATGTTATTATTCAATAAGTAGTTTTTTTGTAAATATTATAACAGAAATACCTAAATCTAGCTATGCAACAATAATATTTGGAAACATTTGTCCTATTTATTTGTTAAAAATATAAAAGTTTCAAATATGCACGTTCAGTGGTTTGTATCGAGGGTTATTCTGCATCTGGTCTGATATGTGGCCTTTTCACTTAGCCTTATAATACCTTATGAGTAAGGAACGGATTTTTATGTATTTAAAAATGCCAAATATTTAATTAAAATATGCATTTATTTTCGTCAATTATGTGGAAAATATGTGATTTTCTTAAAATATTTTCTGGAATATTTAAGTAAAATGGACATTTTTTTTATGAAAATGGAATTTTTTTTTGGGGGGGGGCAAGTTATAATTATTTATACAAGAAAAGAACATTTTTACAATTTATAATAATTTATTAGGAACAAAATAATTTGTTTTTACAAGTTATAATGATTTATACAACAAAGAACATTTTCACTATTTATAAAAAGACGTGTTAAATTTTCAATTTTGAAAACTTCACTCTTCGAATTGTTTGCAACCACATGAAATTTCAAATGTTGGAACGTAAAGTGACGACGATCTGGGCGTAAGATGGACTTGTAACGACTAAAAGATCGTTCAACATCTACAGTCTCTTTCTTTCTGTTTTTATTCTCTATGTGCGATCCGGTGGCAATATGTAGGGTGACTTGGGAACGTTGAGAGCAAGAAACGCGCTTGTCACAAGCTGTGCAGTACAAAATGTCTCCATCACTTCGAAAAAGTTCTGCTGGAAACTCGCGAAGATATTTAGCAACCAGTTTGTTTGAAGCCGATGTTCGTGGCATTTCACTCAAAAAAAGAATACACTAAGTGACCGAACGAAATGAATTGGACACTTCAACGAACGTGCTGAAAGAACAGACAACGTCAGACTACTTCAAAGAACTAACAAGTGCCCGTCACTGTTTAGCAGCATTCTGTGTAAATTACAATAACCATTGTACCCACTGTGATTCACAGCCCTACAGTCTGTGGTTCACAGTTCCTGTCAACCACCTCCCAATTATGAAAATATGCCCAAAATGAAAAATATGTACATATTTTGATTAAATATGTAGAAATATTTATTTATTTTAATCAAATATGTATAAATATGCGATAACATCCAAATATGTGGAAATATGTGAAATAAAAGTAGACTCAAACGGCTTAAAAAGTGTCAGTATGAATACTTCTAGTTGAAAAACGTCTGTAAATTGCCTAGAAAAAAATATGTAAATACATACGAATCCGTTCCCTACTTATGAGGCGTTTTTTACTTTTTGTTTTTAACCAAATCTCAAAATGTTATAAAATATTATAATATCTATATCTGCATAATGTTCTTGTACACAATGCCTCTATTTTAACTAACCTTGTAATTTCAATTTTTTTTCTAAGGGGGGTCTCTATTTTTTTCTTTCCATTTCTAAGTTTTGATTGGTTTAATTTATAAAAATTAAATTATTCATTGTTTTATTACAATTCTAATAATTAGTTTAAAATTTCAATAAATAATTTTTAAAGTACAAATCATTGCAAAAACTTTTTGACTTGTGATCAAGTTACCACTGGATTGCTCTTTCTCGCGGCCATTTATCACGAATGGATTTCACGTACTTTACGAGAGGATGAACAAATGCAAAAGTTTCAGCTTATAAGAGGTAAGTTAAATTGTTTTTAAGTTAACTAAATGCAAAACGTTTTTGAATTTGTTATATTTGTGTTAGTAAGTAATGTATAAAACTAAATTAGAAATAGCAAATAAGTAACAACTACTTTTTTAGACGATAGCTTGTAATAATAAAGTTTCTTTTGCAGTTAGTAAGAGTGGTTAAAATTTAGTAGTTTTTTTCATTGCTTATGTTCTAAGTAACGCATTTTTTTTTTTGTTTTTTCTGCCCCAGCAGTCGAGTAAAATCATTGTATGCAAAAAGATTAATTTTAAAAAAACAAAAAAAGAAATACCAACAGTTTGTTCAAAATACTGGTGATCTAGTTTCGGCTAATCTTTACAATAGCTCCCCAGAGGCGTGGCCTGTTTATTTTTGGTGCATGCGCAGTACAGCACAGTTACCGTTGACTTTTTAAACTACTTCCCGCCAATGTTCAATATATTCTTTTTAAATTTCTCAACTTCCCGCTAATGTGCTGTATATAATTTTTTTGAATTTCTTAGCTATTTATGTTGAGCGCGCATGCGCAGTACACTTACTGCATAGTAACTGCTTCTTTTTCAACGTATTATCAGTTCCCGCTAGTGCCAGTGTGTAACTTTAGGTTCCTTTTTTTTGAAACTTCATAAAAGATGAGCGTTTTGAATTTACAGTTTTTCTTTAATTTAAAGCATGAATGTAGTCTGAGGGAGGATAAAGAGATGAAAGTTTTATCATTTTGAATAAGTGTTGGTTTAATTAGTAATAGATATGTAGGTCCGAAGTGTGGAAGTGAGATAAGTATGAAAAGGAGTCATTTTTCCATGGGCGATCAAATGAGAGCATTATTTAAGGGAGTGCATAAAGTGTAGAAACAGAAGGATAGGGATTGCATTGAATAAGGTAGGCTTCTTTTCTTTTGTTTTTCATGTGTCTGAATTACAAATTAGAGTTGTGTTAGTGGATTAGTGTGGCAGTGAGGGGGGTGTGGGGGGCGAAGCCCCCCATAAAAACAAAAAATAGATCAGGGGGCGTGGGGGCAAAGCCCCCACAAAAAAGGGGGGGGTGGGGGGCACAGCCCCCATGAAATTTTTTTTTAAATAAAATTTTCAATCTTGAATTAATAATTCGAAGTGATTCTAATTCGCTGTTACCATATAACCCGCCAGATTTAAATGTAAATATAAAATAAAGAAATATTTTTATATTTACATTTGAATTTGGCGGGTTCTATAGTAACAGCGAATCAGAATCACTTCGAATTAGGCCACGCCTCTGGGGAGCTATTGTAAAGATTTACCCTAGTTTCTTATACAGTTCAGTAAAAAATCATTTTCAAAGTGACTCATCAATTTCATTATTGTGCTTCAGATTACTAGATTTTTGTATTTTTGTAAATTTTCTTTTTCGTTTTCAGATTTTGTATTTTGACCGTTAATAATTTTCAATTAACAAAAGATGACGTAAGCATTTTTGTTTTTGGTTACTTCAAACTAGTAATCTCTTTGATTATGACCTAAAATTCTACCAAGAAGCTATTTCAAGTGAAGCAACTATAGGGATCTGGCCAACTCACTAGGCAAGGTACAGTATTTTTTTTTGCCTTTTGTGGTTAACAAATTAGCCATATTAACATGGTAGTAATATTGGTGGGGTAACATTAAATTTTTATGTTGTCTCTGATAAATTTGACTATTTCTACATATAGATCGTTAGTTTGGCGGTTTAGAATTGTGGAGAGATGTGGCGGAAGTGGAAATTTAGCTTGGATGATACGTTGCCAGAGGATATCTCTACCATGCGTATACTGTGGGCATGCTAGGATTAGGTGATTAGCATCCGCTATGGATTCCCTATCGCAGGGACATTTTGGTTCGGTGTTAATGCCAATTCTGCCAAGATGATGTGGAGAATAATTGTGGTTGAACCTTAACCTGGAGATGATTCCATAAAAGGGTCTGTCCTCAGTATGGAGGTGATACCACGGTCTGGTAGGGATTCTAGGCTCTATAGACTCGTAGAATTTTCCCTTGTACTGCTAAGAGCTTATGTATTCTGAGTTCCAGATGTTGTAACAAGATTTTTTTGTATGGTTGTTTAGGTCTGAATGGACTATTGAATTTATGGAAAGGTGTGGTAAGTTTATCGCGTCTTTCGCTTTGGCATCAGCCGACTCGTTCCCTTTTAAGTCGGAGTGCCCCTTAATCCAGATAAGGGTTACCTTCTTGGCTGAAATAATCTCTTCTAATAGTTCCCTTGTAAAAAAATTAGTACCTTTGAATTTTCGAGAATCATAACGGCAGTCTCATTTTCCAGAATGTTGCCTTTTACAGTAGCCAGAGTGACTAGAATGTCGTCTTCCGTCTGCTGAAGGACACCCTGTACAATAATTTTTTAAAATATTTTTTATATACCAAAAAGGAAAGAAAGCGTAAATCATTGAGAACCCCATTTTATGTATACAGGGTTACCAGAGTTATATGCTCCACCCACTTTTTTTTTAAACGGCGAGAAATTTCGAAACAATAAAAAACACGTATTTAATCATTTTTAGTCTAGTTTATTTTCAGTGATTGACCCATTTTTTTAAACCCCTGTAACTCGAGATACAGCATCCAACTTTTTTTTTCAAATGGAACGTTATATTTTTTTGTGCATGTTTTTATAGTACTTGAGCTCCTAAAAAAAAACAAATAATTTTTTTTTTGAAATCGATTAGGTTTTTCACAAGTTATGGTAATTTAAAATATGAAAAACAAAATTCAGTTTAATGTCAAAATTACCTTATTTTTTATGAAGAAGCTGTTCAAACTGGGCACCATCAACGGATAGGCAAGCCAAAACTCTGGACTCTCATGCTCTGTGTGTAGCAGCACTTATGGTGGCAAAGTCAAGATCTAGGCAGGCTAGAGTTATTCGAAGTTCCAGATCTTCGACTGAAGCTACGGGATTAAGGGTACTGTACACTTTATTTTTTAGATATCCCCACAAAAAATAGTCCATTGGGGTTAAGTCCAGAGATAGAGGTGGCCATTGAATGGGTCAATGAGTCCCTAAGCACTTTTCATCAAAATTCTGTCCAGGTAACCTCGAACCACTCTCGCATTATGTGCCGGGCAACCATCTTGTTGAAAATACATATCTAGCCGACGTTTTAGAGGAACATCTTCAAGCAGAACTGGCAAAATGTCTCTTAAAAAAAGTTAGATACCTTGCACCAGTTAAGTTCTCTCTGCAGAAGTATGGGCCGATTAGTTGATTTCCTAAAACTCCACACCAAACGTTTGTAGAAAAAAAAACAACCTGAACGTCGAATAACTCTAGCCTGCCTAGATCTTAACTTTGCCACCATAAGTGCTGCTACAAGCAAAGCGTGGGAGTCCAGAGTTTTGGCTTGCCTATCCGTTGATGGTGCCCAGTTTGAGCAGCTTCTTTAAAAAAAATATAACGTAATTTTGACATTAAACTGAAATTTTTTTTTCATATTTTAAATTACCGTAACTTTTGAAAAACCTTCCATTTGAAGAAAAAAAGTTGAATGCTGTATCTCGGGATATTGGGGTTTAAAAAATGGATCAATCACTGAAAATAAACTAGACTAAAAATGAATTAATACGTGTTTTTTATTTTTTTGGAAATTTTTAGCCGTTTAAAAAAAAGTGGGTGGAGCATATAACAACTCTGGTCACCCTGTATACGTTTATTATAATAATATTTTATAAAAACGTTCTTATAATTATAATAAACGTATAGTACTCATAAATAATTGCATAAATATTTATAATAATACATTAAAAATAATAATTTTTATAAAATATTCCAAATAGGATTATGTTCAGGATCTTTTGGTTGAACTTTCTTCATTTTGTTGTCATCTGATGAACGAAGAGACCTCAACAAAATTTTTACATTATCATCTGGATTAAATAATTGTTGCGATGGACCATTCATCTTTATAAATAGGAGATTTGCTATATTTTCAATTAATATTCTATTTCTTTGTTCATTTAAAATAATATTCATATTACTAAACCCTCGCTCGCACTTTGACGAACTGCAAGGAATAGTATTTATTCAGCGAATTGAAATTTGTAAATCTTCAGGAATTTCTTTGGCTTCATTATCAATATAATCTCTAAACGCATTGTAACATCGCGTCGTTGATGTTATTAAATTAAATCTGGTGCATAAAGACTCGATTTCATTTTCTCCATAATCACTTTCAATATCCGTTGGATCTAATACACGAAATTCATTTATTAAATGATTTTCTGTTTGTAGTCTTCGAGTCATATTGTTAATGAGACTAGTAAGAAGTTGTATTCGAGTAATTTATTTATTTTTTTCTAATATATCAACCAATTTTCGTTAAAACAGAAATCATCTTTAGTTCCGAAACACGTTCCTGTCCACAAAAGGAAGTACCTGAACGACGTTCCGGAGCGTTCCGGCTCGAAGACACCACCGCTCATAACGGTATGTTGATTACCTTTTTATAAACATTAATATTTTTGGAAATGTTGGCCATTGTCCTTGTCTGATGTAAGATATCTTAACCATATTTCTTAGGATAGTACTATTTTTAATGGATTTTCAATTAAACACTCCATATTTAAAATTATAATAAGTTTTTAAATTCTCTCGTGCAAAAGAAAACGTGCCAAGGATCGAAATAAAATG
Organism: Rhodnius prolixus; assembly: GCF_049639745.1. Taxonomy (NCBI): domain Eukaryota; kingdom Metazoa; phylum Arthropoda; class Insecta; order Hemiptera; family Reduviidae; genus Rhodnius; species Rhodnius prolixus. Next base: position 3,325,425 of record NW_027411635.1, on the reverse strand, counting down.
GATTTTGTGGAGTTTAATAATTCGTACAATATTTTTCTTCTAATAAACAAATCTTATTTTAGTGGAAAATAGATCTGGCTCGTACGTTTGAATTTTTATATACAGTTCGGACATAAGACATGTTTCTAGAATGAGCATGATGTGTGTTTGACAAAATTTTAAAGAATTTAATAAAGAAGTTAATAACACATACAAAATTCTTGTTTGGTTTAAAATATCTAATAAATTATAAACTTCCTGAAATTTTTTTAATTAATTTTGCCAAATTCTACTAATTATTTGTAATATCTGTATTAATTTAAATCTACAGCTTCACTACATTTCTTTATTACACAGGGTGTATACGGAGGAGTGGTCGAAACTTCGGGAGGTGATTTAGCAGCTCAAATGCAACAAAAAATATTCTATTCACTTTGGCCCGATTCTCAATAGTGTCCAAGATATTTGCATTTTTAACTTTTCCGTCGATATTCGCGTTTTTCGCCATAAAAACGGCCGTAAATTTTCTATCCTTTATCCTACAACAAATATGCTTATTCCAAACGAATGAGCAGTAAATTTCCTATAAATCTGCTCATTACCGAGCCTCAAAACGTTTCTTATAACAATGAAATTTTTACTTTTATGTCTAAAAAATTCGTTCTTGATGATTGGAGTCACCCAATTACAGGAAAAGTTGCGCATTTATTGAGCTTCAAGATCATACGGATTTTTTTTTGGTTTTTAATAAAACCCTACCCCGAACAGAGGGGTGTAAATGCAGAAAACTGGGATTTTGCGTAACCGACTTTTCATTACTAATTTACTCAAATGTCAATTTTTGGAGAAGGAACAAAAAGAAAAGTAACCATTTTAGTTTTTCACAATTATTATTTAATAAAACGGAAGTAAATAATAAAGTAGCAATAAAACGCAGTAGTTGACTACAATTGTTTGTGCAACTTATTTGAATGACATAATGGAGGTTTTTTTTTATCAAAGTTAATTAATAATAATTCAAAAATAAAATGGTTACATTCTTTTTGTTCCTTCTCCGAAAATTGATTAGTTTTGAATTATTATTAATTAACTTATTATTAATTGACATTTGAGTAAATTAGTAGTGAAAAGTCGGTTACGCAAATCCCAGTTTTCTGCATTTACACCCCTCTGTTCGGGGTAGGGTTTTATTAAAAACCAAAAAAATCCATATGATCTTGAAGCTCAATAAATGTGCAACTTTTTCTGAAATTATGTGATTCCTTGATTCATTAACCATTGAGAAAGTGCAGATGAAAAGTTTAACAAAAATCATCGAGAACGAAATTTTTAGACATTCAAGTAAAAATTTCATTGTTATAAAAATCATTTTTGAGGCACTGTACGAAGTAAATTTATAGGAAATTTAATGCTCTTTCCTTTGGAATGAGCAGATTTGTTGTAGGATAAAGGATAGAAAAGTTACGGCCGTTTTTATGGCGAAAAACGCGAATATCGACGGAAAAGTTAAAAATGCAAATATCTTGGACACTATTGAGAATCGGGCCAAAGTGAATAGAATATTTTTTGTTGCATTTGAGCTGTTGCATCACCTCCCGAAGTTTCGACCACTCCTCCGTATACACCCTGTATTAGAGATCAATTAATTTAAGTATTTACTTAATTCAGTATCAATTTCTGATTATTTTTAATTTCATCTACAATACTATTTACTCTGAACCATCATTGAGCATCTACATTTAATGCAGTCACTTAAAGATGGTTTCTAATGCGTTTAGAATGCATCTTTTGATTCAAACTTCTTCAGTAAAATTGCCAGCATAAACACCAACTACCTCTAGCGCTTCAGAAATCACCTTATTAGCCTAGCTTATAAATTTACAGTAATTGAAATAAATTAAATTTTATTTCTGCTATTTCCTGCAACATTTTCTGTTTTGATTGATAATATACTTTCTTATAGATTCTATAAAGTGGTAGTTAAAGAAACTGCTCAGTTGTTTGAAGGTGTTCAATCAAGGGATTCAAATAGTAAAAATGAATCATTGCGGGAGATGAGTATTTGATACAAGAAGTCTACTAAGTGATCCCAAATTTAAGGGCAGATTACCAGAATTGTGAGAATCTTTGATTTTATTATCTTTTATTCTTTGTGAATATCTTTTATTTCTAATATTTTTCAAACTGACTTTCATGCAAATATCAATGTCTAAAGAAAAAACATTTTTTAAGCTAACGTTTTTGATTTGACTTTTATATTCATCTGCTTTTAATGATAAGGATTTTTCAATTTTATTTCACGTGAATAAACATCCTTTTAAATAATAAAAATAAAATTGAATTTTATAGAAATATTTCGGAGTTTGGTACTGTGTCAATGCCGTTACCACTTGTAGGTAATGATATAAGACAATTGCCTTAAGAAAAGGCAGTACCTAAATTAATAGTCCTAGACGATCACTCTGCAAACATAACTGTTTACAAAGTTCACACCTAGGAAACAAATCATTACAATTCACCACTTTTCATGAGAATGTTTTTGAGCGTGAATATGTAGTACCATCGTTTCGCATGACTTTTCTCGGATTAAAATCTTAGGCAAATCTTAGTGTGTTACTTCTTACATATTTTCCTAGAAAATGAAATTTAGCATTATATCCTCTAGGAGCAGTTCAACATTAATATCGTAGAATTACGTTTTGCTTCTTTAATGTAGCTAAGTTATTAGATGTATTAGAAGATTTTTTTTTTCCGGCACTCGATAATGTGTTTACTTCGTAACCATCAATAGGTAATGACATAAACATATACCTAAGGCAAGACAGTACCTATAATAATGTCCTAGACCAGCGTTTCCCAACCATTTTTGGCTCGCGTACCACTTGGTAGTACATCATGCTAAATTGTACCGCTTCGTAAAAATGATTGCATTTCGTGAACTTTGTTATTCCGAGTATGCTATTTTATTATCATTATCTTTATGTGTATAGAGATACAATGTATCTGTTACAAAGAAGTTCAAGTTCATGTTCACTTCATAAACTTTGTAAAGTGTAAGATCTTAGTTTTAAAACTTCTTTTAAATAATAAAAAATTACGTACATATTTCTCTCTTCAAAATTATTAATTAATTTACAAAGTTCTTCTTTAGGATTATTATATTTGTGCCCAAATCTTCTAAATTAATTACTTTTAAGCATTCACCTGCTTGTAAGTACCAATTAAATTTAATGTTGCTTGGATAGAGCTTACTCATTACAATCAGCCTCTTTAAGCAGATTTTTACATAGTTATCATTTAAGTTCTGTCACATGATAATTCTATTCAATTTTCTTTATCTTTTATTGATAATGTAGCTTTTCCTAAATTTTCTTTATAGGAGGTTTGAAATCCAATTATCATTTGTGTTTTCGGGTTTTGGAAAATACTCCATGAAAGACAATTATTTTAACCCTGTTAAATGTGCTATTATATTTTCTCGTATATCTTAAGACAGACTTACTTTGTTCCTATACATATCAACAACTTTACTGCATATTAAAACTGTCCGGTAGGACAGTTGTATAAGGGTTGATCGTCAAAAACTGCACGAAAAAGCGTAACGTTGAAAAACACCCAACTTTGACAATTTTTTTCTCTTTTTCTATAAAAGATAAAATTCCCAAATTTTCTTTAAAATATAGGGCAAACCCTCCTTTATAGCTGTAATTTTTTTGCAACCACCCAGATCTAATAGGTTTCGAGAAAAAAGTTGCTGAAAATGAGCAAAAACGGCTTTTTCAAAAAATGTTCTTGTTCTTGTTCTTGTTGTTGTTGTTGTTGTTGTTCTTCTTCTTCTTGTTACCTTTTTTGTAAACAACGTAGCGCCTAAACGCGTGAACCGATTTTCATGAATGAGGTGTCATTCGATTCGGAATTTTATGTAGATGTGCCTTTTGAGGGTCTCGATCCTGTACATCGAATGGGAGAGGAGTTAGCCCCCTTTATGTAAGGCCCCCTCCAAAATTATTATTACTAATTACTCTGTAAATCTTAGCCCGATTTTGAAAAAATTTGGTAGGATGATAGGGTTAGGGCTCCCCTACGTAACATTAAAGCGGCAATCAGCTCTTACACTTGTTAAGGGGAAGTATAGGAATCGTTTCAAATTATCGACACGTGAACCGATTTTCATGAATGAAATGTCATTCGAATCGAAATTTTGTACAGATTTGCACTATAAAGGTCTCGACGCCGTGCCTCATAAGGAGGGGAGTTTGCCCCACCCAAATAAGGCCCTTTCTAAAACTATTATTACCAATATTTCTATAACGCTTAGTCCGATTTTGATAAAATTCAGCTCGAATAAGTGGTTAAAGCTCCTCTACATTGCTGATGCTCTTGCACCTACTAAGAGGAAGTACTGCAATCGTTTAAATTATCAATGAGTGAACCGATTTAAATCAATGAATTGTCGTTCGATTAAAAAATCTTTGCCTCTTTGCCTAGAAGTACTGCAATCGCAGTTTATTTTTCTTACTCCTCTTAAAAGGAAGTAATGAAATCGCAGTTTAATTTTGCTATTTACGCACAAATACCTTCCTATTTTATTCAAAACGCTTTTTCAAAAAAAGTTGTTACTGAGGATGGTTTGGGGGACCTTAACGATAATCATTCTTTAAAAAGATCTCTCTAGTGGTAGTTACGGTTCCGACTTACCATCTTATCAGGTTATAATGATAGAATTGCTTATTCCAAATTTAAAAAATTCTGTAAAGCAGATATGTAACTTTGTAAAATAGACAAAAAGGAAAATCTATCCAAAAGGTACAAAAATCTCTTTAACAAAAACTTACAGTTTAAAATGTTAAGTATAAGGGTTGATTAAACGCCAAAAGGTACACAAATCAGCAAGCACCCAACATTTCATTAATTCTTCATTAATATTTAAGTAATTTTACTGCATTAATTTTCATTAATATTTTTTAGAATTTATTAGATGTCACAGACCCTTATGCTGGCCACTTCATTTATATTTTTTTGTTATAATTATGATAAATCACACATATGTACATGCATGTTAAAGTAGAAAAAGACAAAGTTAGAGTAGGCTACTGTCTTGAATTCGTCTTACCGAAATATTCGTGAGCACAAATAACACACAGTTAATAACAAGTAGATTATTCAACAACAATTATTGATTTCTCAATTGTAATTTAATTTAGTCCCCCTAATTTTACTTATAGTAAAATACTGGAATAATTAGCTGTCCTAAAAATATACATATCTTATTTACTTTATATTACATATTACATTTTTTTTTATAAAAAAAAGTTTTGAATTTTTTAGCCTCATAATTTTTTTTTATTTTTTATAACGTTTTTCTTTTTAACCTGTATTTAATAGTTTGATTATTATAAATAACTAGATATTACAGTCAATCTACAGTGCTACTTGAACAAATATTTTGTAGACGAAAATGGCCAGCATAAGGGTCTGTGACATCTAATAAATTCTAAAAAATATTAATGAAAATTAATGCAGTAAAATTACTTAAATATTAATGAAGAATTAATGAAATGTTGGGTGCTTGCTGATTTGTGTACCTTTTGGCGTTTAATCAACCCTTATACTTAACATTTTAAACTGTAAGTTTTTGTTAAAGATACATATTATTAATTAAAATATTTTTTATGAATTATAGGAAAAACGTTTCTATGATATTTTTATTATTTAATTTTTTTTAAAAATTTTTATATTGATTATTTTTCGCGTACCACAGGTTGGGAAACGCTGCCCTAGACAATCACTCTGCAAACTTAACATTTTACAAAGTTCATAACTAGAAAACCATAAACTATGAAAACGATAAACGGAATTAGGTAATATTAAAATAGATGCGTACTTTATAGAAATTTATAGAGTTTAATTAAGAACTGTATCTAATGCGTATTAAAAATAATGATTTTTAGTAAATAAGCTTCTCGTAACTAATATTTTGTGGGATACGGTACTGCGTTTATTTCGTTACTTAGAATAGGTAATGAAATAGAACAAATACCTAAAATTAGGGAGTACCAAAAGTAATATCCTAGGGTACTGCTTTGTAAACATTCCTGTTTACAAAGTTACTAACCTAGGACACAAGCATTAATTTTATTTTGTTAACATGATATGGTTTTTTTTTCGAGTAAGTTGGTCCTTTAATTGCGCATAATGGTTCTTTGTTTAAAATCCTACGGAGCTATTTTAGGAATGTGTTCCATCCTAATTTCCTGGTAAATTTAAGATTAATCCACTCTATAAGTTTCAACATTGACTTCGGTGATTTAAGATTAATCCACTCTATACATTTCAACATTGACTTCGTAAGTAATTAACACAAGTTATAATAAATTATAGCAATCACTTCTTTCCAATGGAATTTTCGTAAATTATTATTTCTTGCAGGTGCACCTTTACAATCTATACCCACTTTAAAGATAGTAATGAGGTTGCTAGGATGCAATTAGTAAATTTCGTTTTAAACTACTTTTAATTAAAGACCAAAAACATGGTTACGTAATCCTAAAACCATAAACTGTCAGGACGCAAATCAGAAATAGAAAACATTGGAGTACATGTGTAGTTTATAAAAAACGGTGTGGTTAATTAACTACTGTATTTGTAGCGAATTAAAAATATTAATTATAGTAAATCATCCATCACTAAGGGTGGGATTTAATTTTATTCAATAAGCGTTTCATTGCTTAATATTTTATGTCTTCACTGCATAAATGAGATGCATTCTTTAATAGTAAATGAATTTTTACGTTACTTGGTACTATGTTTATTTCGTTACATAAAAGTAAGTAATGAAATAGAACAAATACCTAAAATTAGGAAGTACCAAAATTAATATCCTAGGCAACTGCTTTGTAAAACATCTTGTTTACAAAGTACTGACCTAGGAAACAACCTTCAAGTTTCATTTCTAACCAAGGATGGTTTTTGTGTTCGGAATGTTGTACCTATAAGTACGCAAGGCTTTGGTTGGTTTAATATCTCACGGATCGATTTTAGCAATGTGTCCATTCCTAATTTCGTGGTAAATGAAACATATGAATAGAACTAAGCTATTGGAACATTTTAACAATATTATCGTACAATACCGCTTTCTAATGAAATATAAAAAACTATTCTTATGACCAACGTACACTTAAAATAATGAATAGTCCGACGGAAAAGAAATGGGAAATATAGAAATAAATGCATAGTTTATAAAGAACGGTATGGTTATATACATATGTACTGGCTTAAATGCGTATTAAAAATAAAAATTTCTGTAAATCATCAACCACAGGAGGAGTGATTTTATTTTTAAGTAATCAACTTTCTCTTAGCAAATCATTTGTTGCTCTTCGCTGAAATTGAGAGCATTTTTTAAAAGCAATTATAGTTGGTTTTTTGTTAGTCGGTACTATGTTTATTTTGTTACCAAGTATTGTAATGAAGTAGAGCAAATACCTAAAATGAGGACGTACCAAAATTATTATCCTAGGGAACTGCTTTGTAAATGTACTTGTTTACAAAGTACTTACCTAGGAAACAACCTACAAGTTTCTTTATCAAAACAGGAGAATTCATTAAAAGCAATTATAGTTGGTTTTTTGTTAGTCGGTACTATGTTTATTTTGTTACCAAGTATTGTAATGAAGTAGAGCAAATACCTAAAATGAGGACGTACCAAAATTATTATCCTAGGGAACTGCTTTGTAAATGTACTTGTTTACAAAGTACTTACCTAGGAAACAACCTACAAGTTTCTTTATCAAAACAGGAGAATTCTTTAAAAGCAATTATAGTTGGTTTTTTGTTAGTCGGTACTATGTTTATTTTGTTACCAAGTATTGTAATGAAGTAGAGCAAATACCTAAAATGAGGACGTACCAAAATTATTATCCTAGGGAACTGCTTTGTAAATGTACTTGCTTACAAAGTACTTACCTAGGAAACAACCTACAAGTTTCTTTATCAAAACAGGAGAATTCTTTAAAAGCAATTATAGTTAATTTTTCGTTACTTGGTACTGTGTTTATTTTGTTACCAAGTATTGTAATGAAATAGAACAAATACCTAAAATTAGGAGGTACCAAAAGTAATATCCTAGGGAACGGCTTTGTAAATGTACTGGTTTACAAAGTACTTACCTAGGAAACAACCTTCAAGTTTCTTTATCAAAACAGGAGAATTTTTTAAAATTATAAGTAGTTGGTTTTTCGTTAATCGGTACTGTGTTTATTTTGTTACCAAGTATTGTAATGAAATAGAACAAACACCTAAAATTAGGAAGTACCAAAATTAATATCCTAGGCAACTGCTTTGTAAAACATCTTGTTTACAAAGTACTGACCTAGGAAACAACTTACAAGTTTTTTATCAAAACCGGAGAATTCTTCAAAATTATAAGTAGTTGGTTTTTGTTAGTCGGTACTATGTTTATTTTGTTACCTAGTATTGTAATAAATAAGAACAAACACCTAAAATTAGGACATACCAAAATGAATATCCTAGGGAACTGCTTTGTAAATGTACTTGTTTACAAAGTACTTACCTAGGAAATAACCTACAAGTTTCTTTATCAAAACAGGAGCATTCATTAAATTATAAGTAGTTGGTTTTTCATTAGTCGGTACTGTGTTTATTTTGTTAGCAAATATTGTAATGAAATAGAACGAAAACCTAAAAATAGGAAGTACCGAAATTAATATCCTAGTCTGCTGCTTTGTAAATGTACCTGTTTACAAAGTCCATAACAAGGAAACAACCTTCAAGTTTCTTTATCAAAACAGGAGAATTTTTTAAAATTATAAGTAGTTGGTTTTTCGTTAATCGGTACTGTGTTTATTTTGTTACCAAGTATTGTAATGAAATAGAAACAAATACCTAAAATTAGGAAGTACCAAAATTAATATCCTAGGCAACTGCTTTGTAAAACATCTTGTTTACAAAGTACTGACCTAGGAAACAACCTTCAAGTTTCATTTCTAATCAAGGATGGTTTTTGTGTTCGGGAAGGTGGTCCTTTCATTACGCGAAACGTTGCCTGTTTTAAAATCTTACAGATCGATATAAGAAATGGATTCATTCCTAATTTCCTGGTAAATGAAATATAAGATTAAAACTCTAGAAACATTATAACATTATTATCACAAAATAATTAAATAAGTAAAGTTATATTACAAGACAAGAATCAATTCCCCCCTATACACTCGAATTTTTGTAAAATTATTTTTAGCAGGTGTACCTTTAAAGATTATGCTCACTTTGAAGGTCGTAATAACAGTGCTGAGATGAAATTAGTAAATTTCTTTTTAAACCACTTCCTATTAAAACCAAAAATATGATTTCGTAATCCCAAAACCATAAACTGTTATGACTGAGCTGAGAAATGGGAAATATTGGAAAGCATCAGTAGTTTATAAAAAACTATATGGATGTATATTTACTGTATTAACTGCTTATTAAAAATAATAAATTTATTAAGTCGTCCACAACAGGAGGAGTGATTTTACTTTTATTAAAAAATTTTCTCGTAGCTAGTGGTTTTGTTGCTTACCGCTGACATGGGAAGTGCTCTCTGAAAGTAGTTTGTTTTTCATTATTTGGTACTATGTTTATTTCGCTAATTCATTAAAAGTATAAGTAGTTGGTTTTTCGTTAATTGATACATACTGTGTTTATTTTGTTACTTAGAATAGGTAATGAAATAGAACAAATGCCTAAAATTAGGGAGTACCAAAATGAATATCATAGGGAACTGCTTTGTAAATGTACTTGTTTACAAAGTACATACCTAGGAAACAAACTTCAAGTTTCTTTATCAAAACAGGAGAATTCTTTAAAAGCAATTATAGTTTTTTTTTTTAGTAGGTACTATGTTTGTTTTGTTACCAAGTATTGTAATGAAATAAAACAAATACCTAAAATTAGGAAGTACCAAAATTAATATCCCAGGAAGCTACTTTGTAAATGTACCTGTTTATGAAGTACTTACGTAGGAAATAACCTACAAGTTTCTTTATCAAAACAGGAGCATTCATTAAATTATAAGTAGTTGGTTTTTCATTAGTCGGTACTGTGTTTATTTTGTTAGCAAATATTGTAATGAAATAGAACGAAAACCTAAAAATAGGAAGTACCGAAATTAATATCCTAGTCTGCTGCTTTGTAAATGTACTTGTTTACAAAGTACATACCTAGGAAACAAACATCATGTTTCTTTATCAAAACAGGAGAATTCTTTAAAAGCAATTATAGTTTTTTTTTTTAGTAGTTACTATGTTTTGTTACCAAGTATTGTAATGAAATAGAACAAATACCTAAAATTAGGACGTACTAAAATTAATATCTTACGGGACTGCTTTGTTAATGTACTTGTTTACAAAGTACTTACCTTGGAAACCAACTTTAAGTTTCTTTATCAAAACAAGAAAATTCTTTAAAAGCATAAGTAGTTGGTTTTTCGTTAGTCGGTACTATGTTTATTTTGTTACCAAGTATTGTAATGAAATAGAACAAATACCAAAAATCAGGACGTACCAAAATTAATAACCTAGAAAACCGCTTTGTAAATGTACTTGTTTACAAAGTACTTACCTTGGAAACCACCTTTAAGTTTCTTTATCAAAACAGGAGAATTCTTTAAAAGCAATTATAGTTTTTTTTTTTAGTAGTTACTATGTTTTGTTACCAAGTATTGTAATGAAATAGAACAAATACCTAAAATTAGGACGTACTAAAATTAATATCTTACGGGACTGCTTTGTTAATGTACTTGTTTACAAAGTACTTACCTTGGAAACCAACTTTAAGTTTCTTTATCAAAACAAGAAAATTCTTTAAAAGCATAAGTAGTTGGTTTTTCGTTAGTCGGTACTATGTTTATTTTGTTACCAAGTATTGTAATGAAATAGAACAAATACCAAAAATCAGGACGTACCAAAATTAATAACCTAGAAAACCGCTTTGTAAATGTACTTGTTTACAAAGTACTTACCTTGGAAACCACCTTTAAGTTTCTTTATCAAAACATGAGAATTCTTCAAAATTATAAATAGATGGTTTTTCATTAGTCGGTACTGTGTTTATTTTGTTACCAAATATTGTAATGAAATAGAACAAAAACCTAAAAATAGGAAGTAACGAAATTAATATCCTAGGCAGCTGCTTTGTAAATGTACCTGTTTACAAAGTCGATAACAAGGAAACAACCTTCAAGTTTCTTTATCAAAACAGGAGAATTCTTTAAAAGAAATTATAGTTTTTTTTTTTTTTTAGTAGGTACTATGTTTGTTTTGTTACCAAGTATTGTAATGAAATAGAACAAATACCTAAAATCAGGACGTACCAAAATTAATAACCTAGGGAACGGCTTTGTAAATGTACTTGTTTACAAAGTACTTCCGTAGGAAGCTACCTACAAGTTTCTTTATCAAAACCGGAGAATTCTTCAAAATTATAAATAGATGGTTTTTCATTAGTCGGTGCTGTGTTTATTTTGTTACCAAATATTGTAATGAAATAGAACAAATACCTAAAATTAGGAAGTACCGAAATTAATATCCTAGGCAGCTGCTTTGTGAATGTATCTGTTTAGAAAGTCCATAACAAGGAAACAACCTTCAAGTTTCTTTATCAAAACAGGAGAATTCCTTTAAAAGTATAAGTAGTTGGTTTTTGTTAGTCGGTACTATGTTTATTTTGTTACCTAGTATTGTAATGAATAAGAACAAACACCTAAAATTAGGACGTACCAAAATGAATATCCTAGGGAACTGCTTTGTAAATGTACTTGTTTACAAAGTACTTACCTAGGAAATAACCTAAAAGTTTCTTTATCAAAACAGGAGCATTCATTAAATTATAAGTAGTTGGTTTTTCATTAGTCGGTACTATGTTTATTTTGTTACCTAGTATTGTAATGAATAAGAACAAACACCTAAAATTAGGACGTACCAAAATGAATATCCTAGGGAACTGCTTTGTAAATGTACTTGTTTACAAAGTACTTACCTAGGAAATAACCTAAAAGTTTCTTTATCAAAACAGGAGAATTCTTCAAAATTATAAATAGATGGTTTTTCATTAGTCGGTGCTGTGTTTATTTTGTTACCAAATATTGTAATGAAATAGAACAAATACCTAAAATTAGGAATTACCGAAATTAATATCCTAGGCAGCTGCAATGTAAATGTACCTGTTTACAAAGTCGATAACAAGGAAACAACCTTCAAGTTTCTTTATCAAAACAGGAGAATTCCTTTAAAAGTATAAGTAGTTGGTTTTTGTTAGTCGGTACTATGTTTATTTTGTTACCTAGTATTAAAACTGTCCGGCAGGACAGTTGTATAAGGGTTGATCATCAAAAACTGCACGAAAAAGCGTAACGTTGAAAAACACCCAACTTTGACAATTTTTTTCTCTTTTTCTATAAAAGATAAAATTCCCAAATTTTCTTCATAATATAGGGCAAATCCTCCTTTATGACTGTAATTTTTTTGCAACAACCTAGATTTGATAGATTTTGAGAAAAAAGATGCTGAAAATGAGCAAAAACGGCATTTTCAAAAATTGTTCTTGTTCTTGTTCTTCTTCTTGTTGTTGTTACCTTTTTTGTAAACAACGTAGCGCCTAAACGCGTGAACCGATTTTCATGAATGAGGTATCATTCGATTCGGAATTTTATGTAGATGTGCCTTTTGGGGGTCTCGACGCTGTACATGGAATGGGAGAGGAGTTAGCCCCTTTTATGTAAGGCCCCCTCCAAAATTATTATCATTAATTACTCTGTAAATCTTAGCCCGATTTTGATAAAATTTGGTAGGATGACAGGGTTAGGGCTCCCCTACGTAACATTAAAACGACGATCTGCTCTTACACTTGTTAAGGGGAAGTATAGCAATTGTTTCAAATTATCGAAACGTGAACCGATTTTCATGAATGAAGTGTCATTCGAATCGAAATTTTGTACAGATTTGCACTTTAAAAGTCTCGACGCTTTGCCTCATAAGGAGGGGAGTTTGCCCCACCCAGGTAAGGCCCTTTCTAAAACTATTATTACCAATATTTCTATAACGCTTAGTCCGATTTTGATAAAATTTAGCATGAAGAAGTGATCAAAGCTCCTCTACGTGGCTGTGAAGTGCCATCATGCTCTTACACGTACTAAGAGGAAGTACTGCAATCGTTAAAATTATCAATGAGTGAACCGATTTACATGAATGAATTGTCGTTCGATTCAAAATCTTTGCCTTTTAGGGAGAAGTACTGTATTCGCAGTTTATTTTTCTTACTTCTCTTAAAGGGAAGAACTGAAATCGCAGTTTAATTTTGCTATTTACGTACAAATACCTTCCTATTTTATTCAAAATGCTTTCTCAAAAAAATTGTTATTGAGGATGGTTTGGGGACCGCAACTATAATCATTATTTAAAAAGATCTCTCCAGTGGTAGTTAGGTTCCGATTTAACACCTTATCAGGTTATAATGATAGAATTGCTTATCCCAAATTTTAAAAAAATCTGTAAAGCAGATATATAACTTTGCAAAATAGACAAAAAGAAAAATCTATCCAAAAGTTACAAAAATCTCCTTAACAAAAACTTACAGTTTAAAAAGTTAAGTATAAAGGTTGATTAAACGCCAAAAGGTACACAAATCAGCGAGTACCCAACATTTCATTAATACTTCATTAATAGTTAAGTAATTCTACTGCATTAATTTTCATTAATATTTTTTTGAATTTATTAGATGTTTCACAGACCCTTATGCTGGCCAGTTCATCCATTTTCTTTTTCTTTTCTTTTATGATTTAAGTCGCGTCAACATCAAGGTTATTGGCGCCCGGAGCTTTTTTCAGTGCACTGCCGGCCTCCGGACAGTGTTCTCTCGTTACAGACAACACTGTCCATCACCCGGACAGTGAGCTGTAAGAAGCTCTTAGAAAGAGAAAATCTAAGGGTCTGCAGCTGGATTCGAACCCGGAACCTCCACGTGGGAATCCAATACGCTAACCGCATAGCTAATCCCTTCCCTTTGTTCATTCATAATATTTTATTTTTTTGTTCTAATTATGATAAAATGTATATTATATCTTCATAATTAAATAGGTACTTTATTTTAGCTTTATTCCAAATTATTCTTCTGACTTATCTTTATTATGCTATTTATTCTGAGTAGTCACATGTATGTACGAGTATGTACATGCACGTTAAAGTAGAAAAAGACTAAGTAGAGTCGGCTACTATTTAAATTTGAATCACGGATTTAAAACAATATTTCAGTCTAGAATTCGTCTTTCCGAAGTATTTGTGAGCACAAATAACGCGTAGGTAATATCAAGTAAATTATTCAACAATAATTATTCATTTCTCAATTGTAATTTAATGTAGTCCCTCTAATTTTACTTATAGTAAAATACTGGAATAATTATGTTAGCTGTCATAAAAATATGCATATCTTATTTATCTTATATTCCAAATATATAATACTGTGGGAAGACCTAGATGGAGAATGTAATTGAAGAAAACTATATTATTTGCGATAAAGCCAGATAATTATTACCTATTATTATAAACGTTTGACTACTACATAAAATAACAATTACTTTAATCGAAGAATTAACTTAAACCAACGATTTTTATTTAAAAATAAAAATAAATAAATGAAATCATTGATGAATGTTGGTGTAAGCATTTTTTTAAAAAAGTTTTTGAATTTTCTAGCCTCATATTTTTTTTTTATTTTTTTTAATAAAGTTTTTCTTTTTAACCTGTGATTAATAGTTTGTTGATTAGATATTACAGTCAATCTAAGTTAAATGGTGTTCTACTTGAACAAATATTTTGTAGATTAAAATGGCCAGCATAAGGGTCTGTGAAACATCTAATAAATTCAAAAAAATATTAATGAAAATTAATGCAGTAGAATTACTTAAATATTAATGAAGTATTAATGAAATGTTGGGTACTTGCTGATTTGTGTACCTTTTGGCGTTTAATCAACCCTTATACTTAACATTTTAAACTGTAAGTTTTTGTTAAAGATTGTAATGAATAAGAACAAACACCTAAAATTAGGATGTACCGAAATTAATATCCTAGTCTGCTGCTTTGTAAGTGTACCTGTTTACAAAGTCCATAACAAGGAAACAACCTTCAAGTTTCTTTATCAAAACAGGAGAATTCTTTAAAAGAAATTATAGTTGTTTTTTTTTTTAGTAGGTACTATGTTTGTTTTGTTACCAAGTATTGTAATGAAATAGAACAAATACCTAAAATCAGGACGTACCAAAATTAATAACCTAGGGAACAGCTTTGTAAATGTACTTGTTTACAAAGTACTTCCGTAGGAAGCTACCTACAAGTTTCTTTATCAAAACCGGAGAATTCTTCAAAATTATAAATAGATGGTTTTTCAATAGTCGCTACTGTGTTTGTTTTGTTACCAAATATTGTAATGAAATAGAACAAATACCTAAAATTAGGAAGTACCGAAATTAATATCCTAGGCAGCTGCTTTGTAAATGTACCTGTTTACAAAGTCCATAACAAGGAAACAACCTTCAAGTTTCTTTATCAAAACAGGAGAATTCTTTAAAAGAAATTATAGTTGTTTTTTTTTTAGTAGGTACTATGTTTGTTTTGTTACCAAGTATTGTAATGAAATAGAACAAATACCTAAAATCAGGACGTACCAAGATTAATAACCTAGGGAACGGCTTTGTAAATGTACTTGTTTACAAAGTACTTCCGTAGGAAGCTACCTACAGGTTTCTTTATCAAAACAGGAGAATTCTTCAAAATTATAAATAGATGGTTTTTCATTAGTCGGTACTGTGTTTATTTTGTTACCAAATATTGTAATGAAATAGAACAAATACCTAAAATTAGGAAGTACCGAAATTAATATCCTAGGCAGCTGCAATGTAAATGTACCTGTTTACAAAGTCGATAACAAGGAAACAACCTTCAAGTTTCTTTATCAAAACAGGAGAATTTTTTTAAAAGTATAAGTAGTTGGTTTTTGTTAGTCGGTACTATGTTTATTTTCTTACCTAGTATTGTAATGAATAAGAACAAACACCTAAAATTAGGTCGTACCAAAATGAATATCCTAGGGAACTGCTTTGTAAATGTACTTGTTTACAAAGTACTTACCTAGGAAATAACCTACAAGTTTCTTTATCAAAACAGGAGCATTCATTATTATTATTTATTTATTGATAACTGTTTAAATACAATTGTATATAACAGTGAAATTTGACCCAACAAAAGAAATAAACTAAAACTGTATAAATTATAAACATAAAGAATAAGTACATAACTTTTATAAATATAATAGAAAATTCCATATAATATTATAATCTCATTTTTTCTTTCTCACTCTCCCTCTCTTTCTAATATATAAACAAATAAACATAATATACTATTCTGGGTTAAACTAAAACTAGGAACTAAGAATAAATAAAAGAAAAGTTACAACTTATGCATAAAAAAAATAAAAAAATAAAAAAAAATACACTCTTGGATAACTAGTACATAATATTAAATTTTTGCTTATTTAACTAATTTGGAGAGAATCCCTTAAGTGGAGAGCTTGTACAGTAAAATAAAAGATATTACTAATTTTTTCTAAAGTGTCCACTGTTAACAATATCAAAAAAGGCTCACCACAACCAATTATATATCTATTTATATATTTCTCCCGAAGGGAGTTAAGAGATGGGCACGCTAGAAAGAAGTGGACTAAATCATCTGATTCCAGGTTACATAATATACATTTCCTTTTTATGTCAAATTTAAATTTATGCCCTTGTATGCAGATAGATGGGTATTTTTTCGAGGCCAGACGAATTTGGGCTATTAACTTGATTTTATTAATGTGCACTTTATTTACAAGATATGTGCTTTCTGCGGTTAATGGGGGTAAACTATTTTTAAAATAAAGGTTGTAGGAGGAGGTCAGCGCTTTGTCTATATCTACACTTATACAGTTATTATTAAATCTCGTCAATTAATTTTTGAATTGTTCTTTTAACAAATTAGAATTCTGTGCTATCCAAAGATCTTGTGCCCCAATAGTTGTTAAAGAGCTGTACAAAAACTTAGCCCAATTATATGGTACATTTTTACTTTGCATTAAAGCAATCAGTCTTGCAAAACATAATCTCAAGTCGCTCTCCTCAGGTTCCATTAGTAATTTGAGCCACCATTTCAAAGCTCTTTTAAATACAATAGACTTCAAATGTACCTGACAAGTTTCTAACCTAATATAGAGATCGGGGGTATGAAGCGGCAAATTTAATAATATCTTAAAGAATCTAATTTGAATTTTTTCAATAATATCCGTGTAAGGGAGAGCCCATATTTCAGAACAATATAATGAAACTGATGAAACAAGTGAACTGAATAGCAAAATTTTTGGTTTCCATGTATTGCACTTACATTTCGCTAGAACTTTCAAAACCTGTGGGATAGCGACTTTACTTTTAGCAGCAAAATATTCCGATGCCCGGCGAAACTTGCCGCTGGACGAAAATGGAACCCCTAAATAAACAAAGGAAGATTTTAATTGTACGAATTCTTTATTATAGTATAAAGCTTTAATATTTTTTATTGAGCCCGTTTTACTGAAAGGTACCACAACAGTTTTTGAGATATTTACCTCGAGACAGTTCTCATCGCAATATTTTTGTAAAACATTAAGTTTATATTGGGTATCCCTCCAAGACGAACCTAAGATAACTATGTCGTCCGCATAAAGGAGCATTAATAACTCTTTATTTGTCTTAATATTGACTCCCCTCACGCCGTTATCCTCAAAAAATTTGACTATATCACTTAAAAATAGTGAGAACAGCAGAGGGCTCAATACTTCCCCTTGTAACACACCTCGCGTTATCTCAATTTCTTTGGATTTCATCCCTCCCTCTATTATAGTCACTTTCGCCTCATCGTACAACTTTTTTAAAACCCTTATGAATTTCGGACTAACACCTATGTTTAACATTTTGAACCATAATTTTTCATGATCTAACGAATCAAATGCTCTTCGAAAGTCTACGAATACCGCAAATATTTTACTTTTTTCTAGTCTCAAGTTTATATTAATAATAGAACTCAAAATAAATACCGCATCACGGCACCCTCTCTCTTTTCTAAAACCTAACTGTTCCTTAGGTATGATCTTATACTTTTCTGCCCAGCAAGATAATCTCATATTCAAAATATTAGTAAAAACCTTAGTAATCGTGTTAACTAATGAAATTGGCCTATAATTTATTGGGTTTAGTCGATCACCTTTTTTAAATAACAGCTTGGTATTAACTTTATTCCATTCGGAAGGGATAATTTCCCTTGACCAAATTATATTCAACATATTCAACATATAGTGAACCCACGCAGATGGTAAAGTTTTTAAAAATTCATTTTTAATGAGATCTGGTCCGGTAGCTTTATTCTTTTTTGTTAATTCTATACTAATCTGTAACTCCTCTAATGTGATTTCAAAGTCCAACTCAGAATTGTAGACACCAAAGAAATTACTATCACTAATCGCACGTTCCGGAAACAAATTTTTATAAAAGACTTCCCAATCACTCATACTTATAACATTTTCATTATAATTTCTGTTTTGGAATCTTCGGACCGCTTGCCAAAAATCTTTTGAATTTAATGCAGAATTAAAAACTTCTTGCACCTCTCGAAAATAATTAGTTTTCGCTAGAAGAATAGTGTCTTTATAAGATTTTTTAGCATTTAAATACAATTTCAATAAATCATCTCTAAATGAATTTTTTTTTACACATTTTATAAAGTTTCCTAACTAAATTTTTATTTTTTTTACATTCAGAAGAGAACCACTTATTGTCAATATTATTCCTACTATAATAAATATTATTACTTGTATATTTATGTGATTGTTGAACCATACCCACATCACGAGCTAGACTTAATTGTTCCCTGAAAATTGTTATATAATTCCTCCACCGAAGAGCTATTAAAATAAATGTTTTCCGAGCAATTCAGCGCATGAGTGAAATTTGCTAATTTATTTTGATCCAATTTGATTAGTTCCATCTCTCTGTTTGCATAATTATTACTTTTATCATTGTTACATACACTACTAAACTTTTTATCTGCAACAGTGCTTGTTAATGCAATTTGCAATTGTAATTTACATAAAAGATGATCGGAAAATGAAGTCATTGGAGTCACATTAAAATTGCAAATATACTTTAACATAAGAAAATCTAACCAGACTAAATCAATTACACTTTTTCCTTGCGGACCAATAAAAGTGTAGTTGGCTGGGAAGTCACTATAAGATCTTCCGTTACATACAAACAGACCATTATTTTCCATCACCTCGGTTAATAATGTACCCTACCTATTCACCTCTTTATCAGCAGATTGTCTGCAACCTTTGAAACAAGTTCCTTCAAAAATGTCGTTATCCAAAATATTTGATTCTCCTAATCTAGAGTTAAAATCGCCCCCAAAAATTATTCCACACTCCCCGTAGTTTAGTCTAAAATCTATTAATTCCCGATTTAAATCTTGAATGATTACATCAAAAGCTATATCTGGTTTTAAATATACTGTACCCAAAATTAAAACATCATTTGCAAATTCCAGAAGTAAAAATAACCATACATTGCATGTACTTATTATTTTAGCTTGCAGTTTCAATGCCTTTTTAATTAAAATCAATAAGCCCCCGCTGGCCCTTCCTCTTCGAAATGTTTTATCCGCTTTTACACAGTACGCATTATAATCAGAAAGGAATGATGGAACACTGAAGTCATCTGAGTGAACCCAAGTCTCGCATAAACAAATTATATCTAAATTTAATAAATTTTGAATTTCAACGCTATCCACGCGATAGAGGGCACCCATACCTCCAATATTCCAAAACCCTATATTTATTATTTTATAAAATGAATCATACGTTAAACTATTTACATGCTTAGTTTCCAATTCCAAAGTATTAGTGTTTCCAGTGCCATTATCTTCATTAATCGCCAATAATTCTTCCGGATTCTCTTTCTGCTATTCTGGACTCGAATGCATCTTCGGTCGTTTATATCCGGTTACTTCCTTTCTGTCCGGTACCGCCTGATTTCCCGAATTCTCTTTTGTGTCCTTCTTTCTTCCCTGCAGCCAGCCCAACAATCCAAGATCATGTTTATTCCTATTTTTGCTCCTAACCAATTTTCTCTCCTTAGCCTCACCACCCGAACCTCCTTCCTCAGTGCCTGAAGCTGAGTCATCTTGCCTAACTGATTGGCTTAGCTCCCTCAATTCTGCCAAAGTAAATAATTTTCCTTCAATAAGCAGCTTATCATATCTCAACAATGCCTTTTTTTTTGTTTTCGATTACCATTTTTTTAAATTCCAAAAGTTCACTTCTTACTTGACGAGGGGCTCAGGTACAGCAACACGTTGGATGCATGTAGTCTAAATTTTTACAAGCGTTTGCTTGGATTACCGCGTTGTACGCCCAACTTTGCCGTGCGTTTGGAATTTGGTGTGGTACACATTAGTTATCTTCTTCTCAAGTTTGCTGGTAACTGGATTTATAAATTAAAAGCTATGTCGCCCGACAGATACCCGTTGCTGTGTTTTCTAAAGCTGTTGGAATTAAGTCGTAATGCAGTAAATACCAAGTATAATTGGGTTTCACAATTAAATTTCTTGTTTCCTTCTTTAAATCAATCAGATATTTTATTCAATGACAATATTTCCAGTTTGAAGAAGCAGTTGAAACAGTTTTTAGTTAGCTATAAAAAGTCGCTTAAAGAATCTGACCTTTGCAAATTGCACAGCTCCAATTTCAGTTTAATCTATTCTGCGTTAGTTTTTAATGATCAGGAGCCACAGAATTATTTGAATTTTCCTATTTCTTTTAAATTTATACGATTGCTCTCTCAGTTGCGTTTGTCCTCTAAATATGTATTGAAGATTAGTATTGGTAAAATTACATATACATTAAATCCAAATGAAAAGTGCACTTTGTGTAACACCGCCCAATTTGAAGATTTGTCCCATATTTTGTTAAATTGCCCAATATATTTACAATTTCGTTTAAAATATTTAGGTTTTTTACAAGATGTTGATCAATTTAATTTTCCAATATTATTTCATAATATCAGCGCTGAAAATATAAAAAAATTATACTATTATGTGGAAAATGTGTTAAAACTGAGGGCATTTATTCTAAATGAATAATACAGTGTTTAACTAATAATATGAATTATTGATTTATATGAATATTTAATAACTCATTTATCGCAAGAGATTTTGATTTCTATTAATTATTACTTAAATTATAACACTGGTATTGTTTTCTTTTGTTTGCTATGTAAGATGTACAAGTTTTTCTTTTTGTTTTTTGTATATGTACTGTTTTTTGTTTTTTGTAGCAACTCCTTTGTATAGGGCTATGCCCATGTAACAAATAAATAAATAATAATAATAATACTTGACGAACACCAAGCGGGAAGTCTTCTGAAACTGAATATTCTGAGCCTCGAAGTTTATAACAATTTCACAAGATTTCTATTTTAGTTCTATAAGAAATTAATCTTACTAAAATAGGTCTATTTGTTTCATTTCTGCCTAATTTTCTGATATAATCTACATTTTAGTGTTGTTTGATTTTACAAAGGCTTTTGAATCAGTTAATCACACTCTTCTTCTAAAAAAATTAAAATTATTGGAATTTTCTGATGCAACTCTTAGATGGTTTCAATCATATTTGTGTAATAGAAAACAGTCCGTTGTCTCTGGGCATGGAGATTATTCATCATGGGAACCAGTTTATTCGGGTGTACCCCAAGGTTCTGTTCTAGGTCCTCTTCTGTTCTCTCTGTATATCAATGACATCTCATCATCTATCAAGCATTGCAAATATAGTCTATATGCAGATGATTTACAGATATACCTTCATTGCCTATTGTCTGAATTAGAACAGGGTATAGCCCAAGTCAATTCCGATGTTTATTCAATTAATGAATGGGTGAAACAAAATTGTATTGAGTTTAATGTTTCCAAAACCAAAGCCATGATTGTTGGAAGTGCCAGATATGTCAACGATATTGATATGAGTTCTATTTCAAAAATAACAATAGATCAGGCTTCTATTCCTTATGTAGATTCTGCTAAATGTTTGGGTGTCACTATTACTAGTACTCTATCATGGAATAATCATGTTGGTGACATATCTAACAAAATTTCTAAAACTTTGTGCCAGCTTAAATACAATAGGAATATTCTGCCTATTTCGCTAAGAAAACAGCTGATTACTACACTTATATTTCCGCATTTAGATTACTGTTCGCTAGTGTACAATGATTTAACAGCTGAATTGAACATAAAATTACAAAGGTCAATAAATTCCTGTGTTCGTTTTATTCTAAATGTAAGAAGAGATGAGCATATTACTCCTCATTTTATTTTTCTTAATTGGTTGAATGTCAAGTATAGAAGGAAGTATTTATTGGGAAGGTTTCTGTTTATGCTTCTAAAAAATAAACGTCCTGAATATTTATTTAATCTGTTTATTAGGAAGGCCCAATTAGATTTAAAAAATACCAGAACTGCTAATTCCAAATTTTATATTTCTCCATATCGAACAGTTACCTATAAAAATTCATTTCTTGTGCAATCTTCCCTTTTCTGGAATTCTTTACCTCTTACATTAATTCATAAAAGTACAATAGCTTCATTTAAAAATGCATTGTATGATTTCTTAATGCGGTCCTTCATAGAAGACGCTTCTCATTAGAGAATTTATTATTTAGTTTTATATCTATTAATTAAGTGCATTTCAATGTAATTTTTGTTATAATAATTTTACTTTTATATTGCTTTTACTTATAGAGAACTTATTGTAATTAATTTTGTAATTTAAATTTTGTTTGTTGTCCTTAAGGGATATTGTCCCAGGACAAAATAAAAGTTTCTTTCTTTCTTTCTTTCTTTCTTTCTTTCAGAGTAATACCCAGCCGCAATTTATCTCTAAACAGCGACAAAACAATATTCTCCAATTGATTTAAATTTTCACTTCCTTCGCTCGCTATATTGTAGATAATTAAATTTTTTGTTCGCCAATCTTCCGGCTTACTGGTATCAGATACAGTTCCATCGGACTCTTTCTCTAAGAATACAATTCTTTTTTCCAAGTCATTCACTTTATTTTTCATGATTTCAGTACTTTCTTTTATTTCTGAAATCATGTTTACATTAGACTCATTCACCGCTTTTTTAAACTCATCAAACTTAAATTCCATGCTTTTAAATTTGTCTAATATTTCTGCTAAAGCCTCTTTCGTGTTTATTTCGGCCATTTTAAAGAAAAATAAAAATAATAATTAAAGATAATCGCAAAATATTAAAATGGTATTAAATTAAATCAGAAGTCCGTTCAATCAGCCGGCTCTAGTTAATATAAGCCACAGTAGTGAGCACTAAAATGACCTTGAAAATTGTCCCACTCCAGTTACCTGTACGAGCACTCCCCACCTGATTCGTATGTCTGTACACTTGTAATATCTTTTCGCAAACAATAAAATAAAATAAACTAAAAAATCACTGAATTTAACACTTTAACTTAATTAAGAAGCTAAAAAATATTATCTAAGCTTCAAAAATACTTTCTTTAACTACTACACAAAAAACTAGGGTCTTTTTTGAAGACAAAATCACCTTATTTAACAAAAATTAGAGAGAGATAAGATTCACATGTTAACTCTAACAAAGCTAGGGTCAAACTCCCATTCATTAAATTATAAGTAGTTGGTTTTACATTAATCGGTACCGTGTTTATTTTGTTACCAAATATTGTAATGAAATAGAACAAAAACCTAAAAATAGGAAGTACCGAAATTAATATCCTAGTCTGCTGCTTTGTAAATGTACCTGTTTACAAAGTCGATAACTAGGAAACAACCTTCAAGTTTCTTTATCAAAACAGGAGAATTCTTCAAAATTATAAATAGATGGTTTTTCATTAGTCGCTACTGTGTTTGTATTGTTACCAAATATTGTAATGAAATAGAACAAATACCTAAAATTAGGAAGTACCGAAATTAATATCCTAGTCTGCTGCTTTGTAAATGTACCTGTTTACAAAGTCGATAACTAGGAAACAACCTTCAAGTTTCTTTATCAAAACAGGGGAATTCTTTATAAGCAATTATAGTTTGTTTTTTTTAGTAGGTACTATGTTTGTTTTGTTACCAAGTATTGTAATGAAATAGAAGAAATACCTAAAATTAGGACCTACCAAAATTAATAACCTAGGGAACGGCTTTGTAAATGTAATTGTTTACACAGTACTTCCCTAGGAAGCTACCTACACGTTTCTTTATCAAAACAGGAGAATTCTTCAAAATTATAAATAGATGGTTTTTCATTAGTCGGTGCTGTGTTTATTTTGTTACCAAATATTGTAATGAAATAGAACAAAAACCTAAAAATAGGAAGTACCGAAATTAATATCCTAGGCAGCTGCTTTGTAAATGTACCTGTTTACAAAGTCGATAACAAGGAAACAACCTTCAAGTTTCTTTATCAAAACAGGAGAATTCTTTAAAAGAAATTATAGTTTTTTTTTTTTTTAGTAGGTACTATGTTTGTTTTGTTACCAAGTATTGTAATGAAATAGAACAAATACCTAAAATCAGGACGTACCAAAATTAATAACCTAGGGAACGGCTTTGTAAATGTACTTGTTTACAAAGTACTTTCGTAGGAAGCTACCTACAGGTTTCTTTATCAAAACAGGAGAATTCTTCAAAATTATAAATAGATGGTTTTTCATTAGTCGGTGCTGTGTTTATTTTGTTACCAAATATTGTAATGAAATAGAACAAAAACCTAAAAATAGGATGTACCGAAATTAATATCCTAGGCAGCTGCTTTGTAAATGTACCTGTTTACAAAGTCGATAACAAGGAAACAACCTTCAAGTTTCTTTATCAAAACAGGAGAATTCTTTAAAAGAAATTATAGTTTTTTTTTTTTTTAGTAGGTACTATGTTTGTTTTGTTACCAAGTATTGTAATGAAATAGAACAAATACCTAAAATCAGGACGTACCAAAATTAATAACCTAGGGAACGGCTTTGTAAATGTACTTGTTTACAAAGTACTTTCGTAGGAAGCTACCTACAGGTTTCTTTATCAAAACAGGAGAATTCTTCAAAATTATAAATAGATGGTTTTTCATTAGTCGGTGCTGTGTTTATTTTGTTACCAAGTATTGTAGTGAAATAGAACAAACACCTAAAATTAGGACGTATAAAAATTAATATCCTATGGAACTGCTTTGTAAATGTACTTGTTTACTAAGTACTTACCTAGGAAATAACCTTCAAGTTTCTTTATCAAAACAGGAGAATTCCTTTAAAAGTATAAGTAGTTAGTTTTTGTTAGTCGGTACTATGTTTATTTTGTTACCTAGTATTTTTTTTTTTTTTTTTTTTTGGGCGCATCGACTGCTGAGGTCATTAGCGCCCTTCATCATTTTAACTTTCTCTCTTCTTTTAATCACTCGAGCTGGGTCGGCACGCGATTCCTTCGGCTTCCACATACTGCACCTTGCCCAGCAAGGTAGGGTGGAGCCCAGGTATGTTGGAGTATATATCCCACCCATCCCCTCTTGCCAATCGATCCAGTCGACGAGGGGGAGAGTGGAATACATCCGTCCCTTCCCCTATCTACATCAACTAAAGATATCAAAGCAAGACCAAAAGTGTTATCATTACCGAATATAACTCAAGTACTAAACCTAATCTACCATAAGGAGGCTATTTTCCTTAGAACTATGATAATGTGCAGTACTTTGAACAAATTTTCCTGCACATTCTAAAATAAACTTAGTCTAAAATTAACCTAGAGGGGTTGAAATACTTTTATAAAATTTCTTTCAACCCCGTACTGTGATCTATCCTAAACATTCATACAACTTTCTTGCCGATAAATACATTCGCGCCAATAAATACATTCGCGCCAATAAATACATTCACGCTAATAAATACATTCACGCTAATAAATACATTCACACCACATTTCACACAAGGGGAAAGTACTCGATATTCCTTTCCCCTTTAAAAGAACTAAACTATAAACTAACCTAATTCTTAACCTAGATTTTACAATATAAATTAATATCCTTTAAATATGTAAATAGCCTCCTTATGTAAGGAGAACCCTCTTCAAGAGTAGCGCGCTTGTCATGTGGCAGGCCTGCTCTTTCTCTTTGGCTACGCAGTGCCTGACACCCTTCCAACACGTGCGACACTGTCAGCCTTTCTCGGCATCGTGGGCACCTCGGCCTTCTTTCGGCAATGAGGAGGTACCCATGTGTCACACGTGTATGTCCAATCCTTAGCCTTGTCAAGATCACAGATTCGTGCCGCGGGTAGTTCTCGACTGTAGCATTCAAAACACGTGGTTTTATTTCCCTTAATTTTTCGTTTGTGCGGTCCCACTGCGCTTGCCATTTAGTTCTTATTAGGCGCACAGGGATGACTTCCTCAGTAGTTGTAGAGGCGGCGCGTTTGGCCGCCTCGTCCGCTCGTTCATTGCCGGACACACCAATGTGGCCCGGGACCCAAGCGAACGTCACCCTTTGACCACGTGAACGCAACTCAGATAAATAATAAAATATTTTGGATACCAACGGGTCCATCGAGAACTTATCCCGGAGAGCCATGACTGCACTTAGTGAGTCAGTTAACACCAACGCTTTATTGTAATTTTTGTCTATTATTAGCTTTAGGGCCTGGCATATAGCATACAACTCGGCCGTGTACACCGATGCATAATGAGGGAGTGTCCAACTAAGGGTAACTCCCTCTGTGTACACAGCGCTACCCACACCGTTGCCCATCTTCGACTCATCCGTAAAGACAGGTCGGGAATCGTAGTAAAAATTCATCATTTCTAATAACTTTTGTCTATAGACAACGGGGGGAGTTTCTTCTTTTTTGTGGATTGCCAGGTCCATGCGGACATTTGCCGAGGGCAATAGCCAGGGAGGGTGAGGAGCAAAACCCCAATTCATAACCTCTCCTAACTCGATGCCCTCCGCTGCTAAAATTTCCTTTGTCCGGACCCCGAGGGGCCTCGTCCGCGTGCGTTGGTGTCGAAATTTCATATCATGTGGGCTCTCGAATATGGCGGGGTACAAGGTATGAGACCGTTTCCCCCATATTCCGGCTGCGTAGGCCAGGGTGAGTTGTTCTCTCCTGAGCTGGGGCGGCAACATCCCTGACTCTACGTAGAGGCTTTGTAATGGACTGGTTCGGAAGGCGCCTGTAAATAATCTAATTCCTTCGTTATAAATTTTATCTAGTAGTTTCAGGCGTGACTTGCGCGCAGAGCTATAAACCGGGGCTCCATATTCTAATTTTGAACGGGTGAGCGTAATAAAAATACGTTTTAAAATTTCCCGCTCCGTCCCCCACTTATAGCTTCCTAAAAATTTTATTATGTCGAGGGTTCTCCTTGATTTTTTGCTAGTATAGTCGATGTGATCCTGCCAGGATAACTTAGTATCGAAAATGAGGCCCAGGAAACGAACGTTGTGTTTGTATTGGATGGGTGTGCCTTCCAAGTATAACATTGGAGCATTATGCTCATGTCTTAATCGACAAAAGTGTAGGCACACCGTTTTAGTTCTTGAAAACTTAAACCCGTTCCTTTTGGCCTCATCAGCCACTCTATCTATCGCCTGTTGTAGGAGTACATTAACTTCGTGTAAGTCCTTGCCTGCTAAATAAATGGGTAAGTCATCAACATACAGTGATGCTTTTAGGGGCTCTCCTACAACTTCGGCTAAACAGTTGACCGCTATCGTGAATAGTATAACACTTAGAACCGATCCCTGTGGTATTCCATTTTCCAGATGATACTGGTCTGAGATTATCGACCCCAGACGCACTCGAAACCTTCTTGACTCCAGAAATCCACGCAGGAATTTTGGCAATTTCCCTCTCAGACCCCATTCGTGACACTTCTGCAGAATCGCATACCTCCACGTTGTATCATAAGCCTTCTCGAGGTCAAAAAACACGGCCAGCACGTGCTCTCTACGCATAAATGCGTTTTGCACATAGACCTCTAGGTGGCTCACTTGATCCAACGTGGAACGATATCTGCGAAATCCCGCTTGATGCTGGCTATAAAGTCCTCTAGTTTCTAATACATAGACTAATCTATAATTGATTATAGATTCGAGGACCTTACTCAAGCAAGTGGTCAACGAAATAGGTCTGTAACTGGAGGGATCGCTGGGGTCTTTTCCTTCTTTAGGGATCGGTATGACAATTGCTTCCCGCCTACCATCAGGATATTGGCCGGTCTCCCATATGGTATTGTATAACCGGAGAAGGCCTTGTTTCGCAATTGCATTCAAATTTCGGATCATTGTATATGGGATTCCGTCCACACCTGGAGCAGAATCTCTACATTTCTTTAAAGTATTTTCTAATGGTTAGCGGTTCATTATAAGTTTCACTGATAGCGGTTTCAAAGTCGAGTGGCTGTTGCTCCACGTTACCTTTTCGCCGGAGGAATTCTGCCGAGTAATTTTGTGAACTGGAAACTTGTGCAAAGTAACCTGCTAAGGACTCAGCTACTTCTCGTGGCTCGGTAACGACGACATCATTGACTTTTAATATTGGTATCGACGGGGTTTTGCGTCCGCCAGAGAGTCTTTATTTTACTCCACACCTCCTTTAAAGTCGTTGATGTGGAAATCTTCGACACGTAGGAGGTGAGACTTGTCCTTTTTGATTCATTAATTATACGCCTCTCCCTGGCTCTCAGTCTTTTGAAGTTTATTAGGTTTTCATCCGTCGGATACCTCTTAAATCTATTTAAGGCCTGCTTTGTAGCTGCTATGGCGCTTTTACATTCTGGGTTCCACCATGGGACGGGGGTTCGTGGGGCTCTCCCGCCAGCTCTCGGAATAGAACCACCAGATGCCTCCTCCAGGGCCTTGACAAACAGCTCGCTGTCAATAGTTGTATTTCCCGTAGGGGTTGGTATAACCACTCTGGCGGTATAAGCAGGCCAATTCGCCTTGTTGATGTCGTATCTCCGTGGAATTACAAAGTCGGATCTGGAGATGGAGCTCGATACTAAGATTGGGAAATGGTCGCTATTATATAGATGGTCTAATGTAGTCCATTCCAAACGTACTGCAATGGTGGGTGTTGCAACACTCAGGTCAATTGCACTAAAGCCTCCTGAGTGTGCATTAAAGTGTGTTGCTTCACCACTATTGAGGAGCATCAAGTTACTATTATCTATAATCTCCTCAAGAGCTCTGCCTCGAGCATCAGTCCTAGCTGACCCCCACCAGGTGTTGTGACAGTTGAAATCTCCCATCAACAACACCGGCGCAGGGAGCTGCGAGAGCAGATTCTCCAGATCACTTCTACGCCAATAGATGTCTGGCAGATATATGCTAGCTAACGTGATCTGTAGTGGTGTAGTTAGACGCACGGCAACAGCTTGTATATTAGTTTGTAGGTTGAGCCGCCTGCTAGGGATATTATCCCGTACACAGACGACTACACCACCGTGCGCCCTCCCACCTGGGGCAGGTTGTACCTCATGACTGTATATTTTGTATCCAGGTATGTGAATGATATGACCTGGGCGTATCTTCGTTTCCTGGAGGCACAACCCAAAAGGACGATATTCCGCCACCATTCGGCGTAGTCCTTCTTTATTACTAGTATAGCCCCGCATGTTCCATTGTATAATGGACTCAAACATCGTGATTTTTCCCAATCATTAAACCTGGCAGGATCTTTTTAATATCTATTGCATTTAAAATATTTAATAAATGTAACCTACTATTCATTATATTATAAAATAAATTTAAAGTATGGAAATAGCTGCTAAAATACATGGATGCTGTGATTTGGTTTAACTATACAATGCATTTACTCAGTGGCACACTTATCCTTGGGTTTGCCTTTAGGCCAACCCTTTTTTCTTCGTCTAGGAGGGTTGTCGGATGTATTTCCCCCCTCCGATTCTAAGGCTTCAATGTCCGTCCCCATAAGAAGCCACTGCTTCCTGGGGGAGCGAACATTGGATTTGGAGGACGTTTGTCCTTCAGTTAAAGATTGTTTCCCCCTAGTCCTAGTAGGGTAGGGGGGAGACAGAATCGGTTTTATTTTCCGCCTCAGAGAGCGTTTAGGTGGACTTACCACTTTCCACTCCCTTTGGAGGCGGCTGCATTTTGAGGCGGGTTTGACCCCACCTTTATAGCGCCCCCACTAGTTGTGGGAGCAGTTGGTAGTAGCCCTGAGGCTACTGTCTCCCCCTGAGGGGAGCTTAGTTTTGATGGTGGGGTTGAACCCACCTTTGGGTCTACTCCCCTTAAAGCAGGGGAGGTGGTTAATGGTGGGATTTCTCCCACTTTGACAATTGTCCCCTTTAAGGCAGGGGAGGGGCCTTTTATTAAGTGCCCTTGAATTTGGGCGGTTGTTGTGTGCCACTGGTATGGGTGTCCTCAACTTTTGTGCGAAAGATATTGTACATGAAGCATAAGCATTGCTTTCTACTATTGCCCTCGCATCGTGGTAGGGCAACTGCTGCAGTGTCTTTACTTTTTGTATTTCTTTTTCCTTGATTAATGTGGGACACCCAGAGGATCTGGCAGAGTGTTCCCCACCACAGTTTACACAGATTATTGGAGGTGTGCACTCACCATCATGCATGGGCTTTCCACATGTGCACACCGCTTCTGGAGCCTTGCAACGCGTTGAGGTGTGCCCGAATCTTTGACACTTATAACATCTCATTGGAGATGGTATGTACGGGCGCACCTTCAGTTTATAGAATGCTGCATTTATTGACTGTGGCGGTTTTGGTCGATCGAAGGTGAGAACAAGAGAAGCGGTGTCCACTAAGGACCCGTCTTGCCTTCTCTTGATCCTCCTCACCTCTATTACTCCTTGATCTGCCAAACCCTCTTTTATATCTTCAATTGTACTATTTAAAAAATCCCTGCAAGTAATTACTCCCTGCGAACTATTCAACCGCTTATGGGGACCAGCCTCAAGTTCCGCATCCATGTATTTTTGCAATTTTAAAATTGCTGCAGCTTGCATACGGTTTTCAGCTTCTATACAGATAGAGCCATCGTTGAGTTTCTTAACACTCTTGGTCTTGCCTATGATACCCTTTATAAATTTATTTAACTTAAACGAACACTCATTTAAAAAAGTACCCTCCTTCTTTTTAACCACGAAAAATCTTCCCCAGTCGTCCTCTTCGAGATCTAAAAATTTATAACTAACCTGATTCTTGTTGCCGCCCTTGGCTTTCTTCCTTGGCGGGGAAGAAGGGCCGAATGGTTGCAAGGTGAATTGCAAACCAGATTCCGTTTTTCCATTAGAGATGTCCATGTCCTCGCCTTGTCGTTGCCTTGTATTAACGGTCGTTGTTGGGAGATTAGAAGAATGGGAAGTGGGGAGCGTATGGTCAGGAAATTGCTGGTTAGGAGCTGAGAGAGGTATAGGGAGAGGATTATTTGGAAGAGGTAAGGGATTGGGGATTTGGATAGGGAGAATGAGTGGGCTAGGCCCTAATGGGTTAATTTGATTATCCATAATAATCAAAAGGGGGTTCATCAAGGTTCGTGGGCCCGCCTCCACGGACGCTCAAATGGACCCGGTTACTGTACGGGTGGACCATCAAACCTTGATATAGTCAAGTGCCACGGAAGACAACGTTCCGGTACCAGGTACCGACCCGTGCCCCCGTGACCCCCTTCCTACCCCTAGGAACCTGTCTGAGACAGTGTTCCCTAGCCGATTTCCTGAAGTAGGAGTATCCTCCAGGTGGAGCTCTCGGGTGAAGCCGAGGCCAAAGACATGTGTTGGGATAAGAAGCCCGCAGGTCAACGTCTCCCTCAATGCCCAGGATCCTCTTTTCCACCCTAGCCCCAAAGCCTCGCCACGGCACGCGAGGGAGAGATATTTATACTCTGACTCTCGACGAGTGCGTGTCCTTGTTCGTGCAGTGTGTGCAGTCGTCTGTATAGTGTGAATGTTAAGGTGTAAATGAGTGTGAGTGGTGGGGAGCTCGAGTTTACCTGTGGGTTCGCTAAACCCAAGTAGCTGCACACAGCAACTACCTTTGCAGGTCCTAAGTGTAGTGTGCAAGTGTTAAGGGGTGTCAATGTAAGGGTTGAAGTGTTGTTAGACTGGGACACCCGCAGGGACGCCAAGCTCCCTGAAGAAGTGGCTAGTCCACTCCCCCCTACGGGGATTACCTAGTATTGTAATGAATAAGATTAAACACCTAAAACTAGGACGTACCAAAATGAATATCCTAGGGAACTGCTTTGTAAATGTACTTGTTTACAAAGTACTTACCTAGGAAATAACCTACAAGTTTCTTTATCAAAACAGGAGCATTCATTAAATTATAAGTAGTTGGTTTTTCATTAGTCGGTACTGTGTTTATTTTGTTACCAAATATTGTAATGAAATAGAACAAAAACCTAAAAATAGGAAGTACCGAAATTAATATCCTAGTCTGCTGCTTTGTAAATGTACCTGTTTACAAAGTCGATAACTAGGAAACAACCTTCAAGTTTCTTTATCAAAACAGGAGAATTCATTAAAAGTATAAGTAGTTGGTTTTTCGTTACTTGAAACAGTATTTGTTTTGTTACTTAGAATTGGTAATGGATTTAGAAGAAATGCCTAAATTTGGGGAGTACAAAAATTAATATCCTAAGGAACTGCTTTGTAAATGTACTTCATTACACAGTTCTTACCTAGGAAACCACCTTCAAGTTTCGTTATCAAAACAGGAGAATTCTTTAAAATTATAAGTAGTTGGTTTTTCGTTAATCAGTAATGTGTTTATTTTGTTACCAAGTATTGTAATAAAATAGAAGAAACACCTAAAATTAGGACGTACAAAAATTAATTTCCTAGGGAACTGCTTTGTAAATGTACTTCTTTACAAAGTACTTCCCTAGGAAACTACCTTCAAGTTTCTTTATCAAAACAGGTGAATTCATTAAATTATAAGTAGTTGGTTTTTCGTTACTTGAAACAGTGTTTGTTTTGTTACCAAGTATTGTAATGAAATAGAACAAATACTTAAAATTAGGAAGTACCGAAATTAATATCCTAGGCAGCTGCTTTGTAAATGTACCTGTTTACAAAGTCGATAACTAGGAAACAACCTTCAAGTTTCTTTA
Source organism: Rhodnius prolixus (assembly GCF_049639745.1). Taxonomy (NCBI): domain Eukaryota; kingdom Metazoa; phylum Arthropoda; class Insecta; order Hemiptera; family Reduviidae; genus Rhodnius; species Rhodnius prolixus. The sequence continues at coordinate 3,292,177 of NW_027411635.1, read as the reverse complement.
TCAATACAGGAGAATTCTTTAAAAGTAATTATAGTTTTTTTTTTTTAGTAGGTACTATGTTTGTTTTGTTACCAAGTATTGTAATGAAATAGAACAAAAACCTAAAAATAGGAAGTACCGAAATTAATATCCTAGTCTGCTGCTTTGTAAATGTACCTGTTTTTTCAAAGTCGATAACTAGGACACAACCTTCAAGTTTCTTTATCAAAACTGGAGAATTCATTAAAAGTATAAGTAGTTGGTTTTTCGTTAGTCGGTACTATGTTTATTTTGTTACCAAATATTGTAATGAAATAGAAGAAACACCAAAAATTAGAACGTACAAAAATTAATATCCTAAGGAACTGCTTTGTAAATGTAGTTCATTACACAGTACTTCCCTAGGAAGCTACCTACAAGTTTCTTTATCAAAACTGGAGAATTCTTCAAAATTATGAATAGTTGGTTTTTCATTAGTCGGTACTGTGTTTATTTTGTTACCAAATATTGTAATGAAATAGACCAAATACCTAAAATTAGGAAGTACCGAAATTAATATCCTAGGCAGCTGCTTTGTAAATGTACCTGTTTACAAAGTCGATAACAAGGAAACAACCTTCAAGTTTCTTTATCAAAACAGGAGAATTCCTTTAAAAGTATAAGTAGTTGGTTTTTGTTAGTCGGTACTATGTTTATTTTGTTACCTAGTATTGTAATGAATAAGATTAAACACCTAAAATTAGGACGTACCAAAATGAATATCCTAGGGAACTGCTTTGTAAATGTACTTGTTTACAAAGTACTTACCTAGGAAATAACCTACAAGTTTCTTTATCAAAACAGGAGCATTCATTAAATTATAAGTAGTTGGTTTTTCATTAGTCGGTACTGTGTTTATTTTGTTACCAAATATTGTAATGAAATAGAACAAAAACCTAAAAATAGGAAGTACCGAAATTAATATCCTAGTCTGCTGCTTTGTAAATGTACCTGTTTACAAAGTCGATAACTAGGAAACAACCTTCAAGTTTCTTTATCAAAACAGGAGAATTCATTAAAAGTATAAGTAGTTGGTTTTTCGTTACTTGAAACAGTATTTGTTTTGTTACTTAGAATTGGTAATGGATTTAGAAGAAATGCCTAAATTTGGGGAGTACAAAAATTAATATCCTAAGGAACTGCTTTGTAAATGTACTTCATTACACAGTTCTTACCTAGGAAACCACCTTCAAGTTTCGTTATCAAAACAGGAGAATTCTTTAAAATTATAAGTAGTTGGTTTTTCGTTAATCAGTAATGTGTTTATTTTGTTACCAAGTATTGTAATAAAATAGAAGAAACACCTAAAATTAGGACGTACCAAAATTAATATCCTAGGCAGCTGCTTTGTAAATGTACCTGTTTACAAAGTCCATAACTAGGAAACAACCTTCAAGTTTCTTTATCAAAACAGGAGAATTCCTTTAAAAGTATAAGTAGTTGGTTTTTGTTAGTCGGTACTATGTTTATTTTGTTACCTAGTATTGTAATGAAAGAGAACAAACACCTAAAATTAGGACGTACCAAAATGAATATCCTAGGGAACTGCTTTGTAAATGTAATTGTTTACAAAGTACTTACCTAGGATACAACCTTCAAGTTTCTTTATCAAAACAGGGGAATTCTTTAAAAGCAATTATAGTTTTTTTTTTTAGTAGGTACTGTGTTTGTTTTGTTACCAAGTAGTGTAATGAAATATAACAAATACCTAAAATTAGGACGTACCAAAATTCCTTGACGCTGAACCCCTATAAACTTTGAAATATTTGGGTGATGGTTGTTTTTAATAGAACACATAATTCTGAATTTTTGTAGTTTTTCTGTTTCGTGATGAATTGAGATTGAATTTCATTTGAGAAAAACTCATGTAAAGTAGCTGGACCCAAAAGCTGATCGGAAAGCGAAACTAATCATTCTTTACCGAAGAAAACTTGGAAAGAAGTGATGGCCAACCTGTAGCAATCATGCTTTAGTTATTTTCATCCGTTGTTTCAGGTTGTCTTCTAAAAGAATACCTACCGACTGACATAATTAATAATTGTTTACTGGGTCACTGAAATTTTCTCAGTGGATGACCCGCGGGGCATAGTTTGTCTTAGACGATAGCGCTTTGTAAACAAGACAGTTCCCAATCTTGTTAACCAAGGAACAATCTTGATGTTTCATTTTTTTTCATGAGATTTTTTTTTGTGTGTGTTCGTAAAGATGGTTCCTTCATTACGCATGATTTTTACTTCATTTACCGCCTATATTGGATTTACTGTTTTCTGCATTCTATTTCTGGGCTATGGGTAGCTAGTACAAATGGGATTAATCAGTTTTGGAAATACCAGGGTTGAAAAAAGTGTTTAAATTAGTCAACTTAGTTTAGTTTAGTTTAGTTATGTAGTAAATCTGTCCAGTAGGATATTTTTGTTAAGGAATTGTCAAAAACTGCACAAAGAAGCGTAACGTTGAAGAAGATTTGATTTTGACAATTTTTTTTCTCTTTTCCTGTAAAAGATAAAATTCTCAAATTATTTTTATAACATAGGGCAAATCCTCCTTCATAACGGTAATTTTTGGCCACTACCGAGATGTAATTGTTTTCGACAAAAAAAAGTTGCCGAATATTTGGGAAAAAAAACGGCATTTACAAAAATTGTCCTTGTTTTTGGACTTCTTGTTAGTTTTTTTTTTTTTTTGTAAACAACGTAGCGCCTAGTTGCGTTGACCGATTTTCATGAATGAGGAAACATTCAATTCGGAATATCATGTTTTTTGGGGGCCTCGAAAGGTTCTACATTTCGTGGGAGAGTACGAGTAGTTTTAGCCCCATGTATTATTTAAGGCGCTCTCTAAAACTATTATTACTTATCTTCTTAGCAAAAACTCACAGTTTAAATAGTTCAATATAAGGGTTAATTAAACGATATAAGATACTCAGCTAGTACTTAAAATTTCATTGATACTTCATTTATGCCATTTAAGCAATTTTACTGTATAATCTTTTCATTATTATTTTTCAGAATTTATTAGATGTCCCAGATCTAATGCTGGCCTTTTTACATTGTATATATGTATATTTTCAGTGAAGAGACTCACTTCATTTAATTTAAATTGAAAAATTATAATTTTAATTATATTATTAAAAAAAAAATTATGACGTTGAAAAATTCAAAACATAAAGCAATGTATACCTATTGTATGTAACGGTGGTGGTGAGGAGAAGAAGCAGCAGTAGAGTGGGGAGCGCTCGATAGTAGTGGAGTGGGGCAAGCGGCCGGTTGGTCTGTGAGGTAGTATCGGCCGAAGCGTGGCCTGGAATGTAGCTGCATTAAACAGACAGTTAATACGATTACAGATCAGTAAATATACCGCTGCTTATACCGCATCACCTGGAGCACCTTGCTCGGTCCGAGCTAAGAGAGAGAGAGAGGTGCAGGCGAGGAGAGGAGCAGAGGTGTGAGGCACTGCTTGATTGGGCCCAGACGGAAGGAAGCGACAGCGAGGATTCTTGCGTGAGGCACTTGTGTACTTTCATGTGTTAACCGCTAACCTGGGGAGTTATTTGAAGGGACTTTAATTTTGTAGACTTACGTTAAATTAGAATTAAAATATTAAATTAAGTATTAGTTCGGTAGTTATTATTTAGTGTTAATAGTGTATTGGGGATCATTTGGTAATTATTATTGTTCTGTACGCATTCAGCTGAATGGCAGGGGAATTTTATTAGTTAAAAAGAAGCGTGTTTATTTTATATTGTAATTATAAAAATATATGTATATAACCTCTGAACCATGTTGTACTCTAAACACAACCCAATTCCCTCTCCTTACAACTGGTGTCAGGTGTGGGGTAAATGGCGTGGCCATACCTATTCAGGGAATACAAACCGTGGAAGTGTTGCTGAATGGACAAAAGTTCTATCAGCAATTTGCCATTGCTGAAGTTACTACCCGTGGAGATGGCATTATGGGCTGGGATATGATGAAACAAGTAGGGATAGTAGTAGATGCGTCCCGGGGAATAATTTCATTCCAGAATCAAGAAGTGGGGGATCACCCTAACCGTGAACCCAGGAATAAAGAACCTGTTGTCGAGGGGTTAGCAAGAGTTTCATCCGTACGGAAGGTCGCTGTTCCACCTCCTAGTGAGCAGCTAATAGAAGCAAAATGGCCAAAAAATTTAAACGGCGAAATCCTACTTGAGCCGAGTCCTTTAGCTAACCCACAAATACGGGTAGCCAGAAGTGTACATCGGGCAGACGGAAGGAGAACATGGGTAAAGGTAATAAACTCCGATGACTATAGAGAAAGGTCAGAGGTTGGGAGTTATTGAGGAAATTGCTTCCGAAAAAGGGGGGAAAGATGGGCACAGTTTGATAGGTTCTCCAAATGAGGATGAACACCTCGTATATTCAGTGCTAGCAGAGAAAGAGACCGATGGTGGGGTAGCACCTGAACTTGAAGTTAAACTGGGACACTTGGACGAGAGGAATAAGCAAATGATATTGGCAGTCTTGAGGAGTCATGCCAAACTCTTTGACCCTCCTGGTCACGAAGGTTGCAGTCTTCCGGTGTTTCATAAAATTGAAACCTTAGAGGAAGGGCCGGTCACCAAACGGCCGTTTAGAGTTCCTTATCACCAAAGACCTGTCATTCATCAACATTTGCAGGAGATGCTGGATAAGGGGGTAATTGCGCCTTCCACGAGTCCGTGGTCAGCCCCCATAGTTTTAGTTCCCAAGAAGTCCAGCGAAGGGAAGACGGAATATCGTTTCTGCACGGATTTTAGAGGATTAAACAAGATCACCAAAGCAGATGTGTATCCCCTACCATTAATAAATGAAACCCTAGAAACTTTAGGTAATAGCCAATTTTTCTCCACTCTTGATCTGGCGACAGGCTATCACCAGATACCGATACATCCTAGTGATTGTGAGAAGACGGCATTCACTACAATTGGCGGTCATTTTGAATACCGCACAATGGCATTCGGATTAGCCAATGCTCCAGCCACCTTTCAGCGTACTATGGACCAATTATTGGCTGAATTAAAAGGGGATGAATGTCTAGTATATCTTGATGATATTATTGTCTTTGGAGCAACGATAGAACAACACTGTAGGCGGCTGGATTGAGTCCTTGCCCGACTAGGTCGGCTAACCTTAAGGTAAAGCTAGAGAAATGTTGGTTCGCCCATACCGAAGTACACTATCTAGGCCACATTGTCTCCAGGGAAGGTATTAAGCCAGATCCTGGGAAAATCTCAGCAGTAAAGTCCTTTCCAGAACCAAGGAAGGCACGGGAGGTTAGAGGATTTTTGGGACTAGCCGGGTATTATAGACGATTTATTCGCAATTTTGCAGACATGGCCCGTGCGCTCACTCAGCTGTTGCGAAATGGCGTACGATTTAAATGGGGAAAGATGCAAGAGGAAGCTTTCCAGCAACTTAAGGATGCACTTTGTTCAGACGCGGTTTTAGCATATCCGGATTTTAAGACACCATTCTTTCTCGCCACCGATGCTTCGGGAGTAGCGCTTGGGGCTGTCCTTTCGCAGAATCAAGAGGGACGAGAGAGACCCACTGCGTACGCGAGCCGCCACTTGAGCCCGGCGGAGCAGCGATACTCGGCAACCGAACGGGAGCTGTTGGCCGTTGTTTGGGCCACTTCTCTTTTTAGATGCTACTTGTTCGGAAGGAGGTTCTCCCTGATTACCGATCACGCAGCACTAAAATGGATGCTGCATCTTAAAGATCCGTCCGCTCTGCTAACGCGTTGGTCACTGAAGTTGGCCGAATTTGATTATGACGTAGTTCATCGTCCTGGGCAGAAACATAGGAATGCTGATGCGTTGAGCCGCGCAGTATGTACTGTGGAAGAGCAAGCCTGATCGAGTGCGAATGTCGATCTTGGATTAGCTCAAGAAAAGGATGCATGGTGCAGAGAAGTGCGCGAATCTCATAAAGAAAATGTGACAAGAGGGTCGGACGGTATTTGGTACATGCGCCGAGGAGAAAATAAAACCTGGAAGGCATTAGTGCCCGAAACCTGGCGAACACATGTCATACGCCTGCACCATGATACTCCTTGGTCAGGGCATCCGGGAATAGAGCGTACCCTAGAGAGATTAGAGCGAATATTCTATTGGCCCGGGATGGCAAGGGATGTCGAGAACTATGTTAAAGAATGCCATTTATGCAATCAGCGGAAGACGCCTGCTGGACTTACAGTTCCCTTAGGTGAGCCATACATTACATCGGTTCCATTTGAGCAAATCTCTCTAGATCTCATGGAGTTCCCGAAGAGTTCGGAAGGAAATAAATATTTATTAACATTTATAGATAATTTTTCCCGTTATGCGGAAGCGATTCCTCTAAAGGGTCAGACTGCCAAGGAGACAGCTTATGCGTTTATAGAAGGCATAATTTTAAGGCATGGAGTACCTAAGCGTGTTTTGACAGATCAAGGGCGGAATTTTGTTTCAGAATTTTTCCGAACCGTGTGCAAAGCGCTGGGTATTCGAAAAATACAAACAACTGTTTACCGACCTCAGAGTAACGGACTAAAAGAGAGACTGCATAGAACGTTGACGGATTCTATATCCCACTTCGCGAGAAGAGATGGAAGAGACTGGGATCATTGGATTCGGTATGCCCTGTTAGCATACAACACTACGCGGCATTCTTCCACTGGCTATAGCCCCTACTTTCTTATTCACGGGCGGGATGTAAAACTCCCGTTTGACCAGGAACTCACCCACATACCACTGCAAGCATCCAGTGATCAGGACTTCATTCGGACATTACAAGAACGGCTAGCAACGGCGCGAGAAATAGCAAGAAAAAGGGATTCCGATACGCGAGAGGCGCGAACGGAAATGTTTAATAAGGGCAAGAAAATGCGTGAATTTCAGGTGGGCGATAGGGTGTACTTGTTAGAGCCAGCTATAAAAGAGGGCCACGCTAAAAAGTTACACCGCCCCTGGACGGGGCCGCATCAAGTTAGCAAAAAGCTATCCCCTTGGAATTATGAGTTAACTTTAGCCTCGGGAGGTAATTATATTACACACATCAATAGGTTAAAACCAACACCCTCACATCACAATATAGCGGCCAAGAGACGCAGAAAGAATAGGGGAAAGAACAAACAAGGTAAGAAAGTACCAGAGGAAAATGATGATAGGGAAACCGGAGGGTGGATAGGAAGTAGAAGTAATTCCGAAGAGGGCCTAACGGATTTTGAAATTATAACGGCTTCCGGGGAACGGCAGGGAGAAGGGTCATCGGGATGGCCGGAAGCAACCACCTATATCGAAGATGATAATGGGGAGGAAACCGAAGGGGCTAGTAGTGGGATATCGGTGGATCCTGACCCCTCTTGGCTACCGGAACGAGGCACCGGAACCGGAGAAAACCGATCACCTTACCAACTAAGAAATCGCGGGCAGTCGCCGCCTGGGGAGATTCCTACTCCGGTCAGGGTCAACGCACGGCCTCGGATGAGAACCGTTCCTGAACACCAACCCTAAAAAAATCCATTAACCTTACAATTCCGATATGTATCCCCGTAAAAATAAATACAGGTTACAAGACTCACACTCGACGAGAGGAAGAGGAATGCCGGAGAGAAGCACCGACAAGCAGACGCCATCATGAAGAGGACAAGTCGAACTGGGCAAAGAATTAATAAAAGTGAAGTCCTTAAGAGGTGCTTCACTTTTGGAAAAAGAGGGATTGTATGTAACGGTAGTGGTGAGGAGAAGAAGCAGCAGTAGAGTGGGGAGCGCTCGATAGTAGTGGAGTGGGGCAGGCGGCCGGTTGGTCTGTGAGGTAGTATCGGCCGAAGCGTGGCCAGGAATGCAGCTGCATTAAACAGACAGTTAATACGATTACAGATCAGTAATTATACCGCTGCTTATACCGCATCACCTGGAGCACCTTGCTCGGTCCGAGCTAAGAGAGAGAGAGAGGTGCAGGCGAGGAGAGGAGCAGAGGTGTGAGGCACTGCTTGATTGGGCCCAGACGGAAGGAAGCGACAGCGAGGATTCTTGCGTGAGGCACTTGTGTACTTTCATGTGTTAACCGCTAACCTGGGGAGTTATTTGAAGGGACTTTAATTTTGTAGGCTTACGTTAAATTAGAATTAAGATATTAAATTAAGTATTAGTTCTGTAGTTATTATTTAGTGTTAATAGTGTATTGGGGATCATTTGGTAATTATTATTGTTCTGTACGCATTCAGCTGAATGGCAGGGGAATTTTATTAGTTAAAAAGAAGCGTGTTTATTTTATATTGTAATTATAAAAATATATGTATATAACCTCTGAACCAACCATATTGTACTCTAAACACAATCCAATTCCCTCTCCTTACATTAACAAATTTAAATAAAACCAAGTTGTAGTACTCTGGATTTTGTTTTATTATCAGAGGATCCTAAAACATATAAATATTTTTTGCATTGAAAACTTAATTTTCAGAATTCGAGATAAATGCATAGTTCTGTTTTATCTTGATAAGAACTAAAAATCTGATAATATCACTCACGCTTTAGCTTTTACTGTCCTATGATAGTTCTGTCGGTCAATTTGTGAATGTCTAGTTTACTGAATTGCCAACAGGTAGCAGCAACTTACAGTCTACAGCAGCGTTTCCCAACCTTTTTTTGGCTTGCGTACCATTTTGAAGTACATCATGCTAAACTGTACCACTTCGTAAAAATGATTGTATTTCGTGAAATTTGTTATTCCTAGTGTGTTATTTTACTATTATTATCTTTACTTGTATAGAGATACAATGTATCAGTTACAAAGGTTTTCAAGTTCACTAAATAAACTTTGTAAAGTGTAAGATCTTAGTTTTAAAACTTTTTTTAAATAAAAAAATGCGTACATATTTTTCTATTCAAAATTATTAATTAATTTACAGAGTTCTTCTTTAGGATTATTATATTTGTGCCCAATTTTCTAAATTAATTTCTTGTAAGCATTCAACTACCTGTAAGTACCAATTAAGTTTAATGTTGCTTGGATAGAGCTTACTCATTACAATCAGTCTCTTTAAGCAGATATTTACATAGTTATCATTTAAGTTCTGCCACATGATAATTCTATTCAATTTTCTTTATCTTTTATCGATAACGATGTAGTTTTTTCTTAATTTTCTATATAGAAGGGGTTTGCAATCTAATTATCATTTGTGTTTTGGAAAATATTCCGTGAAAGAGAATTTTTATCCTGTTAAATCTCGTATATCTTGAAACAGACTAACCTTAATACTATACATAGTAACAACTTTACTGTATAATATTATTAATTAAACTAATTTTTATGAATTATAGGAAAAACCGTTTCTATGATAATTTTATGCTTTAATTCTTTTTGTTAATTTTTTATGCCCGCCATTATTGATTATTTTTCGCGTATCACCAGTGTCTACAGGTTTGGCCTCACCATTCAACCTAATCTAATCTTCAAACGTAATTACAAAATACCGTCATGGACACTCCTACGAATTTTTCTTACTCTCGAACTATAGAATGACAGTACAAAATAAAAACTCTCAGCTTATTTGAAATATTCATCATTCTACTTTGCTTCTAGTGAATCATTTACTTCACAAAAATACACTGAGTTTTCGAAGTAATGAATGAGCTTTGAAGTAATAATGTACTATAGAATTAGAGTGGCAAGTTACACTTGTGGAACCCCCCGATTATATTTTCTTAACTGTATAGGCAGCTTTGGCTAAGAGAACAATAAAATATTCCCCTGAAGTGCTCTTTCAACACGATAATGAATGATTCTATTCATTGAAAGTGAACCATTAAAAAAGTTCAAGAACCTCGCGGAATTGTGCTGTTTTCTTCTCTGGCATTAGCCCGGATAGGTCATTTGTTGCGATCAATGGCTTACTTCTTTCGTAATCAGAGATTTAATTTAGTTTAACAGAGAAAATCTAGTTCAAGAATTCTGTGCTTCTTTACCCCAGTGATGGTTCGGGGTTGAATCAAATAGCTCGTTGACAGACATCCATTTTCTAAGGAGTACACGATGGGTGAATATTAGCAATAACTTCTTTTTTTATTCAACAACCTAGGGTTATTTGGCTCACCTTAGTAATTAACTAGCTAAATACCAGTACTTTTATTTAAAACAGTTTTATTTACAAGAAACTGCATGTTAAACTACTCTCAAAGTGACCCTTCAGTACTTGTAGTCCTGCTGCCAATAGAAAATTTAATTGAATCAAGAGTTCTGAAAAGACCAGAACAGGAGATGTTTTTGTCTAGTTTGGCCTATGAGATAAACATAGATTTTTACAACATATTTATTAAATTTCGAAGCAGTACAATTTAGTTCTTGCTACGTGTCGAGTTGGCAGAGCAGAGCGACTCCTCGCTTGATCCAATGTTCGCTTGGCTTCTCTGTGTCAAGTAGAATGGGCAGCACAAAATTGGTAGAATGACCTGTGGTCGACAGCACGCCCTTGCGCTCGGAAGTCTTGTAAAGTGGCGCTAAGTATCGATTACCACGATCCAGTTCGTCTCGCTTCATCGGCTTGATCCATACGTATGGCAAATTGTACGTCAATATGAGTGGGTACTGTTCCTCGAGGCCATGTCTGCAAAAAACCGTTCAAAACTGTCAAATTCTTTTAGCAAAACTCTGAATGATCACTTTCACCACCTTGCATTACTAGAGACAAAAAGCAACTGCTGTTGACAAATATTCTTCAATCTTTAGTTTCGTTAGGTAAGATTCAATTAATGGAAATCTTTGCAGTCATGTTCCATTTCAATGGAAAACCTCGGACATTATTCTTAATATGTCGCACTTTTAGAAAATATATTACCCTCAATTTTAAAGTACTAGCAATGCTCTTCACGTACCTTTTTAGGCGTTGAGCTTAATAATGTATTGACTGAGACACTCAAGGGTCAAAGTTGCGCTTCTTCCTTCTGTAGGATCTTAACAACTTAGTGACTTGACAATGACTTTCTAGAGAAGGTACTATTTTCCCATATCATAGGATCTATTTGTATATGGCTTTTACTTAGGGCAACTTAAAGGACGATTACACAGTTCTCCTTAATAAAGGAGATAAATTTGTTCACAGTGTAGATAAACAGTAGGGACAGCGTTAATGTAGGCGATTTGTGCAGATACTGACTTGCGGCACTGAGAGAGGCAAGATTTCAGATTTCCTTAATGTACGAGATCTGTACTCGTAGCATTGATTTTGTGGACTTCGAGGCAAGATTATAGTTCTCCTTAATATTATGAAGGTGGTATTATATAGGTGGAGGGCTATACATTTGTAAGATCGAAGACCACTTTAAACCAAGACCGCAGATCTTTTAAATGCAGTGGTAGAACACTGTAGAGGCAAGGTAGCGATTATCGCTGACCTAAAGTTGGTGGCTATGTACCCGGCATAGAAGAGACGCTTTTGTCACGTTTTTCATCCAGACATCATAATCTAAATTGAGCTGAAACAAACGGTTCCCTATTATACTATAGCTGAACGAGTTTCGAAGAATATTTATCAGCACTAATTCCAATAACTGCAGTAAGAGAAAATCATATCATCATTTCACACCATTAATTTACAATTATAAAGCTTAATTTAAAGCTTCCTAAAAGCACTTACATCTGCTTCTCCCAGCGAGCTCCGTCGATGAATAGTCCAAAGACGATGACTCCGTCACTAGGCGGCGTGTCCACCTTATCCTCTTTCAACACTTCAAAGTCAAAATCTAGATGATCGATTGGTATTTTGAAAAATCTGGCATAGTTTTGCAGTGTTCCAGTGAGGAATGCTTGCGTGAAGAAGAAGCCGGACAACCAGAACAGTGTAGGCTTGCCTTCCTGATACCATTTCTGAAAATAGACTCTATTTCAAAGTTCAAAGTTTGATGCTGAAAATATCACATTTATCTGAGTTAAAATTTGAAATAGTTGTGGCAGGCAATCGGTGATATGTTGGAAATAAGCGTTACAAGTAACCTATATGTTGCGTCACAGACACAATGTAGTCCAAGTATTGTTCTGAGGACTCTGTCGCGCAGCAGGAATGGTAAAAGCAGAAAGCCTGACTCATAACGAACGAGCGCAAGTAAGGAATATAAGGAATGGACTATGAAGATGGGTGAAGGAAGCTGTATTTGGGTGAAGAACACAAAAAGGATAGATTATCAAAGTGAAAGTCACTTCTTCATTGTTGGTCTATCCTATAGGTGAGCAAACACAAGCCGTGCTAAAAAGGCGCTGAATGAGAACTTCAGCTGATGTCCACTGAACTCAAACAAGGCTTTCTTCGTCCTTCTTCATAACAGTTAATCGCTTACTGGAAATCTATTAACCACTCAAAAGAAATTGGTTGAAGTCGCTGATTTTATCCGCACAAATATCAGTGACACTACTAACATTTTTAACACTAAACCTACCGACATTTATGCATAACTATTCCTACCGAGACCGGTCAAATGACCGGACTTTAAAATTACTTAAATTTCTTATTTTAGAATGAAGATAATAATTATTAAACAATGAAAAAGCATAGTTTCTTTTGTTTAAAAATAAATCTCGTAGATTTTACTCTTTTATGCATCATTTTTTATAATTATAGGCTTTTCAATTGCACATTTCCCGCATACGTATGTTTTATAGTTTAGACAGCACTTTTTAGTCTTATTGCCTTTGCAGTATCTTATTTGGCTATTTTCCGACCACTTGTTCGTGTACTAATATTTGTCGTGCTTTTGCAATGGTAACACAAATTTTGTCTTGAAATTTCACTTCCGGTAGTTTTTTATACAAAATCCATGCATTTATCCCGGGGCTAAGTCTAGGATATTGAAAACTATTTGTTGAGGCCATCTCCGAGATTTTCCACGGTTATATTTCTTCCACGAGCTGTATACATTTCTGCAAACTCTCCAAGCGGAACTATAAGGTTCTTTGCTTTCACGTTTTTCCCAAAAATGGAAAGCATTTTATTGCATCGAACGCTAGCCAAAATTTGATACCAAATTTGTCGGGTTTATTTGGCATTTACTGAGTAAATCTGCATCTTGACTTTGTAGGGAACTTTGTTGACTTTGTCCTTGGAAGAGATACATGCTCTTGGTTATAACAGTTTTGACTGTTCTCTACCAATTTGTCCCAAAATTTAGAAATCAAAGCATATTTATCGGTTTGTAAACGATTATTTCTTTGATCCACTCGAATAAACCTCAAAATTTCCGTCTATACATTTCTGCTCACAGTGTTTGAGAAGAATGCTCGTCCCTATTTTTTGTTCCATACAAAAGGGAAATGTACATTTTTGGCCTCATATGCACCACATGCAAACAATAATCCGATAAACGCATTATCAAATTGAGTTTTCGAGAGAATTCTGTTACAAAAAAAATAATAATAATAAAATAAACAAAATTAAATATTAAAATGAGTAAATAAAATGAAAATGTTCAGCCGGTCAAATGACCGGTCGCGGTAGTTAAGACGTACTACAAAGTTTTCTCAAAAATCAAATATTAGGAAAAGAAGTGAATATTAAAAAAAACAATTGAATACATATTTTAGGAAAAGTCGTGAAGTTTAATGGTGGTATGATAACGCTGTAATTAGAAAATGTAAACCAAATTTAAAAAACGGTCAATTGACCGGTGTGGTAGGTTTAGTGTTAAAAAAACGGACAAGTACAAGTCCAAACATTGACCAAACCAAAACCTAAGTAATAACAAAACCAACATATTGATGCTGTTACATACTGGAAGGGAAGAAAGTCGTATGCACATCTTAGAGAGCATAGAGACATACCAACACAAAGTCATCCAAAAATTATTAGGGACGACCAAATTAAATATAACTTGGCCATGCTGGCTGAAGTGATTCGTACCAAACACAGATACCGCTAAAGAATTATTGTGGTGAGATCATATCGTCGCTACCACGCCAAAACCACGAATCTGCCAATTTGGCCATTTTCACCTAAATACAGATTTTTGCTTAGCTTTTGGTCAACTTCACTCTGCCAAAGACGCGAATCTGCAGCACCAGTCGATGTTGCTGAAATCGTAACTCATATTTTCACTAGTCTGTAGAAAACTACAGGATCCCCACGCCAATTCACGAATATGCCACTTTCGCGAGTTTGCCATAGTGTTTCTTCAAGAGTACTTCACGAATCTACCACTTTCGTGTTTTTCGCATGGTAAGATGGACTAATTGGAAAAAAAATCGTTTTTTTCCCTGTAGACCGCGCTGGTCTTTAGCTTTAATAATGTTATGTTTACATCATTGTGTTCATGTTGTTTTTGATAACGCTTAACCATGAGTGAAAGAACACGGAAGATACTTTCTATGTGTGCTCCATTAGTGATAGAATCTGAATCAGATGAATCTAAAGATCCTTTTGGTGATGTAGATATTTTCGACCAGGATAAAAATTATGTACCTTCAGAAGAAGACAGTTCAAGCAGTGATGATGGCAATCGTGATGCAAATATAAAACATGTTAACGTTGAAGGCATCAGATTTTCAGAGGGATAATTTGCCGGAACCTGATGCAAGTGAAGAGTCGGAATATGACGACTAACAATTAGCGTATAGGAACTGTACATTAATCTTGATCTGAATAAAAAACATTTTGAATTCTACCTAACAACAATGGTTTTATAATAGTTCCCTTTTACTTTATCAATTCCTTACGAATGTGTTTCCTTCGCAAAAATCACAATGCCAAAATCACGAAAGTGCATTTAAGCCCTAATATATGTTGTTTTAAAGTAAACATTATGAACGAAAATAACATCATTAAAAGCTATTCTTTCGAATAAAAAATATAAAATAAAATTTACGTTTTAAATTTGAAACCCTGATTTTTCAGAGCTAAAAGAATCTTTAAATGTGTTTTACTCAAAACTTACTTTTTGCAGTTTCGTGGTTTTGGCGTGGTACCGACGATATGTCATAAAGTAAATGCAGTGTGAGTCGAAAACTTAGTCGAAGTCAAATTCTTTAAACCAAACTGATTAATCAATCTCTGATGAATCCGAAATATTATCCAGCACTTCGAATCTAAAGACATTTTCAATTGATTTGAATGTACGTAATTTAAAAGCAGACTTGGAAGCGTGTCTAGCTCTGCGTAAACAATCTTAAAGCTTGATCTGCATTCTCTCTCTCTCTGTGGAGCCTGCGCTGTCACTGGCTACCTTCCTGTAGCGTGCAGTAATCTTTAGAACCATTCTCGGGTAGTATGGAACTTAGAAGTACAATTTCTTTCAACAGTGATAAGAGAAAAATAAGAAACAGAAAAATTTAATTATAGCGGAAGAACGTGGACTTACATGGAAGAAGAGTAACCTCTGCCTGAAGTCAGCAATGTATGCACCAACTCGTTTAAGGCTGGGATATGAGAATTTAACCCAGTTAGCTGGGATTCGGCCAATCATCAGCGAGTTAGCTAACGATTCTAGGTCTAACGTCATCACTATGGCGCCTTTGATGGCCTTCAACAATTCATTTAAGGTATGCTTGATTACATCATACAGATCGTTGAATCTCTTCATTTCCTGTACTAGTACGGTGTTCATGGACTCGCTGTATGTGGTTGGGTACTTCTCTATGGCTTTGTCCAGATCGAAGTTCTCTGGAAGCTGCAATCCAATAAATAGAAAAACTCACTATACTCAGAGAATTCAGTACGGTAAACGTCTTAAATTTACAAAATTAGGTTTGTACTATTCTTAGCAAGATATTCATACCGTAATCATAGGTCAAGAAGTCTTGCATACTGGGTACATTACCATGATATAATATGGTTGCTTTTATTTGATGATAAAACAAATTTATCCTGATTCACCCACAACCATTACATTACACTACATGTTTTAAAATCTTCAATTATTATTATTTTTGTTACTTGCGTCAACAATAACATTTTTTGCAGTCAGAGGACCTCCCAAAACGTGTATTTCTGGTGGAAAATTAATATCGAAAACCGTTCACGAATAGGTAAAATTGTAATTTTGATCTTAAATATCTCGCCTAAAATTGGGGATATCAAAATGGGATTAATGTCATTTTTCACAGTTTTTTTATGTAGTTTTCATAATCATAGTCAAAACCAGTGGTCCTTATGAAATTCCAAACAGATTTTTAGCCGTAACTCCGCTAAAAATGAAGATACAGCATCGGGGGTGGAAAATTTGAAAACTAGACCGAAAAAAACAACAGTTTACTTCGTGAGTTTTTTCGAAATTTTGCTTTCCTAAAAAGTTATTAGCGATTGGTGCGTTTTAAATGGATCACCCTGTATAGAGTGTAGAAGGAGAACGAGAGCGAGAATTTCTGTAAACTCGTTTTTGCCCGCTTTTTGTAACGATTCTTTCACCAGTAGCTTGAGAAAGTCATTCTCTGAAATGTATTTACCTTCTCGAGAATGCTGACGATCAGCTGAATGAGTATGTTCTCGCTCTTGTCGCCGCTACCCGCTTGGCCGCCCTCTCCTGTGGCTAGGAAGAAGCTCGTGAGTAGTTCGTTAGTAAGCTGCTGGTTTCTGGTGATGCCGCTGTTCTTATGTAGGCCATACACCACCGGGGATGGCACCTTTGGCAAGTTCTGCAACAAAAATATGAAAATTAATCACTAAAAATTATTCTAATTAAAAAATAATTCCTATTTATAATTTATTTTGCGTATTTTCACTCAAACGTCGTTTTTTGTTTTGGTTTCCAAAAACACGCGTTATGCTTTTATCTGTGCGTTTCTTTGTAGGAGCATAGCGTGTTTAATTTAATGGGGTACGCTGAGCTGGGTTGTCGTTTTGACTGATTTACTTAATAACTTTTTTTCCTGCAAAAAAAGTAGGAGGCAGGGGAAATGCGTGGAATTGTAGGCCCATAGATGTGTTCAAGTTTAACAAAGTGATGGTTTATATGCAAGTAGAAGCCTTAAGATGAATAAAGAAAACATTTTTGAAGTGAAACCTCCAAGAAAGTAACAAAAAAAAAAATTGTAATTTAATGTTGGACGCAACTAAAGGAATCAACTCACCTCAATGAAGAAGACAAAATCCTTATATCCGTAAACAGTAGGCATGATGTATTGCCGGTCCTCCTTGCACAGGTTGAAGTTTTTCTTGGATACTATTTTCTGGTTAACATAGAATCGCAGCAAAGTGTTCAGCGTCCTGCGATCCCAATAATCGGTGACTCTACCGCCATAGTTGCACTCTCCAATCAAATACAGGAGGGCGTCGTAGGGTGTATGTTCGTTTTCTTGTATATACATCTGTAAATCAACATTCAGTTATTTAATATAAAAACGAGTGTACAGAATCTTTCACAATAGAGGATGTATCATCAGATTTCGATCAACTAACCAGAAGTGAGCCATTTAACTCATCAATTTTAACTTAATTTTTTTTGATGTGGTACACTGATGGCTTCAAGATGGAGGAGGGTGTGGGAGCGGGAGTGTACGGGGTGAAGCCGAAACGTGGATTTTCGGTTAGCCTAGGAAAACTAGCTACAGTTTTTCAGGCTGGGCTAGCTGCAATTAGGTTCTGTGCTGCCGAGATTAACGGGCGAGGAATTATTAATTCTAAGGTCGTAATTTTCTCGGATAGTCAGGCTGCTCTACGAGCTATTAGTTTCTACCAGGTCAACTCAAAACTGGTTTGGGACTGTCTGGGTGCCCTGAAGGTAATTAGCAACCATAATAAGGTATTTTTGGTTTGGGTACCTGAGCATTCAGGTCATAAGGGAAACGAAGCGACAGATTTACTGGCCCGGGAAGGCTTTGCGGGACACTTCGTTGGCCCGGAACCCTGTTTTGAGGGTTCCGAGGTGTGTGAAGACTGCGGCCATTAACTTATGGGTGTAGAGTAGGTCTCAAGAGTGGTGGCTTGCCACCACGGGGCAGAGACAAGCGAAGGATTTCGTTAAAGGCTATTTGCCGAGGCTGACTGCAGAATTAATCCGTCAAGGCCGTGGGGCTTGATAAGGGGATGATTGTAGGCTTATTAATTGGCCACTGCAGGCTCAGGAAACACAAGCATCGCATGGGCCTGGCAGATGATAGCCTTTGCAGGTTCTGTCAGGAAGAGGAGGAAACGGCACTGCACGTGTTGTGTCAGTGTGAGGGGCTCGTCTGGGCTAAGGATGTTACTTCTCGGGGAGGAAAAACCAAGGCCTGGTGAGCTTTACCCAGGAGTCGCACTCTAGCATTAAGAGACTGATTAAAAGGACAGGTCTGGAGGGTGAGCTCTAAAGTGAGGGGAGCCACAATAGATCCAAAGAGGTCGCAGTGGCATAGGCCTTGAGGCCGCCCTAGTTTAATCTAATCTAATCTAACTTAATTTTTGCGATCTTCTCGAAAACAGCTATTATATTTACCCTTAAACTTCTCATATTCACTATCCAGGTGCACCATATGTGTATTCGAAACATGTTTCTTGTAAAGTATTTTTAGAGGAATTCTAGGGAGAAGGGTTCTCCTCTTAAATAACATTTCAGTATATTATAATGGTACTAAGTTCTGTAATAATTAGGGATGCAATTCATTGCCAAAATACCACAATCCGGAGTAATACTGTTAATCGGAGCCTGAAGCTGAAGACGGTATAGTAAGAACAAGTACCACTGTTCAGACCAGATGTTTTATTTTCAAACAACAAAGTCAACAAACTTTAAAGATAATTTTTTATCCCTTATTTTTATATATAAATTTTTTTATATATTTTATAAAGAGATATCTAAACGAGATATCAAAATATGCTGGGAAGAAAGAATATTGCAAATCCAGTCATAATTTTTTACATTTTTTTTTGCCAAGCTTTCGACCTAGCGCCTACGTTATCTTCAAGGCTAATTATACTTATTAACAATTATATTTTCTTTTGCATTATTAACAATAAAAGTTGGTGAGCTTTCTGTTTAGGTTCACACAAAAAAAAAGATGAACAATACTCAAAATCTGATATTTGATAAATTTCATTTTTTCGATTTTCTCTCACTTCTTTTCTCTTATAAAAATTATGCTTCTAAAACTTCAAATTTGTACTAAATATTAGTTGCGTTTACAGAGAGCTACTGCCATAAAACATACTCATGAAACAAACGTAACCTAATGGCGTGCAATGCTGTGTGTATGTAAAAATTTTGCTACCAACATTATCTACAATATATGTTATTTCCTCTCATCAGTATTGACAACAAGTATTTGTGACCTAAAACTGTCAACTGACCTGAAGTTCCTCTACAGATATATGGAAATCAGATTCGTTGAAACCATAGGCTATGTTCCAACCGATGGGTCCAAACTTGCCCCTCTCCTGTACAACAGCGTGGAAGAAAGCAATTCCAAACAACAACTTAGTGAATGCTTTCGAGTGGCTTGGACATGATTCGTAGAAATCCGTCGATGCGAGCGGTTCCGAGTTATAGCTCCTCAGTAGATTCTCTTTTAAACCAGTTGGTGCTTCATTGGTTATTTTAACCCCTTCTTGTAGTATCAGATTTGGAAACTGAAAATAAAATTTGAAATATTAAGTTAGGATAAAAAAGAAACATCATCCTTCCATTCATGCCATAAGAGTTATGAGACCTTACAAAGTCTAAATAACCCTCTATAGTGAATTATTTAATCACACAGGCAAGCTTGATCTGCAACTTCATTTCTT
Organism: Rhodnius prolixus; assembly: GCF_049639745.1. Lineage (NCBI taxonomy): Eukaryota > Metazoa > Arthropoda > Insecta > Hemiptera > Reduviidae > Rhodnius > Rhodnius prolixus. Next base: position 3,272,477 of record NW_027411635.1, on the reverse strand, counting down.
TGTTTATTTTGTGCATTGGATGGAAACTGATGAACTAAGTAGTTATTTATTTAAATGAAACAATGAGTTTTATGGCAAGGACAATGTGGCCAAGCGTTGGAATAAGAGCCAAGAGCTGGAATCGTTTTAATACGATACATACTGTTATGTTTTTGTCCTTTTATTAAAAACTTTACCTATAACTAATGACTGCCACTAGTTAATTTAATAAGTGTGGGTTTGATAAATAATAAAACTCGCTAAACTTAAAAGTAGTGATTTGATTTATTAACACATTAACGTTTACTAGCAGCTAACGCTATTCATTACAGTTACCATTTACAACAGTCACAACAGTTTACTGTTACTTACTCACTACGTAACGCCGCAAAACTGTTCCACGACTGACCACTGGTCCGCACTGCACCGAATTGCACTAGTCTCAGCTGCACTAACACAGCTCTACTGACTAACTGACTACCTGCCCAACTGGCTAACTCTGAAGCACTCCGCAACACTGACTCTCTCAAAAACTGTCACTTCCAAACTGTCTCTCCAAGACTGACTTCTCAAAGACTGACTCAAAGCCTGACTAACTAAAATAGAGGAATCTATTTCTGAAATAAAATCCACACCTTCCTATTTGAAAAAATGAAGTTGGTGTCTGTATCTCGCTTCTAGCTAAAACGACCTAATCTTCAAGTAAAAGTAGATTCCAATGACCTGTTTCCAAATGAAGGATTCAAGGAGGATGTTCATTAAAGCAATTGGATCATAAAAAATGTAAAAATAAATATATAAAATGCATAATTAGTTTTCCCCACTCATCCAAAAACACTTCGTAGTCGTAGACTGAGTTGAGAAAATTTAAAGTCAAGGTTCCCACTTCACTGTTATTATTTTGTAAAACTCGTATTGCCGTCCATGCCTCGGGACACATGTGCTCGGCTAACGGTATACGAGGTGTGTTCAAAAAGTAACGGGAATTTTCGTTTTTTGAAAAAAATATTTATTTATTCATCTACATTAATATTGTCGCCTTCAAAGTAGTCCCCTTCGCATACAATACACTTGTGCCAGCGCTTTTTCCAATCCTCGAAACACTTCTGAAACTCGATCTTTGTGATAGCTTTCAGCTCTTTCAGCGATTCGCTTTTAATGTCATCTATGCTTGTAAAACGACAGCCTTTTAATGTTCTCTTTATGTTTGGAAATAGAAAAAAGTCACATGGAGCCATGTCTGGCGAATATGGAGGCTGGGGCATCGTTAAAGTTTTGTTTTTGGCCAAAAATTCACGAACAGGCATGGTGCATTATCGTGGTGCAGAATCCATGAATTTTTTGCCACAAATCCGGGCGTTTTTTTCGGATTGCTTCACGCAAACGGCGTTGAACTTGTAGGTAGTACTCCTTATTGATTGTTTGACCTTGTGGCAAGAATTCATGATGCACTATGCCATTAAAATCGAAGAACACAGTGAGCATAACCTTCACATTCGACCGCACTTGTCGAGCCTTTTTCGGTCTTGGCGATCCAGAATGCCTCCACTGGGACGATTGAGCCTTAGTTTTGACATCATATCCGTAAACCCATGTTTCGTCACCTGTTATAACACGTTTCAGTAGATCTGCATCGTTGTCGACTTCATTGAGTGACTCTTGAGCAACTTCCATTCTCCGCTGTTTTTGTTCGAAATTCAACAATTTTGGAACAAATTTTGCTGCCACACGTTTCATACCCAAAACATCCGAAAAAATATCATGGCATGAGCCAATTGATATGGCAACATCATCAGCGACTTCTCTGATTGTGATTCGGCGATCGTTCATAACCATTTCTTTCACTTTTTTCACGTTTTCATCGGTTGTTGATGTGCTTGGACGTCCAGGTCGTTCGTCATCTTCAACGTTTTCGCGGCCATCTTGGAAACGCTTATACCACTCGTAAATCCTTGTTTTACTCATAGCAGACTCACCTTTGCCTTTATTAACATTTCACACACTTTATTACACTTTATTTCATTTTTTACGCAAAATTTAATACAAATTCTTTGATCCATTTTTTTTAACAAACAAAAATCGCCAAGCTCGAAAAACACGTCTAACCTTAACGGCTGCCACTTAAGAAATTGAATATTACTGAAAATTTTATCGTACTTCAGGGGCATGTGTACCAACATAATAAAAAAAAAAATTTTACAATCAGACTCTCCAAACCCGCGAAATTTAAAAATTCCCGTTACTTTTTGAACACACCTCGTACATACCTCACCTTCTAAAGCCTTGCCATCAGAATGAGTTACATACCTTTTCCGTTGGATAACTGGTCAGCCACAACCTGAAGGACTTGCTGACTTTTTGCGTCAGTAGGCTTTCACAGATGAGCTCTAGTCTGGGCAGCCAGGACAAGGCAAGGTGGCAATTTTGCAGACACACCCAGTCTCCTGATTTCACTGCCTTAGAGATGAGAGCTTCAGCTTTAGGCCCTTGACCTTGGCCCAAAGATACCAAGTGGAACCTTAAAGCAAAATACATATAATTTATTTTCTGCAAGTTATTATAAACTGTTAAATGATTCTATTTGAAAGTGAGTGAATAAAGTTTTATGAAAAAAAATCATGCATGAAAGATTCCGAAGTATCAAAAGTGTGTTTCAGTTCATTATTACATTTTAAGTCAATCAGTTCCATTTAGAGATAATAGACAAATTTTGTGAATTTAGGATGAATCTTACGGCCCAAAAAATTATTTACCACGCTGTGGATTGGCCACATCTGCTCTACACCCTTCCGTCACCAATAAAGCAGACTAAGCATAGTAATCTCTTGATCAGCTGAACATTTCTATGGCATCTAAGCGCTGCTCTGATTACACCGCGGGAACCCTTCACATTCTCATTGTTTTGTGAATGATATGGGGATTACGTTGAGTCGAATGCCAAAACGTTTAATAAGGCATCAGAAAAGTTCATAGTCAAAATACCTTCCTCAGTCCAATGGTAATATCTCTTAGCCACTATTCCAATTTACTTGAAATTATTGCATAATAATATACACTTTAAAATTAGATGCACTCATCAGAAAATAAATTAATCCAGAGCAGCCACCTCTATTTAGTACGTAAAACATTGTTGAGACCCAAATGCATTCTATTTTTGGAAAAAGTAGGATATTAGGTTATGAAATGGTGAAGGCCCTCATATTTGTATATTCTTTTCGATGCCGAAATAATATACAGGGTGTATACGGAGGAGTGGTCAAAACTTCGGGAGGTGATTCAGCAGCTCAAATGCAACAAAAAATATTCTATTCACTTTGGCCCAATTCTCAATAGTGTCTAAGATATTTGCATTTTTAACTTTTCCGTCGATATTCGTGTTTTTCGCCATAAAAACGGTCATTACTTTTCTATCCTTTATTCTACTACAAATCTGCTTATTCCAAACGAAAGAGCATTAAATTTCCTATAAATCTGCTTAACCCAGAGCCTCAAAACGTTTCTTGTAACAATGAAATTTTTACTTTAATGTCTAAAAAATTCGTTCTCGATGATTTCTGTTAAAATTTTCAACTGCATTTTTTCAATGATTAATCAATCAAGGAGTCTCATAATTTCAGAAAAAGTTGCGCATTTAGCTTCAAGATCATACGGATTTTTTTTTGTTTTTAATAAAACCCTACCCCGAACAGAGGGGTGTAAATGCAGAAAACTGGGATTTTGCGTAACCGACTTTTCACTGATATCAAATTATTAATTTACTCGTATGTCAATTTTTGGAGAAGGAACAAATAAAAAAGCAATAAAAAATCATGTATGAAGCAATAATTTTTATTAACTGCAGAGTAATTATAACTGAATATGCCTGTGTCAAGTGCTGTGTGTTTTTCGACCCACTACAGCAGTTCCTTGGCGCGGTTTTTTTTCGACAAAAAATTAAATTTCAGCCTGAAACTGGAGGCATGAGTTTTGATTGGAAAGCCAAGGAATGTATGAGCGAAAGATCAAAAAGTTGGCAGAAAGATGCCTTGAAACAATCTGTGGGCTAGATTTTATAATTTTTTTTTTGGGCTCAAATATTTTCTAATTCAGTAAATCTCAAAATATTTATTAAGTGAACTCAATTTATAAACAATCTGGAACGCAATACTTGCTCTTTCCAACTGAGCGAGATCGTCAGAAATAATATGAAGTCAGAAGTTCACTGCATTACCTGGTATTATAATTCATGGCGTTAGCGAAGAGTAACAGCGAGTGCATAGGGTCCACGCCTGGTGATAAGATGCATATCAGTGCTGACCTCGAATTTGAATCATTGTAAGATTTGCGAAGGTCAAACGCTGGCGGTTTCACGAACTTCAAGCCAATCGTGTCTGTGATGAACTCCACGATCATATGTATTAACTGGTCCGGACGAAATATTCGTACAAGTATTAATTGCTGGAAAGATGTCAAATTGTCTCGCCAAGCGCTTGGCAATTCTTCGGTCGTTGGATTCATACTCGTATAGAATGTTTTCCATTCCTCTATGTTCTGGATGAAGTCATCTCGGAATCCTGTAACAAGGGATTAGAGCTGTAAATATTAGATATGAATATCATACAGTACTTCCTCTTACATTAAGTTATGCCTTAATACCAAATAGATGGCCACAACTTCCGCTTGGTAGACTGCAGCATATTTGCCTAAGCTCTCTCAAAAATGGATTCCAAATTGTTGGCCTCCCATTATAAGATCCCAGCTTCTATACCTTTTGTGGTCTTCTGAAAATCTGACAGAGTCACTCGGTAACGGTGTCCTTCGAGCCCACTCAACTTCCGAAGTTGTGCATCAAGATCATAAGTCATAAAATTATTTGATTTACTTAGCGCTATTGGTGGTCTCCCTTATTTATTATACATAAACTCAAATAATTTTTTTTGTAATTAAAATATAAAATTAGTCTTATAACGTATAGGATCAGTACAATTTTCTTATAAACAGGGAGAGACATCTTCCTGGCTTCATTCTGAATATGTAAATGTAGATGCGCAGTAGTGGCTGATGCAGTAAGATTCAGTAAATGTGTAGGTGAATGACTTACCTCATACATTAGAGACAGAACTGAAGTTCATCTTATCATTACATCTGTTCATTCTACAGTAAGATTATTTGGTATTTAGAAGCAAGGTATAAATTAGTTCCTATAAATATTCTTGGTAGAACTGCACAATGTACTGAATGGGTAAGTAAGAGGCATGTTTAGTGCTACAAGTTCCGAGGATCCCAGAGTTTAAAAAAAATCAGTGAATGGAGCCACAATGGCTGTAAGCAGGCTGCTGAACCAGTAATGTCAAATAGCACCCAATTCGGTGGGTGTCAGATTGCGACAATTCGATGACACCCAACGTATTGTCACAATAATAGTAAAACTAACATGAAAATTAAGTGTATTACTTTCAAAACTGGGCAATTCTGTGGTACGGCATATTTCGTCCCACTTATCTTGTGGCAGCCACTCTGAAGCTGGATTCTCGTAAGGGTTATCCAGCGGGATGCCTCCAGTGATCAAAAAATCCAAATGTTCCTTTTCAATCGTCTTGGTACTCAACAGTAAAGTTGTACATAGAATGAAGGAATAAAGCGTCTTGTCTTTGTCGAACAGCGACCGGCACACGTTTATGTACAGACTGTATACGAACTCCTCCTGGATTTGGACTGGAACAGAATTAATTGCAGAGTAAATGTGCAAAGCATGTGGAGCTTGGAACCTCAGAAAATTGTAGTTTTAGGAGTTGTTTTAATAGAGTATGTTTAAAACTAAATAAAAAAAATGGCAGTTTTATTAACTAACGAAGATCTACATACGAATGACGTTTATAAACACCATCCAATATTAAGTATATACATCGTGTCTCTATTCACATTATGTCTATTTTCAAATAGTAAACAGTGTAAGCTACTTCTTCGATCAGCGATCCCCTCATCGTTGTAAGGAAAAATTGAATACTTTTAATTACAGATTTTGGAAAAAATGACAGGTTTAGTGGGCGCCGTTATGTAACGTTGATGAAGCTACCCAGGAAGTTGTTGAGTTCCATCCAAAATCCAGTACTGGTGCACTTGCTGCAGAACGGGCATGGTCTAAGAACACCGATACTTACCAAAAAAAGTAAGTAATCGCCTATTCTTTTTTTTCCAGGCGGAGCTTAACGTCCAACTACCAATTAGGTGTCGTGGACGGGGACGGAAGCTCATACTTCGCTATGAACAATTTTTCCTAACAAATAAAAAGTAGTCTTACGCGGGATTCGAACTGGGAATCTCCCACTTGCAAAGCCACGCTCTTGACCAATAGACCAACACCGATACTTAACCATCATCATACAAAGAGAAAGGTATGAAGAAAATCTAGGATAGTGGCGCATGGACTACTCACCCAAAGCTTGTAAGAATTTGCTAACTTGACAACACAAAAACTCCGCGTATTTCAAAAAAGTTGTAAATGCGGTTTGAAAAAATCACCAATTAATTTCGGTCAAAATCGCAAAAAGAAAGAAAAAATTACTCTATATGGATTTAATAAAACTTTCTTGGTCGCACACTTCATTCCTAACTAAAGAAAAAGTAAAAGAACATGATGAATTCGATCTTCCTTTTATTTCCATTCCTAAGGTCTAGAGTTGGCTACATCCAACTACCACTTGACTCGATCCATGGCACTCTCTCTTTGCGAGAGAAAATTAATGACCTCACAGAGGCTGAGAAACTGAAGGGTAGACATTTTTTATAGCAAACCCAAGGAATGGTGAGAGCGAGGAATCCAACATCTGGCAGAAAAGTGGCTTACACCTTTCAATCACTATGGGTTGCATTTATAACGGTATAAAATTTACTAAAAATGATATAAATTTGTTTTTTGTTTTATATAAAAATATTCATTATTTCAATACTCTCCTTAAGTAACAAGACATAGGCTAAACTTGTCCGCTGGCTTGCCAGTAGAAAATTAAATCAGTAAATTGAAGAACTTACCATTCCTTGATTTGCGATCATATGACTTAGACGATTGGATGGCCTTCACGTAGATATTGATGAACCAGTTCAGCGAGAACTGATACATAGGATCCACATTTGACAGGTCCGTTATCGTGTAGTAGAGGATAGCCGTGTAACTTGCATTCGGTTTGTACGCCAGACGAATATTCTCGATCATCTCTTGATTCTTGACTGCAGTCATTTGTTTTTGAAATATAGTCGCTGCCAATGTCTGAAAAAAAAGTATACTAACGTGACTATACAAGTACGATAGTTTCGACAGAATGGCAACATTTTAGCTCCCCCTGAATCTTCACAATATCTTTTTACTCTCTAACCTTCGTAAGAGTGGGAGTATTGCGGTAGCTCACATAGCCGACATTTATTTTCACGGCGCAGATTCTTAAAGGCACTGGAATACGATTTTTTTTAAAAAAATCGTCAACTATCATTCTCACTGTGTTGTTTATTGTACCCTTATTGAAGAAGTCTTAACTATTCGAGGGCATTCAGTAAAAAATCGATCTTTAAAAAGGCTATTTTCTAAAACCTATTTTTGTAACATCGCTCTTTCTTTTAACCGATTATCTTCAAATTTAAAATTTTAAAATTCTGGTATTATTATCAGTGAGACAAAGATACTGAGAGACTCGGCGCCAGATGAAATCGTGCATTGTTCTGACGTGACACTTTGTACAGCCTAAGGTTGTGATTTTTTTGAGAAACAAACAGATATTTTCAAGGATAAAAGTTTCCATTAAAAATGATAGGTTTTTTGATGGCTGCAATCACAATATTTCTTCAGAAAAGTCACCCTACGGACTGACGGAATCAGTCAAAAGCCTTGTATCTGACGCGACAATAGTACTACAATAAAACACCAAGTTCAGAGTTTTTCGTGACTTATCTGTCTGGGGTTATTTTGTTAGCACGCATCATATAATTCATGAGTAAAAACAATTTTTCGTGTTAAGACGTTATGAATAAATATTACAGTAAAGGATGCCCCAAGGTATATGGATAACGACTTTTTCTCGGGAACTAAGATAGCTAGAAAAAAACTAAAAAATACGTGTTCCCTTAGTTTTTTTGTAAGAAATCCAAATTTAATTTGTAAATTTTCGGTGCTTCCAGAAGCGAGATACGGGCACCAACTTCATTTTTTCAAATGGGGAGGTGCGGTTTTTATTTCAGAAATAGATTCCTCTATTTTTTTTAAGAAAAATTTACTCGAACGGTTTTTTTCTGTGAGCGATATTTTACAAGTTATGAATGAAAACATGATTCTTATAAGAAATTTCAAAATGATAATATTATAACGGTTTTTTGATTGAATAAGAAGAAAAGTACTATTTTATTATAAATTTTACTCCTCATTAACATAACAGATCATGCTCGAAATGGCCTCCACCATTAGAGATGCAAAGACATGCTCTTTCCTGCCAATTGTCCCTTACTGCCAAAGAAATAGATTCGGCTTAGCCGAGTTACAGGCATCTATTATTCTCTGCTTTAGTTCATCAGGCATGTAAAGAGATATCTCGATAGGAAATTTGATGGGCGTGTTATATGGTCACGGGGGGCGATTCAGTGACAACTATGGACTATTTCCTTTGGGGATACCTGAAAAACAAGTTGATTATTCATAACTTTTTTCTTTCTTTCCTTATTTTTGCTTACCTAAAAGCATTTCTAAATCTAGGTGTATCAGTATCAAGCCGGGATTGCATCTGTAGTTGAACTAAAGCAGAGAATAACAGATACCTGTAACTCGGTTAAAGCCGAATCTATTTCTTTGGCAGTAAGGGACAATTGGCAAGAAAGAGCATGTCTATGCATCTCTAATGGTGGAGGCCATTTCGAGCATGATCTGTAATATATTAATGAGGAGTAAAATTTATAATAAAATAGTACTTTTCTTCTTATTCAATCAAAAAACCGTTATAATATTATAATTTTGAAATTTCTTATAAGAATCATGTTTTCATTCATAACTTCTAAAATATCGCTCACAGAAAAAAACCGTTCAAGTAAATTTTTCTTTAAAAAAAATAGAGGAATCTATTTCTGAAATAAAAACCGCACCTTCCCATTTGAAAAAATGAAGTTGGTGCCTCGTATCCCGTTTCTAGAAGCACCGAAAAAAAACTACAAATTAAATTTGGATTTCTAACAAAAAAAACTAAGGGGACACGTATTTTTTAGTTTTTCTCTAGCTATCTTAGTTTCCGAGGAAAAGTCGTTATCCATATAGCTTGGGACACCCTGTATATCCGAATATAAGTCAATTTCTTAAATATGACCAGAACACAATACTGCTTCATACCAGGAACAATGAACGTAAAAAAATTAGTACCTTTGAATTTTCGAGAATCATAACGGCAGTCTCATTTTCCAGAATGTTGCCTTTTACAGTAGCCAGAGTGACTAGAATGTCGTCTTCCGTCTGCTGAAGGATCTTTTTGTTTTTGGCGCACTCCAGGATCAGTTTCTGCCTCTCTTTTTGCAGTTCCGGTCTATACGGCAAAGAGATACTTAGTTACTTATGCAGCGTAGTTAATATTATACATAGCTACATATTTAACTGAGGCTTTTGCCAACTCTACACTTTGAATAATCGGTTTACCTCTCTTTGGAAACTACAATGCCCAGCAACTGGTCGGTGAGACCCTCCACGCTTAGCGAGAAGTTGATGACAGTGATCTTGCTGAATATCCTGGGCAAGTAGTGCGGGTTCTTCAACTTGGTAGTAATATAGAATTTAAATTTCGGATCGTACTCGACCACTGTTTCGCCCAGTGCGATGTACTCATATCGTCCTGAAATAGCAATACAAAGCAATATTAGTCGTGGCTTATGACTGGCAGCTGTTTAATTCTATGGAACAACAGTCTGACGGAAGTTGCTTGACAAATTATTTTGTTAGAGCAAAGCCTGTTAGATAATGCAAGGCCTGTGTTGTGAAAATACTAAATAATTATTGGCCGTATTGGGACCAGGAGTTCATAGAAAGTCCATTGGTAATGAATTCATAATAATAATGAATGACAGGTCAGCAAAACGCACATAGAATTTTTCTTCAAGAACCTGCTTGCATCAAGTGGGTCCATGGCCTTTTGACCATGATCCATCTATTAACATCAGCTTTCAGTCCGTACATCCTTTCTATTTCTATTACATGTCTCTATTCTTTTGTAAAAATAGTGTCAGAGGAGGTTTTTTTATTTATTTATTTTTTGAATTTAGCAAATACGAGGGTCGTTTGAAAAGTGCGTGCAAAAATAAAAACTACTTAATTTTTTGGGGTAAACCTTTTTTATTTTTCAACATAGTCTCCTTTTAGGCTTATACACTTCGTCCAACGCTGCTCTAGTTTGTTGATCCCTTCCGAATAATAGGATTTGTCCAAGTCTGAAAAATAGCCATTCGTTTCTGCAATCACCTCCTCGTTTGAATAAAATCTTTTTCCCGCCAGCCATTTCTTCATATTGGGGAACAAATAGTAGTCCGAGGGAGCCAAGTCTGGAGAATAGGGGGGATGTGAAACGAGTTGGAACCCTATTTCCATTAATTTTGCGACCACAACTGCTGAGGTGTGAGCTGGTGCGTTGTCTTGATGGAAAAGGACTTTTTTGTGGGCCGATCGTGGGCGTTTTTCTTGCAGCTCGGTTTTCAAACGGTCCAATAACGATGAATAATATGCACCTGTAATAGTTTTACCCTTTTCCAGATAGTCGATGAGGATTATTCCTTGCGAATCCCAAAAGACAGTCGCCATAATCTTTCCGGCCGAAGGAACGGTCTTCGCCTTTTTTAGCGCAGATTCCCCCTTGGTAACCCATTGTTTAGATTGTTCTTTGGTCTCAGGAGTGTAGTGATGTACACATGTTTCATCCACAGTGACGAAACGACGCTTAAAGTCCTGCGGATTCTTCTGGAACAGCTGCAAACCGTCCTTGCAACACTTCACACGATTTCGTTTTTGGTCAAGCGTGAGCAATCGCGGCACCCATCTTGCGGATAGCTTTGTCATGTCCAAATGTTGATGCAAAATATTATGTACCCGTTCATTCGAGATGCCCACAGCACTAGCAATCTTACGCACCGTCACTCTTCTGTCATCCATCACCATATCATGGATTTTATCAATGATTTCTGGAGTAGTAACCTCAACAGGGCGTCCAGAACGTTCAGCGTCACTTGTGCCCATATGGCCACTCCGAAAATTTTGAAACCACTTATAAACTGTTCTAATCGAAGGTGCAGAGTCACCATAATGTTTATCAAGCTTCTCTTTAGTCTCCTGAGGCGTTTTGCCTTTCATAAAGTAGTGTTTAATCAACACACGAAATTCTTTTTCGTCCATTTTTTGAAAATCACTCGACTTCCTCGATTCAAACGAATGCCAAACACAAAGAAATAGACCGATCTGGCTGAAACTTGGTGTGTGTTCTTCCAAGAGATGCTACTAACTAAACATAACCTCGATACGCGCCAGTAGTGCTATCTCTCTGACTTCGCACGGACTTTTCAAACGACCCTCGTATGCTTTGCGTTACGACCTGTTGAGGCTTTAAATTAAATCCCCCATAGTAAAGAGATGGCCAACTACCAGTAAAATCGGACTTGTGCTAGGATTTGATTCGACATTGGCCCATAAAACACAGTATGCAGCATTTAAAAATTTCAATTTAACAATTGTATCTAACCTTGTTTAAAAGTAGATTTAAGGAGTATTGGATTCAAAGGAGCGTCCAAATCTTCGCCAACGTTCTCCAGCAAGACTGGCTTGCCAAACGGCACTGCCTCAGAGATCTTGCGCATATAATTGGGGTCGCTTAAACGGATCACCATTAGCCCGTTTGCTTTTTCCAGTTCCTTAATCCATTTATTGGCCTGTCCCTGCGGGTCTATAAATAACGGCCACCTGCAACAATTCATTAAAAACACATACAATCATTACCTGAATAATGATGATCCAGATCCACGCAGAATGTGGGCGAAATGAGAAGTCCAGAGCAAAAACCTATTCCCTTAATTTTAATATTACCTTCTGCTGTAGTCCATGATGATTGCATTCTCTGTAGAAAATGTATCGGATGGTAACCCTCTAATGTTCCAATCTTCAATTTTGATATCATTTCCCAGCACAGTGACCATGTTGAATATTTGCGAACTCGGAACGTTCAACGAAGTGATCATTGTATGCCATTTGGCCATCATGTCCTTTCTGTATTACAAACAACTACTATTAGCTTCTTACTTCTTAAGCAGCCAGTCACAGAAGAGAACTCTGATGTTATAATCATGAATACTTTACCTGAATCTAATGGATACTGGAGCTAGATATGCAATGATAGCGCTGCTCATTAACGTATCACCGATCAGGTTTTCTGTAGACTTTTGCATAGTCTTAGCTGCTGCCTCCCAACGATCGTGTTCGCCGCCCAGATTTCCTGTAAATATTCCAAGTTAATCAGGAATATATTATCCAGCAATTAGTTGATTCGTGGGACTACTTTTACATTCTCTTTGGTGCGAGAGAGAATTATTCTTATTCTAAAGAAGTATTCGTATAAAATTTTCTTTTATATATTTTCATGCTTAATGACTTTTTGATTCCGTTAGAATAAGTAGTTCAGTAAAACGAACTACATTACATTAGGAAGCTTCTTATAATATTGCAATTGTAGCAAGGGGTTGACCTGAGCATTTACAGATATAACATTTAAAAAAAGAAAAATAGAAGAAAAACAAATAAATTCGCTTTTACAAAATGAATAAACTATTGGATTAATGAAAACAAATTTCACAATTTTTACAGAATTAACTACAAAAATGCATACATTTCACTTTGTATACCGTATGCATTTTAAAACATCTAGCATTGGGTAGATAATTAGGAAATGAATTAAATCGTCTTTATTGTTTCCACATAGCAGGCAGGGTGAATCAGTATTAAACTTATAGACCCTACTGAGGATGCAAAGTTGAAGCTTCTTCTCAGACATTAATCTGAGTTGAGTTGTGTTGTATCTGTGCAAGAGGTAACATCGCTCTGTTTTATTTATTAATTTTTGGAAGTTTTTAAAACTTTTTATAGTTACTATCTTGTTCAGTGTTTTTATGGTGGTTTCCATTTCGGTGTTAAATTTTGTTTTTGCAGAATTTATTACTATATTAAGAAACAATAAGTCATGTAATGGGCAGAGGACAAAGGTTCAGAGTCAAAATTAAACACTGCGAGTGAGCCTGGAGTGGGAGTGCAGCAGAGTCTAGATTCTAGATTGTAATCAGTTTACTGCTATACTTTCTAACTTATCCATGGTTACAGAGAAAATTACTGCGCTTGCAAATCAACAAGTAAATTTAACGAAAACTGTTAGTGATTTTCAAATTACTCTCACTAATTGTGACAAAAAAATTAAATCCAATTCTAAAAATATTACTAAGCTTAGAAATGAAAATATTAGTTTTAAATCCGAAATTGAAAGTCTTAAAATTCAGTCAAATACCTTTTCTCAAAACTTGCATAGTAATACCATAAAAATAACTAATGTTCCGAAGAAGAGGGATGAAGATTTGTTTCAAGTGTTGTCAATTTTGAGACAAGTGTTAGATTATGAATTTTCAAACAATAAGATTGATTATTGTTATCGTCTGAAATCCAGCAAGAATTTAGATTCCCCACCTATTTTAATAAAGTTTGTTGGTAAGGTAGAAAAAGAAATATTATTGAATCAGAAAAAAATGAAAAAAGATTTAATTACAACAGACATTTTTGATTCCTCACAAAAAAAACGTAATATTTTTATAAGTGAATTTATGACGCCTCACACTCTTTATCAAAAAGCGAATCAGTTGAGAATCAGAGGTATTTTAAAATTTGTCTGGTTTAAAAATAACCGACTTTTTGTCAGAATAACTGATACTGCCCCCGCTATTGTAATCAAAGACATCAGTGATATTCAAAAGTTAGATATCTCAGAATCGAGTGAAACTCAGAATTTGGCTTTGAATGAGATTGATTCTGATTCCTTTATTACTTCTAATACTTCAACTCGCTCCTACAAAAGGAAGAATGGGTCCACAAATACTACTCGCACTTTGGACACTTTTTTTTAAAGCCAAAAACTCCGCCAGGAACGGGAAAAGATTGAAGGCAGCTTCTTTCAGACAGAGAAGTGAGGCTACAAGGATTGGGAGAGAAAAAGATTTTGTTTCTAGTGAAAAATTAAAATAGTTTTGTGTCTAATGAAAAGCTAAAGATAAAGCGGTTAGGAAGGCCAACTCTGCAATGGGCTCATAGTTTATTATTTTTTATAAAAATAATTTAAAGTCTTGGGAATCAAAAATGTATCTTTTTGGTGCTCCTATATGAAGCCTTAGATATCTAGAGGATTTGGATGCTGCACAATGCAGATTTATTAAAAGAAACTTAAATGTAAACCAAAATACTCCTCATTTTCTAATAAGATTAGAAACTGAAGTTTTCCATTTAGGCCTGTTTTTTTCTTTTAAATTGACGTTAAATTGGTTGTTAAAAATAGAAAAAATGGACAGATCCAGGTATCCGAAAATCTGTTTTTTAACAATGGAGAGCCTTCACACTGAAAGGATGAATAATAAATTCAACTGGTACTCACAATTACGAACTTTAATCAATAAATTCATTCCATCCTTTGTGTGACCAAATAATTTTTGTAAATCTGATGTAGTCTCAATAGTTGATAGATATAGGACTTTTTTATTTAATAAAGATCTTGTCAGAGCAAAGAATTCTAATTATAGTAGACATTTGCATGCAATAATTCCTAACGAAATAGTGGGCTAACCTTATCTCCTGTTTGACATTTCTCTCAAGTATAAACGCTTATTTGTTCAGCTGAGATTAAATGGCAAACATTTTTCAAAATTTACTATAGACAATGTAAGTTTTAAAATTAGTGGCAAAAATATTTGTAAGCTGTATAACAAAGAGGAGGAAGGTTGACACATGTGGTTTGTCCTGTATTTTCAGAGGCAAGAGGACACTTTTGTAGGGAAGTCTTTGACGGCCAGCTTAGCATGGAGAGAGTCGTTACTAATCAGAAAAAACAACCTTCTCCAGATGTATAAGTACATGAAGTTTTCCTTAAAATTAAGAGAATTTTTATTGTTATTTTCTTATTCTATTTTTGAGAATCTATGTATACTTTTAGTAATATAGTATCTACGTATATTAGTAGTTATAGTAGTGGTAATTATAGTATCTATTATTATCTTTAGTATCTATATTTCTGGTAGTATTTGTTTGTTTTTTTTAGTACTAAATTCATTATTAGTGGTAGTATGTGTTTTTTTGTTTTTAAAAATATGATTTTGTTATAAAAGTAGTAATAATTGCCTATTTTTTCAGGCGGGCTTTACGTCCAACTACCAATTAGGTGTCGTGGACGGAGGTGACTAGCAAACATACTTTACTATAAATTTCTTTTATTAACTATTAAATAAAATCCAAGGCCTAAGACCGGGAATCAAACCCAGTACCACAATACATATTAGATTTACAGGTCTCGCCACTAACCGCTTCTCGGCCTTTTGGCTAAGATCAAAGTGTAGTATGATTTTGTTATAGTAAGATGTATTATTATTTTTTCTTGTCTTTATAAAACGGAATACATTTGGCATTTTATTTTTTAAAGAAAGATTTTCACTTATATTCTTTGTATTTTTAATTGTTTTTAAAAAAAATCTATCTTTGTTTCAATTGCAATGTTTAAGAGAAAGTTATCATTTATCAATTATGTTAAAAGTGTAAGTTAATTTTATCTTTTGTCAACACAACTCTACTGAAACGTCGTATTGTCTAATACAATAAAAAAAATACATTAATCTTAGTTGACCGGCAATTCTGATCATATCAATGTGACATTTAAAGTGAACATAATGTACACCCAATCCAAAGTTGCTAATATTTCTGATAGTGTCAGATTTGGCGTATAACAGGGATTCAACATTCTTACTAATAAGATTGTTGTTAAATCTTGCCATGATATCAGACAGTTTTTCACAGACATCGTCGGAACAAATAATCTCAAACTGTTTTCGCAAATCAGTGGTCCAGTTAAAAGGGATGCTAAAGCTAGCAATGTTGTCAATCAACGCGGCGTAACAGATACGTGGAAATCTATTTATATTATAATATATAACTCATTGGGCTACACGGCTACAGTATAAGTATGGCATATTTATGCAGTTCAAAGTCATATCATATCTTATAAATTTTATTTAAAACATCTCAGGAAGATTCATTTTAAGCCACCACTTCAGAGGGGTAAATGGATCTATTACCTGTTAATTATTTAGGATTATTTCACAAACAAACTTACCCACCAATGAGACTGCAAAATTTCAACCGATCAGGTGAGTGTTTCTGAGGTTATACTACAGTATATTTCAATTTGGTGGTGTAATGCCGAATTTTAAACAAAAGTAGATTAAAATTGATAAAATAAATACAAATGAGCGTTCGTAAAATCAATCCGAAGGTCTTCGTTGTACGTTGTTTAATGCCTACGTTGTATGTTTCAAGCCACTCTGGGCACGTTTTTCAACAGCATAATTAAGTGCTACTCTTACCGATAATAATGCGAGCGGTCTCCAGCTTTAAGGAACAAAACTTGATGTCGTCCTCTAGCACCTTCTTGCGCATGTTGGCCTCATCCAGCTCTGCATTTAGCCGGGCCAGTCGTTCCTGCAGACGAGCCAGTTCAGCTCTTTTCTCATTCAGTAGTTTTATTGTAGCTGCATATGCCTTTTCTGCTTCGTTCAGCTTAGCTTTCTTAGGTGCAACCATCTGAAAAATGGCGCCTTACATTAGTTCTCGATCTAAGTTATTATTAAAAAATTTTCGTTTTTTTTTAGAACACTCAAAAATTTTACTATTACTAAATAGTAGCGCACATACTTTGACCACTTTGTCGTACTTGTCCATAGCGATCACCCACTTGCACAAACCCTCAGCCGCACTAGATGCTTTGGCTACAATCTTAGGATGGAAATCCTTGTGCGGTAAGTAGAACCGTCTAATAGTATCCATTATAAAAGGTGGTATATTGTCTTTGTCGTAATCCTTCAGACTTTGTAGAAATGCCATATCGCCCAACATCCTCTTACTCGGTCCCCAGTAGTCATTTATCTGAAAATCAGTTTAGCTTTAATAACTAGGTTGTAGCAATTGTATGTGTAATTATTTATTTTTTTTCCCCGGCACATCGACTTCTACAGTCATTAGCGCCATGTGTAATTATTATTATTAAATTAAATTAATTAATTAATTTTAATCCCTGCTCTGTTTATCAGCTAAATTTACAACTTTTTCAGTAGCAACACCTTTCAATTTCAATTTGGGGAGGCGAAGTTTATGTTGATAACTGCTTATGAAAAAAATCTTAATGATTTGAAAAAATTCGCGTCACTAAAGAAGGGCCACAAATGCCTCTTTCACATTTAAAGAAATGTATTTATAAATACAATTATAAATTTATAAAAGAAAAGTATTTATAAATATGCATATCTATATGCGAGCCTCTTTTAAGATTGATTTGTGTGTACATTGACTAGAGATCACACACACAATAAACAAATAATACATTGACTAGAATTACTATGCTAGGTGTTGAAATTTGAAATAGCTTCAGTGCCTTTTTCAGATCACTTACCAGTTTAATTAAAGTTAACAAAACATGTAATTGTACAAAGTTTATTTAATATTATTTGCTATAAAGACAATGCAGTTGGAATCATTTTAATGGCCATTTTACTTTCAAAGTTATGAATAATTAAAGAAGCTGTGTTTAAAAAAGAAAATATTAAGGAAAATATACATTTTTGAAAAATTTCATTTAATTAACATTGAAATCACTTCATTTTTTATGTGTTTCGTACATAATTTAAAAAACAAATAATTTTGGTTACTGAAACTTCTAAATTATGGAATATTTTGCATTAATTGTGAAATTTGAAATTAATTTACTATCAATCAATCAATTTCAAATTATAACAATAAATGCAAAATATTCCTTAATTTAGAAGTTTCAGTAACCAAAATTATTTGTTTTTTAAATTCTGTACGAAACACATTAAAAATGAAGTGATTTTAACGTTAATTAATAGAATTTTTTTCAAAAATGTATACTGAAAGATACAAAACATTTAATAAGGATTTTTTAATGAAAAAACGCAAAACAAAAATCTTTTGATCAATGGTATCGACCTCTAAATATTAATCGATTTCGCTCTATTTCGAACGAAACTTTTTGTTTTTAAATGAACTTTGATTTTCCGCCCGGCGCTCTTTAAAATTTAAAAGTCAACATTTTTTGAAACACCCTACTGCACACTCACAATAAGTACAATAATGGCCAAGGAAATTGATACCGATATTGCCTATCATTCAAGTTTTCCTTTAATAAAACTGCAATCCGGTAATAGTAGAGTTACAAGTACTGCTAAAACACGAGAAAAATACTACTCACCCTCCTGCCCGGGTTTCGCGGATCTGGTATCCGGTCTGGTTTGATATCTTTCATGACGCAGATGGCCGCCATCACTAACTTGATCGCTGCTGGTGGATTCTTCATGGATTTAACTAAAGTTATATCATTTGGCTTCAAGGTATTCAGTGCAGCAATTGCATCTAAAATGATGGAATATAATCATATTAACGTGAAGATAAAGCGAGCACTTGTAGTGTGTGAATTAAAACTATCAAGTACATTGCGATCTTTTCCCATTTTTTGTAAAAATTCAAAATTAATTGTCTAAAATTTTACCTTCCAAAATTGGTATCGCCTTAGCTAAATCCTGTTCGCATTCAATTTTCAAAGCATTAGACTCTTCAGCTTTCAAATTCGCTAGCTTTTCATCTGCGCGCATAGTCGCCGCAGTTTGATCAACTACAGCTTTCTCCGCCTCGACTGTCGCCAACCGCTTGAGTGATTCATCTACAGCTGTTTTTAATTTCGGCCTCAGTTCTTCCAAATCTGTTTGCATAATCGTGACCTGAAGAAGACGAAATCAAAGAATGTGCAATATCATAAGCTAATTTTAAAATTGGCTAGGCAAGACATAGTTTAGCGCTTTACAAACTTTTTGAATCATACTACACATATCTCACACTTCTTCCTATATAAAGTGTTATAGATTAAACATAGACATATTTAAGAAGTACGAGAGTTACTGAAAGACAACCTTTTTCACATACGAGTACTTGTACAAGTACTATATCCACAAGTACAAGTTACACTAATGATTGTTACAGGTTTATTAACCATTTTAGGAAAGTTAAAGAAACATTATTAGTCAGACAAAGGAGCTTGTTTGCTTTCAACAGTTTATCGAAGCTTCGCATCAAAGTCCCCCGCAAATAAGTTGTTAAAGGAACACTCGCAAGCTAACTACCAATATTCCTTCTTCATGAAGCTCCAAAATTCGGACAATCTTACAGGAAGAGACTCAGTATTAGTGTAAGAAACATATTGAAGGGCTAGTGTTGAATGGATTTCAGATGATTGATTCTATGGATGTGAACTCAGAAGCAGATATACTTGAGTGTGCATCCCTTTTGTGTATTAACAGCTCCCTGTTAATGGTTGTAAAAGAGTACTTTATGCGATTGAAGATAACACTTTAACTTTACTTCCCTCTATCTGTGAACTTGTTTTTATTGATATAGCGAGAACCTTATTTTTTGTTTTGAATTCTTAAAAATTAAGAGCAACTCCAGTTTGAATAGCTCAGAATTAGTTGAACTAGCTCTTTTGATCGGCTCGCCAGAGTTTAAGTCAAGACTGCTACATTATCTGGTGACGAGTAAACACTGCCCTATGTTCACCAAATAGGCTGCCCAATCACCACACATGTTCACTTTCATTAATTGTTAAGCATGTTGCCTTGGTAAAATACCCATGCTCCTAAAGTCTGTACTAATATCAACTGCCCTTAACGGTGCAGCTCCAGCTTTATGTTCAGCTTAATGGTCTAACTGCCTCCTGACAAGTATTAGCTGCTAAAAGGTATTTTGCATTGCGTAGGGTATATTCTGTAAAGATAATAGGTTACCTGATCAGCTGCAAATTCTAACTTCTCCAAACCGACCTGATATCGTTTGATGAGAATTGCCAATTTATCTTCTTCTTGCTTCAACAACTGCTGGTAGAGTTTGTTTAGTTCTAGATACGAGGCTGGCGTAATGTATATCCTTCTTGAAGTTCTGTCGAAAAATTTTGTGGCAAGATCTCTGCAAACACAGCCAGTACGCACACGATTAGAATACTGGCTTATAAGGATCTATTATTGAATTACTTTTGCTAACTGAAAAAACCGTACAAGTTAAGAAAAGCATTAAGCTATGCAGATTCAAGAACATCAACCGCCAACATTATCAAAGAAATTTATAAATACTAAAAGCTTCAAATAAAACTTTTCAAGCATCTCTTAAGAATTCATCACCAGCTATGTATTACTGCAAAGCTGCTGTATTTTGCTGAAACTTGTTTTAAATATTTCCAGATTTATGTAAAACAAATGCCCAAAAAGTGCGAAAAATTGAATATTAAAATTGCCAAACATAGAATACTTGTATAACCTTCAAATGTGCCGACGCCCGAGTGATTGTGAATTGAAGAAGAAAACGGAAAGTGAAGTCTCAGTATCAACGTGAGAAAAACACTGTGTATGGCTACACTTAAGGCAGACTCAGTAACTATTTAGAAATGGACCTAAAAAAGTTTACTTCAATTCCTTTTAATAAAAGGGAAGAATTTGATAGTAGTCTCACCAATGGTAAGAAGAAAAAATACAAAATATTATATTAATAACCAATGGATCAGAGAACCTGTGCTCAGAAGAAGCCCAAAAGCAGTCTCAGGCATCTCTGCATGTCTTGTGCAAATGCCCAATCGGACGAATCTTTACTCTGGCAATGTCCTCGCTAACACTGAGGACATGGACCGATAGTTCTTCCCTAATTCCAAAAGCTTTAATACAAACAAGTCCCCTCGTGTGCAAAGTGGTTAGAATAGATAGAATAGAATAGAAAAGAAATTTATTATTCTGGGACAATTGTCCCCTAAGAATAAACACAGGTACAAATAGAGGCCTTAACAGTTTGGCTTGTGTTTAAAAGAAAATAAATAAATAAATAAGTATTTACAAAAAGTGAAAATAAAAATAACAGCAGAAATTAAGGAAATAAATTAAAACAATTAGAATTTCGGAGGAAGCTGGATAGAAATGAGATAACTGAATAGACGGGATTTAAAGATAGAAAGGGTAGGAGCATGGCGGACAGATGATGGTAAGGAGTTCCAGAGAGAGGTAGCACATATTAGGAAGGATTTGTCAAAGGATGAGGTACGGTGAGAAGGAATATAGAGATCGGATGAGCGAGATCTGGTATTACGGGAATGTATCGAGGATTTAAACTTAAGGAGTCGAAAAATATAGGAAGGCCTCTGAGACTGGATGACTTGATAAAGGAAAGAAGCCAAAAGATATTGGCGGCGATAGACAGGAAAAAGCCACTTCAACTCATCGTAGCATTGCGAAATGCGAGAGTCTGTGGAAATGCTGAAAATAAATCTTATAAAGCAGTCCATGAGAGGCGCTTGAGCTTAGCTTCAATATCACCAGAAAGACCGGCCATACACCGAGCAACCATAGTCGAAATGGGGGAATATAAGAGAGAAAACTAGGAGTTGCCGGGTCTTAATTGGAAAAAGGTGACGGGAACTATTAAACTGTTACGTAATAAAAGAAATTTACTAACCTTGAATCCATGTGGAATACTTTACAGGCAGTCATGACGGAATACTGCAGCTTCTCCGGAATTAAATCCACTAGATGTACCATGGCCACTCTCTCTAGTGCTTCCTCGGGCCAACTCTGCGCAAGATTAGGCTCATAAAAATCTTCCAGTAGTCTCAAAGTTGGCAGAAGTCCTAACTATTACTATTACTCTGTTTCAAGTAATTTATTCTAGTTAAAACAGTACAGCGTGTATTTATGTGAAAACCAAGGCCAAGATATCCTTGATCAGAATAGTGTTTCATAAAAAGTACTAGAGTTTCAAAAATTTAATAGAGGCGATGCGATCTTAGAATGAAAGTTTAAGAGCAAACTTAATGGGAATTTGATGAGACTTTACGGGGAGCTGTGAGAAATATCCAAACAATAGTATATTATACTTGCTGTAGAACTGGCCATGTCCAAAGACACCGAGGAGCAGCAGAATGGGTACTTCTCAGCTTCTCCCATCCTCAAAAACAAACCTTGTGACTTATTATGTTTATATAAAAAAACAGTGACATAAAATGATTTGTGCTAGAGGGACAAAGCAGTTTGAGATAAAATAGAGATATTGCGTCTTCTCTGCGATTATGAAGGAGTAATCCGTAACGAAATCGTTGCTGATGAATTTCCTTGTATTGTGAACTTTTCTTGATAACAATAGGTAAATAGCTAGGTAAGCCGAATGCCCCGGCATTATCTTAGCTGTGGCAAACGAGTTTTGGTCCACCAATAAAACACTCTATCATACACTTCCCATAAGTCCAAAGCAAAATTTGAACTTGGTTACAATGAACTTCTTTTTCACCTACCCTGTAAACCAGACTTAGCTATAACAGATTACTATTTATTTTCAATAAATGAAACATTGTCATTGGGATAGAAATTTTAATAACTTCACTGAATTTTTGACTGGAGTATAGAAATATTTATTACAAAGCCAAGAAATGGTATGAGGGACGGCTCCAGTAGTTTGCAGCAAGATGCATCACAACAGTAAATTAAAATGGACTATGTTTTCAATGTTTAATGATAACTACTAAATACTGCAATAGGTATCACTCTGCATTGCATTGCATCTTGCAATAAAATACTCTCTCTATCAGATACAATAGAAGAACGAGCTGAGGTTTCACCCTCAATTTGAGAAAAGAATACACTAGTCATTTCGCTTCTTAAATGCTTGTGCAATCGTCCCTTCTCGTGACAAGAACAAACACTACTCTAATTAGCACAATAGGCTATTTGGCAGTTTCCAAAACATGTTCTTCAACTACTAAATACTAACTTGAGCTACGAAATACTACTACAATACATGCGGTTTGACTAACCTCGTACCAGTCGATAGTACAACAGTTTACTAGCGATGGAAACATTCGCACACGATTGCGGAAAGAAGAGCCTGTTGAGCTTAAACTTAATACAATATGCAAGTTCATTTTGTTTCTGCTTATAAACATATTAAAAAATTGCATCGGGTTGATCTCCACCTTAAGTTTCACCGATTTAGTTGACTGGCGAAACATCTACAACAGAAAATTTTTAAAACATGATTTAATTAAGCAAGCTGAAATTAAAACCAGTACGGTCTCTTTGGGTCTGTAAAAAGTAGACGCGGTATAATTCCATCCTTGAGCAATGCAAAGATTCGATAAGTTCTGTGCAGGATAGAAAGAACTAGCTGGAAGAGCAGAGATAACCTACATAGAACTTTGTCAGATCCTGAGATTAATTTAGAAAATAACTTAGCTGATAAGAGCTAACAATACGATCAAAGGATTGCAAGGCGCTATTTGAATAGGGCATAATCGCAGACAATACACCAGGTTTGTACCTCAAGGACTTCTTCTAATTCATCGATATCAAATAGATTGGGAACTTCACCAGAATTCAAGAGTGCGTCTATGTCTTGGAGGAAAGCCTCCTCCTTGATTTGGCTCTCCGTGCACAAGAACACCATGTCTCTGTTCCTGCCGCCGGCCTCCCGGATTACCGTCTTCAGATCGCGTCTCCAGTCAGTAATTCCTGAAAACAACACATAACAACTCAAACAACTTTTTCACCACTCAATGTACAAAGTTATAATTATTGTAGGACTGTAGGCTGCGAGCAAGTTTCATCAACATCCCAAGCTCTTCTGGACCCAACACAACACACCACAATAGTACAAGAAAGCAGTTCCTATTTAAATAATCCAAGATTTCTAGAGTACCGTATAAAACCGACATTAACCTCAAAGGAAAATAGTCTAAGCTCCTTCACAGTTTGCAGAACATTTAATCCTAATCATCAATAGGGGCACGGGGCACCATGCAGTGAAACTGTCCACACCTGTTTTATTAATGACCACAGTCTTCGTGCTTTGAAAACCACTGTCCTACTGTCTCTGTCAATATTTGCAATGACTGAAAAAAGGTGGATTGCCCTTACCATAGTTATTAGATATTTCCGGCTTGAAGACGCCTTGGGAGTAGATATCGGCAGCCAGATATGTCAAAGATTGGCGCCCAGTACCGTTCACGCCCACCAACAAAGCACAGCCACTAGGAGTGGACAGAATTCTGCTAAGTCGTGATAGATGTTCCAATGCATTTCTGAAAAATAATAATAATAGTAAGACTATTGCTAATAATAATATTAATGCTAATAATAATAACGAAAAACTTCTGGTATATTCACACACCCTTCTTTCACTAAAATGATTGCCAATATTGTTTTCCGGAGATAAAAGGCTTAAGAGATTGTACTGCATTCCAGCAGTAAATGCAAGACTACAAAAATAAAAGCTCCCAAATTAAAAACTAACTTATAATCCTTTTCTCAATCAATAAATCTTATAAATAAAAGTGTTGGGCATATAAATGGGTTTACAGTAAGTAAATTAAAAGAAAATTTTAGATGGAACCCTTTTTGAGAACATTCAAAAACAATTTTTTTCATTTAATTGAAATTTAGTTACTGCTGGCCAGCTAATGTAACCATCAGCAAGATAATAATATTGACTTTCAATGTTATGGAAGAATAAAACAACCCAGTGGTGAAACATCCTACTATTACACTGTACACACTTCAAAATCGCTCTGACACTGCCTGGGCCTGAATCACACTGAAGGATTGAGTATTCTGAATTTTGTATGTCAGCTTTTTTAATGGATTAAACTTTTCAAAAACTTGCAAGTTATGGGCACGTTTACTGAAATTTATCAATTAAACGAGTTGATGGTGGCTAATATTACTGCGACAGTAGAAATTCTCTGTACTCTTCTGATTTAAAGAGGATGAAAACCTAAAAGATACTTTCTACCTTGAACACCATGAGTCTCTAATGTTACAGAATATAATGGCATGCAGTATATGACGCATTCAATGGAGACTGTGTCATTACCAGATGTTGTTAGAGTAGAAAGAGATCTTACTTTAATAGGTTTGAGGTCTTATTTAGTTTTACTTTACCTGAACAGCACAATATTGAGTTTTGCTCTATGAGTTGAATTGTACTCCTCCAGTGCGTTTGTTGCCAGATCTTCAAACACAGAAAACGAAGCCAACTCTTCGTACTTTCGATGTTCTGTGTTCTCCTTGTCTGTAGCGTTGGTGAATATTAAATTACGCAATCCTTCTTCAGTTATCGGCTGTAATCATATGATTCTAGCATTAATTCGAAGAGAAAATCCAAGTAGATATATATGTAAGTATAGAAACTGGCAGTAGAGCTAAATCCAGAGTGACTTAAATATTTTATTTTTTTAAAAAATCAACTCCTGACGACATTAGCACCAAAATATCTATTTTAATTCCCTTTAGCACTAATTCTTATGCATCGACTGTTCTTCGGGAGTTGTTTGGTTCCATAATATACCACTCTTTAACTTTAGAAGCAGTCTTCTAGAAATGTATTGTATATTTTATCTTGTTGAATCGCCTGCCTTAATCGGGAGCCATCGATTTGAACAATGATAATCTGATGATGCCAGATCGGGGTCTGTATGCAAGTAATCAAGTTCCAATAAGTTCTTCAAATTTTCTGCTGAATCAATTTCGATGTAAGAAGTCATGCATTATCGTAGTGGTGGAGCCCTTGTTTTCGATTTACTTTCGGGTATATCCAAGAAGCACTCATACGTTCCAGATGTACACAATACATTTAGGAACCAACTATTTGGCTCATCTAGAATAAATTCATAAAGGATAATTCATTCATAGTTCCAACAAAACACATCTTTATTTTGGGGTAAAAATACTTAGAAGTCATTTGTCATATGTATGATACACTTTTATTTTAAGATTTGAACATGATTTATTATTTCTAAATTACTTTACATGTCCACAAAAAATTAACTCTGATGTAATAGATAACAGATGAAATTCTATTTTTACATTGAAGTAGAGTGAGTGAACCAAAGCCGAAAATACCGTAATTAACATCCTGGCAGACAGTCATTCGGCGTACTTCATATTTGAAGCGTCCGCAAAATCTATCGAGTACTTAACGAGATATTTGATGTTAAAGATTTCACTAAGATTTCAAACGAAATCAAAATTTAACTATAAATATCTCGTTTCCTACTCGACAGATTTTTACGAAATTTTATACTTTGATAGACAAAAGTTGTCTTCATATACAGATAAAATATAAACAAAATCTATCGAGTAATTTTCGAGATATTTGATGTTAAAGCTTTCACTGTTTCAAACGAAACACAAATTTAACTCTAAATATCTCGTTCCCTACTCGACAGATTTTTACGAAATTTTAGACAATTATAGACAAAAGTAGTCTTCATATACAGATAAAATATAAACAAAATCTATCGAGTAGTTTTCGAGATATTTCATGTTAAAGCTTTCACTGTTTCAAACGAAACAAAAATTTAACTCTAAATATCCCGTTTCCTACTCGACAGATTTTTACGAAATTTTATACTTTTATAGACAAAAGTTGTCTTCATATACAGGTAAAATATAAACAAAATCGATCGAGTAGTTTTCGAGATATTTGATGTTAAAGATTTCATTTTTTCAAACGAAACAAAAATTTAACTATAAATATCTCGTTTCCTAATCGACAGATTTTTACGAAATTTTATACAATTATAGAAAAAAGTTGTCTTCATATACAGATAAAATATAAAAAAAATCTATCGAGTAGTTTTCGAGATATTTGATGTTAAAGCTTTCACTGTTTCAAACGAAACACAAATTTAACTCTAAATATCTCGTTCCCTACTCGACAGATTTTTACGAAATTTTAGACAATTATAGACAAAAGTAGTCTTCATATACAGATAAAATATAAACAAAATCTATCGAGTAGTTTTCGAGATATTTGATGTTAAAGCTTTCACTGTTTCAAACGAAACAAAAATTTAACTCTAAATATCCCGTTTCCTACTCGACAGATTTTTACGAAATTTTATACTTTTATAGACAAAAGTTGTCTTCATATACAGGTAAAATATAAACAAAATCGATCGAGTAGTTTTCGAGATATTTGATGTTAAAGATTTCATTTTTTCAAACGAAACAAAAATTTAACTATAAATATCTCGTTTCCTAATCGACAGATTTTTACGAAATTTTATACAATTATAGAAAAAAGTTGTCTTCATATACAGATAAAATATAAAAAAAATCTATCGAGTAGTTTTCGAGATATTTGATGTTAAAGCTTTCACTGTTTCAAACGAAACAAAAATTTAACTATAAATATCTCGTTTCCTACTCGACAGATTTTTACGAAATTTTATACTTTGATAGACAAAAGTTGTCTTCATATACAGATAAAATATAAACAAAATCTATCGAGTAATTTTCGAGATATTTGATGTTAAAGCTTTCACTGTTTCAAACGAAACACAAATTTAACTCTAAATATCTCGTTCCCTACTCGACAGATTTTTACGAAATTTTATACAATTATAGAAAAAAGTAGTCTTCATATACAGATAAAATATAAACAAAATCTATCGAGTAGTTTTCGAGATATTTGATGTTAAAGCTTTCACTGTTTCAAACGAAACAAAAATTTAACTCTAAATATCCCGTTTCCTACTCGACAGATTTTTACGAAATTTTATACTTTTATAGACAAAAGTTGTCTTCATATACAGGTAAAATATAAACAAAATCGATCGAGTAGTTTTCGAGATATTTGATGTTAAAGATTTCATTTTTTCAAACGAAACAAAAATTTAACTATAAATATCTCGTTTCCTAATCGACAGATTTTTACGAAATTTTATACAATTATAGAAAAAAGTTGTCTTCATATACAGATAAAATATAAAAAAAATCTATCGAGTAGTTTTCGAGATATTTGATGTTAAAGCTTTCACTGTTTCAAACGAAACACAAATTTAACTCTAAATATCTCGTTCCCTACTCGACAGATTTTTACGAAATTTTAGACAATTATAGACAAAAGTAGTCTTCATATACAGATAAAATATAAACAAAATCTATCGAGTAGTTTTCGAGATATTTGATGTTAAAGCTTTCACTGTTTCAAACGAAACAAAAATTTAACTCTAAATATCCCGTTTCCTACTCGACAGATTTTTACGAAATTTTATACTTTTATAGACAAAAGTTGTCTTCATATACAGGTAAAATATAAACAAAATCGATCGAGTAGTTTTCGAGATATTTGATGTTAAAGATTTCATTTTTTCAAACGAAACAAAAATTTAACTATAAATATCTCGTTTCCTAATCGACAGATTTTTACGAAATTTTATACAATTATAGAAAAAAGTTGTCTTCATATACAGATAAAATATAAAAAAAATCTATCGAGTAGTTTTCGAGATATTTGATGTTAAAGCTTTCACTGTTTCAAACGAAACAAAAATTTAACTATAAATATCTCGTTTCCTACTCGACAGATTTTTACGAAATTTTATACTTTGATAGACAAAAGTTGTCTTCATATACAGATAAAATATAAACAAAATCTATCGAGTAATTTTCGAGATATTTGATGTTAAAGCTTTCACTGTTTCAAACGAAACACAAATTTAACTCTAAATATCTCGTTCCCTACTCGACAGATTTTTACGAAATTTTATACAATTATAGAAAAAAGTAGTCTTCATATACAGATAAAATATAAACAAAATCTATCGAGTAGTTTTCGAGATATTTGATGTTAAAGCTTTCACTGTTTCAAACGAAACAAAAATTTAACTCTAAATATCCCGTTTCCTACTCGACAGATTTTTACGAAATTTTATACTTTTATAGACAAAAGTTGTCTTCATATACAGGTAAAATATAAACAAAATCGATCGAGTAGTTTTCGAGATATTTGATGTTAAAGATTTCATTTTTTCAAACGAAACAAAAATTTAACTATAAATATCTCGTTTCCTAATCGACAGATTTTTACGAAATTTTATACAATTATAGAAAAAAGTTGTCTTCATATACAGATAAAATATAAAAAAAATCTATCGAGTAGTTTTCGAGATATTTGATGTTAAAGCTTTCACTGTTTCAAACGAAACACAAATTTAACTCTAAATATCTCGTTCCCTACTCGACAGATTTTTACGAAATTTTAGACAATTATAGACAAAAGTAGTCTTCATATACAGATAAAATATAAACAAAATCTATCGAGTAGTTTTCGAGATATTTGATGTTAAAGCTTTCACTGTTTCAAACGAAACAAAAATTTAACTCTAAATATCCCGTTTCCTACTCGACAGATTTTTACGAAATTTTATACTTTTATAGACAAAAGTTGTCTTCATATACAGGTAAAATATAAACAAAATCGATCGAGTAGTTTTCGAGATATTTGATGTTAAAGATTTCATTTTTTCAAACGAAACAAAAATTTAACTATAAATATCTCGTTTCCTAATCGACAGATTTTTACGAAATTTTATACAATTATAGAAAAAAGTTGTCTTCATATACAGATAAAATATAAAAAAAATCTATCGAGTAGTTTTCGAGATATTTGATGTTAAAGCTTTCACTGTTTCAAACGAAACACAAATTTAACTCTAAATATCTCGTTCCCTACTCGACAGATTTTTACGAAATTTTAGACAATTATAGACAAAAGTAGTCTTCATATACAGATAAAATATAAACAAAATCTATCGAGTAGTTTTCGAGATATTTCATGTTAAAGCTTTCACTGTTTCAAACGAA
Source organism: Rhodnius prolixus (assembly GCF_049639745.1). Classification (NCBI taxonomy): domain Eukaryota; kingdom Metazoa; phylum Arthropoda; class Insecta; order Hemiptera; family Reduviidae; genus Rhodnius; species Rhodnius prolixus. The sequence goes on along the minus strand of NW_027411635.1, from coordinate 3,242,489 downwards.
ACAAAAATTTAACTCTAAATATCCCGTTTCCTACTCGACAGATTTTTACGAAATTTTATACTTTTATAGACAAAAGTTGTCTTCATATACAGGTAAAATATAAACAAAATCGATCGAGTAGTTTTCGAGATATTTGATGTTAAAGATTTCATTTTTTCAAACGAAACAAAAATTTAACTATAAATATCTCGTTTCCTAATCGACAGATTTTTACGAAATTTTATACAATTATAGAAAAAAGTTGTCTTCATATACAGATAAAATATAAAAAAAATCTATCGAGTAGTTTTCGAGATATTTGATGTTAAAGCTTTCACTGTTTCAAACGAAACAAAAATTTAACTATAAATATCTCGTTTCCTACTCGACAGATTTTTACGAAATTTTATACTTTGATAGACAAAAGTTGTCTTCATATACAGATAAAATATAAACAAAATCTATCGAGTAATTTTCGAGATATTTGATGTTAAAGCTTTCACTGTTTCAAACGAAACACAAATTTAACTCTAAATATCTCGTTCCCTACTCGACAGATTTTTACGAAATTTTAGACAATTATAGACAAAAGTAGTCTTCATATACAGATAAAATATAAACAAAATCTATCGAGTAGTTTTCGAGATATTTCATGTTAAAGCTTTCACTGTTTCAAACGAAACAAAAATTTAACTCTAAATATCCCGTTTCCTACTCGACAGATTTTTACGAAATTTTATACTTTTATAGACAAAAGTTGTCTTCATATACAGGTAAAATATAAACAAAATCGATCGAGTAGTTTTCGAGATATTTGATGTTAAAGATTTCATTTTTTCAAACGAAACAAAAATTTAACTATAAATATCTCGTTTCCTAATCGACAGATTTTTACGAAATTTTATACAATTATAGAAAAATGTTGTCTTCATATACAGATAAAATATAAAAAAAATCTATCGAGTAGTTTTCGAGATATTTGATGTTAAAGCTTTCACTGTTTCAAACGAAACAAAAATTTAACTATAAATATCTCGTTTCCTACTCGACAGATTTTTCCAACGGTAGCTGGATAGCGAAAGGAAACTTGTTACCGAAAAATGGTCATAGATGGCAGGAACTGCCGCATTATTATAAATTTGGAGTGACCCTTGGACTGCAAGAGCGATATACTGTTTACCGCTAACATTTAAAAAAAAAATAAGAGATTCATTCCTTCCCGTATGCTCGGCCTGGCCAGTGCCTTGGATATCGTTATCACTGTGAATCTTGTTTTTTGTTATTATTATTTTGTATTTAGTATAATAATTCTTTTTTGTATACTTTCCATTTTACATTGCTTTAGTTTAGAACATACTTACCATTTTTCTGTAATAAATCTCTCAATCTTTTCTGTAAAAATCTTTCCTTAAATAAAGGTATTCTTTTGTTTGTTCAATTACAGCACCAGAGAGAATATTATTTTGCTCACTGTCGCCCCGGGTGATTGTCTACAGGACCCTCCCTCATCTCTTGAGAGAGCGATCCCTCCAGAGGCGCCCTTAAGGGTATTTTTCTGTTTGGGGCTGAATAGGGATATCGCCTCTGATAGCTCCGGCTATCTGGCGCCCGCAAGAATACCGTCCCTTAAGGAAGAGGGTTCTCTCTCACCCTCACCCCTAGCCAGTCACAAACTTAAAAAGAATAAATACATAATTAATATCAAGGTATAAGTGCAAGTACTGCAGTAGTTAAAGGAGATACTAAATAGTAGGTGATCTAAGGGTTAAGAAGGTACACAAAGAAAAATTAGACCTTGTAGAACCGAATTGATGTAAAAAATTCTTTTTTTCTAAAAGTACTAATAAAAAATCAACAAAATATATCATGTAAATCTGGAATTGTTATTTGTTCACAAAAATGTGCACATACTTATAATCTAGATCAGTCCTACTAACATTTAATGCGGGTCTTAGAAGACTTAACTAAGAACTAAGCATATAGAAGGCACAGTAAAAACGAACATACTGCGTTATCCGGCTCCAAGTTGTCTAGGCACTGCTCAAAGTCATCATGGAAATCTTCCTTAATCACTTGGTAGAAATTGTTAAAAAGTAGCTTCCTGTCGGCCGGATCGATTAGTCGGTCATAAAATTCTCGCAAGATCTCGTGCACCCACAATCTGAAACAAAATCTGAAGCCTCAGGCAACTTTCTCTTAAGGCAATTTAAATAATTCAATTATCTTAAAGTTTTGATCTCTCTCTAAAAAAAAAAAAAAGAGTAATTTTTGTGTATAAAGAAATATAAAGATTTGAAAAGTAAACCAAATGCACAATCAATCATACACTACAAGCGACCGCTAGTGATTAACTAACTAATAATAAGTCAAGATTTACTTAAGTGGCGCAAGACAGATGCACCGAGAAAATTTCGTAAATATTCGAGAGAAACTTATAATACCATTGAATCACTTAAATATTACAATTTTTCTTCCACATTTAATAAAATAAATTAGATTAACGTAAATAAAGATCATAACAAAAGACTTATCTATCAAACGAACCCAGCAAGAAAAAAGAACGGAATACACTGAAATGGCTCTGGGCGTTAATAACCTGCAGCGGTCCTAGTTGTGCAACATTGTAGTCCATTCGTCTTAGATATTCCCCAACCATCTAATTCTGATCTTCAATTGCGGGCATCAAGGAGAGTCCTTGCATCTCAGCCTGCAATGCACGACTCAAGGTATGTTGTCAAATCATTCATCATAAATCACATTTTTCAGGACACCTTTCTGGCTGAATAGATTGCTGCAGTAGGATACCTAAGAGGGTTCGACCACAAAACAAAGACCCCTTCAGGTTATTAACACCAAGAGCTATTTAAGTGCACTACGGCCTCATTCGAATAGTGTTCTTTTTATTACAGAATATACTTGCAGCAACAAACCTCTCAAATTTTTTAATTTACACACTAAGAATTAAGTTGAAACGATCGCCTATAGGAATATATTGTGAAATATTACCTGACAAGGCCTTTCTTGGTGTCCAGCGAGTCCTTAGTAAGCAAAAGGACCCCACTGATGACACGCAGTACGTCCCGCATGTTGAAGATGTAATGAGGTTTGTCAGGAGTGGGCAGTAGATTCTCGCTGGCGAACTGGTACATGTTCAGCGTGGCGTTCACAATAGGAGTAATGTTTGTCAATAACTCATTAGTGAATGCACCTTTCTGCAGACATAATATCTGTTTTATTACTAAATAAGGGCCAGCAGTAATAGGTATTCCACTGTAAGTACAAACTAATCCAGTGCTTATTAGACGAGAGTTTATTAATTGAGAGTTACACTAAAGATTAATTATAGATGTAAAGGTACTTTTCAGGAAGAAAAAGTCGTTGCCAAAATGTAAACACCAGTAATAAAGCAAGATGTAATGTCTTATCTTGCGCAATGACTAATCTTGACTAGAAAAATATTCATTTAACAGATCATATTTTATACAAGATATAATTAACAAACTATAGATCATTAACGAATTAATGGACAACTTTTCGATTAATTAGTAAATTATTTTTTTGAACAGCAGCTTTTTAGTTTGACTAAATGTAGTGCCCTACATATTGTTATTTAAATTGGTAAAGGAATACCTTAATACCTACTTTTAGTATAGGGACTTTTTTTACCTTTACACCTAAATTATGAAGCAATGAATTATCAACGAATTCTTCACCGAATTGTAGAGAAAAGTTAGCTCTATAACTGGTATAAATTGCAATATTCTAGTGATAATAGTTAATGAAATAAAGAAGGTTAAATTTTGTATGTTTTTAAGTTCGTTCAAATTAAAAACGTTTATATCTCTTTTCGTGTTGTTCAGAATTCAATGAATCCTAAAGGATTTTTGAATGATTTGCCATATTCCACTGGAATACATAATGGTTAAATTAGACTCACCATTTGCTAACTTTTTTCCAACTTCAAACGATTAGTTATTCCCGTTAACGAACAGTTTCATATAGTATCATCGCAAAGGAGCAGGAATTTTCTTCTCGAATGAAATGCATATCGTCTCAATCTAGTCTTATTTCTTTTTACAGGAAATAGTAGGCTCAGAAAACATATCCACTTAATGGGATTAATCAGAGCTCTAGTAAAGATAGCATTGGAGAAATAAGAAATATTATCTAATATCGTGTTTAACCACATGGCAATTGTTAATTTACGACTTGAAATCTTTGGCACCTAGAGTCTAGAGAAGATGAAAGGAGTAGAAACGGCTAAACATCCTTGAACCTTAAAGAGAAAAGGAGTCAACTAAAATGAACCCTTTTTGGGGGCGGCTGTGATACCTGGATAACAGGGCCCATCTTATGTCCAAATCAGATGTCATGGCAGGAACAACAATAACTAAATAAACTTTGTATTGCAATGGCCTTAATGAACTTACCCTGAAACCAACGAACAGCATGGTTGAGAATATATTAAAGAGTATCTCAGCGGAGAAGGCGTTGATGGCAAACAGGTTGAAATGACGCAAAAATCTGGCATAGACGTGTTGTTTGCATCCGCCTGGCAGACCCATGGCTGCAATGAAGTGCGTATTCAACAAAGTTATCTTGGTTGTGTCTAAGAGGTCGAACCTGCAACATATACCACAAAGTCACTTTGAGTTTTACTTCACTCTTTAGTTTATGCACGTACAATACTTCTACGACTTGCTCTATCTGCAGTTGGAGTAATCCTATTACATAAATTCTACAGAAGAATGTGCTCGGAACGTAACTTAGTGCTTCAATTCTGCTTTGGACTATAAAGTTTACAGGTGTCTAGGCCCACCATAGTCTATAATATCCCTTAAGAAATGCTGTCCACATTCACAGCCTACTTTACCTAAGGCTAAAGTATGTCTCTAAATTAAATCCTCCTTAATACTAAGGAATTTGTCCTTCGCTTAAGACTGGAACAATGGAATTTGGTATCAAATGGTTCGGTAGAACCTAGTCCTAGAAACGGCCTAGAGAAAAATGGCTATAAATCCTGGAGGCAGTATCTTAGTTTACTTGAATATTGCTGTGAATTGATGAATCATTTAGTAATTCTTTACTCAGATTCAAGTTTCTTACAGCATATTATAATATATTTCATCGTCCAAAATGTATACTCGTAGTCTTCCGTCTTATTCCGTCAGATCATGATTGTTTCGTTTCTTCCGTGATTCTACTGATTTATTTATTTTTTTATACTTTTTCATCAAAATTTGGGACTTCCTGCAATAAGTTATACTTGACTGTTATGGTAAACGCATTAGTTTTTACATTTTGAATCCATGTTTTCCTTGTTGTTGTTAATTACTTTGTGTTTTTTTTTTATTTTAACATCTTTTATTCTTTCTTTTTCTATCTGGTTTTTTCTCATACTTTTTTCCTGATTTCCTTATACCTTCTTGTCTATTACGCTACTTTATTCACAATTCTCTTCAAGTTTTATCTTTTCTAGTTTCTTAGAAAGAGCTCCTTAGTTTCCTTTAATAATTTTTACTAAATTTGCGTCCTCTCTTCAGTGGCTTTTCAGAGCCTAAATCCATTCACAAAGCTGCATGATTATAGAATAAATTCCATTCACATTGCTACAGTAATCTTTGTCGGTTGACCATAGCGATAGCCAGCTTATTAAGAAATTTTAATAATTAATGTTTGCCTTTTAATCATACTGAGCTTTTAACGGTATTTTTGGTCATAAAATATTTTTGTTCAGGTAGCAAAAAAGTACCCACTAATAACGTGTGATCTGTTTCAATTTTCAAATTTTAATTCTACCAAATTTATATTTTTTAAAATGAATTTATCGTTTCATACAGTCTAGTTCATTTCTCTCACACTTTAGAGATTCTCACGTGTACGTTTCGTTTGAGGCGTATAAAAAGTGTTAATAATTTTCAATAGATTAAAAATCGCCAAATCTACAAGCTGTTTTACCGGTTCCTTTCCTTTTCTTTAGCGTTGAAATTGCCATAGCAAGTGAATTAAATTCCAAAAACTATGTTTCACAGCCTAGAAAAATGACAGGTCGATAGCTTGGCTAAAAATAATTACAAAAGTGGAGAAATAGGTAATAATTTCTCTTCCTTTTTGGGTGAATCAATAAGTACCAAAAAATAATTAATAGTGGCCCTATTTTAAGAGTTAATTAATAACTGCAGAAGAGAAAGCTGTGTGAGTTTGTCGAATACGGTTGCTTTACCAGTAATTGTGGTCGAAGAATTGACGCAACAGTTCGAGGGGTGGCTGGGCACCGTACTTCTCCTTCACCGGCACGTTGATGTCATCGATGAAGATGACGCCGCTTTTCTTGGCCGGCGGTCCGTAAATGCCTTTGCGTTTCTTGCTCAACTTTGAGATGATCAGTTCCTGCAAATCATACATACATCTTAGTAAACAGTAAACAAACACCAGCCAGTGACTTAAAACCCTCTTCCTTAATACATTTCATCGTAATTATTAAAATATATTTAAGGATCTCATAAAAGAAAAATAGAACGAAAAGTAAATATCTTTTTCAGAACCTGTCAATATCTACCCTCCGAATGTAACCTTCTCCTAGTCATTGAAATCATTAAGTCGAGGAAAAATAAAAAAATCACCAGGTCTCGACAATATCCAAAACATTCTTTTAAAAAATCTATCCCGCAAAGCTGTCGTATTTTTAACTAACCTTTTTAACAAATGTTTCATCTTTGGATATTTCCCCGCTTTGGAAAACGGCTAAAGTTATTCTCATTTTAAAGCCCACCAAAGCACCAAATGACCCAAACAACTATAGACCAATTAGTCTCCTCAGCACAATTAGTAAGATCTTCGAAAGAATATTACTAGTTAGGATCAATCGTCACTTGGATTCCAATCTAATCATCAAAGAAGAGCAGTTTGGGATTAGGTCAGGATTATCCACTACCGCCCAACTAGCCAGAGTTGTAGACGATGTCACCGAGGCCTTTACTTAACGCAAGCACACTGGCATGATTCTGATGGACATCCACAAGGCGTTTGACACTGTCTGGCACGTTGGAATAATGGGCAGATTGATTGAATACAACTTCTTTCCCTACATTACTAAAACTATTCACTCCTACTTAAATAATAGAAAGTTCCGCGTCTCCATAAATTCATCCTTATCTCTTCCTCATGAAGCAATCGCTGGAGTGCCTCAGGGCTCAATAATAGGACCGGTCTTATTTCTCATTTACTTCAACCTAATGCCTCGACCAAAGGATGTTCGACTGGCCTTGTATGCTGATGACGTCGCTGGCTATGCTTCATCCTGGAGATTAGACACGATAGTCAACAGGCTTACCAGGGCCATGTCATGTATGGACCGATTTTTCACGAAGTGGAAAATAAAAATTAACCCCTTAAAGACAGAGGCTATCCTTTTCACCAAGCGCAGGCCGATCTTGTATCGACATGTCCACTTCGGGGGACGGATTGGGCCGTGGGCTGCCACTATCAGGTATCTTGGGGGTAATACTGGATTGTGGGATGACTTTTACGCCCTCACATAAAGGATAGAGTAAATAAAGGCAAGGCAGCCATTCAAGTACTATTCCCGCTGTTCTGCAGGGACTCCAAACTGTCCCCAGAGAATAAACTTCTGCTGTACAAGGTAGTGGTTAGGCCCATGTTACTTTAATGCTTGTCCCTCCTGGAGTCTGACATGTCGATCCAATATCGCCTCGCTGCAAATAATCCAAAATAAATTCCTCAGGCTTGTTACAACTTCCGCCCGCTACACGCGTATTATATACTTACACGCCAACACCAACATGGACTATGTAGAGCACTACATCAAGTACCTCGCTACTGGTTTTTACAGCAAGTGTGAATCGAGTCACAACCACCTATGCAGCCAAACTACAGTTTGGACACGGTGCACAGGCTCCTGAAGTTAAGGACTCCCTGAAGTAAAACTTTCCTTGGAGGCTGAGGGTTTTTCATCGTTTTTCCCCTCATTATTTACTTTTACTTTTATTTTTTATTTTATTTTGTAACAATTGTAGTAGCTGGAGGTTATTTATACTGGAACTCCTTATGTACATATGTATACTCGTATACCTAAATGTTAAATAAAGTTTATTCATTCATTCATTCATTATTTAAGGATCTGAAGTGACTTCCTCTTCCCTCAGTTTACGTCTGTAATTTTTGTTGAAATTTAGAGTTTGTAATACAAAGAAAAAGTTGCTTTCTCTTTATACATTTCACTAAAATAAAATACAGGGTTGAAAGAAGCATGACGGCACTCAGCTTCCCTGGAACTTCACTAAAATCAAACAAAACATAAGCCTAACTCACGCTATAATAATAATAATATCTTTTATTATAATGAATTTAAATTACTGATAATACAAAATTAGAATACAAACAAATAAAGACAATACTCTCTGATGTTAAACACCATCAGAGGAGTTGAATCAAAAAACAATAAAACGAAATAGAAAAAAAATAAAAAGGAGTCTTTGCACTAAAAACAATATAAATGCTCAATAAAAACAGTATAAAATAAAAAATTGAATTCTAAAATTAAATTATATCTGTATGACCAAGCCAATTTACAATTTTGTATTAACAGATAAAAATTAGCGCCATTTAACTATTTTAAAGTTTTTCTCTAGAAAGACTGGTTTGTTTAAAAAATTTGAATCTTATTACACTGAGAATCGGACAGATCGCCAGAAAGTGAAGTAATATATCCTCCTGCTCGGATCTATTACATAATGAACAAATTGCAGAACCGCTGGAATAGCGTTTGTAATTTAAATTTAGCAGCTCTCCCCTAGCCCTTAGAATGTAACTTTCTGTAATTCTGATGTAATTTTAAAGTGTAAAGGAAGATAGGAAACAATTTAGTCTCGAGGTACAAAACATAATTTGGCATATTTACCGGAAGCTTAAAGACTTTTTTAATAAAAAATAATAACAGTTTCTCAACCTCATTATATCTTTTACCACCCCATACTTGCGCTCTATAACAGAACTCACGCTATGTCCAAGTTCTAATGAAACCATTTGATCATTGGCTAAAAAAAATTACTAATCTTGTCGCACTTAACTCAATTCAGAATTTTTTTTTTTTAATGCTCATAAATATTATTTGTTAAATTTATAAATATATGTTCTTCTTCTTCTTAACTGGCGCTACAACTCATGCAGAGTCTTGGCCTCCTCAAGACGTGCCCGCCAGGCGTCTCTTTGCTGCGCAGCCGCCCTCCAGTTTCGGAATCCTAACATAGATGCAGCATCCCTTGCCACACTATCCTCCTAGCGCAGCTTTGGTCTGCCTACCCTCCTGGATCCTTGCATGTTTCATTCCAGCACTTTCTTAGGAATCTCATCTTCACTCATCCTAGCTATGTGTCCTGCCCATCGCAGTCTACCAAGCTTTATCACTTTTACTATATCAGAATCCGTGAAGAGAGTGTAAAATTCCTGATTTTTCCTAATTCTCCAATTCGGTACGTCGCGTGTAGGACCATAGATTCTACGGAGCAGCTTCCGTTCAAAAAGTGAAAGGGCCCGTTCATCTGCCTTGGTCATCGCCCACGCTTCGGAACCATAACTCAGCACTGGTCGGATGAGGGTTTTGTAGAGGGCTTTTGTGTTCCGAGAGATGAGTCTACTTTTTACATGCCTTGCTAGGCCAAAGTAATATTTGTTAGCGGCCATGATCCTCTTTTTTCTTTTTGAACCAACTTGGTTCTCACTGTTTACCAGTGACCCAAGATAAGTAAACTCATCAACCTTCTCAAATTTATAATGTGCGATGCTCAAGTGCTGCACTTGGGCGGTGGAGCCACATCCCGTGCGCATATACTTGGTCTTCGCTTCATTAATTACCAGTCCTAGTCGGCTGGCTGCTGCTTCTAGGGACAGAAACGCTTCCTTCATAGCATTCATTGATCTTGCCATAATGTCTTGCGTATGCAAGAATCTGGACCGTCTTATTTATTAAAGTGCCACTGGTCTGTATACCAGAGTCCCTCACGTAAATAAATATATGTTGCTCTTCAAAAACCTTCACTTTGAAGGAGAGCTTAACTTCTCTTCTACCGTAGTACCCCTCTAAAATACAGTTTCGTAGAAAAATGTTTCAAATAAAAGTTGCTTTCGAAGTAAATCATAATAAACGGACAAATTATTTCAGAAATGTAGCTTCTAGATAATTAATTTTGACCAAACTCTTATTTCGTGTCCGCTAATTGCACCTAAACAAAATATAAAATTTGAACTACCTTCGGTTTTTTCTTTTTATGTCTTCTGTCTACCAGAGATATACTGACTCACAGACCAATTAGCTAAAAAAAAACTTTTACAGGTTCAAGAGAACTCAAAACTTACATTTTTGGTCAAAAGCTCAAAATGTGCCCAATCGCAGATTGTCAAAGTCAAAGCGGAGGTAGAAGGTGAAAGGGTGGTGGCTAGAAAACCAAATAAATAGCACACAAAAAAAATGTTTAAGTAAATAAAAAAGGTTTAAATAAACAAAACAAGTTTAAGTAATGACGTATTTAGCAAACATTGCGTTTTGTTTCTGTATATTCATTTGAATATTTTGATTATTTTAATGTAACATCATGCAACATACAACATTTTACGTACGGCATCCTTCTAAAAGAATTTCTTTCTGTAGAAGCCACTTCTTTCTAAGTAAGATTCAAGTTTCATAAAATCTAACTAGGAGTATTGTAATCTCAATAAATGATAATATAAATTTAATTCCTCATCGTAACTACCAAGATGTTTACCTGAGTATGGTTGGCAGTTAGATTGGGGGAGAAAGTGACGACCGCCGCGTGAAACTCTCTGTAAGGCAGTTTGTTCAAGAGCAGGTACTGAATGTAGCGGCTCTTGCCGGTGCCTGTAGGTCCGGTCAGTAAGAATGGCACTTTATTCCTCACGTACAGTTCCATTAGCCACAAGAACCTAACAAGATAAGAAAAATACAATAAATAAATACAATTACCTCTTTAAAAAATAACTAAAACAGCCCTGCTCCTGGTCTGCTTCTACTTATTCCGGGTTATCTTAAACTTATAAGGTATGTATTTATGTTTTAGTGAGGCGGAACAGGTAATGACCATTTCTGTATTATTGTAAAGATATTGGAAATTTTCAAATTTTTCAATTGAATATTCGAGATTTTAATACTCGTAGATTTTAATTAAAGGCATGTAAACTCTTTAAATTATGGAGCGTCTGGAGCTAAATGCCCTACGGCAGCGTTTCCCAAACTTTTTTGACCGCGGCCCGGTACGAGATTTTAAATGTTTTCGCGACCCGCCTTATAAAAAAACATTTATTTACAAAACAAATTTTATTTTTTAATAAAAATCAAAATTCAAGCTATTTGTTTGTTTATTTCATACACAAAAATTGCAAAATAATTATATAACAAAAACATAAGTAATTAAAGACAATCCATTATCTTCATTTAGAACTTAAAGTAAATTTTGTTTTACATATTTTGACCTTAGTGCGAAGGATGATGTTGTTTTTCATCACATAGTAATTTCAAATTAGGACTTAATGATGTTAATTTTATTCTCAAATTAGGTTCGACATCTAATCTGTTTCGATACTTATTTTTTAAGTACACCAAAGCTGAGAACGCAGTTTCACACGTATAAGTGGTGACAAAAGGCATTAAAAATTGTATCGCTTTTTCGCTTACGCTTGGATATTCCTTTTGACAGCGCAACCAAAAATTAATTAGTGGTACAGTTTCAAACACTTTTTTAAGATCGGTGTCGCATGAAATTTCAATTAAATTATCAACTTCTTGTTCACTAAGATTAAGCATTTTTTCCTTTTCAATATCGACAGAAAAAGGATCTTTAATCCACATATTATTTGAAGGAATATACGGAAAGTAGTCTTTAAAACTATTTATTAGCTCCGAAAGATGTTCTTGAATTGAAACTGATAGTGTTTCAAGATATAAAACTTATTCATCGTAATTCAATAAATTTATGTAATGTTTCAAAAGATTTAAAATTTCCTTTTGAAAGTCGTTGTTTCCACAGAGTCATTTTTTTAATTATTGCAGCTACTGTTTCTTTTACTTTGAAAATATTTAAACCAAAGCCTGTAAAGGGTTGCCACCTGCAGTACTTGAAAAAGTTTCGAAAAATATTAAATTTAGAGCAAAATGTTATAGATTTTTTGTGTTTTTACAATTTTTGCCACGACCCATACTTTGGGAAACGCTGCCCTATGGGTCTTCGGACACTATTATCAGAAATTATTGTCCTTCAAAAGATAGTTAACAGCAGAGACCGCTAGGAAAGAAATCTAAGGGCAGCACACCTGCATTGCACCCCTAAACCTACAAGTCCAACGCGCATCCAAATAAGGCAATATCTTCTATTATGACTTGCGGACCATAGGAAATACTCACTTCATAGTCTCCTTGTTAGTAACCATCATGTTGCGTACGTTGGTCACTTCTTCGGGCACAGTCGCCTTCACATGGTTAGGCCGGTATACCCATAGTCCTCTGCCCTGGAACTTGAATTCGTGGTCAAAGAAGACTCCCTGAGGAGGTATGGTAAATTCAATCGCATCAGACAAGGAGACTGGATAATCCTCTAACTCACCTAAAATTTGCATAATTAAAGCAAATTAAATCGCCTGTTTTACAGATTTAATTTAATGCTAAACCACAAATTAGGTTTATAACAGCACGTACTTTATTATTAACCTTGTTAATAAAGTAAATTTGTCTTTTAAAATACCATAATGGTTATTCTTTGTTCAGGATTATATAAAAATTTAGGTTTTCTTTACACCTCCTCTTATCTTTTTTGTCTAAAAGTTGTATCGATTTCAATTTGACTTTATTAAAATCCTATTTCCTCACATTTCGGAAAACTCCGTCACAACGTAAGTTACGGTAGAAACATTCATGTTACATTCAATCTGTCTGTAGTCCATCCGATTACCAATTGTTTCGGCACACGGCTCATTTTCTTTCAATTAGCATTTACTAAGTTCACAAAGATTACATAAGACTGCAGGAAATCAAAGATAGGTTTAAGGTAGGATCCTGATGTCAACTGAATGTTGGCTTACTGAATGTTGGATAAATCAATTACATTAATAAAAAATTACATAATTACTTTTATTTATTTATTTTTGAAACAATCATATTTTGATATAACCCAAATTACATAATTAATTTTAATTACCATTCCAGGGATGCTTTGCGGTTAGCGTATTGGATTCCCACGCGAAGGTCCCGGGTACTGTCTGCTGGCGCTTAATTTTTTTCTTCCTAGGAGCTTCTTACAGCTCACTGACCGGTCACGGCCGGTGTTGTCTATAACGAGAAAACACTGACCGGAGGCCGGCAGTGCACTGGAAAAAGCTCATGGGCGCTAATAACCTCAGATGTTGACGCGCCTTAAATCATTAAAAAAAAAAGAAAAAAAAAAGAAGAATATTACCATTCCACAACTGTTTAAAGTATTCATCATACTTTGGAATAGAGTTGGAGTCTATAGCGCCGCCTAATCCCCAGTAAATGCCGAGCAGGAAGGAAGCCTGTGAGCAAAAGGGCACTTGGCTCTTGTCCATGTTCTCCGCACTATTCATGATGATCTCTGTGAACTGGCAGCAAGTCCTGTCAACACAATGTCAAACGTTTCCTCATTCTATAATTATTTAGTTATAAATGAATGATGAGAGTATAAGAAAAAGGGGCACTCTAAAATTTACCATTTTCTGGGAAATTACTCTGAAGAAGTTACTGAAGAAGAGTAATTACGTGGGGTTAGCAGATAATATTAAAAAGTTGAAAATAATATTTAAATAGTTATTATTATTTTGTTTTTAAATTAAATATTAATATTGTAGTAATGGTTTTAAAATAGGCCTCGTATACATGGGGCTAACTCACGTTCTTATCTATTTACACAGTCTTTTATAGTCTTTTCTATATCACAGAACTTTTATACAATTGTAGACAAAAGTTGTCTTCATATACAGGTGAAATATAAACGAAATCCATCGAGTAGTTTTGGAGATATTAGAAGTTAAAGATTTCACAGTTTAAACGAAACCAAAATTTAACTCTAAATATCTCATTTCCTACTCGACAGATTTTTTCGAAATTTTATACAATTATAGACAAAAGTTGTCTCCATATACAGGTAAAATATAAAGAAATTCCATCGAGTAGTTTTGGAGATATTAGAAGTTAAAGATTTCACAGTTTAAACGAAACCAAAATTTAACTGTAAATATCTCATTAACTACTCCACAGATTTTTACGAAATTTTATACAATTATAGACAAAAGTTGTCTCCATATACAGGTGAAATATAAACAAAATCCATCGAGTAGATTTTGAGATATTTGAAGTTAAAGATTTCACTGTTTCGAACGAAACGAAAGTTTATCTCTATATATCTCGTTAACTACTAAACTACCACGTGCCTAAATGGAAGATCTACAAAAAATTTAACTTCAATAATGAAAATTGATTTATGTATCGATAATTTGAAACTATTACAATACTTTTCCTTAGTTCGTGTTATTCGCCATGACAAAAACATCCATAAACAACAAGCAACGGATTTTTGTTTGGGGTGGGCATTTTGTTGATGGGAAAGATAAGCGCAGTAGGTTCTTTGGGCATTCCGATAATAATAAGAGTAATAATAATAATATAATAATAAAATGTTTATTAATTCAAAAAATAAAACAGTAATATGAAACATAAAAACAAATAATGCATCGAATTTACTCCGACTTCATGAGTTGCAATAAAATGAAAAACTTTAACCAAAAAATTATAAATGTTTAAATTAAAAAAGATTCAAATGAAACAAAAATTCAGTTAGAACTATAAAGTAAAGTTTATATGACTTGGTATAAATAAAGAAGGAATAAAAAATTAAAATTTTAAAAGAAATACGTGTAATAATAGGGAGCCATAACCTAATATTATGTTTATTCTAACTCTGCAATTCTTCATTAGATTATGTTTTAACTGTAACAATGAAAGACCTAGGTAAATGAATGTTCAATCGAGAATAAAATGCCTTACTTGACAGCATTAATTTCGCCTGCATCAACCAGTTTCTTGCAGTAGCGTTTTACAAACTTTAACAGCGGTGGTATCAACCAATCGAACGCTTCCAAAAATCTGTCGTCATTTAAGGCTTTCCAATCGGTTGGAAGGTTGTTATTCCAGGATTCAACGAATGGGCGCCAACCTAAAGCGTTAGGCTCCATGTAAATCATGCCACAGCGAGACACTGTGGCTGGAGATGCCTGAAACATTATATGAAATGTAGTCTAAGAAACGCTTTTATATTTATCAAGTTACTTTGTAGCAACTACTTCCCAATAAGAATAACTGTAAAAACAAAACAGAAAACCTAAATCAACTATCAAAAAATAAATCATACCTAAATCGCTAACTGCAGAAAGGTAAAGTCCCAAATTTCATTTTTTATTTTTAAGGAGAAGCTAAGAAGTAAAAATGCAAAGAGGGTTTGAATAAGAGTTAGATTATGATTATTATTATTTATTTGGTGGGATTGAAGAAAAAGACTCCAAAGAGATGTTGGAGACTGAATCGAGAAAAGGCCAATACTGAGTGAAAATATGTGGGTGTTTAAGATTTAACTTAAGAAGCAGTTCGTCAAGCGTTATAGTTTATTCTCGAGACCCCCCACAGAAGTCTTCCTAAACCAAACATCTGTTGCCAAAGAGTTGGTGGATTTTACAGGAAAGGAAAGGTTACATTTTAAGGTTAAATACTTATACTGTGTAACCAGGGTAGCATAAATAAAATAATCATAATAATAATAATAGCATTTTCACCGGGTAGACAGGTAGATTTAACCCATCAGGGTAAAGTTCACCATAATAATGCTACCCGCTGAGAGCGAGGGGAAGCACTCCGCTACCAGTGCTCCCGGTGAATGTTTCTTATGTATCTCCTATCTTATTACAACACATTATTGTACATATTTTATTATATATCTATTGCCTTCAATATATATGTGTCTTATGGAAAAATTGGAGTGATTTTTGGTGCCCACCTACGGATCCCTCCCTTCCTTACCTGGTCTGGCCGAGGAGGAAATTTTATTATTTTTTATGACCCGGAAAAGCCAGGTAAGATTACCATCTTTGTACCTTGAGCCGAAGTTGTTTTCCGGGTCATAAAAATTTGGCGCCCAACGTGAGGGGCCCGTGTGCACGGAAAAATACACTAATAATAATAATAATAATAAAAAAAAAATAAAAAAAAAAAAAGTGGTAGATTACAATCAGAAATCTTTCAAGGGTTTGAAAATTACGTAAGAAATTGAACGAATTTTAATCGTGGGATCAGTCAGTGCATTAGTTGTGTTGATAGGAAAGTACCGTTAGGCGGCATTGTTAGTTTGCCAGTCAGTCGATAGTTGAATTTTCTATCCACCTAATCATAATCATTAATTGAGTACTGAGTATTGGATTATTACTTTCTTAGTAGTTAATTCCCTTATAATATATTGTATATATAAGATAAATAAAACTGAATGTTTACAAATTTTAAGTTTTGATAATTTTGAAGGTAAATTGATTTTTTTTAGTTTATTTATCTCTTATTAATTTCTTTGTCACCATTTTGTACATAATTTCTATACTTATACTTGATATTTATTTTGTCGATTGGTAAATAGTCGTGGAAACTTGCAACATTTTCTAGTACTTGTAAGCAAGGAAAATTGACTTATTTATGCATAAAATTATAATATTTAGAATTTTTCTATTGATTCCCGTTTAAATGAAAAGTTATTCTTGTCTTTATGAAATTGGGAATATTACTTAGCATTAAATATATGTTAAAATAATTGTATTAAGGAATTTATTTTATCTATTTACTGGGTTTAATTAAGTTTAAGATTACATGTCTACTTATTTTCAGAAGTGAATTTATTTTCTTTCAGAATTTATTTATTTTATTATTTGATTTATTTTATTCATTTCTGTGTTTGTTAATTCACATTAACTTTATTTTACTTTGTTTTCTTTGAAATTATGGTTTTGTCATAGGTATATTTTCTTAAAGGATTTTCTTATTTCTTTTATTAGGGAATTTATTGTATCGATTTACTTGGCTTAATTGAGGTTGAGATTACCTGTTTACTTATTTTTAGAAGCGAATTTCTTTTCTTTCAGAATTTATTTATTTTATTCATTTTTGTATTTGTTAATTCACATTAACTTTATTTTACTTTGCTCATTCAAAATTATGATTTTGTTACAGGCATATTTTCTTGAAGGGTTTTCTTATTTCTTTTAATTGTAAGTTGGCAAAACTTCAGGGCGGAAGCCGAAACCAGACACAGATATCTATTTTACTTTCTTTTTCCCTGATTAACTTTCTTGGCGTGAGGGGCTCAAGGATATTACTTAATTTAGTTAACTTCGACTCTTACGCGAAGGAAAATTGAATATATTAGTTAATGTCTGACTTCGAGCAGGAAGAACATACCCCAGAAGAACCGTTGTTAAACTGGATCTACTATTTGAAGAAGCGGGAGCTTTTAGAACTTAATAGCCTTTGGAGACTAGGTCCCCCGGATACAGTAGAAAATCTACGCCTAAAAGTTAGATCCTTCTTCTTAAATCATTCGGAACTGTGGACAGTAGCTTCCGATATTTCAGTAGGAGAAACAGATATGGCTAATATGGAAGAGGGCACTAAGGCCCCTGCTGCTGTGATACCACCGTTGGCAGGCGCTACAACTATGTATCCTCCAGATTATACCTTACAATTCTTCAGTTCTCTAAAATTCGACAATTCTTCATCTCTCAGCCCCTATGATTTTCTACAACGAATCAACGAGAAACGTAAGGCTTGCAGAGTTAGTAAAGAAGTATTGTTAGCATATTTGCCGGAGTTACTTGATGGAACACCCCTCCAATGGTATCGCCTGGAAATCGATAACTGGCATAGTTGGGAAGACTTCGAAGCGTCCTTCCGTACTACCTTCTTCCCTCCTAATTATCAAGAGAAATTAAAGAAGGAGATCGAACGGCGAACTCAAGGGGAACAGGAGAAAGTGCTAGACTTCGCCATCAACATAAGAACCTTATGTAAAAGATTGACTCATCCACCTCCTGAGGCAGAAGTGGTGTCTACAATATATAACAATTTGTTACCGAGGTACCAGCTATATATCAGGCGGTCAGAAGCCACTTCAGTGGGAAGATTGGTTGAGCTGGGTCAAGAGTTGGAAAGGATAGAAGAACGGGCAAAAACCTTCCGACCTCCACCTAGTAAGGCCAGAAGTATGGTCCCCGAGGCGGCATACCTCCCTCCGCAGACGAGCAGCGGATCTTCTCGGAAGGTCTCCACTGTTGCCATGGTGGAGCCGACACCGAAGATAAAAGATAAAAGGAAATACAAGGGCAGCAAGAATAAAGAGAAGGCCCCAGATAACCGTCAGGAATCTTCAGCTGTCACCCGGATCATAGAAGATAATTCTAATCTTTCTTTGGTTCAGAACCTTTGCTGGAATTGTCTAAATATAGGTCATCGCTATCCCGAATGTTCAAAGCCTAGGACGATTTTGTTTTGCTACCACTGTGGAACTAGAGGAATTACCCGTAAAAACTGTCCCAATTGTACACAGAGGGGAAACGACCAAAGGGCCAGCTTGAAGAGGTCTCCTCTGGTCCCTTGAATACTACTATTGACCTCGAACCTTCCTTATCTCCAAGAAACCAAATTTCTTCGTTATCAGCAAGAGGGGATAGACTCTTTGTCAACCTCAATGTGGGCGACAAGATACTGCCCACACTGATCGATACCGGAGCTAACCAGTCCTTTATAAGCTCTGAAGGTCTATCTCTATTATCTTCATCAGCGTACACTTTAAAAGCGATAACGCCCTTTAAAGTATCCGTAGCCAATGGAGCTCAAGAAGTGGTCCAGAATGCTGTTGTCTTGGTAGCCAGCCTTCACGGACGCCAATTAGAGTTGCACCTCACCCTGTTGCCTAACCTGACCGTCCCATGTCTTCTTGGGGTGAACTTCATGAGATCATTAGGAATGGTCATCGATGCCAGAGACAGTCAGTGGTGGTTGAAGGACCAACCACTCAATCCCTTACCTTTTTGCGGAGAGCCTCGGCCCCGTACAGAGATTGCAGGAATAAGGCGGTTAGAACCTAAGGAAGCTGAAGAATTGGAAAGGTTACTGCAAGTAGAGTTGGCCAGGGGAGATGGTTCAATGGGACTGACGACGCTAACCGAGCACGTGATCGATGTGGGTAATCAGCGCCCCATCAAGCAGCGGGCCTACCCGGTGTCACCGGTGATCCAGGATGCGATTAACTAGGAGGTTGATCGCATGTTGCAAGAGGACATCCTCGAGCCATCGCATAGTCCCTGGTCTAGCCCGATTGTGATGGTGAAAAAACCCGATGGGAAATACCGCTTCTGCATCGACTACCGCAAGGTGAACGCCGTAACTAAACCAGATGTTTATCCTCTCCCTAATATGTCTTCCCTCTTAGATCAGTTGAGAGCGTGTCGCTATTTATCCAAGATCGACCTGGCGCATGCATATCATCAAATCCCTTTAGCAGAATCATCCAGGGAGATCACGGCCTTCATCGCACTAGGACGCGGTCTTTTCCAATTTAAGCGTCTACCTTATGGACTATGCGGGGCCCCGGCGACCTTCCAGAGGCTTCTAGATACCATAATTACTCCCGATCTGGCTCCCTCTTGCTTTGCTTACCTAGACGACATCGTCATAGCTACAGCGACTTTCAAGGATCATCTCCAGTACCTGAGGTTGGTACTGGGCAAATTACGCCAGGCTGGTCTGAGGCTTAACTTACAGAAAAGCGAATTTGGATGCAGTGAGATTCAGTACCTGGGCTTCCTGGTCAATGAAAATGGACTACAGGTGGATCCCAGTAAAGTGGAACCTCTACTCCAGTATATAGCTCCCAAGAATATCCAGGAGTTGCGGAGACTAATTGGAATGGCCTCATGGTACCGTCGCTTTATCCCTAACTTTGCGGATAGAATACGACCTCTAACCTCATTGCTGAAGAAAGGGCGAACCTTTCTTTGGGGTGAAGAGCAAGAGAGGGCCCTTCAAGATATTAAATCAACCCTCACTACCGAGCCAGTACTAGCAAGGCCCTATTTTAGCAAGGAATTCGTTCTTCAAACGGACGCCAGCTCTACTGGGGTCGGGGCGGTCCTCACTCAATATTTCGATGGCGTCGACCGAGTAATAGCGTATGCCAGCAGATCGCTCAGCCGATCGGAAGAGAATTATAGCGTCACCGAAAAGGAGTGCCTGGCGGTTCTCTGGGCCGTCCGGAAGTTCAGGCCATACATTGAAGGCTATCGTTTTACGGTGATCACGGACCACGCCAGTCTCAAATGGCTGAATAATCTGAAAAACCCCACTGGCAGATTGGCCAGATGGGCGCTCGAAATACAAGGGTATCAGTTCGACATTAAATACCGAAAAGGCACCGCGCACTCTGTCCCTGATTTCCTATCGCGGTTACCTACACCAGAGGAGCACCGAGAAATAGGACTGCTCCAGGAGGAAGCCATCCCGATAACTGACCCGTGGTACATCACCAAAAAGGAAAAGGTGAGTCAAAGGCCACAGCATTTCCCCGACTGGAAGATTGAAGAAGGTTATCTATATCATCATCGGTCACCAGACATATCTTGCTTCCCTGAAGACAACTCGTTGGAATGGAAATTGGTAGTCCCTAAAGATCATATCCCACGTATACTCCAGGAAAATCACGACCGTCCGGAGGCAGGGCATCTAGGATTCGACAAGACTTACCATCGTACCTCTCGACGATACTACTGGCCCGGAATGTACAATGAAATAGCTAACTATGTTAAAAGGTGCAACGTTTGCCAAAAAATCAAACCTATCCAGCGACTCCCGGAAGGGAAGATGTCAGTCAGGAGTTATACCGTTCCCTGGGATACTGTGTCGGCCGATATTATGGGACCGTTACCCCGATCCTCGAATGGCTATTCCTATCTACTGATTTTCTTGGACAGCTTCACGAATTGGACCGAGGTCATCCCACTCCGGACTGCCTCGGCGCAAAACGTCTGTAAAGCTTTCCGTCAGACAGTCGTATATCGGTGGGGCACTCCTCGGGTACTCCACACGGACAATGGTACGCCCTTTGTCAATAAGCTAATGGAGGGCCTCGCGGAACGTTTAGGGGTAAAATTGAGTCGTACACCCCCTTACTGGCCTCAAGCGAATCCAGTGGAAAGAACCAACAGAGTAGTAAAAGGAATTATCTCCTCATATTTATCTGACCAACACAGGAAGTGGGACCAATACCTACCTGAGGTAATGTTCGCCATTAATAGTTCTCTGCATAGCTCAACAGGATTCTCACCAGCTTATCTAAATTTTGGCCGAGAACCGCGAGCACCTAAGACTTATTACGCGGAACGCAATAACGGTGAAAACGCCAGTCCTCCCGATACTTGTGTCTGGTCGCGGCATTTATTAAAATTAAAGGAACTGAGGGAGGTAGCGGAGTCCAAACTTTCTAAGGCTTCGGCCAAACAAACCTATTATTATAATTTACGCCGAAGAGACGCCAAGTACAAAGTGGGCGACCTAGTTTTAAGACGAGCGCACCCCCAATCGGCAGGAGCTGTAGGGTTTGCAAGCAAACTGGCTCCAAAGTACGAAGGTCCTTACCGCATCGTTGGACAGAGAGCGTCCAACACCTACACGCTGGAGACACCAAATGGGCGGCCTGCAGGACTTAGCCACGCCGGCCAACTAAAGATCTTCCAAGACGCGTGAGAGGTCTCACGCTCCCGAAGGAGGGGAAGTGTAACCAGGGTAGCATAAATAAAATAATCATAATAATAATAATAGCATTGTCACCGGGTAGACAGGTAGATTTAACCCATCAGGGTAAAGTTCACCATAATAATGCTACCCGCTGAGAGCGAGTGGAAGCACTCCGCTACCAGTGCTCCCGGTGAATGTTTCTTATGTATCTCCTATCTTATTACAACACATTATTGTACATATTTTATTATATATCTATTGCCTTCAATATACATGTGTCTTATGGAAAAATTGGAGTGATTTTTGGTGCCCACCTACGGATCCCTCCCTTCCTCACCTGGTCTGGCCGAGGAGGAAATTTTATTATTTTTTATGACCCGGAAAAGCCAGGTAAGATTACCATCTTTGTACCTTGAGCCGAAGTTGTTTTCCGGGTCATAACTGTTTGGATGTTAAATGATTCTAACAAGATAGGTGTTGATCAAAATGAACCTGTTACCTGTACTAAATCCATAACTTCAAAAATCATCGACATGGTAGGTCGCATCTGGATCACCTCGCCAGAGTTCAAACACAACTTCTTATTGTCGTCCAGCACGGTATTCATGTTCTCGATCCATTCGGCATCCACCGGACCGTCGAAGACAAGCCATTTTCTGTCCTCCGGGTTGCCGCCAATGGCTAATTGTCTAGATGTGTACAGATCAATTGTTGTTAGTAGTATTGTATAAATGGTATCTGACTATCTGCAATTGGACCTTAATTGTGAAGCTATATGTAGCCAGTAACGATTTAGCGTAACAATTACCATGCAGCCGGCTGTAAAGTGTCTATCTTCCATAGAACTACAGCCTGATAGTCTCCTGCTTCCAGCGTGATGCGACCATCACAGCAAAAACGTACTGATCATAAAAGCGTCCTGATGTTGGCTTTTGACGGTTTTTCGAAGAATCATAAATCAAATAAAACATAAAATAGATCTAAAGTTCTGTTTGATTGAAAGTAAAGCTCAACAAGTGTCTGTTACAGTAGGAAGATAACATTAGGCTCGAGTTCCGTTACAGGTTTAATAGCTAGCCAGCTAAGAGACCGTACGAAAAATTCATTTTTATGAAAAAGAGTTAAAAATTTAAGCAAAAAATTTAGAACTCTTCGCGATAAATTTAAAGTTGAAAAAAAAAATTAATTGAGTGTTCAATTAGCAGCTAGGCACAAAGCGAGGTCCCGCCAAAAATATCTGAATTGAATTTGGTTGAGCAGTGACGAAAATTAAGAGCGTACATGTGCCTGTACTTGAATTGAATAATCCTTTGAATAAGTAGGCAGGCAAAAAAGCTACAGCCACCAAGCGCTCTGCCAGACATTTGGCAGGGAAAGTAAGCAGTGTAGAAAGACTTTGATAACTAGAGAAAGTAATCTTGCAAAAAAAACAAAACAAATTACTTCAATAGACTAAAGTCACAATTGCTTGCAGTCTCTGTTTATAATATTACCTGAAATAGTTGGCAATGATGCCATCATGCCACTCATGTGAGACTTCGTCAAAATGTCCATATAGCTGGCCCATTGTAACTGACTTTGGATTGCACGTAACGAAGTAGGTGTTCGATTCTCCTTTTCCAGTCTCAAACATCAATGTTAGAGACTCTGATAAAACCTAAGGGGAAAAAAATTGTAAAATTAGGCAATATATCATTGGTATGATTCTATGGAAAAGATTAATTTAATTTAATAATAATACTGTAATTATGCAATTTTACATATTACAGCTTCGTACATTTTTTGTTTTACATCCAATACATTTCCATTACAAATAAAAGAAATAAATGAAAATGAGAATAATTAGTTAAATAAATTAATTAATTATAAACTCCTTTTGAAAACAAATTAATTAAAAATAAGTGAGTAAATAAATAAATAGCTCCATATAAATTAAAGTAAACATTTTAAGGAAACATAAATAAAGTAAAATAAAATAACAAAATAAATTTAAAGCAAAATCCCTTCTATTAATAACAGCCAGCATATAGAACGCTATAGATTTCAGTTTATTCAAATCAGTAATCATTAACAAATTGACTGAAGTTTCTTCCTCGCTGATATTTTTATCAATGTATCTTTGTAGGAATTGGTCTCTAGATAATTTTGTAATACGGGCATCTAAAAAGTACATGTGAAAGGGACTCATATTCATTGTAATTGCACATTTCACATATTTCCTCCGCATTAATTATGTGAGACTATAAACAATCTTACAAGGGTTTTATTTGACAATCTCAATTGGGCGACAATTCTAATATATTTGAGATTACAATTATATTTAAGGTATTGTTTGCCACCAATAAATGAAGCCATCAATCTATAACTGTTCTTATATCTTGAATTAAGGATCCTTTCAATATCTTTACTTTGTAAGTGATTAGCCCATTTGCTTAGAATGTCATCAAAGTTATCGGCAATAGTCTTACAATCGTAAGTCAAATCTAAAATTGAAGGACATCCCAAACACGTTAAGATATCATTTAAATACGACAACCTATTTTTTGTTTTACAATTAAACTGTGATTTTTTCAGATAATTAAACAAAACATCATAACATTGTCTGGGCAAATCGTCTGACGTCATATTAAGAACTTTGGCTCACCATTTTAATACCCTTTCAAGCACTACAATTCTGAGATGTTTGTAACCTATTTCAGGTCTTATGAAGTGGTCAGGAGTATTCACAGGCAAGTGGTACAATTGTTTGAAAAAATTAGTTTGGACTCTTTCAAGATCTTCGAGATGACCGAGGGCCCAGATTTCAGAGGAATACAGTACAGTTGAAACACCAATAGATTCAAATAATCTAATTTTGGTTTCCCATATGGAAAAGACTAGAAGTGGTACCTCAGTGCAGAAATCTGTAGATCAGTTGGCGGGATATGGCAAGTTAACAATAGGTTTATTGAGACTTCTATTAGGTTGATCACCTCATACCTACTGTGTGTAAAAGTTTGTAGGCTGGGAAAGGCTTTCGGCTAAAACCTAAAGATATCAGTCGTAAGCTCCTTGACATTGACATTATAGTTCTGTTTTATTTTTTCCTGATAAACCTTCATAGGCTGTATGTTGTCAGACCCTTGCTATGAATATGGTTCTTTACGCTACAGTGGCCCATCGTCATTAAAGAAGCCTACCATCATCATAATGGCCGCTCTGCTTTGCTAAAATAAAGTTCCGAAGTAAATTTAAGGGCTTATCTAACAAAGAAGTCATCCAACCATTCTCTTGGGTCCCTACTCTATTCCCGTCTTCTTAGTGAATAACATACTTTGAAGGCTGCATTTATGATGTGTTAGAAACGCTACAGAAGGGTTAAGAGCCTATGTGAGCTCCGTAATACCAAATTTTATTTGTTTTGGCTACAAATTCGCAATAGGTGTTCAAACAGTATTACTCATGCCTTAAATTTTCTCATATGACTTAATAGCCATTTGGCTGCCTGAATACCTGAGAAGTGGACGACTCTAGAATTAAATATCTCCTGTCTTATAATCTCAACAACACAAGTGCTGGTATAGATTTTAACGCTTATTTATGATGGCTGGTTATGTTTGGATATGGCCAACCGGGGAGGACCAATGAGCTCATCTGTGGCAGAACGTAATGGATGAGTTAGCTTCCAGAGAGACCCCAACTTCGAATTCAAAACTACTGGTTTCCCGTCACCCGATTGTTAAAGATTTCTGTGCACTTTTGGGTTCGAAACAAATTACATACTCTCAAAACACTGGTTTTGCCACCGAATGGGTTTCCAACCAACATAAATCCATGTCTGACGATCATCATCTCGTACGTCTGTATAATCTTCTTAACAAAAGCATCTCTCGGCTGTAGGTTTCTGTTGGCGCAGATCTGGAATTAAACACAACAAACATATTTTGGATAGATTAGGTTAGGTTATTTTAATTTTTAAAATCTGGTGCGAAATACGTTCACATTATAATAAAAATAATTAATGGGAATAATTTTGAATAGAGTTTAAATAAAATTCCTACTTTTAATACTTCTTAAGCTGCGTTTTAAATGTTATTACTAAAAGTAAAGTACGCCTATTTTTTCAGGCAGGCTATCAAATTAGGTATCGTGGTGACTAGCTAACATACTTTAAAATTAATTTTTTACTAACCATTAAAAAAATTTTATAACCTAGACTGGGAACTCAGTGAAATCACCACCACAATAAATATTAGCTTTGCGGGCGTCGCCTTTAATAGCTCGGCTACCGTGGCGCCTAATTTTAATACAAATTTCAACACTAAATATAGTATATTATACATGAAAATGGCCATCATAAAGGTCTGTGAAATTATATAAATTCTAAAAAAGTATTGATAAAATTGAATGCATAAAAATTATTTAAATATTTAAAAATTACCATTTCGCAAAAAAATTACAATGAATTTTTGGTTTTTTAATATCTTTTGTAAGGATTCTTGAAAACATTGTTCACATGCGATTGTTAAAGGTCTTAGAAAGCCTCAATTAGTACTAAGAGAAATCTGTTCAGAAGGATGGGGGAAATATTTGAAACAAATTAAATAAAACTCCAAGCTTCTTCGAACATTTTTGTCTGAAATTACGAGCTGAAGTGTGAATGAAATGAAATAAAATAGGGTACTGGCAGAATCGCGTCGCTTAATCTATCCTTTCTTACACTTAACTGATTGATGCCAGGTATAGTACTTTTTGATTCAAGGCACCAAAGCTCAATACATTTTTGATATCAATGTCTTAAATTATCCAGAATCCTAAACTCAATTGATTTTATTTTTAATGTTTAAAATAAAAGAAATAGATAAATATTTCTATAATTATCATTCTAACTTTAGAAATAACACAGGCCTGCGTTTTTTAACTGTTGGAAAATTGTTTTAAATTTGATACTTGATTTTTATGTATTTTTGTGTGCGAAATCCAAATATGAACTCCATATTCCACCATCACGTAAGAATTTTTCACAAAATCGCTTTGCATTTTACAAAAAAAAATTGTGAAAAAGCAATAATATTTAAAATTAGATTTTATTTGCAAGTGATACGACAAGTAAAATTACTTTAAAAAGCAATTTAATATAATGAAAATACACAGTAAAATACTACTTAATTCTTTAAAAGTCCTTGTAGAATCTTTTCCTTTTCATTTCCATGCTCCTTTTGGTGCTTTGTCTTCGGTGGCCTCGAAGCAGGTCGTCCCTTTTCAACATCCAACAGTAGTCAGCTATCATGCTTACGTTCCGTCTTCCTTGGTATCTCCTCTCCATTTCTTTTATATCTTGGTGGAATCTTTCCCTCTGCTCCTCACTTGCTGCACCAAGATTTGCAGGAAAGTAGTCAAGGTGCGAATGTAAAAAATGCCCCTTTAAACTCATGTCACAGCCTAAATTTTTAAATTTTGCTTACATATTCTTTACAATATTTTTATAATCTTCATCTTTTTTGTTGCCAAGAAACTTAGTAACTACTTCCTTGAAGGCTTTCCATGCTTGTTTTTCTGCTTCCTCCATTTTAAATTCAAAATTTTCTTTGTTGTTTTTTAACCGTAAAGTTACCACAAATATAACAAAAAGAGTCATGCGCATTGACAACAACCTCTTGAAGCAATTTATTTGTACAACAAATAAATAAATAAAATTTTGGTGGCGGGAGGGAGACGCGCAGTAACAGGATCAGACATGTCTTGACGTGACAGAGGTTGTATTTACAGTTGTTATAAATTTACCATTGCTTTTAACTTCTTTATCATTATAATTCACAATATTTTATTCAGGGTATTACGTTCTTACATCATAACGACTAAAAATATTTATTATTCATTTTAATAATTGTTTTACAAAATAATCCTTAATAATAATCCAACAGGCCTGTGGTATAAAAAAAAATCCGAAATTGTGGAAAAACCTTACGTGATGGAATTTTTAAATATTTTCCCCATTTTCAGCACCAAAAAATCTATTGAAATCGCACAATAGATTCCAGACAATTATTCCATCGCAGGCCTGTGTAATCAATAAAGCTGTTTTACAGAAAATACCAGAACCTCTAAAAATCTGTTCTGTAAAGTTGCATTTTCTTCAAGTTTGAAATAAGCAATGCCTTCGATATAAATCGTACGGACGGTGGAACTGTAACTGCTTCTGGAGAAATATTTTAAAAGGATGCTTAGAGTTGCTGTCCCCAAAGAATTCCTCAAAAAACAAATGTCTGGGCGAACTTGAATTTCTAATAAAAGTACTCAGGGTAAATAGGCCCTTGGCTCTCTGCTGGAGTATTCAAAATTCTACACTTCGCATTTTTCAAATAATTACCTTATTCACAGTAACGAGAAAGTGGCCATAAGAGATTTCTGTCAGTTCCACTGATGGGAATAGATCAGATATAATTCCAGTGAATAGTGGTATGTCCTGGTCCAGAAATTTAGGTAAGTTAACGTCGATTAGAGAGCGCAACACTAGTTCATCCTCTTTGGTGTTAGGAAGTTTGCGTATCAGATTACCAGCGGCTGACAACACTGTCTTCACAGCTCTCATACCTGCCAACATAAACCAATTGATATATATGTACATACATCGTTCTCCTACGCTCAGATTAACCACTTAATTTTACAAAGCTTCTTCATCACTGAAAAAAAAGTATTGAATTTTCAAAAGATTGAAGGGCAGTTTGATAATTTATCCGTTCCCTCCCTCCCACACGTTTTTTTTAATACTTGACTTTTCTTATTTATGTTTGGATTACTACCTGACAGGAGCTTAGCTAATATAGCTAAAAAGGATTATTATAAACAAAACAGAAATATGACGGAAATAAATAAATCGAAATTCGGTATTATACATATAAAAATCTGTCATCGCTAAGACTTTTTTTAAATACCGAGGTAAGTGAATCTGCCATTAGATTTCTTGTTATCCTGTAAAATAAATTTCTTTCTTGTTCGTTTCGAGTATCACGTTGCCTCTTACATTTTCCGACAGTGTAATACGTGATCCGTATCCTATGCAGATAGGTAATCAAGTTCTGTTAGCGTTCTAAAGTAGGCCACAGCTTCTTTATTTTAAAGGATATCAATCAGGTTTCATAAGACAACGAAAAGTAAAGATAAACGTCAAATTATAGACTCCAACATTTTGTGTGTTTGGTTATTGAACCCTGAAAATCTTTTCCACAGCATCTTTCATTCTCTACAAAATAGAACGAAGCAGGTTTGTTACAATAACTATCTTTATTTATTCTATCCAAACTCACCATAATCATAGTGTGACTGGGAGGATAATAGTTCTGAACAGAGTCGGTAAGTGCTGACAATTTTTACTGATAGTTCTCTGGCTTGGAGATATCCGTGGGAAAACAGAGTGATTTCACCAATCATCGCATAATCTGGTACCATCATGGCGACACTTCTGAACAGTACCTGTACAGTAAATAACATACGTAATTTGCATTTTTAATCACTCCTGGAGTAATCACTGTTAAGTAATTTATTAAGAAAAATATTAAATCTTATAAATTGTGAATGAATTGTGAAGAAGGATTATTACGTCATATAAATGCATAAAAAAAAGTAATCCAGTAACTAATGAGGTGCGGAGAAAAAAAAATGTCTTCAAAAAAAGGATGTTTATGACAACCAGCTGCGAGTGAGCAGAGTCTTGTCGCAAAAAGGTATGAAAAGGAAACAAACTTTGGAAACTCGTCAGTTCCATTCAATCGGTTTCTCCGGTAATTTATATTAAATTAAAATTAGTAAACTGATATCTACATTTCTCGCTTTCTGACTTAATCTCTTAATTCAAAACTTTCAGTTTAAAAAGTCAAGTAAAAGGGGTTGATTAAACGACAAAAGGTAAACGAATCAGAACATTCAAATTCGTCCCTTTTTCCATCCTTTTGAACTGATTCCATCTATATGTTACAGACCCTTATGCTGGCGTTATCATGAAAAATTTATTTAGAGGTAAAGTAGTAAAAAAATTTTTTACCTTGTAAAAATAACTACAGAAATTTTATTTTTACCATATTAAAATCATTCTTATTATTTGTCTTTATATGCTGTTTATTTTACCATTCCTAAATAATCATTAACCTCATCAAAATAGAGAAAGGGAAAGTTAGAGTTGGCCTACTACTAAATCACAAATTCGAAACAAAATTTCAATCCTGAGTTATTTTTACAAATGAATACGAAAGCACTAATTGCACACATTGATTAACAAACAGAATACCGCTTGTAATAATATTACAAGCATAAATTATAATTAAATGTATTTAATAATTGCTCAATAATACTGTATTTAAATATACATAGTTCTAAATAAATTATATTATTTATTTTAAAACTAACTTCTTGACAAAGGTTAATATCATTCAAATTAAAAAAGGTTTAATAGCGTTTCTTTAAAAACCTGTGTATTAATTTTAATTAATTACTTAACATGTTTAGTTTTTAATCATTTAATCAGTGAAGTATTTAATAATTGCTCAATAATACTGTATTTAAATATACATAGTTCTAAATAAATTATATTATTTATTTTAAAACTAACTTCTTGACAAAGGTTAATATCATTCAAATTAAAAAAGGTTTAATAGCGTTTCTTTAAAAACCTGTGTATTAATTTTAATTAATTACTTAACATGTTTAGTTTTTAATCATTTAATCAGTGAAGTATTTAATAATTGCTCAATAATACTGTATTTAAATATACATAGTTCTAAATAAATTATATTATTTATTTTAAAACTAACTTCTTGACAAAGGTTAATATCATTCAAATTAATCAAAGAAAGAACTTGAACTTACGAAACCTAGCTTCATACTGCGTACTAAACTTGCACTTAAATCTGAATTTTTAAAAAAATACAAAAAATAATTTCGTTTATGAATATCGCTGTTTGCAATTTTTTTAAACAAAAGTCATTTAATTTTTGTAGCATCTATTTTTTTTAAAAAAGGTTTAATAGCGTTTCTTTAAAAACCTGTGTATTAATAATTTGATATCTAATATTGTAATCAATATAAATTAAATGGGTGGCGCTGCACTTAACTGAAGAAAAATATTTTATGAATGAAAATGGCCAGCATAAGAGTCTGTGATATCTAATAAATTCTAAATCATATTAATGAAGATTAATTGCAGTAAATTTAATTAAATGTTAAAAATTGTCATAAAATTTCCAAAACTTATTTATAAACTTCCAATATATTTTTATGTGTTTTAAATATATTCAAAACATTTTCATGAAAACTGCTAAGTTAACTATAATTAACTAAATTAACCTGTAACTACAGTACTCTTCGTTAAGAGGAGTAGGAGATTTAAAAATGCGTGCACAGTAATTTCCCTAAAGAGAAGTAAGAGAAATTAAAGTTCGAATACGGTACTATTGGGATATTTTATCTGAATAGGTAGAGTAGGATGGCAAGTTGAACTCATGTACGGAATTATTATTTAAATTTTATCAAAATCTGGCTAAGATTTACAGAGTTATGGGAGTAACTTCTTTCCAATAAGATACGCAGCGTGAAGACCCGCAAAAGGTACATGAAATTTTGATACCACCATTCATGAAAATAGGTTCTCGAGTATATGCTATGTTGTTTATCGAAAAGGTAGAAGGACAAGAACAATTTCTCAAAATGCCATTTTTGCCAATGTTTTTCTCAAATCTATTTTATCTGCATTGTGAAAAAAGAAAAAGATTAATAAACGAGGACATATTCATTTATTTTAAAGAAAACTTAGGAACTTTATCTTTATTAGAAAAAGAGGACAAAAATGTTTTAACGATTATTGCTTTCACAACTGTCCCTCTGGACAGTTTTAATACCTATTTTTGTGAGAAACAAATGATAAATGTTCCATTCTGCACACTTTATTTTTATATGTTCTTCATACTCTGTAAACTTCCAACTGCAGAAACTTGCAGGCAGATATAATTGGGACCATCTTAGCGTCAAAGCAAATAAACTAGAAACGGTCGCAGTTAATACTCTTTTTAATCATTGAAATTCTGTATCAATTACATAAGGCGCGGATAATCTAGTTAACTCTTACAAGAATCATGATGTAACAATTTAGGAGACAAAATTGTGGCAACTGCACTCGTTGCAACAAGAGGCATTCTTTATTGAAGAGAACAGCATTTCTTACCTTCAAGTTGTCCGGCAGTTCCGATCGACCAGCGTATCCTGGATTCATCGTAATGCAAACATACACTGCCGGATTCAACCTAATCATCGTGCCTTCAAACATAAACTTTTCTGTACGACTCCTCACCGCTTGAGTGATGCATAAGATTTGTTGGGCAATAACTGACAGCACTTCAATGTCAATTCGGTTGAATTCGTCAAAGCACGCCCAAGCACCGCATGAGGCTAATCCTTTGAAAAACTGAAAAACAAAAAGTAAGTAAAATAATGCCTATTTTTTCAGGCTTTACGTCCGACTACCAAATTAGGTAACAAACATACTTTACCATATTAACCATTAAATAACATTTAATGCCTAGAGCGGGAATCGAACCTAGTACCACAATACATATTAGCTTTGCAGGTCTCGCCTCTAACCGTTCGGCTACTGTGGCGGCTAACTGAAAATCAAAGTCTGATGTAAAACATCCTAATGTATGTATAAAATAGGTTGATTAAACTGGCCGATATTCTTGAAGATTCTCTAAACTTTTCATCGGGACGCCCTTAAAGATCCGAAGAATAGGTTGCAGGTCTCCGGACGACCAAGTTGTATCAAACAAGCTTTTTATAAGATTATTTTTGTAGAATTTATAGGATATAGGATCAAATAATAAAAACCATGCAACTTCTTATGTATGCAGTAAGTGTTTACTTTGAATTGATGGTAATCCCAGAAGAATTTATATTAATATTTTTTGATGGATGTATCAGTTAATTGGTCAAAGTATCATGACTGCCTTGAAGAATGTAAACCTTTCTCGCATTATATTATCTTATTTTTTAGACTCTGTAGATTCTGTTGCGGACTTTTTTAGTAAATGATGACTGTGCTTTATCATAATTATTCATTTTCGTAACTATGAATGATGCAAGCTTAGAAAAAAAGTCTGGTTCAGAATGACCATCATGTAACGTTGACAAGGCTCAACGGTTATCTATCCAATTGAAATCCAAGCAAGTACTAGTTGCCTGGCTGCAGAACTAGTTTCTATCTACTGTCACCATCTCCTCATTATAATCTTACTCTTACCTTGCTCATGGCCAGGTAGTCCAGTCCATCCGAGCAGTTGAAGACGATGCACTGCACAGCCAGCGCTTTGGCTAGATCCTTGGTGGTCTCTGTCTTGCCAGTGCCGGCTGGGCCCTCGGGCGCTCCGTTCAGGCTCATGTTGTATGCGCCAACCAGAGTCCTATAGCACCTGTCCGTCAGCGGCGTTATCACCAGCCGAGACGTATTGCCTAGGTATTCGTATGCGTAATTAATAGATGCGTTTATTATCCTCACCTTAACATTTTCCTTTTCCCAGTAGTACCTTAAATGTCAAATACCGAGCATTAGCATTAAGTACTAAACAATACAGCAAATATAAGAGCAATGGCAACACCCACATCCACAATTCATTATATGCATTATATATGTTGAAAATACATTAGTTATAATAATTTTATGGAGATTTACGTCCAAATTTGGTTTTTATTAAAATAATTAATTTACTAAACTTAGAAAATAATTATCGCAATTTCTGAACTAAAAAGTAAAGTAAAGTAAAGTAATCGCCTATTTTTTCAGGCGGGGCTTAACGTCCAACTACCAATTCAATTTTTGAACTATTTACCTTATGTATATATTCGTGAAGGTCAGTTTAGCTTGTTGGAAAACGTGGTATATTTGGAATTACGATGGAATAATAATCTATTACGAATAGCCTAACCATTAATTTGCAATCTCAATTTTCGCAGCTTTAATTGAGTTCGGCTTGAACTCTTTTTGATTGAAAACGTGAACTTTTACAACCTTAAATCATCAAAACTGACTCAACAAAAAATTCAAGAACTTGATGGAATTGAGCTCTTACTTCATGATGTATACTATCCTTTACCACCAGATTGCCATTTGCTCCGATCAATGGCTCACATTCTTCCGGGCTGGCGATTAATTAAACGACAACTGCGGTTCAATATTTCTTTGCTTATGAGGACTGTCAACTCGACAGACGGCTAACTAATGTAGTAAATTAGAGTCATACATTCAACATTAGCATTAACTTTATTTTGATTTGAGAATAAATTTTAAATTGAAAACCGTTTAGAACGCTCTGAAAACGGAGCTTAAGAGAAGAGTGAAAAAGTACAAAGTAAAGTCGCAATTTTTAAAAACCATTTTCGGACATCAGGGAACTCCAAAACTTGTGTTTCCTGCAATACTAAAATTAGAAAATAATTCTTTGCTATAATTACCTCAGCTGGCACTGCCACTGGAAGTCCTTTTCCGAGGTAACTCTGTTCTTACAGAAGTCTACGACAACATCTCTGCCATGGATGTCCAGCACGACCAGAGCCTCGATCGTCACACGCACATTCCTCGGTAGCTGCATCCTCACTTGTTTGATCAGGGTATTAAGTTGAATCTGTTGCATATAGATATTGTCACAAACAATTTCGTTAAATTATAAAGAAATAGTCAGATGACATACAACTTTCTCTTTCAGCAATTGTAATACTTTTGGCTAAAATATTTTCTTAAATTACAACACTTCATGTATATATTTAATCACTTTTAAAAAATCTCTTAAAATAGTGAT
This sequence comes from Rhodnius prolixus, assembly GCF_049639745.1. Taxonomy (NCBI): domain Eukaryota; kingdom Metazoa; phylum Arthropoda; class Insecta; order Hemiptera; family Reduviidae; genus Rhodnius; species Rhodnius prolixus. The sequence goes on along the minus strand of NW_027411635.1, from coordinate 3,207,836 downwards.
TTTTTTCTGAATAGATGATAAAGTTATTCAACCAAAAGTTGAGACTAAAGTTTTACTTCTATTTTTTTTTTTTTTTTATTTACAAGACGGGCAATCACCCAGTTACAAAGAAATATAATTTAAAATAACATTTAATAATAACTCAATATATAATAATTATAGAATATACATATATCATACATTTATACATATATATATCATAGAATAGAAATAAAGATAAAATAGAAATAACATATACACATAATTTACTTAATAGATGAAAAATACTTCAAAATATGTACTATAAAATATACTTTAAAAATAGAAACTTTACTCAATTAATAAATCTTAATATCACAATGACCGGTAAGTTTTCCCTAGTACCAATCACCGCAAAATCAGCTATTTAACAAATGTTTCAACTCGATCATGTTGGTGTTGAATATATCAAAATCAGCGGGTAGATGATTAACTTGATCCGCAACTCTTGGAAAATAACTGAACTTACGATAATTAGTACTATGGCACACTTTAGAAAACACTTGTTTTTGTCTAGTACCGTTTGTTGGCACGTGAAAATTTAACAATGATAACAGTTCAGGGCAGTTTATATTATTATTTAGAATTTTGAAAATAAAATTTAAGTCTGTGGCTTGTCTACGAAACTGTAAAGTACTCAAACCAGTAAATTCCATTACGTCATCGTACGGTACCTCCGTCATGGCTTTTGTCTCTCGATACCAGAGCAATCTTAGGAATCTTCTTTGAAGTGATTCAAGTTTGTTGACGTAAGTTTTCTGATAAGGAGACCATAAAGCAGAGCAGTACTCAAGAATAGGTCGCACCATTACTTTGTAAAGGATAATTATGGTTCTGACATCTTTAAAGTTTCGAGTAGATCTAGATATAAAGCCAAGCATTTTATTTGCCTTTGTGACTATGGAGTTCATGTGGAGGTTGAATGAAAGGTTAGCACAGAACGTAACACCAAGGTCCTTCACTACATTAGATCTACTTAGAGTTGAAGCATGAAGAGAATAATCGAAGTTTGTACACGTCCGACTACGATGATAGGATACTACCTTACATTTAGAGATGTTTAGGCTCATATCATTTTCATCGCACCAAACACTCAGTCTATGAAGAGAGTTTTGGAGGAGGAGAAAGTCATCCGCAGAGTTAATGGCAGTATAAATCTTTAAATCGTCAGCAAAAAGCAGAAAGTTTACTGAATTGAGACATGTAGATATATCATTGATAAAAATTTTGAATAAAAAAGGACCAAGAAAAGAACCTTGAGGTACACCAGATGATACAAGAAATTCTTCTGACATTAGTGATTTGTATTCAACAGATTGATGTCTTGCGGTGAGGTAGGAGTAAAACCAGTCAAGTAGTGATCCATGAATTCCACAATGGGATAGTTTCTGAATTAGTTTGGAATGATTGACACGATCAAAAGCTTTGGCGAAATCGAGATATACAGCATCGATCTGTTTGGCAGTAACTAAGGCTCTCCGCAGATAGTCCTCAAATAGTAACAAATTAGTGAGCGTCGATCTACCAGAATGGAAGCCATGCTGTTCACTGAGGATGAGGTTGTCGAGTAAAGGCGAATTCTGTCGAGTTAGCGACAGAAATTCGTTACTTCATTTAATATATTCTAGAGTTTAGCGAAAAGAAACTGACGACAGCGGTTGTTTTACTTAACTAGTGAATATCAACCACTTTAATGAGTTACGCAAAAATAGGTGCGGATTCAGGAGCGTCTATCCTCTTAGAACTGTACAGGGCTGAGTCGTGTAATGTGGTAGACGTTAGCTACAGTTAGGTAATAATTGGATAACGCAATGATCTTGCACTGTTAGACTGATCTATGGGTCTTAAGAAATTCACTTACCGACAAAGCGGCTGAATACTTTTTCATCACACTCATACTTTTCCTGGCGAACACTGCATGCATTTCGGAGGTCCAGTAGATCTGGCATACACAGAGCACTACCTGGCCTTGCCAGTCATTGATCCAGTCCTTTCTATTCAGAACGCTATATGCCAACAGACTCTCATGGATTCTATGGCGAACAGACAAAGTCATCTGTTTTTCTACCTGCAATTGAAAAATTAATACATTTTTTTGGAAGTTTATAAAGCAAATAAAATGGTGAGGCCTACATTGAACCTTGAGATCATTGGTTTTTGATAGAGGATCTCCCTTGCTGTGTTTTTTATTTTTAATGATTTTTTGTCATTGTTGCATTTCGCGTAGCCAGGCGAAATGGAACCCTGAAACCTTTGCTTGGTCTAAATAGAGAGGGGCTCTAACTAGTAGTTGCAACTATATAGCCATACTATGGTTTGAAATAGATCAACCTGCCGAACGGTACGAAATCTAGTCAGGCTGTGCTGAACGCCCAAAATTCTTGAATCTTAACCTTCGAATTGGTGCTGGAAAATTCTAGAAAATTATCTAGAAGAACTAACTTTTATCAAAAAGACGATTTTCTAGTCTGGATGCCAGGTCACTAGGAAATGTCGGCAAATGAGAAGATTGATAGATTAACCAAATTTTGATTTGATTAACTTTAATTTGATTAAATTAATTACTATTAATTTATTAATTAACTTTACTAATATTAATTATTTATTAATTATTATTATTATATGTATTATTAATTAACTTAAATTTAATTTGAATTGATAGATTAACCAAAAATGCCAAAGAGCATTTTTCATTGGTGCCCCCAAAATGTTGATGAGTCTCTGGTTAGGTGTGGACTACTGAAACAAAACAGTGTTTCCATAACAGCTGAAGGATGAACTCGTTGGATGGCTGGATAGACAGACGTAACAAACAAAAAAATGGATTTTTCCAGAACGACTTACCTGTATGAGCCACAGCTCGACTCGACCTCCAGCCTCCTTGGTCGAAATATTGGACACATAATGCACCTCTTCACCCTCATCGCTGAACATAGAATATATATTGAGACTTTTATCGAATCCAAGCTTAGCGATCCCTTCAAAACAGGATTTTAAATATGGCTGTACTCTCAAGGGATTTTCAGTTTCGGAGAGTATCTCCAACATTCCGTCATTTGACATAAAGAAGAATCTAAAAAACAGTACAAAAAAAAAATCTTGTGATAACGCTCACCTTACTGTAACTTATAGCTTCTGCTTATAATCAATGTAAACTCCTGATTTGTCCTGAACGAAAGTGCTAGGTATACATTTTATTAGCTTATCTTCAAAGCAAGAAAAGATCAAGATACTGCACTTGCGGTTGTTCAATTACCTGAAAGAACTTTGGTCAGAAAAGCTGGTGTTTAAATTACCACGCAAGCACAAATTTCGCTTTGTTCACGGATTTCCTTCTTCAAGAAAAACCGAAAATAAAAGCAATAACGGACAAAAGTGATGCTTGTTGACTTCAACGATAAGGATTTCGATTCCATTGCAGCAACATGTGCATAGATACAGTTTAATATCTGCCCTACAACTGCTGACCGCAAGTAGGGAGATAGCTTTTTATTTGTTGTTACTTGTATACTGCTAATAATACGGAGTTTAAATGACCATTGGAAAGCATTTGATGATTAATTATTTTTTTATATTTTCTGAGTGTTTTTAGTATCCGTTGGAGGAAGATGGCTGTTTGATGATACATTTGATTGGCCTCATCAAGGTGAACATTTTGTATACAGGGTGTCCCAAGCTATATGGATAACGACTTTTTCTCGGAAACTAAGATAGGTAGAAGAAATCTAAAAAATACGTGTTCCCTTAGTTTTTTGTTAGAAATCCAAATTTAATTTGTAAATTTTTTTCGGTGCTTCCAGAAGCGAGATACAGGCACCAACTTCATTTTTTCAAATAGGAAGGTGCGGTTTTTATTTCAGCAATAGATTCCTCTATTTTTTTTAAGAAAAATTTACTTGAACGGTTTTTTTCTGTGAGCGATATTTTAGAAGTTATGAATGAAAACATGATTCTTATAAGAAATTTCAAAATGATAATATTATAACGGTTTTTTGATTGAATAAAAAGAAAAGTACTATTTTATTATAAATTTTACTCCTCATTAATATTACAGATCATGCTCAAAATGGCCTCCACCATTAGTGATGCATAGACATGGTCGTACTCAAACACCCAAGACTCGTCACCAGTAATGGGGATTCCAGAACTCATTTTGGGACAGTCGAAAACATTCAAACGGCTATTCCAGTATCGGAGTTCGAGCACTGCTATGAGGAGTGGAAGAAACGTCTCCAGCGCTGTGTGGCTTCAGTAGGAAGTTATTTTGAAGGTGAGAATATAGAATTGTAATTCTTTTTTAATAATTTTTTTTTAAAAAAATCAGTCTCATTACTTAATTTACAGACCTCGTACCTAAAACTGGTGGGGAGTGTGCTAATACAGTTAGTGGATCTGTTCTCTCTACTAATTTTATTCTCTCTAAATTTGAGAGCATGTCAGCAGACATCAAGAGCATTAAAGACAATATTATCGACAATAAACAAGAAAATAAGAATATTATTTTAAAAAAAAGTGGATTCATTTGAAAACAACATGAAGCAAGGATTTGTATACAAGGCCACTTTTAAATGCTGACACAAAGCTTCTTAGCACTAACCGAAAATCAAAAACAAATTTCATTTTTTATAAGATCAAACAAATATTTTTATTTTAGAAGATCAAGTCATCAGAATGATTAGTTTTACTAACCTAGGGAAGAAAAGTCTCTTCTTTTCCAGGTATCTGTTCACACCGACATTAATCAAACCCAAGTTGTGTCGACATATCTTTAGTTTCTCTTTTACCTCACCTTTCTTCATCATGTTCAAGACAGATGGGTCGTCAACAACACCACTCAAGATGCCTTCATAGATGCCATTCAGATCCTGTTTTAACATGATATTCAACATAAAATACCTAAATACCTTAGCGGATATCTCCATTGTTACACCTACCTTAATGGAGGGCAAGCTAAGAACGTGAAAATTCAGAGAAATGTAATTGTAGCTGACGGTTAGAGGCAAGAACTGCAAAGAAAGACTAAGATTCGATCTTAGTCTGGTCCTGGTCTGGGACTTGAAATTAATTTAACCCAATTAAAAAAAAAAAAGAGTGTAAAATATGTTAGAATTTGTCATTGCCCACTACATCTGATCGGTATTTCGACGTAAAGCCTGCTGGAAAAAATTGACATTACTTCACACCACAGAAGTAAGCTGGTACAAATAGAAGTAGAGTGTAATCTGATAAGGAGGACACCTATAAAATCCAGCCCTGGATGTTTCAACTAAGATAGATCTTTTTCTGTTTATTCATTGCAAAAACAAATGAAATAAAAGGAAATATGAGCTAGTTAGGCCAGGGTAATGGAGTTTTCCGATAAGGAGAACAACAATACAGCCCAGTACTAGATGTTAGATCAAAAAATGATCTTTTTTCTATACACATATTGCGAAAAACGAATGAAATACATATACGGAAACTTGAGTTAGTTTAGGACTGATAAAGAGTGTCTCTCGGTAAGGCGAACAATTATACAGGCCAGCATTTGATCTTACAAAAATGGAAGATATTTTTCTATTCACTAAATTCGATAAAAGAAGGAAATACAACTAAATGTGAGTTAGTTAGAAAAGAAACCGTTTGTCTTACTGTAAGGCGAACGATATACACGCCAATACTAGATGTTAAAACCAAGGTAGACATTTTTCTATTCACTTATTGCAAAAACGAAAGAAATATAAGGAAATATGAGTTATTTTTAGGCAGATGCAGGGTGTTTTCCGGTAAGGAGAACAACTATAAAGAACAGCACTAAATGTTACAAACTAAGGTAATCTTCTTCTGTTTATTCATTGCAAAAAATGAAGAAAGCGTAAGGAAATGTCAGCTAGTTAGGCATGAAAACTGTTGTCGTCCTGTAAGGAGAACACTAAAGAGACCTGCCCTGGATGTAACAACTAAGGTAGATCTTTTTCTTCTATTTCATCAAGGAAATATAAGGAATTTGAGTTAGTTTAGGCAGATGTAGTGTTTTCCGGTAACGAGAACAACCATACAGACTAGCCCTGGATGTTAGAACCAGAGATGGGTTAAAATATAATCAGTTAAATTTCAATTGAATTAAAACAAAATTTAAATTTAATCATTAATTAAAATGTTTAATCATAAAAAAATTAAAATAAAAAATCAGAATTTTAATTGATTGAATAAAATTCCAAATTTTGTTTTAATCATTTTGGACGATTAAATTTTGTTTTATAACCACAACTTTGCCAATGGTTGAACCAGGATCGGGCCAGTGTATCTTAATTTTGTCTAGCTGGTGCCTCATCACCATCAATATTATCACTGTTCTCAAACTCGGCATCAACACTCTACCAACCATCTGCCTCATCTCCATCAATATTATCACTTTACTAAAACATAGCACCTTCATTCTACCAATACGAGTGCCATCAATTTTAGAAAGTGCTTGGAGAATTAGGAAAAACTTTATAGGTGGCAGTTTAGTGGCAAATCCAAGGTTAGTTCAATGTAACATACGAGGGTCGTTTGAAAAGTCCGTGCAAAAATAAAAACTACTTAATTTTTTGGGGTAAACCTTTTTTATTTTTCAACATAGTCTCCTTTTAGGCTTATACACTTCGTCCAACGCTGCTCTAGTTTGTTGATCCCTTCCGAATAATAGGATTAATCCAAGTCTGAAAAATAGCCATTCGTTTCTGCAATCACCTCCTCGTTTGAATAAAATCTTTTTCCCGCCAGCCATTTCTTCATATTGGGGAACAAATAGTAGTCCGAGGGAGCCAAGTTTGGAGAATAGGGGGGATGTGAAACGAGTTGGAACCCTATTTCCATTAATTTTGCGACCACAACTGCTGAGGTGTGAGCTCACCACCCGTTGTCGTGATGGAAAAGGACTTTTTTGTGGGCCAATCGTGAGCGTTTTTCTTGCAGCTCGGTTTTCAAACGGTCCAATAACGATGAATAATATGCACCTGTAATAGTTTTACCCTTTTCCAGATAGTCGATGAGGATTATTCCTTGCGAATCCCAAAAGACAGTCGCCATAATCTTTCCGGCCGAAGGAACGGTCTTCACCTTTTTTGGCGCAGATTCCCCCTTGGTAACACATTGTTTAGATTGTTCTTTGGTCTCAGGAGTGTAGTGATGTATCCGTGTTTCATCTACAGTGACGAAACGACGCTTAAAGTCCTGCGGATTCTTCTGGAACAGCTGCAAACCGTCCTTGCAACACTTCACACGATTTCGTTTTTGGTCAAGCGTGAGCAATAGCGGCACCCATCTTGCGGATAGCTTTGTCATGTCCAAATGTTGATGCAAAATATTATGTACCCGTTCATTCGAGATGCCCACAGCACTAGCAATCTCACGCACCTTCACTCTTCTGTCATCCATCACCATATCACGGATTTTATCAATGATTTCTGGAGTAGTAACCTCAACAGGGCGTCCAGAACGTTCAGCGTCACTTGTGCCCATATGGCCACTCCGAAAATTTTGAAACCACTTATAAACTGTTCTAATCGAAGGTGCAGAGTCACCATAATGTTTATCAAGCTTCTCTTTAGTCTCCTGAGGCGTTTTGCCTTTCATAAAGTAGTGTTTAATCAACACACGAAATTCTTTTTCGTCCATTTTTTGAAAATCACTCGACTTCCTCGATTCAAACGAATGCCAAACACAAAGAAATAGACCGATCTGGCTGAAACTTGGTGTGTGTTCTTCCAAGAGATGCTACTAACTAAACATAACCTCGATACGCGCCAGTGGTGCTATCTCTCTGATTTTGCACGGACTTTTCAAACGACTCTCGTAAAGTGAGAATTACTGTATGTATGCATAAGACTAAAATAATTACAAATTAACTGAGTAATGTAGCCATACGTGACGAATAACGTCCAACAAAACAAGATTCCACCAGAGTGAAATGGCAAAGGTGAAAAAGAAGTAGCTCAAAATTTATATTACTAACATGGAGATGAGTAGTAGATAGATTGACAAAATAATAGATTAATACATGAATAGGTTACATGAATGCGGTAAAAAATAAGTTAAATATGAGTGTAGAAGGGTCCTATATAAGTCTAGTGAGTCGTCAACATGGTTAAAAGTGAATTTAGAAACTGCATTTATGTTTACAGAAATTGCCACTAGAGTACTCCACCGGATGGAGTATAAAGTAAGCTTACAGCCCATATAATGGCGGCTTACAAGTCTTCAATATGCCCATTTCTCTTTTATCTATTTTACGATTAAACTATACAAATTCTCAAGTTTTTTGTTTTTGTTAACGATAATTGTGTAAAACATCAAGTATTATTCCAAAAGAAATGTTATTTAACGTATTTTTAAAGGGAATGTTTTTTCTTGTTTAATTCGAAAGTTTATCAAATACCTATGGGAGAAATGTTGGGGAAAAAATTTGTAATTACTTATTTCATTGAAATTATTAGCTTCAAAGTATTGACCAATCACAATGTAGTATGGTTGCCCACGTCCAGGGTAACCACGCCCAGTCCAATAAAAACGATTCATGGCTGGTCAAAGCGTGTTTTTAAACCTTTCACTTATTTTTTTAAATCTTTTATTATTTTCTCATATTTTAATAAAAAAAAATTAATTTTAGAAATCATATTAATCTTAGGCAAATATTGAGGAAAAAATGCTAACAAATTATTTTTTAAAAATTCCGAACTATCAAGAACATTTTTATTGAATAAAGTTCGTTTTCGAATAGTTTCCGTCAATATTCGACTGTTTCACTTTACTTTCTCATGAAAAGAATCTCGAATGAAAACTCACATGACTTTTTATTACCATAATTTACGAATATAATTGAATTTTATTGTAACTTAGAATTGCATAATAAAAAGAAAAAAGAGATCAAATTAATGATACTGTTGATAGGATGCAACACATTCCCTCTGAACCAAACTATTAATTAAGAAAAAATGACTGACATTTAAGCTTAAGTACACGTGGAGCAACAGCCGCTCGATTTTAATACCTCTATCAATAAAACGTAAAATGAACCGCTAACCATGCATGAATTAGACAATACCTTACAGAAATGTAAAGACTCTGCCCCAAGGGTGGATGGAATCTTGTACGCAACGCAATCCCAACCCTATAGCAAACAATCCTTTACCCTTAGGTAGATCATCCCCAATCACTACCGTCCCTAGTGCCATTAATCTCCAACTCTCTCTATCCTCAACTCCCCACAATAGATATAACGGCGGAAAACTCGGCATGGAAATGGGCACAGATTAATGAAAGTTGACTTCTGGGGAGCAGATTACACTGCCAAGGTAGAAAGCCTAGGGTGACCAATGAAAAAAAGCGAATTAGAATTTAATTTTATTAAATCAATAATCAAATCTAAAAGATAGAAAGAAAGCATTGATCATGTACAATTTTCGAGTTAGAGTTTTTGTCCTTATTGAGTTCCCCTCAGTCAGAAAATGTAGTTTTGTGAAAATCCTCCCCTAGGCAAAAAGATAGTTTACAACAATCCACCATGATAGACTATATTATGTTTATTCAATTTATCATTGAATGGTAAAAGTAAAGTAAATGCATTACGTTGTTCCTGCTCTCAGAACTTACCTTGTACAAGACACTTTCCCTCGGCATCTGATGGGCGATATCTGGTGACGTAAATATAGGATATAGATGCAGCCATTCGATTTGCACGTAGCTCCAGTCTTCAAGACAGGTATTCAGATCTGACAACATGTCAAACCAGCTTCGTACTTCGGCTGAAACGGAGACATATGTTAGATTAGAATTATATAAATTAGCTATTGTAATATGTGTTTTTTTTGCTAGCCAAAATAGCGGTTACTCTATTTTTTTTGTTTTTTAAGGCTGATTTTTGTCTGGCAATCACAAATCAGCTTTGTGTGCCTTTTGTCGTTTAGTCAACCCTTACTTGACTTTCATACTGTAAATGTTTCTTAAGGAGATTTATTTTGGAATGAAACTGGTACGTATACATTTCGCTGGCAAATTTTTTTAGCAATCTTCACAATTTTTAAAAATATCGTCAAATGGAAGCTTTATATATTTTATTTATTAGGGGAAATATTTATACTTAGTTGTTATGTGGGATTTACTATGTACTTAAGTGATATATATATTTTTTTTAGTATAGATACACACTAATAACTGCGTCAAATGTTCAGGCTCCATCTAATAAACAAACACTAATAGTGGGCAAAATTGGCTGTATGATTGTTTACAAAACTCACTGAGATTAATAACTTTTCTTAATAACGCAAAATTGCTTCAGTTTTTATGGAATTAACTGGACAATTTCTAGGTTCTTGATGTTATTTTTATAAAATACTTATATCAAAATAAAATTATCTTACTTTCAATTGGTTTGACATAGGCAGAACCTCGCATGGTCAGGGTCTTCACAATGTGATCGTCAAGTAATATTTGAATATCTTCAATACTGCCCAGGATTCTAATTTTATGTTCCCTGCGTGAACAGAAACTTATAATGAGTACAAGTACAACGTTGAAAATACGTTTGCTACTATTTTTGTTGGATGAGGCTATACTTACCCATAGACGCCGACAGTGAACTTGACAATGTCCCATTCCTTCTTCATCTTGATGAACTGTTCTAACAGCGTGCTTTCCTTCGTCGCCATCACGCTGATGGTCTCAATGCTGCAATACAGATACAAACCTCAACTTCAAGCAACTTACAAACTGCAGCGATTTTCGGTTACTACAGTGTAATCAGCTATTCTAACGACCGGGTTGCACCGTACCATGGTTATTATATAGTATTCATGATTGTACATATTATATAGTACTATAGCAGTTATTATATAGTATTCATGATTGTACATATTATATAGTACTATAGCAGTTATTATATAGTATTCATGATTGTACATATTATATAGTACTATAGCAGTTATTATATAGTATTCATGATTGTACATATTATATAGTACTATAGCAGTTATTATATAGTATTCATGATTGTACATATTATATAGTACTATAGCAGTTATTATATAGTATTCATGATTGTACATATTATATAGTACTATAGCAGTTATTATATAGTATTCATGATTGTACATATTATATAGTACTATAGCAGTTATTATATAGTATTCATGATTGTACATATTGTAAAGTTTTTCCAAAAAAACTTTACTTACACAACTAGTGCCTGCGACTAGTTATTTTAATATGTGGGTTTGATTAAATAATAAAACTCGCTAAAGTTGTAAGTAATAACCTGATTTATTAACACATTACCTTTACTCACATTAACATTTACTATCAACTAACGCTATTCATTACAGTCACCATTTACAACAGTCACAACAGTCTACTGTTACTTATTCACTACGTAACGCCACAAAACTGTTCCACGACTGACCCCTGGTCCACACTGCACCGAATTGCGCTAGACTCAACCGCACTAGCAAAGCTCTACTCACGAACTGATTACCTGCCCAACTGGCTAACACTGAAGCACTCCGTAACACTGACTCTCCAAGACTAACTCATAAACTTGACTAATAACTATCAACTCTAATAACTCCTTAAAACTTGCTTAAAAACTGCTTAAAAACTTGATTCAAAACTCTTCTTAAAAACTCGATTAAAAACTGACTTTTCCAGCTGTGTCGGCCTCCTTTTAACTGCGTGCCTCCCTCCAACTGGGACTGCCCTCCTCCAACTCTCTGAGCATAAGTTTCCACGCCTTCCTGATGTTCATTGGCTGGAGAAAACATACTGCCACCACCTCAGCTGTGAGCCGCCTCCTCCCATTCTCTGTCTCTCTCCAACTCCGGCTGTCTCACTCTCACCTGTCAATCACTGGCTGGGAAACACATATGCCACCACCCCAACTGAGGCCTTTCTCTTAGCTGGCTTTTACACAGGTCACTAACTCCTTGAACAATCTAGCCCTTTCCTTTCTAGTTCAGGTATAGACCGGCCCTTTTGTCTACACAGTGGTGGCCTGATACCGACTTTGGTCGCTTAACCCCTAGAACAATCTAGGCCTTTCTTTTCTGCCACAAGTAGATACCGCCCTTTTGTTAATGCAGTGGCGGCCTGTTACTGACTTCGGTCGCTCAACCCCTAGAACAATCTAGGCCTTTTTTCTCTGCCCAGGTCAACTTCGTTACACTGCCCCCCTCTTAGAACTGTTCGTCCCGAACAGAAGTCTCTTTCGTGACGTAGGGGAGTAATCGGTCTAAGTGTACTACCTTCATTTTGGATCTGGGCGTGCGTTGAATCCGTTACACCAGGTCGTTGAGCCGACAGGCAATGGTGCAAGATCCTTCCCAGCAACTTAGGAGGTTTTCCCTTTTTGCGGACACGTTTATACGACCGAACTTTCTCACCTCTCTGGAACGTTCTTCTAATGCCCTGCCTGTCACACGATGTCTTCGTCCGGTCGCTGTCCAGTCTTTTCCTGCCGCGTACCTTTCCACGTGCAGCTCTCCACTTCCGGCGAAGTTCCGCAACGTAGCCGCTCACGTCCGATTCGTCCGTCTCTGGGCTGCCAAATAAAACGTCACTGGGTAGTCGACGCTCCCTGCCAAACACAATGCTTGCAAGCATTCGCTCTGCGGTCTCTGGAACTGCTGGACGGTACGCCATCATTATAGGGGGTGTGTGTACGTCCCTGTTCTCCTGTTGATCTTTCCCCAAAGTCCTCTGATGGCCTCCTAGAGTCTTGTTGAGTTGCTCCACCATGCCGTCAGAGTGAGGGTGTAGCGGCGTTGTCCTTTTCCTCCTGACGCCGAGGATCTGGTAGACCGCCGATGCCGGTGACGAGTCCTGACCTGCTAAGTCGTGGGCCTCTGCCCCCTTACTGAAGTGGTCCTTCACAACCGGAATGTTGCGTATCTCTCTTCTGGAATCAGGAGAAGGTCCTGCCATATCGAAGGCTATCCTCTTGAGCGGTAACCCAACCTTGTCCTGCCACAGGGCGCCATTGGTTTTCCGGCTGGTTCCCTTTCTTGCTACCCACTCGGTGCTACGACTACCCCAGTCTACACCGTCCTCGTGGTAGCCTACCAAAGAGAACCGCTGCCTCCGCTTGGCCCATGCCCTCTTCACTCCAAGGTGACTCCCGGTGATACCTTCGTGAATTCCCGACAGCTCCTCTTCTTTCCTGTCCACACTTTTCCGGTCTCGCGACAAAATGCCCATTTCAATGGCGAGCGAATTCCGCTGGGCACAGTAGCTCGGTACTTCCCGACTGCTGGGGACCACTTTCCGGACCGCTTCCTTCTGACACTTGAGCACAGGCCCCGTGTCCTCACCCAGAAGTTGTTTTTCCCTGGTCGCTTCAGGGCTCCATTCCACTCCTGGTTGAACAATAATGGTACTCTTACCTCGGTCTTGCTCTTCCTGTCCGCTGCAGTTTTCCAGCGCTCCTATGCTTTCTTTTGACCACGCAGATTCTTGAACTTCTACAAGGCTATTTCTTCCTTTAACCTGGTCAAGTTCACCTGTACATTCCGACCTGCTATCTGCGTCATCCTTCCTGCCTTCGTCTTCTTCTTGGATGTTGTCTGCTTCTAGGACCTTTTCACCTTTTATTCCGTCATGGCCTGTTTTCATCTCGTCCTGCCAGTTTCTCATATCTTCTATCATTTCGTCTTTCCACTTCCTATGATCTTCTTTTATCTCCTTCATCATTGCTATTAACTCTTCCATGCTGGGCTTCTTAGTACTCACGGGCATACAACACTCGTCGGTTTTCTAGAACTTCCAGCAATTTACCCGATCTAATAAAATCAACACTTACTCGTCTAGCGGTTTTACTATATCCCACTTCTGACACCAATGTAAAGTTTTTCCAAAAAAACTTTACTTACACAACTAGTGCCTGCGACTAGTTATTTTAATATGTGGGTTTGATTAAATAATAAAACTCGCTAAAGTTGTAAGTAATAACCTGATTTATTAACACATTACCTTTACTCACATTAACATTTACTATCAACTAACGCTATTCATTACAGTCACCATTTACAACAGTCACAACAGTCTACTGTTACTTATTCACTACGTAACGCCACAAAACTGTTCCACGACTGACCCCTGGTCCACACTGCACCGAATTGCGCTAGACTCAACCGCACTAGCAAAGCTCTACTCACGAACTGATTACCTGCCCAACTGGCTAACACTGAAGCACTCCGTAACACTGACTCTCCAAGACTAACTCATAAACTTGACTAATAACTATCAACTCTAATAACTCCTTAAAACTTGCTTAAAAACTGCTTAAAAACTTGATTCAAAACTCTTCTTAAAAACTCGATTAAAAACTGACTTTTCCAGCTGTGTCGGCCTCCTTTTAACTGCGTGCCTCCCTCCAACTGGGACTGCCCTCCTCCAACTCTCTGAGCATAAGTTTCCACGCCTTCCTGATGTTCATTGGCTGGAGAAAACATACTGCCACCACCTCAGCTGTGAGCCGCCTCCTCCCATTCTCTGTCTCTCTCCAACTCCGGCTGTCTCACTCTCACCTGTCAATCACTGGCTGGGAAACACATATGCCACCACCCCAACTGAGGCCTTTCTCTTAGCTGGCTTTTACACAGGTCACTAACTCCTTGAACAATCTAGCCCTTTCCTTTCTAGTTCAGGTATAGACCGGCCCTTTTGTCTACACAGTGGTGGCCTGATACCGACTTTGGTCGCTTAACCCCTAGAACAATCTAGGCCTTTCTTTTCTGCCACAAGTAGATACCGCCCTTTTGTTAATGCAGTGGCGGCCTGTTACTGACTTCGGTCGCTCAACCCCTAGAACAATCTAGGCCTTTTTTCTCTGCCCAGGTCAACTTCGTTACAATATTATATAGTACTATAGCAGTTATTATATAGTATTCATGATTGTACATATTTTATAGTACTATAGCAGTTATTATATAGTATTCATGATTGTACATATTATATAGTACTATAGCAGTTATTATATAGTATTCATGATTGTACATATTATATAGTACTATAGCAGTTATTATATAGTATTCATGATTGTACATATTATATAGTACTATAGCAGTTATTATATAGTATTCATGATTGTACATATTATATAGTACTATAGCAGTTATTATTTAGTATTCATGACAGCCACACCTCAATAATATTTTTCACTTTTCGGCAAAAATTATTTCAGAATATCTCAACAAACTTGTTTAAAGGTTAGATGAGGAGAATATCTTTTGCTTTTCATGTGCACTTATTTCTCACAATTAAATAGGGAAAATAGAGAGAAATGCGATGATTGTATTAAAATATCAGTTAAATTTTCGTTTTCAATTAAAGCCTTTATCTCTGTCTCATAAATTAGTTCAATAATTCAATAATTATAATTCTCACTCTCCATCTGACTGTAATTCTTAAAAGATGAATGGTATTACATGTGAAACCAAAGTGGCATATGTCCGCCTAAAAAACAACCGCTAATCCAGTCTTTCCATCTATTCTGAAATTCTGGAGTCCCCTTGGTGTTATACAGGCAGTGGATTTTTACCTTTTACTAATTGAGGAATCTTGACAATTATCCAGTAAAGTGCATTTTCTACTAATGGATTCTGATAGAAACCGAATGTGGTGGTTTTATCAAAATGGAATACCAAGTTTGAACTGCCTGTGATTTTCGTTTTTGAAAAGTTACACATTATAAATATACTAAGATGGCTTACCTTTCAATATATTGTTCAATCCCAAGTTCCAGAAATTCCCTCAAAGATTTTGGCACTGACGGGCTGATTTGAAATCCAACTATTGCGGTCATATCTTCCCAGTGACGCCTTTGCAGCGCTGGACTGCAGACAGCAGCAAACACTGGCAGACAATGCTGAAATTTTTAGAAATATGTAGTATATTATTGTTCATTATATTTCTACCCAAAACAGTTTCCCCTGGAGTTATATTGAGATTGGAATTCCAAATAATTCAATTCAGTTAAGACTAGATTGTACTAGAAACCTGGAAGAAATATCTTCACCCAAGGAAATACTTCTAGAAATGCCAGGTCATCTGGAGATTTTGGGAAAGTGAGGAGGTGGATAGGTTGGTGCCAAATGATTGCCGCCATTTATTGGTGCCGACTGTTGGAGCTTCTTGGACACTGTACAGTTTCTGGCAAGAACTGTTTCACATTTATCTCTGTGCAGGCGGTTAGTTTTTGCTGTCCTCTCAACTGCTAGTTTGAGCCTTTACTAGGCAGTGGTTTGTATAAAAACTTTGTATTTTAGGGTCAAACTAGAGACTGTTTCTTTAGAATTTATGAGACAAGCAGCATACGCAAATCCACCTGATATCTGTTTGGTTTGAACGCAAGGATTAGCACGGAATAGACTGTTTTAACTTTAACTTATTGTCCAGAGGTTTGAGAAGTTGGGAGTTTTAAGTAGGTTCAAATCGGAGTATTGGGACAACTCCATAGGACGCAGACAAGCATTGGGTAGCCCCGGCAACTTTGCTCACACGCCATATCAATGTATAAAAGTAAGGTAAGGTGAAGTAATGCCTATTTTTTCAGGCGAAGTTTACGTCCAATTAGGTATTTAAGGGATGAAAAAAGAGACAGTTTTATTTTATTTTTAATTCTTGTTTTCTGACAATAGCTGCCCATGAAGCTATGGAAGCGTCAAGCCTCAGTTTATTAATAAAGTCCGCAAAGAAATAAGAGAAATTGGTCGTTGATCCATTACAACATGTGCCTAACTTCATTAACATGCTCTTCTAAAAAAAGAAACTTTCAAAATCTTTGTAGAAGAGTATGAAAGCTTCATTTCTTGGCGGATAGGACTAGCTTTAGAAGAGCTACATAGGAAATATGGCCCGAAGGACAAAACTTCATTTATCTTATTAGAGAATCACTGTACTTACAAACGAGCTATATAGATGGATTGAATTGGGATGGGAGTCGGTTTCTTGCCCGCCTTGCAACCAGGATCCTTAAATGTTATAACGTAGATGTGAGTTGTTTTCTTGGGGGATAACACAACAGGCTCAAAACTTGCCTAAGTATAGCTTCTACTAAGGTTACAGAATTGTATACCTTAATCTCCATCATTTTCTTCGTAACCTTGCTGATAAGTTTGACAGGCGCTGGCCATAAAGTAGAATCCGGATCGTCCACATAGCCTTTAAATCTTTTCGGATAGTTGTCAGCTACTTGCTGTTTGCAAACATTTTTATAGAATCTGTTAAAGGCATCTATATTTCTGCAATAAACAAAAGAATAGTTTTAACAGGTGTACAGTATGGACGGAGATATCAGGCAATAATGATATTCCAAATTATTTAGTAAACTGATGATATCGATCAGAAGCTGGACATTATAGCTAATGAAGTGCATATGAAGATGACTCGTTTAGAGTTAAAAAAAAAAAAAAATTTAAATTTCTTACTTTTTATCAATGTTCAAAATATAGCTTATCATGATAGACTACAAGATGTACCATTTTGCCAGCTTTGGACCCTTCAATCATACCATTTTATGGCTCTGCAGTCAAAAAACTGCTGCACTATAGTTTCAACTTCGACATGTTTTTTAAATTTTCTCCCGCAAAGAAAGTGCTTTTTGGATGACGAAACAGATAGAAGTCGGATGAAGCTGAGTTTGCATCACAAAGTCTGGCTCTGTGAAAGTGCTTCAACGCCATTTTTCCTTAATTTTTTTTAAATGAGTACTTGCTGATTTGTGTACCTTTTAGGCAGGGGCAGCTCTAGCTCGTGTAGCGCCCGTGTGCAATGAAACCCTGGCGCCCCCTAGGCCTGACCCCCCCCCCCACGGCTATAACTATTAACTTTGCCGTCGTAACAAGAAAGTTTTTTCATATTAAACTTCTAAACTTTAAATACGTGAAATAAGGTTTATTTCGAGTTGAAACAAAATGTTCGAAAAACGCTCGCGTTTGATAACTGCCGCCACCACGCTGGCTGGCCGCTTCTGTCATATCATTGTTGTACCATGATGGACCAAGACGATGCTCTTAGCTGTCTCAGGGAGTGCATCGCACACCCTGCACAATAGGTTAAGCCGCCCCTGCTTTTAGGGTTTAATCAACCTTTATACTTTAAGTTTTGGTTCAGGAGATTTTTGTATCTTTTGGACGGATTTTTTTGTCCCTTGGTTGGAAAAAATTTTTATATCTAGTGATTTACAGTAACTTCTCAATTAAATGTCCCATTCTAAATTATTCTTCATGCTAATTTTCATCCAAATCGGGTAAAGATTTACAGAGTTATCAGTAATAATAGGCCTCACTTGCGTGGGACAAACTCCCCAGCTTAAGATGTACAGCGTCGAGACTTCTAAAATTAAAACTTCGATTCAAATGACATTTCAGTCATGAAAATCGGTTCACGCGCCCATAATTAAAAATTATTGCAATACTTCCCCTTAATAATGGTAAGAGCCGAATTACGCTTTTAAGTTGCGTAGGTAAACCCTAAACCCTCCATACTCCCAAATTTTATCAAAATGGGGACAAGATTTACAGAGTTATTAGCAGTTATAATTTTGGACGGGGCTTTTCATATATGGGGCTAACTCCTCTCCCATTCGATGTACATCGTCAAGACCCACAATAGGCACACTACATGAAATTTCGAATCGAATGATACCTCATTCATGACAATCGGCTCACGCATTTAGCCGCTACGTTGTTTACAAAAAAGGTAACAACAAGAAGGACAAGAATAACAATTTCTGAAAATAACGTTTTTGCCCATTTTCGATAACGTTTTTCTCGAAATCTATTTGATCAACTTAACTGACTCAAATAAAGTAAACAACAATATGTTTTATATATTCTGGAATTCTCAAAATTTATTACAAAATGTTGGCCAACAGTACTTAAATAAATTCATTTCTTTTCAAGCTATAAGAATTCTTTCTGAAATAAGATTGGGTGGCTCTTATGTTATTAAATTTGAAAATCAATAATGTAATTTGTACAATCAAACCCCAAAGATCATTGTTTAATGTGCAATAAGAACGAGCCGGAAACATTAATTGTTTGTCAGCTGCCCAGTCTATGAAAGTTTTAGAATTCCACTCCATATAAACAAATATAATAATCCTAAAGAAGAACTTTGTAAATTAATTAATAATTTTGAAGAGAAAAATCATTATTTTAATTATTTAAAAAAGTTTTAAATCTAAGATCCTATACTTAACAAAATTTATAAAGTAAACATCTTAATATAGAATTTAACTTTTATTTCTATTACTTATTCCAGCAATTAAATTCTTTTATTTTATTTTATTCTGATCCTACCGGACAGTTTTAATAATACAATCGACAGTCGTCCATCTTTCCGAACATCACAGTGTGTTCTTAAAAACCACTCCAACTCCTTCTTAGAGCATAGCTCCTGAGCTAAGTAACTAAACTAAATACTCACTTTAAAAAATATTCTAATTTATCGTTAACTTCATCTGCACTTATATCAACCAGCGGTCCATTGATCCAGGAGTTGTAGCTGACCGACCATTCATGCGCGAATAAGATTAACTTTATGAATGGAGACACAATTGACTGCAAAGAAAAAGTAGACATGATGATACACGTAGACATTATTTATGTTCTTAATATTAATTGCGGGGATAAAACATTGATGTTTACCTTGATTTCATCCAGTTCGGGATATGTAGAGAGCGCTGTGTTGAAGTCGGTCTCCTCCTTGTTGATCCAGCGGACCCGCTCTTCGAACAGTTCCAGCATCCTGTCATACCTCAGAGCGAACTACAAACAAGTAATAGAGGTATTGGACTAATGCCAGGTTCTACAAAATTCGCTGCGTTTTATTTTTTCTGAATGTTAAAGCAGATTTTAAACAGTTTATTGTTTTTATCAACTATGCTCCTGTACTTGATCTATTTGGGATAAGGATAATCCTTATTTTAATATTCACTTTAGTATTTACCTAGAGTTTATTATTTAAGTTTTAAAATTTCTCAGAATAGGTTCGCAAGAGTTGTTGAAAGTGAATCTTAAGAACTAGAACATACTGGTTTGCGAAATGCAGAATTTTAGCGGTAATTTAATTTTTATTTATCAATAACACAGTCTTTAAAGTTTCTTCACAATATCTCGATAATATTATGGTGTAAATGTAGTCAATTTAATTATTTGTATATTATCTGTTCTAGCAGCATAGTTCTACTTTATGATTTGTCTTAAATTTCCTAATCTAATCATTCTCTGGCATACAGAAATTCACCAGTTGTTGGCTTCAATATAGGTCTACTATAAAAGTGGTTGGAAATCCTGTTATCAGAACCCAGATGTAACCAATAGTGAGAGAAAGTGAGATTGACTTGATTGATTGAAAGTAAAATTGACCGACTTACGTATTTGACGGCATATAAGACGCACCCTTATTTAGAAGGCCACACACAAGGAAAAAAAGTTTCAATAGTCCGCGCGACAGCGCGGTACCACAATAACTTAAAATGTGGTTTCTTTTAGTTCTCACGTTTCGTAAAAGCCAAATAAACAATCACTGAATGCAATTACCAAACATATTTTTATTAAGGAAAATTAACAAACGGCAAGCTATTTTGAACATGATATGTAAATTTCAATAATGAATAAATGAATGAACGGCAAGCAATCGATGTTGTACTATGTAGTGATGGGCTATTAGAGCGGACTCGTTCCACTGGAACGAGTCCGATGGTGGAACGAGTTGATTCAAATCCCTATTTTAAAAAAAAGTGATTCCGCCCCGCCCTAAAAAATTGAGGCAAATTAAAATGAAAATAATTAATACTGTAGTCGTTTACACTAAAATAAAACTGACTTAAGGCTACTATGTAGAAGTTCACTGACACATTCCAACTTGTAAGAGGAATCCACACCAAAATACAAAACCTGGCGAGCTTAAATACTAATGCTTGAAGAATAAAATAAGTTCGAAGGTTTTTTTAGAATATCAATTCTAAAATAATATTCATTTTATTATTTTGTTAATTTCTAAACAAAAGTAGGGGTCGATCTAAGACAGGGAGTCGAAGGAAAAATAATTTCGTACCCAATATAGCGAACCTTGCAAAGAAACACCAGGCACACCCATCTCATTAATTAAAAAGCAATGCTGTAGTTACTTTACTTATTATTTAATATTTTATTTTACATATAGAAAATACTGTGTGCCAAATCTTTAACTTAGCGGCTGGACGCTCTTTCTTTTATCTTCATTGGCGAAAGTTAAATCGTGTACATGTCATGACGACGATCAAAGTAATACTGAGCTAAAAAATAGTATTACCTAACTGGATTACTTACTGCTGTATCCCTCCCACTCTATCACCTACTTCACAAACATTCGTCGATTGGAAATGGGTTGTAGTTTAATATTCGTTTCATTTGAAAACAAAAAACATTATAACGCTTTCTCAAGATGTTTTTAATTTTTAAAAATTTGTTTTTGTCCATTACTCTTATAATATACGAAGAATTTCGAATAAAATATAATATACAAACACAGAATGATCTAGAGTGCAGGTGGAGTCAGTCGTCGTTGTCATGGTGATGGAACCGTTTAACGACTCCGGCCCAACACCAGCAATTTCATTGGTTAAATCCACTGGAATTGGTGGAGTCAAATCCGGAGTGATTTAAATCCTTTTGAAACCGGACTCGTTCCATTTTTTCGTTCACTGAATCTAGTCAATAGAAAATGCTGGAGCTGGAACCGGAGTCGTTAAACGGTTCCATCACCATGACAACGACGACTGACTCCACCTGCATTCTAGATCATTTGTGTTTGTACATTATATTTTATTTGAAATTCTTCGTATTTTACAAGAGTAATGGACAAAAACAAATTTTTAAAACTTAAAAACATATTGAGAAAGCGTTATAATGTTTTTTGTTTTCAAATGAAACAAATATTTAACTAAAACCAACTTCCAATCGACGAATGTTTGTGAAATAGGTGATAGAGTGGGAGGGATACAGCAGTAAGTAAACCAGTTAGGTAATACTATTTTTTAGCTCAGTATTACTTTGATCGTCGTCATGACATGTACACGATTTAACTTTCGCCAATGAAGATAAGAGAAAGAGCGTCCAGCCGCTAAGTTAAAGATTTGGCACACAGCTTTTTCTTTTTGTAAAATAATAAGCTATTTTAAAAGCTTGATATTAATTCATAGTAAATAAATATTTCTTTCTTTATGAGTAATTATCATTTTGTTTGAAGGGTTATAATTTTTTTTTATGGGAATAATTTCCTACCCATTTGCGTTTTTCTTCTTGAATCAAGTTAACTCCGGTGGTCAAGCTAGATAACGACAAAACTGCAGTTGCTTTAATTTTTATATTTGACTAGCCTATTTTTGTTAATATTTGGTTACGTTGTTAATTTTATATTTATCAGATCAATTGGAAATTAGGGAACTACTTAATGTGTGTTAAAGAAATATAGTTTTGTTATTAACTGGAAAAGCTAACTTTTAATGATTTATTTAATTACAATGCGTGACATTTGTACTAATGCATAGGGTAAGTACAGACTGGAATCAGTGAACGAGTTGTTGGAATCGATTCCAACCCTGGAACCGATTCAAATCCAACGACTCCAAACGCGGACTCGTTCTGCCCATCACTAGTACTATGTGCTAGTGATGGGCTATTTGAGCGGACTCGTTCCACTGAACGAGTCCGATGGTGGAACGAGTTGATTCAAATCCCTATTTTAAAAAAAAATAATTCCGCCCCGCCCCAAAAAAATGAAAATGAGGTAGCAGATGTTTTGGAACGATTAAACATAAGAACAAATGTCACGCAATTTATTAAAATATATTATCAATAACAGTTAGCTTTCCCAGTTAATAACAAAACTATATTTCTTTAACACACATTAAGTACTATCCCTAATTTCCAATTGCTCTGATAAATATAAAATTAACAACGTAATACAAATATTAACACAAAAATAGGCTAGTCAATTATAAATTAAAGCAATGCAGTTTAGTCATTATTAAACCTGATAAAATAATTATGGCAGATGTAGAAAAAGTTGTGTGTCTAGACCTTTATCCGGGCTAAAAATAGCATTCAGTATTGAAAGTCAACTGTGCCCTTAACATATAAGACGCAGGTAACTTTTTTGAGACCTAGGAAAAAAAGTGCGTCTTATATACCGTCAAATACGGTAATTCCAGAAATTGTATTATCATTACTACTATAAAGGATATTAAACACTATAAACGCCACTTTCGAAATTTAATGAACTAGAGAACAATGGCTGTGTTTCTAAATGGGCTGCTCAGGGCAGGTTCAAAAAAAAGGGTGATGTGAACTAGGGAAGTAAATTTGGTCCAGGGCGCCCTTTATCCAACGTACAACGAATATTTTTGTCTTTGTTCATTTTTTTGAGGCTGTGCTTTGTAAATTTATATTCATTATTAATTTATTTGTTCTTCTTTGAATGCCCAAACTCAAGGCTATTGGATTTATGGTCTTAAAAGCTTAGTAAATATCATCATAGGGATTAGAAATGGCACCTTTAAGACAAGCCATATCCCCCCTCGGCAAAAAGCTTCAAATACACATGTAAAATGACATCAACATGCGCAAAAACTGAAAAATCGTTTCGGTAAAGTGGCTCTTCTAGTTGGCGGATTCAAACTGAAACCTCTTAACAGATCTTGTAGTGGTCAACTAAACCATATATCAAATTTGAAGTTCAGCATTGGCGTTATGCTGAACCACATATGGAGGCATTCATAAATTAGTCAGAGAAGGAAGAATAGAATAAATTGCCAATTTCAGTCATGATTTTTTTTTTATTTTGCCGATCTTTCGACCTAGGTTCGTAAGCAGACAGGACAGAATGTACAGGAACTTTATGATAATGTAAAAATATTATATTGTCAATAAGCCCTGAAGATGACCTAGTCCCAAGCTCGTAAGCTCAGCAAAATAAGAAATCATGACTGAAATTGGCATTATTCTTTTCTTCCTTCTGAATTAATACATCAGTCACCAAAAACAATGAACAATATTTATTTTCTTTTGTTCACAAAATAGAAAAATAAAATTTGGTTTGAATACTCACACGACTTTCTGTTACCACATTTTACGTTGTTAAATTTTCTTAAAAGTCAAGTAGTTGACTTTATTATTATAAATGTATACATTTTTGCACACTTACTTGTTTGTATTCTTCTATTTGTTCATCATCGTCCAGTTCGTTGAAGTTGTCCAGGTACTGCGCTACGAACTCTTCGAGATCGCGATTCAATTCGTCAGTTTTATGCAACATTATTTCCTCTCTTTCTTTCTTCGACATTTCAAACATCTACAAGGAAAGAGAAAATTAATAATCAGCAGTCATTTCTTATATTAGCGAAGAAATAAGTCCATAATAAAATGGTTCCAGCAAGAGATGGAGCAGAATGATGGACTACTTCCATAATAAGGTCAGTACAGATTGAGTGATGTTTCCAGCATAGTACCTTGCAAATCCTAACCTTCCTTAGAGTAATTAATGGGCACACAAATGTGAAGAAGGGTACAGAGGGAATTTACGATCGACTGGACCAAGTCTTGGCTAGTATGGATGGAAAAAGTTTTTTAAAAAAATACCTATAAACAGTTGAGTTAAAATAGGCTAGGTTTAATAAAGGATTCCTCAGAAGGTCTTGCAGATTTCGGAAGGCAGTTGAAAAATCTGAAGACCAAGACTGGCTGCTGTATGGAGAAGAAATAGACACAGTACGTGCCAACACTGACCACAACCAAATCTGGCCGTTCTAGAAAAAAACCAAATACTTAACCAGTGTTGTAGCAGAGATATGCCGGATAGAACCTTGCCACAGTTTTTCAGGGAATGCGCTTCTGGTCACACAACATCCTTTGACCCAAGATCGACCCACAAGATTAATAAAACTTCTATGGAGACAACTAACCGATTTATAATTCTCTACGGTCATATCCAGCTCGTTGTACTGCAATAACATATCCTTGATGGCCATCAAGTTTTCCGTGGTCAATCCATACTGAATATTAAAGTATTTTTGCGTGATGTCCATCATCCGGGTGTACATTGATGTAATTAAATTTGTTGAACCATGTGCCATGAACTTTCCCAACTTTATATGTTCTTCTGTTGTGTCGGCTACTTCTTTCGCTCGTTCGCTCAGACCACGCATGGCAATGGTCATCCTGCAAAAATAACGATATAATTAAATAGAAAATTTGGTTCTAATTTTTTGAAATAAAAGTAAAATATTAAAGGTGCGGAAGATTGGCAGAAAAAAAAAATTAAAGTAACTTATTTTACTTCTAGGCGTGGCTTAATCTCCAACCACCAAATTAGTTCACTTCCATTAACAGAGGTCTTAAGGGTCGCGATCATATTAAGGCTCTTATATCCCCGATTTGAAATAACTATAGTAATTTGAACACCTAATGATTTTCTGTACTGCAATTCTTAATCTTCAAATTTTGAATTCTCAGCAAATAATGGCATCTCTGTTCTCTAGAATCACTATAAATAAAATGATTCAGACGAAGCAAGGTGGCCCCTCAGAAACCCTCTAAAGTCCATGTCCTCTAAAATGAGGAAAGCAAAACCATCATCCTTCCAAAATAATTATTTCTCCACTAAAAGGCATTCAGATAAAAATGACCCAAGACCTTAGAGAATGGTTGAGCTTGTTACTGCGGAATCCTCAACTTCGTACTGGAGGTCTTAAGCTAAGGATTGTAGTCACGAAGCAATTTTGCGACTAGGAGAGAGATTCACATATCTTCTCCCAATTAAGTACATACAGTTGAGAGTGTTGGTAGTTAAGAATCTCTGAATGGAGTTTATCTCATTCCATTTGACAGACTACTTTCGTCAATGACAGGGTGAGTTTGTTTGGGAAAGATATACTCTGAAGAATAAGTTACGAAGTTTTGGAATTTAAGGACATCTTAAAATAAGTAAGCAGACTGGTAGACCAATCTATGCCACAAGGAAGTTTAGGATGGGTACCCCTTTTGATTTAAATTCCGTGTCGTTCATGCGTTCATAGATAATTAATTCTTTAATAACTTACGAAGAGACCGGTACTTACAATTGAGCTTTGTTGGTGACCCAGTTTGTAGCATTGGCGGCAGCCTCGCGGATGCGCAAACTACACAGCGCTGATAACTGGTGCTTCAGCGCTATCTGGTCCAATCTGAAAAACATTTTAAGCGATTTTTTTTTAGAGTGTTTCTCACAAATGTGATGGACCATCATTTATACCATTATAATACCTGATGCTTTACCTTTGATAACATTTTGTTTTTTAAACATAATTCTGATTACTAAGACTTAATTTATCTCCAGTTTATTCAATATGACATTGAAGAAAAGGTAGGAGGGAAATAAATAATGATGTAAGGGAAAATATAGATACCACGCTGCAAAATGTAGGAGAAAAAAACTGAGGTATTTTAGCCATGTTAAACGAAAGGGGGTCCAAAGAAACTGAACTTGGAAAACCAAAAGTAAAGAAGAGGTCGATCTAGAAGAAACCGATAACTAATCATAGAAAGTGAATATGTGAAAAAAAAGAAGCTATAAGTGTTTGCTTGAGCTAAACATTAGAAATTAATTTTTTACTCAATCCATTAGAAAGTTATATAAAAAAAGCAAAAACTTTAAATTTACCAAAAAGTAAATTACAACTTCAAACGAACTCACCTAAAGGTATTAATGTACTCATAGTCTGGCATTAAGTGTATGGATCTCTTCAGCTCTTCAAAATATTCAAGTTTTATTTTCAACTCGTTAAAATTGTCGCTAATGGTTAAAGGCATTCCGAACACACATTGAGGATCCAATTCCGCATATTTTAACGCTGCAAGAAAGACAAAATCATTGAATGTAGTGGCATAATTTTTGACCTTCTACTTAATACCAACTTACTGGAGAAGCAGTGAAACAATAGTAGGCTTATTTTTCAATGAGATAGCAAATACCATACGCTAATGTGGTTTATAATATACTCGGGTAAAAGAAAACGGAATAACTTGGAGAAAATAAACTCTTACAAGTCTGACTATTCGATTAAGGGAATTTATTATATTAGATATCTGTGCACCTTTATCTCTTTGTATATTGTTTGTGTTGGGTGCAAAATAAAGTCTGTCATTATTCTAATAATTTATAATTAATTATGGGTGGGAACAATGAAGAAAAGCGGTTGGGTTGTTGAAAGAACACTCTTAATCTGATCAAATGCATTCTGATCAAACGCCACAGTCATAATGCAGCCAAAGTACAGTTTCAAACTGATTAGTGCGTATCTCCTAAAGGAGCAGGCAGTTTCGTGACCTCTTTCTAACAGTTGAATAAGCATTCCAAGCTTTTTTTTTGCTAGGTGTTCTGCATGAGGTAAGTTAAACGAAGCTGTGATAGAGCTCTCTTAGAGTATTTTCAGTGATGTTGAACTTTTTATTCAGCTGAGGACCGGTTTTCTCAACTGGAAAATAGTAAAACAATGAAAAAATGTCTTTTGACAGTACAATGACAATACTAGTTTTAGCCTTTGGTCAGCAGATGTAAGAGAAACGTAACCACTGTATTTTCCTTTCCCACATAATTTTTCAGTAAATATTCTGACCATTGTATGAACAGCTAAATGAAGTTTGCTGGTCTACATAAAAGCAACTTGGATCTTTTTATGCCCCAACCCTTCTTCAATTATGAAAATTGTACTACCTCTGTCCCTTGAGAACTATTTCCAGGGAGACCAAGCTTTAATCGGTCCAGTGGTTATATAAGCCCCAAAGTAAGGTTCTCTTGCCAGTAACGACTAGAAATTTTAGGGGTTGTAAAAAAGAAGAATCCTCCAAAAGATTTAAGGGATACCTTTAAACCGATAGAAGCTAATTTGCTTTTTCACGCCAAAATTTCTAACAAGCTTCTAATTACCTGAACAATTTAACAGCAAACATTATACTTATTACCTATTGCCTGGCAATATTCTCGCAATGGTGCCAAAACAGGCATTAATCCATCTGCCATTTCAGCTGATTTCTTCCTGATATATATGTCTGTACAGAATGCTTTGATTAACTCGTGTTTAACGTTTTCGTCCATGATTGCATCAATGTGGCAAAAATTATTGGCCATCTGTGCCACCTGTTCGAAAAAATAAGTTAGTGAGAATCAGTTGTGGCTAGGGCAAGTTGCTGAAACGGGGACAAAAATATTTCAAATAAAAGTAATAGACACACTTTAATTAATAATAAAAAAATTATTAATTTTTTACTTTGCGTCACCAAAAACATTTTTTTGCATTCAGAGGACCTCCCAAAACTTGTATTTGTGGTGGAAAATTAATATTGAAAACCGTTCACGAATAGATAAAATTGTAACTTTGATCTTAAATATCTCGACAAATATTAGGGATATCGAAACGGAATTAACGTCATTTTTCACAGTTTTTTTATGTAGTTTTCATAATCATTGTCAAAACCAGTGGTCCTTATGAAACCTCAATTAGGTTTTTAGCCGTAACTCCGCCAAAAATGAAGATACAGCATCGGGGGTGGAAAATTTGAAAACTAGACCAAAATAAAACATATAGTTTACTTCATGGGTTTTTTCGAACAATATTATACTTTTCGCACCAAGTGCGCAAGCAAAAATAAAGTAGTGAATTAAGTGCGGTGATGGTGTGCACTTTCATCATCGGCACACGCCTCGTACATGTACATCCGGTGCCCTGCAGGCGCATCTGGAAAAAAGCAGACAAGAAACACCACCTCACACCGAACGGTGCAACTGAGCGACAGCGCAAGGTACTCTGTCACGCCCCAACGCACAAATAGAACTGCAACTGATATTGTTGATATTTCCTTTAAACTTACTAATGTTTGTTAAACATACAGCTGTTACAATACCACTAGGATCACCACTAAAAGTGACTGTTTTCTAGCCAGAATCGGTACATACCAGCTCCACCAGGCTCACCATAAAATCATTTATTATTAAAAAAAATATATCATAAAAATTAGTAATTTATAAATAACAAATATTTATGCATAAAAATTAATGGATGGATTGTTGATTAATAGACAGGAGTAAGATGGACTTGGTACGTTATACTTATACCGTTAAAATAAACCAACGAATAAAATTTCCACCTGTATTTGGAATAAGCAATACTTTCAACAAAACTTTCTACTGTGTAGGCGGTAGAACTAACTCTGGAGAAAGATTTGGAAAATATGCTTTAAGTTGTTGTCAAAAACTATTTTCTCAGAGAAACGTTTCAAATAAAAGTAGAAGGGTGTTAAAAGGGGAAGGTAAATAGCACTTTGCTAAGAGAAAATTGCTAAAAGTTATGGAGGAGTATTTCCTTGATTGTAGGGAGATGTGCAATGTGAGAGATGTCCTTCAAGTTTGGAGGAGTGGTAACAAGTTATTAGGAAGAAGATGCACAGTGTGAAAAGTGTGCACAAATTTTTAGTATTCAGTTGGTATTATGGTTGAAGGAATAAGAAGAGTAAAATTAAATAAAACTGCTAAAACTTATGGAGAAGAAGTACCAATTGGTGGAATGAAGTTGGAAATTGAAAGAAAAATTGTGAAGAGTTAGTAAATGGTATCAAGTTGATGGGAAAAAGTGCAGACTGAGGCAAAATATGGGGAACTAGTCCCAAGTTGGTGGGAAGAAGACGTAGAAGTAAGAGAGTAATTAAAATGTGCTTTGGGATTACTTCTCCCTTAAGAGAAGTAAAAGAAATTATACTGCAATTACAGTACTATTTATAAGAGAAATTAAACTGCAAATGTAGCACGATTACAATTCTTCCCCTTAGTAGGTGAAAGAAGAGGATGGTACCTTAATTTAAAATAACTATGAATATGTATAATCACTACATAATGCAGGCGTATCACTTTTGTTAAAAAAATTTTCTTGAAAAAAATTTATTTTAACTGAGACATGTTTATATTGTAGTAAATAAAACACTCACCTCTAGAATTAGTTGTATAAAAGTTTGCATAATTTTTTCAATTTTGGGAACAACATCTAACTGTCCATTTCTCACACGAATTTTTAAGTGTAACTTTGGTGCGTGATACCTGTCAGTGGCGAACGCAATAATTCGTTCTATGGTCTGTTCCTTGATGGAAATTACCTGCAACATCCATCCGATTACTTCATAGTAGTTGTACATCTTACGAAATAATGGTGTTTATAAAAAATGAAAATGCTCCAAATATATCAAATTTTGATTTATATTTGTTAGGCATTCTTATACCAGCTGCCGGAGACAAAGCTGATTAACATTCATTCATTTTGAAATAAAATAAAAACCGCTCCAGTTTCAGCTTTTTATTAAACCTTCCGATGAAGAAAATACAGCAGGGAAGTGGACCACGAAACAAATAATTTTCAAATAGTTTTAAGACTGGATTTTCGAAGGGATGTAAACTTAGTTCAGCGCCGTTACTTTCATAAATTTTTGAACCAGTCTGCCAGGAGATGCCTGACCTAGCGTCATCTTGCTGTAATACAATAACAAAACTTGACCATTTGACAAAAGTTTGAATACATCGAAACTTAATGGAGGACAAAGTTGTGATGAATTATTCACAATTTCAAAAACTGTTAAATTGACTTTTCTCAAATTGCTCTCTTACTCTACTTAATTCCACCTCATTGATTAGTTTCTTACACCAAACAGAGTTATTTCGACTCTTGATTGGCAATATAAGTAAATTTTCTGTTATTAACTTGACTCCAGATTATTACCTAAATGCTTATTTGATGAATTTGCATAATTTTAATAAAAAGTATCAAGGCAAAAAAAAAGCCTCTTTCTAGAATTGATTTTCTGTCTGAATTGCAGCGAATTGGGTAATTTCCGATCCGTGTCAACAGCGCACAGTAATTGAAAAAGTAGTGAATGTAATTAAAAAAATGAAAATGACCCTGATCAGAAGGCAGCCAATCAAGATTCTAGAAAATACTGAAATTACTGCGATCCTAAGTTGAAGTTAATTCCTTCTGCGTGAAATGTTAAAGCCGATTTGTGGACTATTTTTTATCATCCTTCAATGCAAATTTTATTATTAAAATTGAAATAATAGAAAAAAAAGACAAAAACAAATTATGGAGTCAATATGACTCCACACTGGCAATAACTGACTAAGTTCGAGCATTGGCAATGCAGTGTTAAACCTTTTAAAAGAGCCGTTTGAATTTAATATTAGAATCAACCCCTCACTGAGTTGGAACTGGAGGGAGTGTTTCCATTTTTCTTCGGACATTCCTTAATTACAAAGTAATAAAAATGTTTGTTATAGGTTTAGCTTCCGTTAAGAACAGAAATTGATTTTATTCTAGAAAAAGTTTTTACTTATCTTAATAATTTTCTGCGATGAAACCTTTTGATTTTTGAGTTTTATTTTCTTATAAAATTGTAAAAGATTTAATTACTTAACAAGAATTGTCAAGAATATAAATCGAAAATAAAATAAATCATAATTACTTACAGTGCCTCTAATGAATTCCTTAATCAAATTGTAAGCATCGGACAGTTTATGTGCTGGTACATCGCTGAACAGTTCATCTGCCTTGATTACCTCTACTATCGCTTTATACCATGGTTGCAAAAAGTCCTGGTCAAACTGTTGAACATCTTTGATGGCTTTATCCTTAAATGATTTCTCATCATGATACAGATATTCATCCCTGAAAAAAAAAATCAGAGAATTTAAAAGCAAAATTCTCTGTTTTAGGGGTCTAGCCCTTGGCTATCTGAAGTACCACTGGTTTCCATTTAGTTTTTCTCCCCCATAAAAAACTTAAACCAAGTAACAATGTCCAGAATCTGACTTGTACCATCTTAATCATAAGCAATCCGAACAAACAAGGTCAACAATTTAAACTTGATTGCCTAAGCTAATTCCAGCTATACCTTGAATTGCAAGTTATCCCTGAAAGACACAGAAACACTATTTGAGACACTTATCATTGTAAGGGGAACGTGTACAAGTCTCATTACTCCAAAATTAAAGATGAATAGAGAGGATATGCCTGTTTCTCGATTGAAGTAATTAGGACAAAACCTAACAAATCTATATTTCTGTTTATGGGCCGATTTAAATCGTGGAGTGGGCTGAGCTGACCCCAATTAGATTCTCCAAGAATCCAGGCTTCCTAATGTTGCATCAGCATGCACAGCAAACAGTAGGTATCTTGTCCGAACCAAAAGTCAGCGCAAAAAATCTCAACGAGAGGGACAGCATTGCGACAGTGTTTATTAAGTCGATATTGTGCACTTAAGATGGTAAAATGTCTAGATGATTAAACAGTAGAACTGATGATCTTAGATAAAGCTAGTAGTCGGGAAATTGCAGGCTATATTTAGTATGGAAAAGTTGTAGGATCAAAGGAATCCAAGTTGTTGGTATCCTAACTGAGATGTGATTCGATGGGTTGAAGTACTTCCATTGGTTGCTGCAGAAGATTTCAACAATACTCTGAGAAAAAGGTTCAGATACCCGAACAAGCAGTTTACTCCAACGGCCCATTTCTTTAAACTCTCATTTCATCTGTTAACCGTACTAGAATAACTAATTTTAAGAAATATCGTTCTTCCAGAGTTAAGCGTTAAGCCAATGTAACTATTACTCGTATTTTACAGGGTTACTCATAGGTATGCTTAGCATTGAATAAGAGGCTATTCCCTTCTATCGAAGTTACAGATTGTGCCCCTTAAAAACAATAGTGAGTGGACGCAGAGGAGCCTAATTCGAGACCAGGACATTTCCTTACAGTGGCCTCCTCAAAATTCGGTGATAGACTGTCTTTCCAGTACCTAACTAAGTTAAACGCTTCAAAGTTAATAATACCTTCCCTTGTTACCATAAAAAACCTCTCTTAAGAGAGAGAAAGTGAAGATACCGCTCCCCCCCTCCAAACAAAAATTGAGTAAAAATCGATAATGTTGCAAAAAAGTGAAAAATCGAATTAGTTAAGTGTCATTTGGACAAAAACATTATTGTCAAGTGAAAACATCTTTGAAGTTATTGCAATTTTCTGTTTTTGAGTTATGTTCAAACTTACAGGCTAGTGATCACACAGTTTTTTTTTTGGAAAATTTTGCAAAAATACACAGTATGTCCTGATACTGGCATTTAGCGAAGTAAAAAAAAAAAAAGAAGAAAAAAGAATACCCCATTTCTTCGGCTAGAATATAGTTCTTCGGATCGTAAGGCAGCATGACCGAAGTAATGGAGGCCAGGCGGGCCCAGAACTTGCACACCATCAGTAACTCATCCTTGATGTCGGCTCGTTTCTTGCGCAGGAGATCTCTTGATATATGCTCTCTTTCGCTGCACAGAGAGGAAAAAAAAAATACGCTATAAAACCCATCACATCACTTCGATCTTAGAGCAAGACTAGCACTTATGGTACTACTACACTGACATCACCTTCATGTGACCAAAATTAAATCTTAACGTAGTAAGTGCATTACATCGATATCCCATATAACCAAGGTGTTACTTTATTTTTGCACTTAATTTAGTTCAAGCATTAAACGACTAAAAGACAATACTTTGAACTTACTAGTTCATGGAGTCTGTTGACCTCACTATGTAACCTTTTTCAACTCTCACCGGGTCAGGCGACTCGAAGAAGGTGGGATGTTTCTGGAAGATGGTCGAGTGATCCTCCTTGTAATTCTCTAACGTGAAGTACAGCTTAAGTTCTTCTTCAATCATTTTTCTGAATCCTTCGCGCCAGCTCAGCAAAGGATTGACCACACTTCCATAAGGATCAGTCCTTCTCTTGCCAACCATTGGCACTGCCTATAAAATATTATAGTGCCCTTTAAGATTGTAGCAAAAATAATTTTCCGATTTGGTTGGAAGAGAGCAGTAAAGAAGAGAGGTCAGTTGGAAACGGTTCACGCCTCACTCATCCGGCGTAACTTCGCTGAACTATCGACTAATAAGGAGCGTAAGAACGAATAAATTACTAAAACCAAATAAGCGTTATCAAAACCCAGACAAACCGTTGTCCTGAACCGTTTTATAACATTCGTCTTGGTAAAGCGACCACTACAAATTTTATAAAAGCAAACTAACATTTTTTTTTTTTCAACAGCATTGTTTCGATATTTGCGTCCACTTTAAAACCAAGGGCCAGGTCATACAGAACTTTATGAGCTCACATTTTATTGAAATGTGACGCTGTTTCTTCTATGTGAGGCTCTCAGAGATTGGATCTGGAGAGAACATGAAAAGTACTGGGTGATGCTTCCTGTGGTCAAACACAGCAAGAGTGTCCATGCCCTTGTTGTGCAAACAAAGAACACCAAACTGTCTCTGGGCTTGAGCAGAAATCAGATGACTCTGATTACAGGCCTATTCACAGGGCATGGCAGGTTCAGAAAGCACCTGCCCAAGATAGGGCTTATTAGCTCGGAACCGTTGTGCTGATTGTGCCAGGAAGAGGAATAAACCTGTTATTCGATTGCTTTGCAATCCAGAGACTGCGTTACGATATCTTTGGTACCTTGAGGCCAGATTATAGCGCAGAAGGAACTGGTAGGGAAAGCCCTCAACCTTCTTAGAAGGGGAGGTTTCATCTACTAGACTTAAAGGGGAAGGCACAATAGGCCTCTTGGTGGCTGCGGTGCCGTGGGGCATGGGTCCCGTCCCGCCGTTCATATCTAATCTTACAATATAGAATAGTTTATTTACAGACCTTACATTGATACATTTAACCATATTACATAAACTACATACAGCATTGGTAATAAACCGTCAGCCGGAATTTGACTATTATTGAAAATATAAAATAAAATAAATATATAGATAAATAAATAAAAAAAATAAAGTAATAATAATGTAGTAATGAAATAAAATAAGAAGTCTTCTAAAAGTTACAGAGCTAAATTAAAAGAAAAGTAATATGATAATAACAGAAAATTCATAACTACAATATTAAAAATAAACGACCACGCGGATATTATAAGAATATATTATACAAAAAACCTACAAAGTAATAATGTAATAAACTTAATTAATGAAGTAATTAACAATAAAAAGATATACATATATATATATAAATTAATGATAATTATTACAATAAATTATAAGTTGACCTGCAAGAAAAATATCAGTAATAATTGATTTTGACCGTTAAATAAAAAACAATTAATTCCAAATAAAATATTAATAACATATGCCGAGCAATTTAGAAGTTAAATTCAGCGACCATTTTACTCCTGAACCTCCATGCCATCTTGGTATAAAGAACATGCCTGGGCCATTTCCTCTGCCATTTAACAAGTCTATGAAGGTTTCTCTCGGAAGGACCTCAAGACCAAAGACGGATATTCGAAACTCTTTTAAAACAGGACATATACATATAAAATGAATGGTGTCCTCTCTGTAACGCAAGTTACAAAAGGGAACATTCATCACTGCCTTCCGAATTATAGGGCCTAAAATTTATAGAAAGTAGCTCACCTCTAAGCTTCATAATCCAACGTGAGATACTGATATCAATGGCAGTGCCAGTGAGGAGACTCCCGCTACGTACTCCATAATCCAGTTCCTTATACAGAGTGAACCTGTGAGAGGTCAAATCTAATCTTCTTCTATGCCACATCAATAATATACATATCTCTCACTACCATTCTCACTCCTTCTTCTCAAAAACCCATTCCTGCCTTTTTCTATGCGTGGTTAGCCTAGCGATTCATTGTCTACAAATTTTTTAAAGTAAGAAGTATCTATTCTTATATTCGCTGTTGTAACGGTCAAAAACTAGAATGTTTTAAGTTCTTTCAAGGACTTATACGAATGGAATTTCTACTTCTCTTGGAAATCTTGCTCAACTTGTTTCTTACATTAGTTAACTCGCCACAACTCAGCTTCCACTGTGGTTCCTCTCAAACTCATTGCTTCTCCTATTCAAAAATTAATATATGACCGAATTTATAATTTCCTGATCCAGAAAATGCTTTATAGCCAATACGTGCAGGATTTCTGGATAACTAAAAAATGTTATTGTGAGTGCTTTGGATTTAAGATATCTTTTGGATCCCCAATTTGACTCTAGCTAGTCATACATATTTTAAGAGATAATTATTCTGCATTTTCACTAGCCAAGTTACTTATTATATCACTATTTGTCTAAGCTACTGTATGGACTTACCTTTTTAACGACATGCATGATGAAGCCGTCGGACCAGACTGTGGGCGACCATGCACATTTGAAAAGCCACCATAGCCACTTTCTGATCACCGTATCAACCGTTGGGATCATAAACGGCTGCTCTTTGCACATCTGCCAGTAATTAGTGTATGTCTGCCACTGATTTGCAATACTGAAATAACAGTTGTTCGTGTTTAATTTATTATTTTATTCGTAATACGAGGTGTGGCTATTAAATAACGAGACTATTGCTATAAAACATTTTATTTTAAATTTATACATATTTAGTTATTATCACCTTCAATATACACCCCTCCCCTATCCCTACAACGCTCCATGCGAATTTACCATTGTTCGAAACAGTGCTGGAAGTATTTTTCTGTGAGCTCCTGCTTGACACGTGCCGCTTTTTCTTTCACAGCTTCAACGGACTGAAATCGTGTTCCTTTTAATGCAGATTTGACTTTGGGGAACAGATAAAAGTCACATGAGGCCAGGTCAGGCGAATAAGGGCGGATGGCGGATGGACTGGGATGTTGTACTTGGCTAGAAAAGTCTTGCCAAGTTGGTAGAGCCGGCAATATTCCCCGTGACTTGTTCTTCCACAAATCGGGTCGTTTTTTCCTTACTCTTTCATGGAGTTAAGCAAGTACCTCAGGGTAGTAATGTTGATTAATTATAATCGATATTTTCATCCGTTTTGGACGTGGAAGGGCGACCTGGGTGGTCATCATCTCCGACGTCTTCTCGGCCATCTTGGAAACAACTTGAACCATTCAAAAACTCGCGCACGTGATTAATATTCATCGCCATAAACTTCTTTTAATAAAAGATAAGTTTCAGTAGCGGTTTTACCCATGTTATATAGCAGTTATCCATCTCCCGACAAACTATTTAATTTTTATAGAGAACTATTGTAAACCGATAGAGAACAGTAGATGTGACTTCCCCTAAATTGCTGAATGCCAACCTCGAAGGAAATGAGTCATTGATCAGAACGAATGATTATCTGATTGGGCCAGATCGAAACCGAATGCGATTTTACAGAATTAATCTCTGCTTAAATGGCTCCATCGATATTCATTTAACTTGAAATCCTATTTTTATTCACAAGTATTTTAAACAATTATTTTCTCCTGTTTTGGATGCGATGTTTTACAATGTCCTATACCAGATTTTTCAAGTAATATCTTGCATTCACTAACATTACGTCTCCCATTGCCAAGAGGTTAATTAAGAACAACAAAACTTTAAAAAATGTTCTCTTATAATTTACACCATCATTCCTTCTGGAAAAAAAATTACAAAAAAACACTTACTGTAAATTATGAACTAAAGTTTGTTTGGTTTGGCGCTCTCTTATTTTGTGTGCTTGGCTGTTTGAGATAGCCTGATATTCGGGTATCCTCACAGAAGAAGCAGTTCCTAGTCGTTTTTGTACATAGTCTTGCTGCTCCAATAGGTTAACCACCTTGCAAATAGTCTGTTTGCTGTCACTGCATCGACACATATGACCCAGGTAGTCGCTCAAGGTGCGCATCTTTTTAAACGATGCTTTTCGCGGTTTCCATATCGGTAAATTATTCTAAAAATTATATAAATTAGAAATTAGTAAAAATCATTTACAAATTATGCTCCACTGCAATTATCCTACTGCAATTCTTACAATTACAACTCTTCAAAGCTCATTCTACCCCAAACTCTTAAGTAAAGTAGCACTATGCTTAAATTATTACCCTTACACTTGCAATTCCAGATTGCCCTTAAAAACTAGTAGTAGTAGTAATTGTCTTTATTGAATTAATACCTTGAATATTAAAAATTTAACTTATTTACAAATAACCAAGACAATCATCATGGTCATAGACCGTCGGTGGAGTCTTAAAAGCTATCTTTGATTTAATATTGACGATGGAACAGTAAATTGTTCTGAAGGAGCACTTTAGAAGTACTAATTGCAGCAATTACCCAAAATTCCTTCCCCTAAAAAAGACATTTGTCTGGGAAACAAATTTTTAATTATTTCAGTTAAAGTGTGGGAGTTACGAAGTACTAATTTGTTTTCTTTATACGGGCCGATATGAAGTTGTAAGACCCGGACTAGGCTTAATGTCCGTGTTGACTCAATCTGGCTGTATACTTTTAAAAAAAGACGGTAGGCGCAAAAAACATTTATCCACAGGGCATGTGTGATTCTTCAACTCAGAGCCACTGCGCAGGAGGAGGAAGCGGTATATTATATACTGTTTCATTGTGCTGCAATATGTTGTGATATTTATACCTTTGCATTAGACACCAAAGGATATGAAAGTGAAAAAACCTGCTGAAAAAAAACGCTTTAGAGAGAGGATGGTAAGGCTTTTCTCAAAAGCGTAATTCCTATTCTAAGAGACCTACGAGGTGTGGCTATTAAATTGCGAGACTTATACAGAAGAATTATGCATGTGCCAAACAGTGTTCCCTCTAATTTTTTGTGACCTGTGTGCACACTTTTTTAGGTGTGTGCAGTTTTTTCTAAAATAAACAAATTTTGTGCGGCAATTTAAAAAATCGCATATAATATAAAAAAAGACAATTTACATTGTTTCCGTCATTCATATATGATTTTACTCTCATCAGCATATCCATATGTTCCTGCAATCGGTTTCTTTGTTTCGTTTTAATCAAAAAATTTTTGTGCGCGCAAATATTTTTCATATGCGCTATGTTTAAAATTTATGTGCGGGCGCACATGCGTACATCTTAGAGGGAACACTGGTGCCAAATCCTAACGACCGACAGCTGTGCAGCGTAAAGCCTTCTCTTTCGATTCGTCTCACGTGTTTGCAGACCGGAACCGTCGTATGTGTAAGAGGTGTTAGTTAGGGAGATTGCACATGTAGTAGAGCAACGAATTGTGAAATTTCACATGATGCTTGGTAAAACCGCTACTGAAACTTATCTTTTAATAAAAGAAGTTTATGGCGATGAATGTTAATCACTTGCGCGAGTTTTTGAGTGGTTCAAGCGTTTCCAAGATGGCCGAGAAGACGTCGGAGACGATGAAAGAACAAATCATGGGTTCTCCATCAAGACAACGCGCCGGCTCACACTGCATTGTCTGTCAAGACGTTTCTAGTCAAGTAAACAACATCCCAGTTTTAGGCCATCCGCCTTATTCGCCTGACCTGGCCCCATATGACTTTTGTCTGTTCCCCAAAGTCAAATCTACATTAAAAGGAACACGATTTCAGTCCGTTGAAGCTGTGAAATAAAAAGCGGCACGCGTCATGCAGGAGCTCACAGAAAAAGAATTACAGCACTGTTTCGAACAATGGTAAATTCGCATGGAGCGTTGTAGGGATAGGGGAGGGGTGTATATTGGAGGTGATAGTAACTAAATATGTGTAAATTTAAAATAAAATGTTTTACAGCAATAGTCTCGTTATTTAATAGCCACAACTCGTATATGGTTGGCTGAATAAATGTAAAGACAGTATTCCTATTAATAGTATTAAAGCCTGAATAAGAGCTTTCAAAGATCTACGTCCTTCCTTGAATCCGTTACGCAAATTTACCACATCAGGGAAAACTTTATTTTTAAAGTAGGTGCACTAATTTTGTGGTCTTAAAGCAACCTAAATCCGACTGTCTAGTGAGAAATAGACAAAAAGCAACTATATGAATCTCTGTTTGAATGATGCAGATAAGTGTGTCGCGGTGTCCTTTGGGAGTCCCCGTAGCGTATCCTGCACCCCGATAAAACCCAGCACCAAATTGGCCAAGTTCGGCCCTAGTACTTTAAAACAAACTGCAGTCATACATGTGCTCATCTATCCTCAGCCTACTTAATGCTCTGTTCCTCCACTAACGCTTAATCAAAGCGAGTACTTGTATATTTGCTGGCTTCTACAGGAAGGGATGGTTCCAGGAACTACCAATTCGACATAAAAAAAACGAAACTACATTCGCTGGCCAGTGCTATCTCCCAGCGTTGTATTTATAGCGTTGACGATAAAACGATAGTAATGTATGGTCGCCTGGTTGAGAACTTTATCTCTATGTATGGATAAACAGCGAAACCAAACCATAATTGTCGCCAGACCCTTGAGAAAGATCTTTTCACTGGCTGGTTTAACATGAATTTATTACTTTGCAAAATAAGGCGCCAAGATAGCTGAGAGGTTAGAAATGAGGCCTGCAAAGCTAATATGTATTGTGTAGTAGTGGGTTCGATTCCTGGTCTAAGCCTTGGATTTTATTAAATGGCAATAAAAGTAATTTATAGTAAAGTACGTTTGCTAGTCGCCTCCGTCAACGACAACTGAAAAAAATAGGCTCTATTTTTCTATTTTATTTTTGCCAAATAAATACAAATATGATCATGGTAGTTTAATTTAAAAAAAATGAGTTGGCGTTACCGCAGTCGGGAATCTGAGATTTTTGAAAGCTAATGTTTTTAATACGAGTACTACATTTATTGAAATTTATATCGAATCCTTATGTACGGTTAATGTTCTCTGTAAATAGAAATTGATTTAAAAAAATTTCAATTGTGGATAAAGATTTTTTTTTCAAATCTAATAATAAAATTAGCACTTGCTCTTTATTTTACTTAAAACAAAAATGAAAAATGTGTTAAAAACCGAAAATAAAATATCAAGCGCCTTATAATCAGGACGCTAGTAATAGGAGAGTTTATAAAAAGTTACTGTAGAAGCGCTAGGTGATAGGGGTCTTGTGCTAAAATTAAATCAGCCATTCGTTGAGAAACCTACAGTGCCCTTATTTACATATAAAAGCTTATGACAGGTTCTGGAGTAATGAATAGCAATGCTGCCCAATTCTGGGCAGTTGGTCAGCAACATCATCACCCGTTAACAACAGTATTAAGTAACTTTATGTGCTAAAGCTGTGCTCAGAACTTCCGAACAAGAGATGAGGTGATTTTAGATAGCTGCAAGTAACTTCAGTACAGCCTGGCTGCTCGAACAGATAAGAATGTCTGTCCTTTTCCACAGAAAACATTCTCACAAGAACGTTTCTCAAGTTTTTTTTTTCATTTAATTATCCAGCTTCAACTGAGAATATCGAGAGAACTTTAATGACTGACTCTGCGAACTCACACAGTAAACTCACGACCTTGTGATGCATGCATCTTTAAACAATCATTTTTATGCTCAGCATTTAGTCCAGTTTGACCAACATTTAGTCATTGATCTGTATATCACTTGAAAAAGGCGTTTAACTTAAATGGCTGAATGCCAATTATTCTGTTTATTTGTTCTGGATCGACTTGGCTAATTGGACAAAGTATTAAATTGAAGTTGCATCACTGGTCATAATGTTTTTAGTTGACTTTAATGTAATTTTTGAAGTATGAGAAAGGGGCAAATATGTAAACTACTTAATCTTTAAGGTTACTTACTTCATTTTTTTTTATCGGTCTTTTCTGATAACGGTTGAGTGGTTGGTTGTGAATCTGGCAACGTTTTTGCATCTTGCTAACAATTAACTTATGATTAATAAGATTGATTTTTAACGATTAATTCTTGGTTATTTAATAAAAGTTTAGATATCACTATGGTTACATAACTTCGTGTATGTAAAAATATGCCTATTAAATAGATATACTTCAAGACATTTTTCATTTTTTGGCTATTTGTCCTATCTTGGCAGAATTTATTCTAAATCTTATTAATTATGCCCGCTCTGCCAGGTTGTACAGATACCAATTGATTCAAGAATTTAATTATTAGCTCATGAATATGTATGTATACATTCATTTTATTATTGTTATTATTATTATTATTATTATTATTATTATTATTATTATTATTGTGACTTTATTTTTAATTTTCTTTATTTTTCCCATGAATGTTTAACAGAACTTCAAGGAGGCAATTTTCCCTTGTTACATTTATGAAATAACTGTTTTCTTACTTCCTTATTAATGATGATTTTTGTTTTGTTCTAATCATATTTCTATAGAGTCATTTTTTGTTTAGTTTATTTTCTACTTAAATGATAAAAAAAGCACTTAATTTCCGACTTTCCCCAATACTTTTTTTAGCAACAGTTGCAACATTTCGATAAGTCGTTTTCACCAATCCTGCCCAGCATGGTGGGGCAGGAGGGATGAATTTCCTCTCTATTTTTGGTACAGCGTTTGACACTGTCTGCGAAAGAACTATTTATTTATTTATTATTTATTTAAATTTTACAACTGGCTTAACCCATATAGGGTATACAGTTGGAGATAGACCTCAACAAATACAAAAAATACATAAATAATAGTTATACATAATTAATAAAAATAAGAAAAAATAATAAAATTGAAATTCAAACATAAACAAGTAGCCTCATAAGGCAAAAGGTAAACAGAAATACTCAGTGGTTCCAACAAAACAAATTGAAAATACAAATAAGAAATACTTCATTGCCCTTAATAAATAACAAACAAAAAAAAAAATTCGGATCTACCTATTTAAAGAATAAACAAACTCAAGATAACTTAGTAAAAAACAAAATAATAACCAAAATATAAATATAAAAGGCAAGAATAGTAAAAAATAAATAAAATGATTGAATAACTTTGAAAACTAACAAAAAATACTTCTTAATTTAAAAATATTTTGA
This sequence comes from Rhodnius prolixus, assembly GCF_049639745.1. NCBI lineage: Eukaryota > Metazoa > Arthropoda > Insecta > Hemiptera > Reduviidae > Rhodnius > Rhodnius prolixus. Next base: position 3,164,983 of record NW_027411635.1, on the reverse strand, counting down.
CAGAAAACAAAAACATCATTCAACTTACTGAGATGACCTGGCTCCGTAAAAGAAAGAAAATTTACAAATATGTCATCACAATTGTCCACAGCACCACAATATTTCTGAACAAGTGGATCTCTAAAAGATGAAAGGGTAGGGCACCTTGCGATGGCATGAGCTATGTCATCAGGTTCATTTAATGAACACAGTTGACATAATTTATTACTATTAAATTCAAATTTTTTCTGATTGAAATATATTTTACAGACTTTTTTGTAACTTAAACGAAGCTGAGCCATTAATCTCAACTTTTCAATATGAATATTGTAAGTTAAGTAAACTTCTCCAAAATTTAAATCACTTAAATGTCTGTAACGCGGGTTATAGCGACTATTCAGGACTGACTCGATATCTTTAGACAGCAAATTGTTCCTGAACGAGTCCAACAATCTACGGAATTCTTCACGAGTCACAGCTACGCTCTGACCAGCCCACAGGTCTTCAGCACCGATAGAAGAGAGGCAATGTCTCAGTGAACTCACCCAATTATATGGTATATTACAACTACCATCCAATTCCTTCAACCTTAAATAGCACTGTTTGGGAAGGCGACAATCTGGCATTTCTAGCAGCCTTAACCACCAGCCTAAAACTCTTTTAAAGATCTTAAAACCAGTATGTATCCTTCCCGTTTCAATCCGTACAAAACAATCAGGTGTATTCCTTGGTAGATGCAGCAGTAATTTTAAAAATCTCAGTTGCCCTCTCGAAAGAACTATTGTGCTTCATTTGGCATAGCTGCTGAAGTTGCAAACTTTTTCTGCACTAGGTTGAAGTCTAGGTACAATGCCTAACAATTTTTTCCAGAAATGTAACATCACCGAACATGGTATTGTCGCCTGCCACAAACAATTAGAATAGCAGTTTTAGTTCTTCAGTACGGAGTGTTTTTGATCGTAGGGTATTTTTTGAATGGGACAGCAATCACAGCTTATGACTACAAAATGAACACATATCTTGCAACTTAACTGATAATAATAAATAAAAACTTGAAGTTGTAACCAATGAAGCATCTCTGGACTTATCTTTTCCTAGCGTTTTGCGCCTCTTCTCTTTGGACATCATCAAATCCAAACCCCGTTTTAGCCTACTAAAATTTTCACATTTCTTGCATTTCCCAGTAGTTGTCATCTACAAAATAAAACGATAAATTTATGACAAAAACTCATTTTAAAGGGATTAACAATAAGCTAAATTCAGTGCTTAAAAGATCTTTTGCAGCTTTTTCAAGAGGAATCATACTATTTATACCCGCTGTAATTCTCATTTCCAGTACTACTGTGGTTGCACAAGAACTAAATAATAATGAACGACAGGAAAAGGAAAAATTTTCAATTAAAATGGACAAGATATAAATAACGTACTACAACGTACGTTTTCTATAATTAATAAATGGAGATGAGAAAGTTTTTTTCAGAAAATATTAAAGTATTTTTCTTCCATTTTTAATTGTACTTATTTCTAAAATTATGCCCTGTGTTTACTATTTTCTAAACTTTGTGATCGTTTCAGGGCAGGAATAGAAGAAACAAAAGTTGCGAAGCATTTGAGAAGAGGATTTTCAAAATAATGCAAGAAATTAGACACAGACTTCACACAAATAGATATAACATTGCTAAAAAATTAAAGATTTTCAGTTTATTGAATGTAAGTATAGGAAAATAAGTAAAATAGGCGAAGAAATTGTTAGTTTAATGCTACAAGCAGTTGTGATGAAACAGAATTGGAAAGCGAAGTTAGCCGATAGTATCGCGAATTAGCATATGTAGTTATTATTAATTATGCAGTTAAGGGATTGATTACCAGATAATGATGTTTTTTTACATTGGCTTTGTTGGCTAAGTGAATATAAAAATTGTAAGATTAAGAAAACATTTATCAGCAACAGATTTAAACAAGAAAAAAAAAATGGAGACCCCAAAGATTAGATTTTTGTCCTACTTTAGCAAAATAGATGCTGTTAGTGGAAATGATGAATCAGGCAAATCTCACTAGTTACTGAAACAAAAACAATGGGTTCGAAATCCCAAAGAATAGTCAAAAATTATCAACCTCATACGGCAAATTATGGTGAAATAAATTGCTTTGGCTTGAAAGACTTATTGATTAAAACTTATGCCAGAGAATAATTAAGCCTTGTAATGAATAAATCGTTAATTCCAGTACAATATTTGGCAGCACTGATAAAGTGTAATACAATTTAAGATTGTTGGAGACGTTAGAGTGTTTATTCGACACTTTTTCCTACGGTGGAATCCTTTCTACTAGAAAAATTACTGCAAAATCTGGTAATGAGTTTACAGAAGAGATAAAGATGAAGACGAAGAAGTGAGTATGACTGCTCCAAAATTGAAATTAGAGAAATTCATGCGACACTGCAACTACGGCAATCTTAATTGACTGGCACCGATTATAAAACTTTATTGTTTACGCAGAAAGCATATATGTACCTGCCTAATAGTATTTCAAATAAAAAAAATAACATGTCTGAAATAGCAACTATCTGAGTTGTGGGATTGCAAAGGCTTTGGCTGACCTTGCGTTGCTGTGCCTGTGCAGGGATATTTAGTAGCCTGCTAGAGACTACACTGTTGCAGTGATTGCTCAATTGGACGATGTAACCTGCCCACTCACTGTTACCCAAGTCAAGTTACGCTGCCAGCAACGAGCATGTCAGTATATTTGTGCAGAAATGAATTCCAAACGTATTAGATATTTTAAGATATTGTAAAAGACACTGTCCAGGTATGTTGTGTTACAGGAGCACTGAGACAAGTTGCACAAAGATTCCCAAGTGGCCAATAGTCTACTGCAAGTCGTACAACGTACATTTCTGTGGCCTAGAGAAGCTGCATCCTTTTGATGCAACTAAGTGGGGTAATATCTTTAAGGTATCTTCTTAATTGCTAGTAAGTTTGGAAGTACTTATTTTCTTAATAAGCTCACAATTAAAATAGTAAAAGTTTGGAACACTCTCATGCTTTTCCCTGTAATTTCATTTACTTATCAATGTAAATTCAAAGTCTTATGGTCTTTAATATGTGCACCAATTTTGTAAGATCAAGTTTCTAAGAAAGTCAAGACAACCTGAAATTCTCGAGCCCGGTAATGCGCATTACAACCTATTTATCTATTTTAAAAAGCCTAATACAAATTTTCAACATAAATTTAAATACAGCAATAAGTTATTTGCTAAATTCACTCATTGTCTGACCTCTAGAACTTCTCATTTTAAAAAAATCCAAGTCGATTTCCTTTTCTTTCAGTTCGGGCTGTCGTTACTACACAATTCTAGCTCTAATCAGTAGATTAATAGTCACATTTATGAATAATGTTATTAATTCTATTAATAGAAAATAGCTATCAAGTCGTAACCGAATTCTTAGATAACAATTGGAAACAGTCACCCTTTAAACCAGAATGAACTTGTATTTCTTCAGTATTTACTGGCTGTCTAAAGTTAATAGCGCAGCTGTTATTATTTTCGTATCACAGTTGTTACTATTTTCATATAGTGTATTATTTTGTATTGATAGGCCTTTAGTTTTACAAACAGTGTACTTGGGCAGTATTTATCTGTTGTTAATTTGTTAAGGAATATGTGTCAGATTAGTTTACGAATTGTTTCTACGTTTTAAAAATTTAACAAAGATAACACCCTAGAGACATCAACAGATATAGGGGAGCAATGGGATATAAACCAAAGAATTTATCTTTGAAACCTGTGTTGAACTGTTTAATTATCGTTAAGTAGGCATCACAGGACTCCAAATGATTGATTATTATATGCAGGAGTTTAAGGATGTTAACATTCTGAAAAAATGTATTGCCCCTGATTCTTATTAATATGGTTCAGTTATTAGTGTATTGTGTTTTTGGTTTTGTTTTAATATAAACCATCAATTGTTAACGAGAGTTAAAAAATATATTAACATATTGGTATTTCAGGCTTCTGATGCCTTTATTTACCTGTTGTATATTGTATATTGGTGAAAAAAAAATAAACAGCTCAATCTTTTTCAACGTTCATTTGTTGTAAAGGAATAGTTTCTGTGCAGCCTCTTTCACTTCTTTCTTCTCTATGACTTCCACGAGGTAAAAGTCCATGAGCAGACAAAACAGAAGACACACCAACCTTTTATGATGTAAAATATTACATTGTCAATTAGCGCTGAAGATGACCTAGTCCCTAGGTCGAAAACTCGGCACAATAAAAAAATACAAAGTATGACTTAAATTGCAGTTATTTTTTCATCCTGTTGAAACAATGAATCAGGCACCAAAAATAATAAACAGTAATTAATTACTAAATGTATTTCCTTTTGATTATAAAGTTTATTCAATTGTTAATTTTAATTATATTAATGAATTTGTACCAATATTGTCAGTTTTCAACGCCATTTACTTTCAAACCTTTGAAATTGCAGAAAAGAAAGTCGTGTGAGTGTTATTAATGCGATTTTTGTATTCAATGATTTGTTCACGCATTACAGTACCTAAAAGAACTTTTGTGTATTGGAGACGAGGACATCCTATATCCAGACGAGGCCACTCCGGAGGATCTTAAACTCGTGCATACGAAGCGATATTTGAACAGCCTCAAGGTAATTAGATAAATCTGATAGTTAATTATTAGATAAATTAATCAAATTGTGCCCTTATAATTATTTAAATTGCTGGCTCCCGCTTGAGAGTGTAAGTTTAGTTATAAGATGTGAGCCTTAGTTACAAATATTGTGAAACTGAATATAATCTCTTCACTATATGTAGGATTTTGGAACAGTTTAATATTTTAATAATGAAGACAAAGATTGAAAGTCATTTTTGTAAAGAGACATCCACCACGAGATTAATAAATTATTTTATTAATTTAATTTTTTCGAACTTTAATCTTTTAAAATAGTGTAGTCAACCATGTTGAACTGTCGGCCTCCGGACAGTGTTCTCTCGTTAAAGACAACACTGTCTATCACCGAACAGTGAGCTGTAAGAAGCTCCAAGGAACACAAAATTTAAGGGCCAGCAACTGGATTTGAACCCGTTATCTTTGCGTTGGAATCCAGTATTTGCTAACCTTTGCGTTCTTTCATTATTGATAACATTCGTATTCAGCAAGTTTAGTGTGAGATATAAACTTAGTCAAAGTCACATTCTTTTACCAAAATTATTAATCAACCTCTGAAGTTGGTTGATAGTCCATATCTGGCAGAGATACTAAAATCAGCCATCTAAAACGAATAAAATTCGCGAGATGACAATTATTCCACCCTTATGTGGTAGAACCCTTATTATTTAGATATTTGACACGACTTAAAAAGGCGAAGATTGAAAGATTGACAGAGTACTCCAACGCAAAGGTTGTGAGGAGTCAAAAGAAAAAAACTGAGCGTTCAAAACTTTAATATTACTTGAAAATTTGGGTACATTTTATCAAAGGTTAATGATAATAATGTAATTTACAGCTAAGGATTAGTAAGTAAACTAGTGCAGGGATTAATCGAAATAATAAAAGTAGAGAAGCATTATTTTTTTACTCACCCTATTATTTCAGACGATTATCTACAAAGAGTTAAACCAGCGATAACAAAGAGTATCAAAAGCTTTAAATAAAACCCAGAATTCAGTACTAATATATTGTGTCTGTATAGTGGGGCTGGAATGTGGCGGCCATAGCCGAAATACCTCTACTAGTTTTTTTGCCCAATACATTGATTCAACGATGCTACCTGAGGCCTATGAGGTGTGTTTGGTTTGTAGTATTGAATCTGAAGCATCTTTAGATTTCTGAAGATGATTAGATTTATCGTTTACACAGATGCTTGTGACCGCAGGTACCAGACGAGAGGTAGCGTCCTGGCTGGCCAATTGGCGGTGAAGCGTGGCTGGGCTATCAACCTGGGTGGTGGCTTCCACCACTGTAGCCGCGACCAAGGCGGAGGCTTCTGTCCGTACGCCGATATCACTCTCTTAGTGGAAAACTTGTTTAAATCGACCGACAACATTAAGAGGATCATGATAGTTGACTTAGATGCTCATCAGGTTTGAAAATGCATAGAAAATCTTAAAATTGGTGCATAATAATTTTTTGTATAATAATAAAATTGGGAAATCTGGTTGAAATGAATATTTGCTTCTAATTCCTGAATATTGAATAGAAATTTAAAAAAGGGGGGGGCGCCACCAGCACAATATGAGAAATCTTAGGAGAAAGTAACAGCGCATGTAAACCAACTGTTGAACTGGAAAAGAACAGTACATTCTAAATGAGGAAAGAAAATAGTACTAATAATGAACTTAACTATGTGGTTGGCGTTATACGATCTTATTAATTGCAACAACTTAAACGAAATATTCAGACATATAGGTATTTTTTTAATATTTAGGCTCTGTTTCACTTATCGACCTTGTCACAGACAAAGTGATTGTCACACTACTCGGCATGTGATTTAGGAAAAGTTCGACTTGATTTTTATTACTTTTTTGTCTCTGTAATAGTTTTATGTAGAAAAAAAGGCTGCAGGGTAGTGGCCATTAAGTCAAAGACGCTGAACCCCTTGCCCTTCCCCTCGTAGTTCTCCAGCCACAGCCTCCTGTTGAGATGGGGCTCTACTGACGGTCTTTTAGGCCAAGTGAATGTCTTAATACGCATTTTTGTATGTCAAACTATTCATTTATATAAAAATCAACCGAAGCACTGAAGTTTATCTTAATTTGATTATATGGATATTTTGTAAGTTTATTTTTAATATAAACATCAATAGTTTTCATAACTTTTATGTTAACTTTAGATTTATAAATAAGGACTTTTTTTCTTCTTCAGTTAGCATTGTATCATATAATTGTATTGTTGCAGGGCAATGGTTACGCGCGTGATTTCGAAGGCAATCAAGATATCTTCATAATGGACGTCTATAACAAAGGTATCTACCCACATGATATTGAGGCAAAGAAGGCGATTAGGTGTAAGGTTGAACTCCAGTTTTACACTGAAGATGACGAATATCTGGACAAAGTGGAAACGTGAGTGTTTTTTGTTATGAAATTATGCAGCTCAAACAGCATTTTGAATTTCTGTTCTAACGAAACATTTTGAATGATCTTGTTCCTTACACCTGCAAAAGTGGCGGTGCAAGAGGATGTCTCACAGGGATTACCAGTTGTAATGGGTTAAGAAAAGAAGATCTCATCAGTTTAATTCTTGAGATGGTGGCGAGGAAGAGATTTCAATCAAACCGGAAAGAAATATTTAGAACCAACTCTCTCATTAGCTTGCTTAGGTGTTATGGCATTAGTAACTGTATCTACTGCAGCGTTTAGATCATCCAATACGGAGTTTTAAGAAGGAGTGGCGATATTTGGACACCCGATTATATGGAGAAATTACCCGGTTATTATGGAAATTGAAGATAAAGGTTGTTCGAAGATCTACACTTTGACGAAATCGCGTCTATGCAACTAGGTAGCCACGATGTTAGGCTAGATTTTATGTCTCTGCAATCCAATCTTCTAGATAAGTGCTTCTTAAACTTTTTGTGACCGCGACCCCTTTTTAAAGTAAAAATTTCTGGCCGACTTCTTTATATCCTTACACCTAATGATTAGGCTATAAGTCGATTTAAAGTCATATTTGGATGTAAAAGTATGTACGAGGGTCGTTTGAAAAGTCCGTGCAAAGTCAGAGAGATAGCACTACTGGCGCGTATCGAGGTTATGTTTAGTTAGTAGCATCTCTTGGAAGAACACACGCCAAGTTTCAGCCAGATCGGTCTATTTCTTTGTGTTTGGCATTCGTTTAAATCGAGGAAGTCGAGTGATTTTCAAAAAATGGACGAAAAAGAATTTCGTGTGTTGATTAAACACTACTTTATGAAAGGCAAAACGCCTCAGGAGACTAAAGTGAAGCTTGATAAACATTATGGTGACTCTGCACCTTCGATTAGAACAGTTTATAAGTGGTTTCTAAATTTTCGGAGTGGCCATATGGGCACAAGTGACGCTGAACGTTCTGGACGCCCTGTTGAGGTTACTACTCCAGAAATCATTGATAAAATCCATGATATGTTGATGGATGACAGAAGAGTGAAGGTGCGTGAGATTGCTAGTGCTGTGGGCATCTCGAATGAACGGGTACATAATATTTTGCATCAACATTTGCACATGACAAAGCTATCCGCAAGATGGGTGCCGCGATTGCTCACGCTTGACCAAAAACGAAATCGTGTGAAGTTTTGCAAGGACGGTTTGCAGCTGTTCCAGAAGAATCCGCAGGACTTTAAGCGTCGTTTCGTCACTGTGGATGAAACATGGATACATCACTACACTCCTGAGACCAAAGAACAATCTAAACAATGGGTTACCAAGGGGGAATCTGCGCCAAAAAAGGCGAAGACCGTTCCTTCGGCCGGAAAGATTATGGCGACTGTCTTTTGGGATTCGCAAGGAATAATCCTCATCGACTATCTGGAAAAGGGTAAAACTATTACAGGTGCATATTATTCATCGTTATTGGACCGTTTGAAAACCGAGCTGCAAGAAAAACGCCCACGATTGGCCCACAAAAAAGTCCTTTTCCATCACGACAACGCACCAGCTCACACCTCAGCAGTTGTGGTCGCAAAATTAATGGAAATAGGGTTCCAACTCGTTTCACATCCCCCCTATTCTCCAGACTTGGCTCCCTCGGACTACTATTTGTTCCCCAATATGAAGAAATGGCTGGCGGGAAAAAGATTTTATTCAAACGAGGAGGTGATTGCAGAAACGAATGGCTATTTTTCAGACTTGGACAAATCCTATTATTCGGAAGGGATCAACAAACTAGAGCAGCGTTGGACGAAGTGTATAAGCCTAAAAGGAGACTATGTTGAAGAATAAAAAAGGTTTACCCCAAAAAATTAAGTAGTTTTTATTTTAGCACGGACTTTTCAAACGACCCTCGTATAAGCTTATATATGAAAACATAAGGCTGTAACACCGCTAAAATTTATCCTCGATTTTTTTTAAACAGTAAAGAATTGAAGTTAGTAAATCTACTATTATAAACTATATTAACTATTTGTATAAACCATATTAATTTTAGGCTAATATATTTTTAGAAAATATAATTATAAAAGCAATTTAAACAGAAATTAATATCGACACTTTTTAAAAATTAAAAACATAAATAAAAATTTTTAAATCTCCCAAAAGCCTTTCAAAATATTCGACGGTTTCATTTGAGTGCTTCGTTTCAAAATGCCTTTTAAATTTTTTGGGCTTTATGCTTTCATTAGCCAAGGTTTCGCTGCAGATTAAACAAAGCGATTGCTGTTTATCGTGATAATTATTAAAAGTAAACCCGCATTGCAGAAATGATTCACTGTAGGTTCTTATTTTTTTTTTTTTTTTTTGCCGAATCTCTTCTATTTTCGACTTCTTTTTCGGTGTACTTGAAGTCGCTTTGGTTTCTTCTTTTTCTGATTCACATATCTTAGCTTGATTTAGCCACTTATCCATTTTAGAGAACAAATTCAAAAATCGTGAATATGTAAGGATGTTTTTAATTTGTATGAAACGTAGAACTTTATAGCCATTAACATTGACCATGTATTTTAAATATTAATGGACACTGTGCAATTGGGCGTAACCTAAACTCCATTGAAAAGTGTACTGTCACAGAACAACAAACTTATATTTCATTTGCATGGTATTTTTAATTGGGTCCCTACAACATATATCCCCCACTACTTGCTGAACGTTCGCGAGTTACTGAATTAAACTTGTTTTTTTTTATATTTACTTGTTACTAAAATGTTAATAAGTGAATTAATTCACCAGTTCACAATATATTTCCGCAATCCCCAAAAATTCTCTCTTGACCCCTTGAGGAGTCGCGAACCTTAATTTAAGAAGCGCTGTTCTAGGTAGAGGTATACGGGTGGGGAAACTGACTGAGGAAATGAGGCTTTATTGTTGAGAGAGTAAAAAATTTTGAGGACAATTTTGGATCTGTATAGAATGAATACGAAGTCTTATAAACTCCGTAAATAAAGTTGAGTGTCATTCATAAACTTGAGAAGTTAATGAATGCTGCGCTAAGCCCTATACAAAGTTGGTAGTGGCTTTAGCCTAGTTGTAGTTGTTTTGTAGCCAACTTTTTTCCCAGCTTGTTTACTGGTTAGACCCTCAACTTTAGCTGCACAAATGTAGACATTTCCTTAATTTGAATGTAGCTTCATTAACTAATTTTCGTTATTTCATTTTTTTAGTCAGAGTGCCCTAGAATCTGTATAATCTTACCCTGTTATTGCTTAGAATGTCTTGTTTCTGATTGGAGTGAAGGAATTATTACTACACTTTGTCTCTCCATATTATATTCACCTGACATGTCTTCAATTATTCGCAGGAATTTGGAGCAGTCTTTAAGCCAGTTTCATCCAGACTTGTTAGTGTACAACGCCGGCACGGACATTCTGAGTGGCGACTCTCTGGGCAGGCTGTCCATCACTCCCAAGGTGAACTTTCTTTTTACTGCCTACTGTTACGGTTCGGGGAAAAAGGAAAAAGAAAAGGGGAAAAGGGAAAAGAGTGAGAAAGGGGGGCTAAATCGTTGGTTCGCCACTCAGCGGTTGTGGAACGCAGGTTCAATCCTCGCTGTGAGTGAAATAATTTTATCTTTTTTTTCCACTGGGAATAATTAATTTTTTTTATTTATTCTTCATTTATTTAGTCACTTACTTATTCATTTATTTATTTAGTTATTTGTTTTTATTTATTTTTTTTCATTTTCTCTTTTTTTTTTGCAGGGGCTTCCGTCACTTTCCCCGTAGCCCATTTCCTTAAGTGACGTGGCGCCCAATTTGTTATCATTATTAATTCTTATTATTTAATTAATTAATATTATTAATTCCGATTTTCTTTTTTTTCCTACATTTATTTAGTTATTATTACTAGCAACCCACCCCCTTCTCCTTCTGAGCTTGGGCATAAATGTTACACTACAAGCATGTTTTTGTGATCAAAATCAGGTTCCTTCAAGTTGAATTTTCACCGGAAAGTGAGTCGAAGAAATTACTGCTCTAGTCGCGGTAATTTTGACTATTGCCTCTTTAGGAAACATGTACATATGATGGGTGAGACGAGTAACGGAGTTTTTTTTTTTATTTTTTCAAGTTGGTAAATATTGACTTTCCGACAGTACCCGAACTTTCACTCATAACCTGTCGGTTAGAAGTGCTGTTTACTCATTACCTTAAAAATTTCTTTATGCGTCTCTTAGCCTGACAAGTTTGGACTTATTTCTCTGTTCCACCACGTAGAGGTGAGTGCTAGTCTGCTATCTAGCGCTGATAATAACATTGCAAACTGCTTAAAAGCTTCATTCAGCTCCTCATTAAACAACTATGTTTCATAAAATACTTCAGTAATTATTCTCATAATACCACATTTCCTTACCATTAGGACTCTTTCATTATCATCCGATATACAATCTCTCAAAATATGCTCAGGGGTTTCTTTATCTCAACACATGCATCAGTCACCCTCCGACAGGGCATATTCTTCCAACTTTGCATTCAACGGACCGTGCACCGTCAGGAAGCATGTGACCTGTTAGTTCGTATCTTGACTGACCGTCCTCGGAAACAAACCCACTTTGGTGAAAAAACCGAGCGGTCATTCGGCCCTTATTGCTGGACTGCCATATTTCTTTTAAGTCAAGATCTGCTTTCCTCCTGAGCATTTTATCGTACACAATCATATCCTGAGTTACGCCCGTTCTATTTACCTGCTCCACTGTAATTTGTTGAAATTCGTTAGGCAGTCCTTTCCTAATATAATATCTTGCCGCAGCGCGCACTATTTCGAGGTCAATCGGGAAACAACCCTTTAAGACCTACGACGCCTCCGTAGAGGTTGTTCAGCACGCCCTGCCCATAAGCAACAGAAACAACCGTCGCATTGCCAACAGGTACCTGCTAATATGAAAATGAGACAGTCTGTGAACCCAGACTGATGCTGCGTATGTGACAGTGGCTAAGAAAATTCCATTATACAATATTCTTACCGATTTTTTCTTCAAGCCCAAGCCAGATCTGGTCGTCCTTAGCAACTGCCCAATAAGTAAACAAACCTTATTTTGTAATTCCATCAATGCGGCATAAAGGGTAGTTTTGTATCTAGTGGCGCACTCAGATACTTTAATTGTTGTTCCCATCACAAACGGGACCCAGAATCCACATCCGTGGGAGGTCTGGCCCAACGTATTCAATAACATCGCTACTGTTTTTGCAGCAGACAGAGTCAGTATGTTATTCTCGCACTAGGTCTGAACCTCTGTTATCGCTACAGCAGCTCTTTCTTCTAACATTCTTCTACTACTTGCTTCAATTATAAAAACCAAGCCATATGCGTAAGCTACTCTTTTAATGTCATTTAAATCCATTCCTAGAAGCGTGTCCAAAACCATATGCACATCAACGGACTAAACACTGATCCCTGTGGGCAGCCCTTAGTATACTCGACAAACCTGCCGTGGCTGTTCACTACAACCTTCCTTCCTTGCAGATAAGACCCAACTAATTTGTACAAGTTCATTGGGCATCCTGCCACTCTCAGTCTCTCAAAAATTTTGGGCCACCATAAATTGTCAAATGCTCCAGCAATATCAATATTTACTTCTTGCTTTAGCAGTGCCCAGTACTGCATGCATCGCATCTTCAGTAGAGCAGCTTGTCTTAAATCAAAAGATGCTCTAAGTTCTTAGACTTGTATATTCGTTGTAGCCTGCCCACCAGAAGTTTTTTTAAAAACCTTTCCCAAGACGAAGAAGTGCCAATTTCCACTGAATTTCCATAAACTTGGATCACTATGAAACACTCATATGTAGCCTGTATTACTTTGGTTTGAGATTTTTTTTTTAAGAGCGTTCCTTTTGTGGTGGATCTGGAAAATCGTCTGTCATAATCGCAACATTTTATTTTGCCAGTAATGAGTATTAAGAAATATTAAAACATGAAATGATTTGTGAGAAGTTGCTAATGATAGTGTTGTGTGTACCAGGGAGTGATTAGACGTGACGAACTGGTGTTCATGAAGGCCAGAGAAAGGCGAGTGCCGATCGTCATGTTGACCAGCGGTGGATATTGCCGAGAAAGTGCCCAAGTTATTGCCGAATCCATCGGCAATTTATATCACACAGGACTTATAGATCACACTTAATTCTTTGCTAAAGCAAAACACTAGGGCCAGTGAGTAAGTGTTAAGAAATGAGACATTAACGTAGCTCTTTTGGGAATATTTGTCACTGATATATTCATCTGGCGCTTCAGTGCACTTGTTAGGTTTTATTTTACACAACTTGAACACCTCAATCCTAAGCTCGTGGAGTATTATGTCAATTTCATGTGAGCAGTAATTAAGCCAGTGTTAATGGGTTGGGCCTGATTATTTGAGCCTCAACATATTCTAGTGTACAGTTAGTGTGTTACCAGAGTACCTTGCAGCTTAATTAGGAGCCTTTCAGCAGGCTACTCCTCTTACTTTTGTGTGAAAGGCTATGTGACTACGATGTATAGTTTGCATAGTTGTGAGGCGATTAAGTCTCTCCAAGGATCATTGAAATGACAAATGGTAATATTTATGTAAATTTAATGTGTTACTCTTCGAAAGGTGTTTCGCCCCGATAATTAAAGAGTGCCTAGTAACTTGTGGAGAAGGGAGGGTTCGTACATCATGGACGCTAAGATTTTTTGTTTTGTAACTGCGAATAGCGAAACCTAAATTCGGGAGTATAATGCAAAAATAATCAATAAAAATTAATTTCAACCGGAACTCAAATAAACCAAGTATATATAAATAAAAGGTTAAAACAATAATAACAAGAAAATATAATAATATAAAGATAGTTGATAATAATCGCCTGGTAAGATGCGATCCGGCAACCTTCAGAACTTGAAAAGAAATGGCAGATAAATAAGCTAGCGGCTTTACTTGTAAATTAGGTGACTAGATTTTTAGGTAAACTAGATTGTTCATATAATAGCTGGGGACTGCCTGAGCCAGTTTATGTAAGCGAACTATATTTTTTTGGGTCTTCAAATACCTCTGATGCGCCTGAGGTTCCCGCGACAGCGGGAGAGCCAGTCGCCATACTCAACAAACAAAATAAAAAAAGAAATATGTTTAACTATTAATGTCCTAGGACACTAGTCCCTTAACCCAGTCGAGACGACGATTTTTTTAGAACACGGTCCCCAGGAACGAATTTTTTTTTTCTTTATATTGTTCATTTTTAATAAAAAAACATGTTTACTATGGAATCACCCAATTCGTAAGTGAATTCACATAAATAAGATCATTGCACACCGGGTGTGCAGCTCGCTCCTCGGAAAAGTTTTATTGCGAGGAGTGGATTGAACACCGTGTGTGCAATGTAAGGTAAAATAAAAATACATCATTTTTAAATACAAATACAAATTTTTAAAAAGTAGTAAAAAGTTAAAAAAAAATAAGTTGAATAATGAAAAAAATAACATAAACGAGAAATAAATTTTTAGAAAAATGTCTAAAGATAATAATGTAATGCAACTCAGTAATAAAAAAGAAAATATAATTTGTAAATAAATTTTTAGGAAATAGCACACTGATAGTAAAGTAATTATACATTAGTTGGTTCATGGTAGCGCTTGAAACATTCTCCCAAACATAATCCAGGATTACCGACACAAGCAGGACAAGAGTAATTACTCGTACTACGTTTATATCTTCCTTCTTTGTAGCACTGTCTTTCTGTTTACTTTCCTATTTTTATTTCTTGGTAAAATTTCAGGTAGGTGATCATTTATTTCTGGTGTTGTCAACCTTCTGTCTCGGGGTATTCTAATTAAGTTTTTTAAAATCTCTAGACGATAGTCGTAAAAATTCAATTTTCTTATTTTTGGTATGTTTTGTATAAATTGAAGGAATTAAAAACCAAAGTTTCAACTAAATGAATCCATAATTTGATGTACCATTTAAATGTTCTTGATGAGCAAGAGTAGTAAGACAGCATCTGATCTTTGCGATCTATCTCGTTCATATAGTTGTAGTAATGCAACGCAATTGGTTGCAGAATATTTCGTTTATATTTATTTTCATATTCTTTTAACGTTGCTTTGTATTCACTTGATATCAATAACACGACTCTTCTGTCTTTAAATTTACCTATCATTACATTGTTTTTAACTTCATTTTTCGTCAGTTTTTTTTATTACTTCCAAGTTGTTTCCTTTCCTTGTCATTCTCAATGTTCCTGTACAGTAACTTTTGTATTGTAGCAATTTTGAAAATAAACCAAAAGAACTGTAATAATTGTCCATGAAAACAGAATGTCCCTGATTTAGAAAATCTTTCATCAAATGAAAAACAATTTTATCTACATGTCCTTTTCCACTTATGTCGTCACCACTTCCCGTATATACTTTTATTCGTAACGGGGTACCAGAACTTTCGCACACACGTATAACTTTACACTATGTTTGTGTTTTTTACCGGCAATATATTGTTTAAATATTAACTTTCCTCTCCAAGGAACTAGAGATTCATCTATTAGAGTTATAACTCCCTTTGAGGATAATATATTTCGTTCATTTTATTATTAAAATAATCTACAATTGGAATTATGTTCCGTAGGCGATGATCACTTTCATTATCAGACGAGAAATGAAGCGATCGTAAGACATTTTGAAATCTTTGTCTAGTCATTTGTCGGGAAAAACACTGAAAACCAAATTGTTCGCTTTTATTCCAATAATTATCAATTCGTGGACATTTGATAGTTCCCGTA
Organism: Rhodnius prolixus; assembly: GCF_049639745.1. NCBI lineage: Eukaryota > Metazoa > Arthropoda > Insecta > Hemiptera > Reduviidae > Rhodnius > Rhodnius prolixus. The sequence continues at coordinate 3,149,139 of NW_027411635.1, read as the reverse complement.
TGTAATAATAAACTTAAAAACACCTTGAATTCAGAAATGTTTAAGTCCTTCCATTTTTCCTTTAAAATCATTTCGCTGTACTTGTTTGTTTAATTGACAATCAAAGAGAAAAAGGTATTATCGAATAAAAATTCAAAAAAATCGTAAGGACTACCTCCGTTTGGTAACTTTTGGAGACCTGGTTTACCCACAAAAGGAATTTTTGTAAAAGAACCATCATCTTCCCTCGTTTCTGTATTTTCACTAAGCTCACTTTGATGCTGTTCAATTTCACTTTCAATGTCAGTACAATCGTCCCAATCATTTTCTTCAAAAACCTCATCCTGTGCATCATCTAAGAGTTCAATATTCACATTCATGTTTTCCTCATTTTCTGGTAGAGTGACAGTAGTGTTTTTTCTATCGGTCCTCCCATTTGATTTTTTTTCGTTACATGTTCCTTCAGAAAGGGGTTGGTAAAAATAACATTTCATTTAAGAATTTGGATAAATTACTAGCGTAACCTTATACACCTAGCTAAGTCCTTAAGAGAGATGTACTCAGTTAAAAAACAAATTAATTGATTTTCTTTAAATTTAAGTCTTTAGCCGATTGGGTGCGAGTAAAAAAACCTAAATAAAATCAATTTGAAATGTTCATGTAAGGGTTGGCCGCCCTCGACGCGCGCGTTTTGAGGAATCGGGAAGTGGTCACTCAATTAAAACTCATTTCTAGTCACAATATTTATTTAAATAAAAAAAACGACAAACAAATTAGCAACAAATAACCAAATTAAATTATTCCCAATAATTCTTCCCGTACTTATTACCTAAACAGACCCAGTTGAACATTATCATACAATTATATATCTAAGTTGGCTCTACCATATTACAAATAAGTGACTCAGCACATCAATAAGTTACAATTACAATCATACAGATACAAGCCACGAATTCCGACCTTGCAACCGCTTAGTCGACCACTCTGGGGCTCCACAAACACCGCAATCTTTACCTCTTAAAACAGCTGAGGCTCCTCCGCTAGAACACCGACTCCTCCGCAAGGCGACTGGCTCCTCCGCCGGACAACTGGCCCCTCCGAAAAACAAGTGAGAACGTGGCCAGCCAGTAGCCGTTTTATATACGGTGTCGACTCAGCGGTTCCCACACCGTAGGTTGCAACACCTTTAGTCCTCTGACCCGTACAATAATTTAATTATTCATTTTCTTCCTTGATAAAATTTTATTTAACTATATCCAATTCATAGATCTTAAAACAACTCAAGTAGATCTCAAACTTCAACTGTCAATATTAGATTAGAAACAACTTAATTTGACATACATATTTTCATGATGCTAATTCAAAGTAATCAAGCGGAAATACAAAACTAAACCTTAAATAAAGATCAAATAACTAAACCAATGCCCTTTTAGATAAGAAAAGCAGGACCCTTACATTACTCCCCCCTTTTCAAAAGTGAAGCCCCTGTGGGCTACACTTTACACACCATCCTGCTCTGACTTCGAGCTTCCTCCTTCTGTAAATTCGGGTTGATACTGCTTCACAGACGAATGATTCGAAATTGTAAGTGCTACCCATGCACTTGCTACTACTGCTACTGCAACTGCTGCAACGGTTCTGGCAGCTACTGCTATCGCGGCTACTGCTACTCCTATTGCTGCTGCAGCTACTGCTCCAAATCGGCTGCTACTGCCACCGTAACAGCCTCTTCTACTGCGCTTGCTGCAGCTACTGTAATTACTAATTTCAAAATTAGTATAATTAGAACTGATAAAAAAAATGGTCTCCAATGGGTTAAGGACAACAAAAAGTAAATACATAAATTTAATAAAACAAATATCACTCCTCTGAGTTGCTGCTAAAATATATACAGAGAAAAAGAAAGAAAACTAAAATTTCATTTTTTAAAAATTTATACACAAAAAAAAATTATCTTACAAGAAAAGAATTGGACAACTATTTACAGTTTAAATAACCGTATAATAATTATTTAATGATAAATTTAATTTAATAATAAATTAATAATAACAATAATATCAATAATAATAACAAAAATAATAGTAATAGTAATTAAATTAGAGAAACATAGAAAAGAGCAGAAAGAATAAAACAGAAATAAAAATAAAACAGACTAAATGTAAGGGGCGCTGGCCGCTTTAATTACATTCTTCTTTATTTAATCATTTGAGTAATTTTACTGTGCATTAATAATTTTTTAGTATTTATTAGATGTCACAGACCCAGATTCATTATAACATTTTGTTATAATAATGATAAAATGAGCATTACATCTTCATAAATAAATAGGCACTATATTTTAACTCTATCTGGCTAATACGAAAGGAGATATAGACGTTTGAATTTCGAACGAATTTGAAACTACATCGAAAACATCTAAAATTTTACCTTCCATATCTCATTACCTATTATCACTAGAATACTGCAGTTTGTACAATACCGTAAAGAATACATTAAAATCTGAACAATACTAAAAGAGGTTTAATCATTGTAAGGGGCGCTTGCCAACCCGCACGGTGAGGAAACAGGAACTGGTCACTCCAACCACAATTCAATATAATTACAGATTTCGGCCATAGTATTTATTTACAATAATTTAAAATAATTTATTTACAATAACAAATAAAAAGGACAAACAAATTATCAACTAATACCCCAAAGTAAATCGGATCCTACGCTTCATCCCTTACATAAACCCACCCAGTTGAATATCTTATACAATTCTCTATCTAACCTCGCTTCTAATACACTCTAATACGTATCCCCACACATCAATAAGTTAAGTAATTCATTCATTCACCTACAAGTAACCTAATATACTATACAATTATCTATCAAAACCTCGCTTCTAATACATTCTAATACGTATCCCCAAACATCAATAAGTTAAGTAATTCAGTCATTCACCTACAAGTAACCTATTCAATCTTTGCAACCACTGAGTCGACCATACTGGGGCTAAACAAATACCGCTATTAAATTACTACTGGGCTACACTCACCAGCCACAAGCCAGCCGACGAACCTCTTCCACAGCAAGACCACTGGCTCCTCCGCAAGGCGGCTGGCTCCTCCGCTGGACAACTGGCTCCTCCGCTGGACAACTGGCCCCTCCGCAAAAAGTGTGAGACCTGGCCAGCCAGTAGCCCAGTTTTTATATACGATACGGTGTCGACTCAGCGGTTCCTACACCTTTCGTAATTTAATTAGTGATTTTCCTCCTTGTCCTAATTCTTATAACCCCGATTACAAAACAATTCAGAAAGTAAAATACCTAAATTAAATAAAATTTATTTTTTGTTTTAAAAACTTATATGGAGATTTCATAATACTTTTAAAAACACTGTATCCCAATGACTTTCTACTACAAAATGGTATGAAAAGCTGGACCCTTACATTACTCCCCCCTTTTCAAAAGTGAAGCCCCTGAGGGCTACACTTTTCACACCACCTTGCTCTGACTTCGAGCCTTCACCGTGATACTGCTTCCCAGACGAATTGTAAGTGCTACCCATGCACTTGCTACTACTGCTGCTGCAACTGCTGTTACTGCAACTGCTGCAACGGTTCTTGCAGCTGCTGCTATCGCGGATACTGCTACTGTTGCTACGCTTAGCTGCTACTCCTATTGCTGCTAAAGCCACGACTCCTGATCGGCTGCTACTGCCACCGTAACAGCCTCTTCTCCTGCGCCTGCTGCAGCTACTGCTCCGGATCGGCTGCTACTGCCACCGTAACATCCTCTTCTCCTGCGCCTGCTGTAGCTACTGTAATTACTAATTTCAAAATTAATGTAATTAGAACGGAAAGAAAAAAACGGTTACGTCACTGAGACTGCTTCTGCTGCTAAAGCTACTACTCCTGATCTGCTGTTACTGCCACCGTAACAGCCTCTTCTACTGCGCCTGCTATAACTAAAGCTACTGCAACTGCTTAACTGCTGCTGCCACTGCTCCACTATTTCTGCCACTGGTTCTGCAGCTACTGCCGCTTAACTGCTGCTCCTGCTGCTGCTTTTACTGCAACAGCCTCTGTTGTACTGCCACTGTTACAACGGCTACTGCTACCACTGGTTCTGCTGCTGATGCAGCTACTGCCTCTTACTGCTGCTCCCGCTGCTTCTGCTACTGCTGCTGCTTTTACTGCAACAGCCTCTGTTGTAACTGCCACTGTTACAACTGCTACTGCTTCTACTGCCACTGGTTCTGCTGTAACTGCCACCGTTACAACTGCCACTGCTTCTACTGCCACTTGTTCTGCTGTAACTGCCACCGTTACAACTGCCACTGCTTCTACTGCCACTGGTTCTGCTGTAACTGCCACCGTTACAACTGCCACTGCTTCTACTGCCACTGGTTCTGCTGCTGCTGCAGCTACTGCCACTTATCTGCGGCCCCCGCTGCTTCACTTCTTCCGCTACTGCTGCTGCTGCTACTACAGCCACAGCTTCTGCTATTCTGCTACTCTTGCAACTGTTACTCGGCAGCTGCTATTTATTCTACTACCGCTGGTTCTGCTGCTTCCGCTGTTCCACTTCTGCTAATGCTGCTGCTACTATTGCAACGGCTTCTGCTGAAATTGCTACTGCGGCAACTGCTACTTCTTCTTGTATTGCCACTGGCATATGACTGCCGCTTCCGCTGCTCCACTTCTTCTGCTACTAGGAGGGGGCCAGTTGTCCTGCAGCCAGCTACAGCCCAGTAGGCGGGGACTTCCTTGCCCGCGTCAAATTTCACGTAACTCTATTGAGGGTAAAAGCTCAGAGCTACCCCCCTTCTGTCGACTCAATGGCTGCGTGTATCTCTTTATCTTTATTTAGAACTTGAAGTGACCAACTCCAGATTCCTTAACATAACCCAAAACTTGATTCTTCTCGATTTCTACCCCTGACTTACTGGTCAAGTTTTAAAACGGAACTTCTCGGCTGTCCAAACCGTCGAAACTTTAAAACAAGAAATTTATACTACCAAACCCACTTATAAAGAACACCCGGAAGAATACTTAATCAACTAGAGAACTTAAAGCATCAACTATACACCAAACACCGATTGGATGATACGACCCCTGACTTTATTAATAATTCACTATTTAAAAAAAAATGAAATCATACCCTATATGTATCATGACCTACCAATTCAACTCGCTAATCACATTATGACTTCAGTCCAAACTCACTAGAAGAATTTCGCACTGCCCTAAACACGCAATGTACCTTTATAATTAATCAAATCTACCAAAACAAAGCCGTAAATACTCCATATATACTCCATAAATACTCCATAGCTTCCAAAAAAAAAAAAACCTATAAACCTCCTATAAAAACCTTCAACCCAGCACCTCGACATTACTCAGCACCACTCCCTAGGCTCCACCAACAGCCAAACCAAACTCCTTATAGTTCCCCCTACATCTCTCGATACAGTTACCAATACAATACAAGGGATTCCTACTTTCACCCAGTAACCATCAATCTGCACCCAACAATCTCTATAGTGCACTATACTCGCAAATTAAAAGGAAATGAGAAAGATAAAATTAGAATAACCTCTTCAATTATCACATACCGCTGGATCATCAATACGTAAACAACGTAAACTCCAGGAAATAAGAAAATTGCTGTCCGATTACTGACCTACTAATGATTGCTGAGCTGGCACCGCGCGCGCTCCACGTGGCGCGACTGACGGATTATTCTAACAATTTTATTATTTATTGGATAGGCAACTGCTAACTGGGGTTCGCGGTGTATTCTTGCAACACCCCACACCTGACACCAATTGTAAGGGGCGCTGGCCGCTTTAATTACATTCTTCTTTATTTAATCATTTGAGTAATTTTACTGTGCATTAATAATTTTTTAGTATTTATTAGATGTCACAGACCCAGATTCATTATAACATTTTGTTATAATAATGATAAAATGAACATTACATCTTCATAAATAAATAGGCACTATATTTTAACTCTATCTGGCTAATACGAAAGGAGATATAGACGTTTGAATTTCGAACGAATTTGAAACTACATCGAAAACATCTAAAATTTTACCTTCCATATCTCATTACCTATTATCACTAGAATACTGCAGTTTGTACAATACCGTAAAGAATACATTAAAATCTGAACAATACTAAAAGAGGTTTAATCATTGTAAGGGGCGCTTGCCAACCCGCACGGTGAGGAAACAGGAACTGGTCACTCCAACCACAATTCAATATAATTACAGATTTCGGCCATAGTATTTATTTACAATAATTTAAAATAATTTATTTACAATAACAAATAAAAAGGACAAACAAATTATCAACTAATACCCCAAAGTAAATCGGATCCTACGCTTCATCCCTTACATAAACCCACCCAGTTGAATATCTTATACAATTCTCTATCTAACCTCGCTTCTAATACACTCTAATACGTATCCCCACACATCAATAAGTTAAGTAATTCATTCATTCACCTACAAGTAACCTAATATACTATACAATTATCTATCAAAACCTCGCTTCTAATACATTCTAATACGTATCCCCAAACATCAATAAGTTAAGTAATTCAGTCATTCACCTACAAGTAACCTATTCAATCTTTGCAACCACTGAGTCGACCATACTGGGGCTAAACAAATACCGCTATTAAATTACTACTGGGCTACACTCACCAGCCACAAGCCAGCCGACGAACCTCTTCCACAGCAAGACCACTGGCTCCTCCGCAAGGCGGCTGGCTCCTCCGCTGGACAACTGGCTCCTCCGCTGGACAACTGGCCCCTCCGCAAAAAGTGTGAGACCTGGCCAGCCAGTAGCCCAGTTTTTATATACGATACGGTGTCGACTCAGCGGTTCCTACACCTTTCGTAATTTAATTAGTGATTTTCCTCCTTGTCCTAATTCTTATAACCCCGATTACAAAACAATTCAGAAAGTAAAATACCTAAATTAAATAAAATTTATTTTTTGTTTTAAAAACTTATATGGAGATTTCATAATACTTTTAAAAACACTGTATCCCAATGACTTTCTACTACAAAATGGTATGAAAAGCTGGACCCTTACATTACTCCCCCCTTTTCAAAAGTGAAGCCCCTGAGGGCTACACTTTTCACACCACCTTGCTCTGACTTCGAGCCTTCACCGTGATACTGCTTCCCAGACGAATTGTAAGTGCTACCCATGCACTTGCTACTACTGCTGCTGCAACTGCTGTTACTGCAACTGCTGCAACGGTTCTTGCAGCTGCTGCTATCGCGGATACTGCTACTGTTGCTACGCTTAGCTGCTACTCCTATTGCTGCTAAAGCCACGACTCCTGATCGGCTGCTACTGCCACCGTAACAGCCTCTTCTCCTGCGCCTGCTGCAGCTACTGCTCCGGATCGGCTGCTACTGCCACCGTAACATCCTCTTCTCCTGCGCCTGCTGTAGCTACTGTAATTACTAATTTCAAAATTAATGTAATTAGAACGGAAAGAAAAAAACGGTTACGTCACTGAGACTGCTTCTGCTGCTAAAGCTACTACTCCTGATCTGCTGTTACTGCCACCGTAACAGCCTCTTCTACTGCGCCTGCTATAACTAAAGCTACTGCAACTGCTTAACTGCTGCTGCCACTGCTCCACTATTTCTGCCACTGGTTCTGCAGCTACTGCCGCTTAACTGCTGCTCCTGCTGCTGCTTTTACTGCAACAGCCTCTGTTGTACTGCCACTGTTACAACGGCTACTGCTACCACTGGTTCTGCTGCTGATGCAGCTACTGCCTCTTACTGCTGCTCCCGCTGCTTCTGCTACTGCTGCTGCTTTTACTGCAACAGCCTCTGTTGTAACTGCCACTGTTACAACTGCTACTGCTTCTACTGCCACTGGTTCTGCTGTAACTGCCACCGTTACAACTGCCACTGCTTCTACTGCCACTTGTTCTGCTGTAACTGCCACCGTTACAACTGCCACTGCTTCTACTGCCACTGGTTCTGCTGTAACTGCCACCGTTACAACTGCCACTGCTTCTACTGCCACTGGTTCTGCTGCTGCTGCAGCTACTGCCACTTATCTGCGGCCCCCGCTGCTTCACTTCTTCCGCTACTGCTGCTGCTGCTACTACAGCCACAGCTTCTGCTATTCTGCTACTCTTGCAACTGTTACTCGGCAGCTGCTATTTATTCTACTACCGCTGGTTCTGCTGCTTCCGCTGTTCCACTTCTGCTAATGCTGCTGCTACTATTGCAACGGCTTCTGCTGAAATTGCTACTGCGGCAACTGCTACTTCTTCTTGTATTGCCACTGGCATATGACTGCCGCTTCCGCTGCTCCACTTCTTCTGCTACTAGGAGGGGGCCAGTTGTCCTGCAGCCAGCTACAGCCCAGTAGGCGGGGACTTCCTTGCCCGCGTCAAATTTCACGTAACTCTATTGAGGGTAAAAGCTCAGAGCTACCCCCCTTCTGTCGACTCAATGGCTGCGTGTATCTCTTTATCTTTATTTAGAACTTGAAGTGACCAACTCCAGATTCCTTAACATAACCCAAAACTTGATTCTTCTCGATTTCTACCCCTGACTTACTGGTCAAGTTTTAAAACGGAACTTCTCGGCTGTCCAAACCGTCGAAACTTTAAAACAAGAAATTTATACTACCAAACCCACTTATAAAGAACACCCGGAAGAATACTTAATCAACTAGAGAACTTAAAGCATCAACTATACACCAAACACCGATTGGATGATACGACCCCTGACTTTATTAATAATTCACTATTTAAAAAAAAATGAAATCATACCCTATATGTATCATGACCTACCAATTCAACTCGCTAATCACATTATGACTTCAGTCCAAACTCACTAGAAGAATTTCGCACTGCCCTAAACACGCAATGTACCTTTATAATTAATCAAATCTACCAAAACAAAGCCGTAAATACTCCATATATACTCCATAAATACTCCATAGCTTCCAAAAAAAAAAAAACCTATAAACCTCCTGTAAAAACCTTCAACCCAGCACCTCGACATTACTCAGCACCACTCCCTAGGCTCCACCAACAGCCAAACCAAACTCCTTATAGTTCCCCCTACATCTCTCGATACAGTTACCAATACAATACAAGGGATTCCTACTTTCACCCAGTAACCATCAATCTGCACCCAACAATCTCTATAGTGCACTATACTCGCAAATTAAAAGGAAATGAGAAAGATAAAATTAGAATAACCTCTTCAATTATCACATACCGCTGGATCATCAATACGTAAACAACGTAAACTCCAGGAAATAAGAAAATTGCTGTCCGATTACTGACCTACTAATGATTGCTGAGCTGGCACCGCGCGCGCTCCACGTGGCGCGACTGACGGATTATTCTAACAATTTTATTATTTATTGGATAGGCAACTGCTAACTGGGGTTCGCGGTGTATTCTTGCAACACCCCACACCTGACACCAATTGTAAGGGGCGCTGGCCGCTTTAATTACATTCTTCTTTATTTAATCATTTGAGTAATTTTACTGTGCATTAATAATTTTTTAGTATTTATTAGATGTCACAGACCCAGATTCATTATAACATTTTGTTATAATAATGATAAAATGAACATTACATCTTCATAAATAAATAGGCACTATATTTTAACTCTATCTGGCTAATACGAAAGGAGATATAGACGTTTGAATTTCGAACGAATTTGAAACTACATCGAAAACATCTAAAATTTTACCTTCCATATCTCATTACCTATTATCACTAGAATACTGCAGTTTGTACAATACCGTAAAGAATACATTAAAATCTGAACAATACTAAAAGAGGTTTAATCATTGTAAGGGGCGCTTGCCAACCCGCACGGTGAGGAAACAGGAACTGGTCACTCCAACCACAATTCAATATAATTACAGATTTCGGCCATAGTATTTATTTACAATAATTTAAAATAATTTATTTACAATAACAAATAAAAAGGACAAACAAATTATCAACTAATACCCCAAAGTAAATCGGATCCTACGCTTCATCCCTTACATAAACCCACCCAGTTGAATATCTTATACAATTCTCTATCTAACCTCGCTTCTAATACACTCTAATACGTATCCCCACACATCAATAAGTTAAGTAATTCATTCATTCACCTACAAGTAACCTAATATACTATACAATTATCTATCAAAACCTCGCTTCTAATACATTCTAATACGTATCCCCAAACATCAATAAGTTAAGTAATTCAGTCATTCACCTACAAGTAACCTATTCAATCTTTGCAACCACTGAGTCGACCATACTGGGGCTAAACAAATACCGCTATTAAATTACTACTGGGCTACACTCACCAGCCACAAGCCAGCCGACGAACCTCTTCCACAGCAAGACCACTGGCTCCTCCGCAAGGCGGCTGGTTCCTCCGCTGGACAACTGGCTCCTCCGCTGGACAACTGGCCCCTCCGCAAAAAGTGTGAGACCTGGCCAGCCAGTAGCCCAGTTTTTATATACGATACGGTGTCGACTCAGCGGTTCCTACACCTTTCGTAATTTAATTAGTGATTTTCCTCCTTGTCCTAATTCTTATAACCCCGATTACAAAACAATTCAGAAAGTAAAATACCTAAATTAAATAAAATTTATTTTTTGTTTTAAAAACTTATATGGAGATTTCATAATACTTTTAAAAACACTGTTTCCCAATGACTTTCTACTACAAAATGGTATGAAAAGCTGGACCCTTACACTAAAAAATAAACGATTGTACAGACAGTTACTAACATTCGTGAAAACATTCGTCATAACAAGGCTGTGCCGAAGAATAAATTCCTAACATGGTAACTAGGATTGGAAATAATTTTGAGATCGTAGGCAAATTATCAGCTGTTGGTATCTGCAAGAGGAATTTTGTTTGATTGCGTCACACAAAGATATTTGTATGTATAATGTTGATTTTCTGGTGCTGCCATAATCATTAATAGTAAAGTTCTATTACTCTTTAATAATATGCAGTCGGCTGTTCCAAGGCAAGTGTAATAATTGTTGGACTAGCTAGCCAAAACAACTAACTTAGGCAAACAATTCATTTTGCTACTGTTACCCAATGTTTAGATTTAACAAAACCACAGCCTGGAAGGCTGTTTTTGAAAAGTTTACATTAGGGAGGCCCTTTGACGAAGTGACGAGAGAAGGAGTTTTCAAGACATCTGTGTTACTTGTTTAAACACGACCTGAGCGTGACTGCTTATCAAAGAATAACGAATTATAACCTGTAAATTACTTTAAATAAGTTGTTTCTAAAACTTGTGCAATGACTAACTAAAATGATATTTTACAACTCATTATATAACCAATTTTCAATTGGAAATTCTACCGTAAAGTAGTTTTTGAAAAGTGTGCTTTAGGGTACTTTGAGGAAGTCAAAATAAAGTTTATTTTCATTTCTTGTCTTTTACTGTAATAATGTTCTGGCAGCACTAGATAATATATTTCATTTTTGTATATTTAAGTAACAAAATGTGCCAAATTAGAACAATACTAAGAGGAACATAGACTTAAATTACACTTTTAAAATTGCCAAATAAGGTTGCGAACTAGGCATTTTGTTATCTAAATTTTGGTTGTTATCCTTTTAAAGAAATGTTAAGTTTTATAAGAAAGGTCGTTGTTAAGTTTTTAAATAAATTGTGTAAAATGTAACCAGCTAGAAGTAATTGTAAGATATTGTTTAATAACTTGAGATTTAACAAAAGTACCAATTTTGTATAAATAAATATCATTATTAAAAATTTTGTGTTTTTTTAGGAACTCAAATGAATGAGGTAAAAAAAAAATCAGGGGTCCTTAAAACGTATCAACAAATGCATGATGTTTACACCATTATATTGTATTAATCTACAGATATTAATCACAACTTTAGCTTCAAAAATTCATAATTGTGAAATGACCGCAAACCGAATGAAGAGCTCTGAGCGGTCACGATTAAGAGGCTTTATACAACACTAACAATTCAAACAAGTCTAATTACTGACGCACTTAATGCAGAATTGGCCGGGTCACGATTAAATGCCGAAGAAAAGGTAAAACTGAAATCTAGGGTAGTAGCGCAAGAACTATGCATTTTTTCACTTTTGCTTCTATAAAAGTAAAAAATAGTGACATATAATGAGAAATAAATTCCTTTGTGGAAATCCTGAAACAGGTGGGTTGTTGGTAAGATGGCGTTCAAAATCATAACTGGATAGTGCAAGAATGCAATTTGAAAAAACCTAATTGATATCAATCGCTTTCTGGAACTGTGAATGATTTATGCATCGCAAATTTGTTCCTGATGAACTTTCTATGAATTGTAGGCCAATACTGCACTTCAAGTGGCCTGGATCTAGCGTTAATCAGTCGGAACCTCGGCTACACGTCTCTCGTTAGACTGAAGAAAAATAAAGCATTCGATGGTATTAAACTTCTTTATTACCTAACCTACCTCCACACATACCTAATGGTCCACTTTACTGTTCCGTCTCTGGCGTACGTGCTTTATGAAAGAAAAATTAATAACTTCATCAAAGTGAACTATTTTTTTAACACAATATATCATAAAAAATAAGTTTTTTGCATCAGAAAACTTTTATTTTTTTTACATTTTGTAAGGTTCACAGAGGAAATAAGGAAATACGGAGTGGTCACTCCAATTACAACTCGTTACATTTTACTGTAGTATTATATTTAAACTACAAATCAAATAATTAAGATATCCCAAATAAATCTATCCGTTACTAAGTAATAAAAACCACAATAGTTGAATGATATATATTTAAATTATTATACTAAATGTTTAATCCGAAATATTATACAATCCAATTTTACAAATCAAGTAATTAAAGAATCGTAACGCACATCAATACGTTACAAATTCAAGAAAACCATCAACTCTAATTCTCGCAACCGCTGAGTCGACCAACTCTGGGGATCAACAAGCTCCCGCAAATTTACTTTAAATTCTGGGCTGCAATAACTCACCACAGGGCACCAGCCAGCAGATTACCACCAGCAACATGTTCTTCCATCTTGGTGCATTTACCCGAAAATAACTGGCTCCGTGGCCCGCCAGCAGCCCAGTTATATACACTATGTCGACTCAGCAGTTCTCACCACCATAGTCCGCAATTGCGACACTAGTCCACTGACCTCTTACACACATCTCATTCGCCATCATTAGTAGCTCTACAGTGAACTTTTGAGGCCTAGGCTAAACATTATGAATGATGAATGAATGAATTTTTATTGCTTCAAGAGTACTCTACTCGTAGCAATGAGTTGCCCATTACATAGCTTATTTACAGTAAAATTGAATGTAATATAAAGCAAATATAAGGCAGTTTTATAACAAATTTTAAAATAATTAATACTTAGTAAATTTAATAAACGGAATAACTGAAAAAAAAAGTAATCAACATTCTTCCAGACAATAATACTGAATACAAAAGTAACACAAAGCTGCGTATGTGTTATTATACAAATAAAACATAAACCTTGATTTAAATAAATAAAACGGAGAACTTTACATAAAGGATCCAACTAATTTTATATTAAAGGGCATGATAAGGCAGGCAAATAGGTAGCTAATTATAATAATAATAAAAGGCTATAACAATAAAAAAAATACAAATTAATTACAAATCTAATAATTGTTTTCTAAGTTTTAAGCCTTTCGTTATCAAAAATTAAATATTATTCAATTTATTAATGTCATTCTCAGCTGACAGTAGATCCAGAAATTTTTCTCTGTTTGAACGTTGTCCGACTATATGAGTATTTCTCGATATATGAGTTCCTAAAAGGGGAAAGAATTGGACAAGACAATTAAAAAATTATGTACGGCACTCGTATTAGACTATCCTGACTACTCCTGCAAAGGGGCATTCAGATTCCTCATACAAAGTTATTGTAAAGTATCTATGATAGACCCGGGCACGACGTTTCCCAGACAACCTTAGCTGAGCCAATATTCTGAGTTTATTGATAAGAATTTTGTTACTGCCCTGTAAAAATATTGAAACTACTATTAATGGCAGAAACAATGTCTTTAGAAATCAAATAGTTTAAATATTTTTGTAATAAACTATTGTAATTCTCTTTGATTAGATAGGGTTCTTGGGCAATCCGAATTTTCTCTGAACCGATAATTGAAAGGTATTTTCGTAATTCCAGTAACCAATTAAAGGGCAAGTTAAATGAGTCGGCGAGTTCAACGAGACGATTATAACAGATATTTGGTAAATGTTCCTCTGACATATTCAGTATGGAGATCCCGCACTCTGGGGCGTCCCCTGTTTTGGGGCGGTCCTTCAGGAGTTGCCCTGACTGGGAACAGTGGCCGCAAACGTCCTCTTTGACTCTACAAAATCTTGCTATATATCCCAGCCCTTGGCATTTGTAGCATCTTGTAATGCCTAAAAGTCATCTACCCGGCAAGCATCCCAGCCAACGTATAGACGCCCCTTACTAACCAACGATTCCCTAATCTTCGGGGAAACCTCAAGGACTAAGTTAACTACCTCCGGCACTTCTTCTCCCCGTCATGAAAACTATCCTACAATTCCCTTTATATTCCTCAGAATTCTCTACATCCAGATTCTGAAGCAGAATGCGCCCAAGCACTTCAGCCTCCCCCAAATTTCTAGGCACATCATATACTATTACCCTCGGTAAAACCTTACCTAGCTCCTTCAAAGTAACTTCCATGTTAGCCCATCGCTCATCCCCAAGTACTTTCCCTTTACTGGTCACATCCGTTTCTAGTACCACAGAACGCGATCCACGTTTCCGCAACCCTATCACTTTCCTCCACCTTCACCGTCCGGATTAAACCGTCTTTTAAGATCTTCCTTCACCTTTTCAGCAGATTCCAGCTTGCTTCCCTCCTTGGGGCTAACAATAAGAGCCCTACTATTGTCACCACGTGCTTTACTGGCAGCCACAACCTGTGCGAATGAGGCCAAATCCCCTCTACTCACTTCACTGCACCAAGAACACCATTCCCTTTTAAGCCCTCTAACGTCTGATTGACCTCCTCTAGCTGAGCCTCCACCCTTTGCAAGGCTGACTATGAAGATCGCCTCATGTAACGATTCTATGATCTCCGGCGTGGTTATCGGCATGAATTTTTTGAATTGAGTGGTGCCCTCAAATACCACTGATGCACCTGAGGTTTCCGCAACAGCGGGAGAACCAGTCGCCATACTCAACAAAGAGAAGAAGAGCATAAAGAATGAAACAGAAATAAAAATCTAACAGGCTAAAAAATAAACGATTGTCCAGACAGTTAACACACTGATGATACACAGTAGTATTCTAAGAAAATTTAACAGTCTTCTTTTCGCATCATTGTATTGCACATAACACGTGGTGAGTCACTAAAGTAGGTTATCCACCTCACCCCTTCCCATAAAGTTGTACGGCTTGTAACTCCTTAATCATGCATCCAAAACGGTCCTTGATGGGTACAAATCTTTGTGAACTTACCCTACTAACTAGTCATTGACCGCAAGACCACAGGGCTACGCCTCCGTGGCCCCTTTAGGAGCAGTAAAGCCAAAGGGCATAAAAAGTCCTTCAACTGCAACAGTTGCATTAGGCACTTAATTCATAACTAGCACAAACGTATAAACACTTAGAGTTTGTTCACATAAAAAATTTTTTTCTAATAGTTCTCATTAATTAAAAAAAGTGAAAGATCGAGAGCCGATGTTCACACGACCAGAACTGAACTAACACTGGAGATTTATTATTTTTACTGGAATTTATAACTGCCAATTCATCTAAAGAGATATCATTGTCTAATTCAGACGTGCGGTAATTCATAAACTTAATATAATTCACAAACATAATTTCAGTCTTCTCCATTTTGAGATGCGGCCTCCAATTTCTGCTGCTTCTTTACTTACTACAAGTACATACATCCAATTAAGTATTTACACCACTCATAAATGGAGGTGAGTATTGCATTTCAACTTTCTAGTTAAGATTTATTGTAAAAAATCTCCGGAAACCACAGTAAATCCTAACTTTCCGGGTAATGGATTTTGAGCTGTTAGTATTAAATGAGGTTTTAAACAATAATAATAATAATATTTATTGTTCTTAGAAAATACAAATTACAAAGTGCAAATATTTTACGGCTTGGAGAATCCGTCAGCCGGAGTCGATGTTACTACAAAAATATAATACGTATACATACAGAGAGAAGAAAATAAAAAAGAAAAAAATATCTGAACTAGAAATAAAATGAAATAACCGATATATAAAAGAATTATAAATTATTAAAAATTAAATTCTTGAACCAGTTGATAACGATAAAACCAGGCGTGGCGAGCATATTTAATGAGAGGTCGACAACTAGACGTTCCATTTAGCAAAGAAATAAGTTGTGCTCTTTTGTAAGTACTGAATGTCCGAAATACAGACTCCGAACCTCGGAAAGAATTGAGCAGTCGCCAAGAAAGTGCACCACGTCCTCAAAGCACCTTGAATTTACAAAGAGAACAAAGTTCAATTTCCCTAGGGAGTTTTGGTTCAGGTAGACTAGCTCACATCTTAACTTAAAGATCCAGCGGAGGTCAGTTAGAATCAGACCCGAGGAATGATCCTCATTCAAGTGGCAAAGATTGAAGGAATGGTCAAGTTCTTTGTATAAAAGGAAGCGGGACGAGAGAGAGTCGCGGTCTAGAAACCCCCGTCGATGGGCTGCTTTCATCTTAATTAACAGGGAGACTAATTGATCTTTCCACGCAGGTATATTCTCCACAAAATCGCAGGGATACTTCAGCGCCAAGTCTATCCAATGTCGAAACCAGAAAATTTTTTTATTGATAATTTCCAACGCTATGATTTTCAGTAAGCGATGCTGGAGAAGATCTAAAACTCTTAAAATATATTTAAAATTGAGTTTTAAAGTAAAGACCTCTAAAAGGTTCACAGCGGTCTCAATGTATAGCATATAATTAGGCGAAGATGAGGGTAGTGCAAATAATTTTTTAATAAAAAATCTTTGGAGACTCTCTACAGCATCATACTTTTAAAATCCCCAAACCTGGGCGGCATAACATACCACTGAACGACAAATGGAATTAAAAACTAGAAATTTAAATGAGAGAGTTATCGTACCTTGCGAGAGATAGCCAGACCTGATAAGAACTGTAGAACTTGGCAGTTGAAAATGATTTGCTAAGCGAATTCCAGGCTGGCTTGAGACGGGGTTACTCTACTAATGATAATCTTTTCAATTTAACGAATATGGTTTAACTTAAATTCCTCTTTTAGTTATTAAGTTATTAAAAGTTATTATCAAAAGGTATGTATTCATCAAGTCGATTCAAATTACCAATTCTGGGATTAAAATCTCTCTCTAATATATTAACATCACTGCACCTGCTTACTATGTCATAAAGATCACTAAAAAGACTTTCACTTAGTACATCATTCTTACTTCCCGGTTTACCGTACACAACACCGATTATCCCAGAACTTGAGAGCACTTTTTTCTCTAAGATAAATTCATTAATTTTGAGAATGTCTTGAAAATCTATGCCATCTGCATTCGAACTACTCATCAAAAGCTCCCTCTCCAGAGATTTCCACATTTTCATACCTTAGATCACATCGATTACTGGTCCCAATCTATCCTAGCATTCATTTAGAACGATTTCTAAATTAAAAATAGATTGAAATGGTCGTCAACAATAAGTTCAACCGCACTCTTTTACTGGTAGATTATTATTATTTTTGTTTTTTGTTTAAACAATGATTGTAGTTAATTCATGAGCCTTACTTTTATAAGTTTTATTTGCGTGCCATTATCGCAATCTGCTATCCATTTCCATAAGGATAGATAGTTTTGAGACTTAATTGGTAAGAGGTCATTTATACTCTTCCTTTTTGCCTTAAGTGCCGGCTTCTCATGTAAACATTATTAGTTCGTCACAAATAGCAACATTGTTTCTTGATAATCAAAAAACTGCCCTGTAACAATGTTTCTCATGGTAGTGAAATGTGTTAGCACCTTTCCAGTCTGTGTTTGGCTATCATACCGATCGGAATGTGTGTTCAAAGTTCAAAACAGACTTGTGCTCTTCTTAGTTTCTTACATTCTTAGTGTATCATTTTTGCTTTCAATTTGAAAAATTGAATAACAGTGTTAATTGTGAAAAATTTTGTGATAGAAGTTTTGTATTTTTATTTTAATTATTACATTTTTATTTTATTTCCTGAAAGTAAGTTACTAATTATTATTTTTGTCATCATAGTTTAAGGTAAGTGAGTAAATAATAGTAAATATCATCTAGCTATAATGGGGGCGAATAGAGGAGGTACAATATCCCCAGATAAAGATGTGAGGGACTTCGTTGAGGAGAGTATGGAAGGATTGGAAAAAGTGAGATTGGATGAATTACCGAAAAATAAGGAAACTAAGAAAGTGTAAAAGGAAATGAAATTAGAATTAAAGAATTTATGAACTAAGGGATACCGGGCCTTTTCAACTTTATATAGAAAGTAAGGGTGAAGGTGCAGGCAGGCTTCATCCCATGAAAATAGGGCAGATAATATTGAAACATCATCACAAAATTGGTAATGGTATTACTGATATTGAAAAAGCGGGTAAAAATAGGTTGAAAGTCATTTTAAAAAATGGGAGTAGTGCAAACACATTACTTGAATCCCCGATTTTAAACTCTAAAAATTTCGAAGTTTACATACCTCAGTTTCTTATAAGAAGAAGGGGTTTAATAAGAGATGTAGATATCTCTCTTGGAGAGGTGGAAATATTAGAATATGTGAGACACAATCTGGGGACAAATGTAAGATTAATAAAAGTTAAAAGATTTTTTAGAAAAGTTACAGATGATAGTGGAAATATTAATTTAAAACCTACTGGCACATTTTTTTCTAATATTCCGGGGACAGAATCTACCGAAGTATGTACATATTTATATATATATTTCCAGATGCATGGTCTAACCCTATAGTCAGAAAGTAGTGCAATGTTTTAAATGCCTACGATATGGTCACGTGAACGCGCAATGTAAGGGTAAAGCTCATTGTGGTAATTGTTCGGGGGAACATGAGGAAAATACTTGCCCAAATAAAGAGTTGAAAAAGTGTGTTCACTGTCAACAAAACCATTCGTCAACTGATATAAATAAATGTCCAGAATATATAAAACAAAAAGCTATTAAAGATATAATGTCAAAACAAAGAATTGAATCTAGATCCTTTTCTAGGGCATTAATGTTAGATTTAAAACAAGATTTTCTATTATTGACACCTTATAGAAACGAAAATAATTCAATAAATCGAACACTTTATTTGCATAAAAGAGTACATCTTTATGGCAAGGAGTTGGAGGTCACAATGTTTACAAAAAATAAAACAGAAATCAATATCCATCTATAAGTTAAGAACTCAAAAAATAAAAACCAAAAAAGAGTTTAAATTAAAATTACAACATGAATAAATATGTAAAAAATTAAACTTATATAACCTTAAATTAAACTTAAACTTTCTACTATGAAAAATTCAAAATCTAAGAAATCGAAATGAAACATTCATCTTTAAATTAGGCCGAATAGTTTAAATATAATTTTCTTTCTTTTAAACATACGATACTATACAAAAAAAAATATCAACTTTAACTACATTATCAATTTTTAACAGATTTTCGAAACATTCATTTGGGGCATTAAACCTTAAAGCATATTGAACTAAATATTTATCTCTTTGAGCAGAAAATTTTGGGCATTCAAAGAGAAAATGAACCAAATCATTAACCACTTTTAGCAAACATAGAAAGCGAATATTTGTAGGGTTAAATTCGTATTTTCCTCGTAATTCTACCTAATTTTTTACCCATCAGACGCATTTGTGCGATTAATCTTATTTTTTCAATGTTTGAATTCAATAAGTGGTAATTTTCTGTATAGCCAAACGAAAAAATGTTTCTGAAAAATACAATTAAGGAAGAATTGTATACAAAGTCAATATCTTTACTAAAAAAGAGATTATCGAATGCCTGAATTATGTCGTTTACATGGTGAAAAAAGTACGAGACATTGCCATTTCAAAATAAATGGTCAAAACTGATCGTGGAAAGGGCAGACTTTAAGTCTGAGAACCAATTAAGTGGCAGGACGAAATTTTTTCAATTTGGATTAACCTCAGTAAACATTTTGCTGGTAACCTATCATCCGCCATATTCAGGAGGGTGACATACCAACTTAGCATACGTTTAAGCTTTATATCTCTCCGACCCATTTCCAGTCTGATGAACGCACTTGGGGTTTGTGGAGGTAGCCTCAAAACTGCTTTAAAAAAAGCCAAATCGTCGGAGTATGGGTAGCCCCAAATTTCCGAACAGTTTAGCAACACACTCTCTGCCATTGACTCGTAAAGAAGGCATTTAGCCTCCCAGCTATCAGAATGCGTTTTCTTCAGGAGATCCAAAACAGAAGAATTGGAGGCCTCCTTTATGGAACACAACAATCACTGTTTTACTGACGTTTACTTCCAACGAATTAATTTCACAATATTCATTAAGAATATTTAAATTTTGTTGGGTTTCCCTCCAGGTAGTAGACAGAAGAACGGTATCGTCAGCATATAGGATACACTGGAGATCTGTATTGGGGTTAACGTTGATAACTTTAGCCCCACGGGAAATAAAAAAAATCAATAAAATCAGAAGTAAATAGCGCGAAAAGAAACGGACTCAGAGTCTCCCGTTGTAGAACCTCTTCACTAATCGGAATTTCACAGGACTGTTCATTTCCTTGACAGACCACCATTGATGATAAGTCATACATCTTGATAATAAGGCGCAACATTTTACCGCGAATACAATTTGCGTCATAACTTCTCGTGTACAACCGAGTCCAAAGCCCTCTTTCAAATCCACAAAGCATGCGAAACACTTGCTCTTTTTTTTTCTGCAGTTGCAAATTAATTACCGATGAAAGTATAAATATCGCATCCCGACAGCAACGTCCTCTTCGAAACCCCAAATGTTCTCACGAAAATAATTCTAAAAACAACGAACAAAAACAAAAGAAACCTAGAGAAGTCACCTCTCCCCATTACTCACAGAATGAAATGAATTCTTTATTAATTAGTCCCGTCACTCCAAAAAATATAGCAGGCGGATTGATCCCATAGAATCCATACACACCCCAGCTCCCTGCCCAGTCAAGCAGTAAAGAAATTAATAATGGCTAAATAAAACAACAACTGTTAGAGATAATACTATCAGTAGTAAAAAATCTAAAATCAGGTAATTCCGTGTACAAATTGCGATGTTCTAGAGATAATAGTTAACGAGATATTGAAGGTTAAATTTAGTAAGTTTTCATAATCCTACAAATTTCAAACGTTTATATCTCTTTTCGTATTTATCAGATTCCAATGACTTCTTTACTGAAATGTACAGAAATGTTAGCAGTATAAGTAGAATTAATTGCAATGTTCTAGTAAAAACAGTTCATGAGATATTACAGAATAAATCTTTGACGTTTTCAAATCCGTTTCGAAATAAGTGAAATTTTGAATGTTAATATTTCTTTCCGCTTGTATAGGAATTCTATGATTTCTGTACCGAAATGTAGAGATAACTTAGGTGTATAATTGCCACAAATTGCAATGTTCTGGAGATAATAGTAAACGAGATATTGGAGGTTAAGTTTTAGAGGTTTTCATAATTCTACAAAATTCGAACGTTTATATCTTATTTCGTATTTATCAGATTTCAATAATTTCTTTACCGAAATGTAGAGAAAGTATAGCTGTATAAGAAATGTAAATGGCAATTTTCTAGTAATAACTGTTCATTTGATATTCAACATTTAATTTTTGATGTTTTCAAATCCGTTTCGAAATAAGTGAAATTTTCAATGTTAATATTTCTTTCCGCTTTTATCGGAATTCTATGATTTCTGTACCGAAATGTAGAGAAAAGTTAGGTGTATAATTGGCACAAATTGCAATGTTCTGGAGATAATAGTTAACGAGATATTGAAAGTTAAATTTTGTAGGTTTTAAATTCTACAAATTTCTTACGTTATATCTCTTTACATATTTATCAGATTTCAATTATTTCTTTTTTAAAATGTAGAGAAATGTCAACATCTGAGGTGAACGGTGCTTTTTTGGTGCACTTCAGGCCTCCGGACAGACAACACTGTCCATCACCGGGCAGGGAGCTGATAGAAGCTCCTAAGAAAAGGAAATCTAAGAGCCAGCAACTGAATTCGGACCTGGGACCTCCGCGTGGGAATCCAATACGCTAACCACCTAGCTAATCTCTTCCCTCGCTATAATCTTATTCTCAAATCCAACCTCTCAGAACATTTCATGTATTCCAAAAATTCTCTCCTATTTATCCTGTCCATTCAGGTGTAAAGGGTTAAAAATAGAAGGGGGGAAAATAGCGAAGTATGAGGGGGTTTAAAGGTGAACTGAGGAGTGACAATAAACGTAAACAGAGGTTCTGCGATAAGAGCGGTAGTGGGGGTGCCGGCCTTTGAGTGAAGGACTGGATA
Organism: Rhodnius prolixus; assembly: GCF_049639745.1. Classification (NCBI taxonomy): domain Eukaryota; kingdom Metazoa; phylum Arthropoda; class Insecta; order Hemiptera; family Reduviidae; genus Rhodnius; species Rhodnius prolixus. The sequence continues at coordinate 3,126,571 of NW_027411635.1, read as the reverse complement.
GACGTAGGGCAGCCATAGTATAATGCAGACGCAAACAGAGAGCTAAATTGCAAAATAAAGGTGAGCCTTGTCTGTCTGTGTCGGTACCTCACTCACACGGTCTGGTTAGCGGGGTCACCTCTATGTGTATTAATGCTACTGTCTTATATGTTGATGATATTGTAAATATTGTATAAATATTACTGGTAGGTTGACAAAAAAGGAGATAAAGCGTTTCTGTTATATTTGAGAATCTTCTTTTAGTTAGTGAATAAAGTTTTGTTAATTCAATCTTTAATAGTCCCCATTTATTAATTAACCACCCCATTCCTGGTGTGAGTGTGCAAGAGCGAGAGAACAATAGCCTAGCTGTAGGGAGAAATCACGGAGAATGCAGACGCGCTGCCAAAGCGAGAAAGGGGAAACAGCATTTCGCTGGATTACACAGGCGTTGTTCTTAGGGGAAGCATACTTGCTCCTTTACTTTACAATGTTTATACGGCTGATCTTCGTATTCATCCTAATATCCATCACCTATGCCGATGATACCTCGATCCTATACTCAAGCGCAGACCCTATCTTACAGCCGTCCGTATCCTACAAAATCACCTCCAAATCCTTGAACCCTTGCTCCGCCAATGGAGGACCACAGTAAATGTCCCATTTTATGTATACAAACTCACCATCCTCACAGGCCTAAGTACTCCCTCAGTTGCAGACTTACTCCTATCCTGTTACTCAAAAATTCCTCGCAAAATTAGCTTCCCATTAATATCCTCTAATCCGCTCTCTTTCGCCCAGCTCATACCCTTCTCGCAGACTCAGGCGTCAATGGTCCGGTGATCATATTATTACATAACGTTGATCGTCCTATGTTGGTTGACATGTAGGTAGTAACAGCTACTGGCTTACATCACCACGTTAATGCGTAAATTCTCACTTATTCAGCATTTTTGCTCCAATTAAAAACTAATAAATCAAAATTTCGAATCGAATTACACCTCATTAATGAAAATCGGTTCACGCTTTTAGGCGCTGCGTTGTTCACAAAAAAGATGAGAAAAAGTTTTGAAAATGCCGTTTTCAACCATCCTGACCAGGGCCGGATTTAGATGAAAAGGGGCCCTAGGCTATTCCACTTATGGAGGCCCTTTCACCTCCCATTTTTAAGTTTATAAATTACATGAGAGATAATAAATACATCACTACTGTGATCTACAGGGTGAACCAGTAACTAATGTCCATAGGCCTACTGTGTGTAGTACTCAGAAGTGGAGTTCTATGACGTATTGGCCAACTTCATATTCTCCACTGTTCTTGAGTGACGTCACTTTAATTTTTTTTCTAAAATCATTACTTTTTTTGCAATAAAAATGTCATTACTCAGAAAGTTTTAGTCCGATTTCGATTCTGATGACACGGTTAGAAAGACAGATAAATTTTCTAAAAATTGACAACCATTTCGAAGCACAGGTCAATCACCAAACAGCCTCAATCTTCCTCCGAATACTGGGAAAATAATAGTAATCGAAATTTTTAAGAAAACCCATTAGGCCCTTATAGGGATCATTATCAGACCTAGGTGCTGGCCCTTTTTAGTAAAAGTTTCTTTGTCTAAAGTGGGCTTTCAAACGGTGCATCATTTTCCAGGATTCCTTTTATCTTCGTACGAGAAATTACGTTTGTTTTTGCAAGAAAACGTGTTCACGAGCACTCAACAGTGTTAGTTTATCAAGTTGTTTAATTCAATGAAAACTCTTTTAGATGGCCCAGTAGTCAATTTTTAGATTGTCTTAAAATAAGGAAGTCAAAGGTTACAAATTGCACTTTAAAAAAAAATAAAAAATACTTCTAAACTCTCTGAAATATTTGAGAAAATGTTAGGAAATAATTTAAACAAGTACTATTTTTATAATCGAAGGTATACTGGATCACCCTGTATATCAATAAGTTAAATGTTAATATAATCTATGTTGTTTTTAGAATAGTGTAATTTTAATTTTGCTAACACTTTGAATGTAGGCCCCTCTTGATCTTGAGGCCCTAGGCTGAAGCCTAGTTAGCCTATAGGAAAATCCGGCCTTGATTCTGACGTAGTTTTTTATCGAAAATTATTTAATCTGCGTTGTAGCACAGTTATAATCGAGGATATGCCTTTTACTTGCAAGAAAATTTGAGCATTTTATCTTTTACAAGAGAAAAAAAATTGTCAAAAAGTTGGTTGTTTAACAACACTACACTTTTTTGCGCAGTTTTCGATGATCAACAATTTCTATTTCTATGGTATGTAGCATATTTTCCAGTTCCTTCCAGAGTAAAGAAAGCTGTCTAAATCTTCTTCTTCGGCCAAGGTTCTGTAACTGATGACCAACTTACCTTTAGTGCCACAAATGCAAGGAGAGGTATCAAAAAGAATGCACGGCAACCGAACAAATAACCACCACACTTAACGGTTCAAGTGCATGAATAGCTGAATCAAAACCTTCCTCGAGATTAGAAGAGGCTTGCATGCACTAAAAAAAAAAAAAAAAAATGCACCTGTTTCCTTTCGTCTGGCCTTCAAAAGTCTCATTTATCAATTACGACAACGTTCTGTGGAGATTCATCAAGAAGAGAGTCATCAAAAACTGTACAACATAAATAAAAATATACATATATGTATACTAGCAGCTGTGGAAAATGCAAATTGAAAAAATAGAAATAATCACTTTAATATAAAATTAAATAAATAAAAATAATGATTTAGTAAAATGAAAAAAAATAATTATATATATAAAATACTGTTGGCTATCAACTTTATTTAATTTTCATTTTATTTTTATTTTTTTAATTTTTAGAATGCAACATATTAATATCTTTACACAGAATTGCATTTTTAAAATTCACCTTCTTTAATATTCATATAAATTTACAAGTTTAAAAGTAGTTAAATTTTTTGATAATGAGGAGTTATATGTTCAAGGATCCTGTTTCTCATAACGTTGAAGTACATTCACCAAAGTTATACACAACATTTTAATCCTGAAGAATATATTGTTACCTTTATATTGTTTTTGTTTACTGCTCAACAGAAGTGAAACTTGGATAACGATATTCAGAAATAGGTTTTCATTTAATCACGCTTGATTATGTAAAAGTATGTGTAAATTGTAATACTGTTATTTATAAATATTCAAATTACCATCTTAATTAATTATATCTTGTAAATCCGGCTTTCCCTGTTTGCTTCAAATAAAAATTGTTCAAATTAATAAGTGGTTAAGAGGAAAATAAAATTTCTATTAGAGAAACCGTGAAATAATAAATAACGTTCTGCATACTTTGTGTTCCGTAAATATACTCGTATATATTAACACTTTAGAATAAACAACACACAAATATCTCCAAAAATAAAAATTTTCAGTTGTAAATGGAAAAGATAGGCTCGTTCACATGATGCGTTTTATTATCTTACTACTTTCAGCATGAATCTAAGTGGGTTTGCCAAATGAAGGAACCGAAATGGTACATCTATCTCTTTTCATGAGACAATCCCGTTTTCTGGAACGTTAATCTTTATCATTTATAGGAGTAATTCGACAATGTGCTTCCAGAAGCGCGTAGATGAACTTTATGTATCGTTACAAAAAAAAAGCAAGAATTGTTATGAATGGCACCTTGTGTACGAGGCAGGATCCTTAGGTACTGCGCATGGGTAAGTAGGACATTGACAGCTTTGGTCAATCTTTAGAGGACAAGTAACTGTTCTGTGAGCTTCTCAATCTTATGCTCCAGTCTACTGTTTGTAGAGACGGCATATATACTGTTAAGGCGATCAATTTCGCGAATTTTGTCCGCTACAGCCGTATGTCCTTAGGACAAGAGGATCGTCTGTGTGTTACTCGCGAGATAACGGAGCCACAGAGTTTTTTAACTCTACTACCGCATCTCCTGCTAGTTGCTTCATTTGCCGCAAGAGCTGTGACGGTTTCTCGTCTTCTAATTGCTTGCCCTTTAATAATTACTGAATCCTTCTAAGTTCAGACTCGGCATAAGCACAAATTAAATTACTGAATCCTTCTAAGTTCAGACTCGGCATAAGCACAAATTAATCGAGTCTTTAAATCTTCGTATGGAGTATCACATGGGTGTTTGACTATATCAGCTAACTGTTGAAGTACGTCGAATTCAAACTGGGGAATAAGTGTTCAAGACTTTGTCAAACTGGGGAATAACTTTGAAATTTGGTTCAGCTATTTGTTATACCGCAATGTGAGAACACTGCTTCCATTTAACAAAACCAGTGTCCTGGATCGGGTTTCTAAAAAGGAGGAATTTCACTATTAGGGGTAAAAGCCATGATCACTTCTTTTGCTTCCTCTTTCCTACTCATGATTAAATGCAGGCAAAAAAACACAAATAAAAAGAAACAATCCAAATATCAATAATAAATCGTTATTAAATCGTAACCACGTCGGAGTCACCATTTACCGTAATTACAACTGCACTTAAAAAACGACACAACCACACAAAACTATTACAGATCCCAATACACCTTGTAATGTAACCTTCCACTGTCAAGCTCACATTATCGATAGCACGAAACACTTGTAACCTTCCACTGTCAAGCCTCGCATTATCGATAGCTTGTTACTTCTTAGGAAGTAGCCCCTCCGCTACAAAATATTATATTGCCATTTATTGATTTTTAGTGCATAAATAATTTATTAGCTACTATTACAACCAATTATGTGAGAAGTTAATGTTTATTAAGCAGAAAAAAAGAAAAGAAAACTATACCATGGCGCAATTGTTTTTTTTTTTAACCTTTGGCAGCAAGGAAAATCTTATGAAATATTTGTTCAACGTTTTAAAAAAGATATTTTGCTTCTTACAATTTTAATTTATCTATGGACCGAAATAATGGATTAATAATGATAATAATGCTGTAATAATAATTTGCAAACACTTAAAAAATATTTTGCTGCATGTTTTAATGTACTAATTCAAAGCATTCCTTTCAGATTAAAAAATCCTATTTGTATTCCCACCATAAATCTTTTCTGATATAAATTACGGCTACAACTACATCACAATGAAATTTCGAATGCAAATTTATTAGTTTTCCCTTTTTATGCCCCTGGTCATATAACTCCTCAATTGCAAGTTTCAAAAATTAAAAAGAAACTTTCTGTAAAATATTTTTACACCAAGAAAAAAAATATTCAGCAGTCTCAAAGATTTCCATTTATTTTATTTTTAAAACTGTATGAAAAAAATTTAGCATTATTAATTTTATTTTAAAAAAATTCTCAAAAAGTAAAAATTTTGAGAAAATCTTATTTCTCTTGCTTTACAACTTAACTTTAAAAAAGTTACTTTACAGAAGCTTTGGAACAATTGCATTTTATACATGATATATTCTGATTAAAACGAATTTACAAATAGTTTTATACATATTGAAATACCAAAATGATAAAAATCAATTTTACAAAGAGGCATTGTGGTATTTTTATTTTTTAACAATTACATGTCAAGTTGTGTTAAAACTTTTTATAAATTTCTGTATTTTAAAGACATGGCAGATTTTTATTTTTAATTTTTTAAGAATGACAGACAATTGGATCAAATTTTACATTTTTTATCATTTAACATTTATTTTAAATTTTTTTTTGTATAAATTAGTTTGATTTGTTGTTCTTGTATAGTTAAATTTTTTCATTAGTAAAATTTGCATTCTAGGGGAAACAGATATATCAAATGGAAATTACGAGGCATTAGGTGCCCACTTTTTTTTTTATAGCAACTCTTAAACCTTTGATTTACAGTTTCTTCATATCTTAGCGTCTGTGTGGGTATCTGAGCCCAACAACCCGAATAATGTTTATCACTCTATACCCTCACATAATATTCATTAAGCCTGGCACAACCCAAGATGTTAGGCGACCCTGTGCAAATGCTCTGCCACAGAAGTAACTGTGTCGAAAATAATGGGTTCTTTCAAAAGTATGAATCCAAAATTTTTATAGTTAAAGTGAGAACTACAAAGAAGCTCAACACACACAAAAAAAGGTGAGAATTCGGACACAAAGTTTACTCACTGAACACAGCCTCCAGCAGACAACGAATTCTGGGATTTGAGAAGGTACTGTCTTAATTAAGACGTTCTCTGATAATTTGCTGGTTTGAAATACAATCGCTATGAGACGTTGGCATATTGAGACAAGAGAAGGTGATATCGTAAAAGCATTAGTGGGGATAAATCCCAGACCCTATGAAAAAATGAGAGGTTTCTTTTACACGACCTGCAAGAAGTCAGCATAATAAGCCACTTTTTTTACCTTCGTAACATGTCTTAACCACTAAAGAAGTCACACATCTTTTGACAATTAGTCCAAAATGTTTATTCAAGAGCTACTCAGAGGACCAAACATGATTTGAAAGATTTGTTTTTTTTTTCAACACCTTTTCTTGGTGATCAATAAGAGACCGGTTAAACTTATTCTTCCTAGTTAAATCAGACATCTACACTTGAGTTGAACATTATCGGACCCAGAGCCAACTGGAGTTCGGTTAGCCAGGATCGCTTTGTGAATGGACGCTGAAGATGGGACCTAATGCCCCGAAACAGCATGCTGACAAGAGATAAACTTTGGAAATGATAATGCTTTACATGTTAGTAAGTTTTGCTACAAAAATAAGTGATGAAAATGCCATGTTTCTATCTATACAGGATTCATTTTAAAGACTACTTTTTTATCACGTACAGTACCAGATCTAATTCAATACAAAAGTAACGAATTTTTTAGAAAATTAACGGTTAATGTGGACTAATTAGTTGAACATGGTTGTTATTACACGAGTTCTATTTAATATAGTGTCTGTGAAGGTTGCTGATGGATTTTTTTTCCTTTATATGAATATTTTCAATAAAAGTTGACTAAAACTTCGTTCTTCAGATTCAAAAATTTCTATAACGTTTATCTGAAACATTTTTGTAAGATAAATTCGACCTACAAGGAACACTTTTCCAACCTACTAGATTGGAGGTGGATAGAGTTCCTTCTAAAGCGCTAATTTACTGTAATAGGCCTTTCACTTACATATATTTATAATAAAGAAAATTACAAACTTGGCTGAAATTCTAGGCTGAAGGAAATCGCTTGGTCCGAAGTGTGAATCTCTTGAATGATATCTTTTTAAACATTCATGTAAATTCTGTACTGAATAATAATTTTAATGGAAAATTCTAGAACGTTTCATTTCCCTAAGAAGCCGTTTATTTTAGAGAAAATGTATTATAACTAATAAATCAATGAAAAATAAGTGAAAGTGTATACAACATATTTTTCCTTTTAATTGTATGTACACCCGGTAACAATCCTCCGTCTAAAAATGTATTTAAACTTATTTTAAACAAGTTCACTGAATGACGATTGGTGAGTTACTTTGGCTACATCCTAAACCACGCTACTGTTTGTACTTGAACTTGAACTGTATGTTTTAGACCTTAAAGAAAAAGTTATAAAAGTTATGGGGTTTGTTTGAGATTTGGACACAGTTACTTGTCTGTCACAGCACACTAAACAAATGTAAAACCTTCTTATGGGTGATTCACAAAATAGGAGTTGGTTTCATTTATGCTGAATCAGAGTATTTTACACACGAAAAAATCCCAATGACGTTCTAAATTAACTCTTGTGTTCTCTTCCAGATTAGAATTTTTTTTTTGTATATTTTTGTTTTTTATTAGAATAAGATAAACATTACATTTTTAAAAATTTCTTGTTAGGAAATATCAAAGTAAGCTCAGCCCAGATTCATGAAAAGAAGTGCGCAATGTTCAGTTAACAGTTATTAATTGTTTAAAAACATCGTTCTTTATAATAATTTACAAGGCAACTTGGTAGCTTGGATTCATGCAGCAGGTATTTTCAGGAGAAGCAATGATAGTTTTTATTAATTTCTTTATTTAAATTGTAATATTTTGGAAAGGTTTGTGTATTTTTCGAGTCGATCAAGTATAACTCCAAGTATAAAGTTAATTGTAGTTTACACAAACAAAAGGAATACAGTCATATAAAAAGATTATTTTTTAAAAAATAAAATATTTGGCTCATATCCAACAGGATTTCTGCATTGCCAGGATTTGTTCATTTTGTCCGAATTAGTTTGTTAATAGAGAAATATTTGGAAATTTATGCTACCTCCGGGAAAAGCTAGATAGTTGCAAAAGTTATCTGATTCTCCAGCACCAGGTTACCCCAGGTGCCTGGAAACCATTAAACCTGCCATGGACTGTATTGCAATCTACTCTATATACACTGCAGCCTCAGCATATTCAGCTGACCTCACCTGGGTATGAAATCGGGCCTACTTGGGCAATTAAGATATTATGTTACAGCTAGATTTGGACTAGGACTATATGAGACCTAACAGAACTGTGGGGCTATAAATTACAGAAAAAAGAACCCTCGCAAAGTTAGACCTTACACTACTGACCATCTCCAAGGATGCCTATGCTCCTTGAAAGCTTGAAAGTTGACCGCACCTGGAAGCTGGGAACACATCACGCTCAAGCCAATGAAGAGGAATAAAGCGTAAACAACCTTCCACCTCCACATTATAAAAAATCCCCATTTGAGTTAAAATTAGATTAGTGGATCATCCTACCAAATAGGTCTTCGGTCAATTAGAACAATCAAGCACGAGTTTGAAGATGGAGAAATTCAGTGCTTTCAAACCGCCTAGCTATCCCAACATACAAAAATCTCTTTTGAATGTTTTTATGTGTCTGTTGTTTAAAATACAGCTAAGAATAGCCTAATCACAGATTAAGTAGTTTATTGCCATGAGACAATACCCATCAAAATAGGTCGTAGCTTCAGACTCACCATCTGCAAAATACAGGTGGACCTAATGACAGCTAATTTCTAGAAGGAAAGCATAGACCATAAATCCAAAAGTCGTAACGGGTCCGTAGTGAACACAGTAAGTGTTGCTTGAATGAAGAAGTGACACCGCTCTACGTCCATCGCCTCTGCGAGGGTTAACGAAAGCCCTTAAACTGCAACGACAATCCATCTTTTTGGGGGGCTCCATCTAAATTCTATGGAGTAAGATGGGCTACATGTGAAAACGATTTGTACCCAGATGAAAGGCAGCTGAAGAAGCTGATGAAAAAGACGTGCAGCTGTAGTGTGGGTATAGGGAGCGGTCTGTAGTTCTTCTGTGGGCTGCCATCAAAACAGAGTTGACAATGTATTTGTGCACAGATATCCAGCCTACAACCTAAAAACATACTTGTATTGATTATGGAACCTTGCTCGTAATGGGTGCAGGCTGTTCAAGTGCTCTACTTCTCTGCAAGCACATACCTTGCTGGTTTAGAACCAACAGAATGAGAACTATTTTTTAAAAACAAACAAATCATGACCACATGACAAGTAGATGCAAAATGATCAGTTACAAAATAGATGAACAATACATAAACAAAGTGATCTATGATAGAGTTGAAGAGATGGTCACACAATTTGTATGCACAAGAAAAGGAAGACATGTCTCTTTAGTTATACACATAGATATGCTTTAAATATGTTCTATATTAATACTTTGATGGCGTCTTAATCTAGCTGCAGAAACATGCAACTTGTTTCCAACTTGCTTGGTGTAAAAAAGGTGATCACACTAAACTTGCAACACCTCTGATGACAAGTTCAAAATTCATTGCTGACCGCGTGTGCTGCCACTAGATCGCAGGAACTGCACTAGCCAGCAAAGAGGTCGGAGGCTACAGTAGATCTCGTTCGGAAGCGCAAAGATACTGGGTGCTCTCTTGCAAGACAGATGAGGCAGCAGAATCAAGGCGCACGTAATCATCGAAGGACATTAAGAAATATTGTTGCTGCTCCCTATGAGTGATGATGAGCAAGAGCCTGGTCCAACTATAGATTTTTCGTTTAGCAAGAGCTAGTAAACAACAGTGAAGGGCTCAATGTGTCTTGAGAGTTGTAGTTTACTCTCAGGCTGAAAGATACCCTAAACTGCGTACCTACCCTTGACCTGGCCAGCTCCAGTTTTTTGTCCATCCAACAAGAACCAGCAAGCATCGATTGGCCATGTAGCTGGAACAAGCCGGGGCAATGAATGTCCAGTATTCCTGAAGCTCTATCTTGCTACAAGTTTTAGAATACATAAGTATCAGTCTTTGAGGAAGTTAGAACTTGCTAGCTGGTTTGTTGGTAAGTTCCTTAAATTACCTGCTGGAATTTGATTCTGATACCTTCGTATTTAATTTGTTTAACTGAATGTGTATAAAAATTCGACTCGTATTATGCCAAAAGATAAGGATAATAAATGAAAATATTCGCTTAATCACTTGCCGAGGCCAAATTTCATGAAAATCAACTCTTTGCCCTTGGAAAGAATATGATCGACCGATGTATCTCCTCCGGTCATCTCCGTCAGTTTTTGCATCAAGTTGGGTGCATTGTTTGTGGGTTGCTGTTGTTGGGACGGTTGTGTGGTTGATTTGTTGTCCACGTGCTGCGATTGCTGTAATGGCTGCTGTGCAGCCTGCTGCACAGAGGGCGTTGAGACCGGAAGTTGAGGATTGGGTGGCGCTGTGTATTTCCTGGCCAGACCCAGCGACCTGGCCGCGCCACTCACTAGTCCAGTTGTTCCCGCCAAAACTCCTCCTACTCCTTCATTCTTTTCCATGCCACCAGCTCTACCAACCTGAAAACAAGGAAATAAGGCACACCCTGACACCGCGTAGCATACGGTTCACGTTTTCAAAAAATAAATGTATTTAAAATTTAATTTTATTACTTTCTGGGAACAAGATGACTGCAGGCTTTTTTATATAAAAATAAAGTATAGCCTCCCACAATTTAAGGATATCTTATTTATTTTTTGCTAGAATAATCCCAAAGAAAAATTCCCCTCCCAAGCAATCCGCCACTCTGTTATAAACGTATCAGTACTAGAACCTATTGTTGAATCCACATCTCTTTGAAATGGTAGCTGACACGAAGTATTACGAAGCTTAGTTGCCAGGAGACAAATTTTTTCGACTTTGAGAAGATAGCCCTGTTTAGGATCTTTATTTTAGCCGCAGGTATGAGTTGTTGCCCTTAGATTTGGCTTCAGTTTCTCTTTGGGAAAGATATACTCTTATACACAGAATCCAGGGAACTTTCGGATCCAACCCATCGAATGACAATAATAATGAAACTGACAGCGATTTTTTCCCATTGAAACGTAATTTAAAAACACTGTTTTCAGAATCTGTGGGCATACTCTCCAATTTCGTGCACTTCCATAAAAATGTAATCGCAAAAAAAACTTTAACACGATCGCCTTAAAATTGTGTTGTGAGAGAGAACGCTGTTCCAACTGACGTTTCATTGGCGAACACATTTTTATTGCTCATTTCGTACATTTTGGGGAGAGGGAACTTTATTTTAAAAAATCTGGTGTAGAAACATTCTACTTTCTGTAACCGAACTTAAAAATCGAATTTTCTTTAACCTTTAAGTTTTTACGAAAATTTAGTTGGTTCTAAACATAGTGGTACTTGTATAAATAAGAAGTTTAAAGAAAATGGTTTTTACTATTTTTTGATAATCGGAAAAAATATCGATATAATAAAATAGCCCTTTCTGATAACTGATTTTTACTCTTACTTTATAGTGAGATCTCCAGATGGTGCCTGAACGAAATATTAAACCTGCACTTTCTGCGGTAAGCACACACATAAAGAGAATTCGTTTCAATCTATTCTTTTCGATTACTTTGACTGAAAATTAGGGTTGAATTCTTAAGCTCATTAGTTTGCTCTTATTGAGAGATGACCATTAGAAGGAATGTTCTAATAGAAAGGATCTCAGAGAATAGCCTTTTGACATGGGTTTTAGGCCCCGCAGCGGACACAGGTCCGCTTAAACGCCAGCTCCGACTATATACCCACTATTTCTGCCCCTAGAAATGATTATATCCTTGTCTCTTAGCCAGAAGATCAGCTCGATTCTTTCTTCTGATAATCTCGAAATGACTGGGCATTCCGATTATAGCATTATTATTATCCTCTTCTACATGAGAGATTAATGATCCAACGGCACTCAATAACGCTATTAGAATATAACCCATATTTTGTTGAGAAAGATTTTTTTTTACTAAAAATAATTTGCAAACGTTTTGACACGGATGCTTGCCTTCTTCATTATGATTCTGTTGTTAGGTGATGCTATCTCCCTGTTCATACATAAAATTATAATACAACTTAAAGATATAATTGGGCAAAAAAACCCCTGAATTCCGCAGAATACATAATAAAGCTGTAAGACGTGACTTAAGCAACCTATCTATCTTAAGGCCAAAATCACACCAGAACATTTTTGTCACACACAAATATTATTGTCCTCGGAAAGACCATTTTAATGACATTCAATTTAAATGACAAAACTACACTCAACAAATAGGATCTACTTACTGACCACTGACTCACCAACTGCAGGCTTAACTTTCGTTGAATTCTAAGACATATACCCCTGGCGCACCAATGAGAACATGATACCGACCATTTTAACAAATGCATTTTCCTTTATGGGAAGCGAAAAGAGAGATACAAAAACTAATAGTCTTTGTCTTCCAGTGCAAAATGGAGATGATTCTACGGGCGGGCGTTGGATTAAAAAACCTTTGAGTGAAAATAATGTTTTTTATCATTTTCTCTAAATGATACAATGATTTTAAGACGGGAACAATGGGGCGAAGCGGCGATGTTGGAAGAAGCGCCACACGTTAGCATACAGTGCGGCCTAGTAAAATTGTAATCCTAGTATGAAAAATTAGGATTCTCTAAGATAAAGCAGAAAATCAGTGACACCAAAAGACTCGATTTAAACAGGGGGGTGATAACTATATGATCCAAGATCGTTTAATAAAAAAGGACGCTTAGAGACTGGTTTCAAAATATTGTAAAGTCATCCCAAATCTTCCGCAGAGTCAGGAAATGGAAACGAGCAAATGGGCCACTACGGAGAACGATAAAGGATTCCGTGTTTGAGCTCACTGGACACCTGCCAGTATTACCGAATTTTTTTATTCGGCATGCTCATCTGGAGCAAAACAACAATGGGGAACTTTAAATTCTCAGATCAGTGCTAACCTTTAGTCAGCAGGCGAGCGCGAAGGCAAGGAGAAAGGTTTGTTCGCAGCAATATTTTCGCAAAGAAACCTCTTCCAAGGCAGCGGTAATGACAATATCTCAAATAAATAGTGTCTAACACTACTTAGATATGTCTAATTCAAATATTCAATAAAACAGATATAAATATCTTAGAATTAAGTATCCGACAAAACACTCAATCAAGGTGGCTGCTACAACGCAGTGCTTGTATGTCACGGCATATGACCTGCATACGTAGATGTCACAGCAGAGTTACTGAAAAGAAGGCACCCATCTATATCAAAATTTACAGCAATTGAAAAACATAGTTTAAGTCCTTCAACTAACCGAAAACAAAAATCAAAATTTTGTCTGTACCAATAATAAGACCCCTAATAATGTTGCTCATTCCAATGTTGAAGCTGTACCTAATCCAAAAATTTACCTTTCGTTTTTCAAAATATCATTTACGTTTACAGAGTATTTTTAATTTTCTGCTTGTCCGAATTCTTCTTTTTAATTAGAATTGTACACACGTACACATACACACAGATTTCATGTCTTTTTTTTGCCCTAATAAGGACAGTTTTATTTTTATTTTTTTCATTTTATTAACCATTCAGTCCACACAAAAACTATAACTCCAAATCACATTACACGCTAAGAAATAACAGGCTACTTAAGCGGTGGAAACAAAAGAAAACCCAGGTATAGTAAAGTGGAGGGAAAATTAGCGCATGCGCAAAGTGTGATAAAAAACATTTTCAACGCCAGTAAAATGAATTAGCTATTTTTTTTTATATACTGTACTTAATGGAGGATGACTTGGTAAGTTAATGCACAGTGGCTGGTAACTACATCCATCTTGCATCTGTATAGTAAAGAAGAAAAATGAGATTAAATTTGTTTTAATAAAGAGTCCTGCTCGTTCCATTCTTAACAAGTAGTGTATCTGGTAAGTCAAGAGCATCAAACGATCTGCCACTTGAACGTTAACACTCACTACAATCGCAATTTGTCACTTTTAAATCGCTTTGTCCTCCACAGTTAAGTTTATTTTGAAAGATTTGCTCGACTAATTAAATTTTTGTAACTACAATTCATTTTTTGAGGAATGTTTATAAAAAGCCCAATCAGGACAGACAGTTTGTTAGGTTTGACCGTGCCGCTATTTATAAGTAGCAAAAGGGCTAGTAACAGACATTATTTGAACCTCTTTGAATACTAATGAAAATAAATTTGTATTAATCTACAAGGGAAAACTTAAAACCTTCTTTAATACAATAATTAAGCTTATTCTAACCAAATTAGATATATCTTAGCCCTTTTTTTCATTTTCAACAATTAGAGTCCACTTGTTAGTTCTCTGTACAATTAGAAACTACTTTCTCTCATATTGATACCCTTTTTTAAGTAACTTATACTTTCACATTAGTAATTGTTAGTGCCCACTTATTGATTGAACAATTTAAACAACTTTTGCGCTCAAATTAACGTTTATGTTCCAATTCATATTGAACAAGTTGATCCAAAGTGGGATAATTAAAACAAAAAAAAAGTTCAGATTGTTCAAAACTGAGGTAATTAATTAATTTAAAAGATTATGAATGTGAAAAAAGCATTGGTTAAATTTTTTGAAAAAAGCGATTATAAAATGGTTCACAAAAAAAAAAGTGGGTAAAAAAATAGTCGAAATTTTTCAGAGATTTAATGTTTAACAAGTCAGTAAGGGGATTTGATTCGATTGGAGAACTAATGTATTCATTATTTGTTGTTAGAAAAGGTTCGAAAAAATGCCCATCACTTAAAAGATGGCATTATTTTTTTTAAAAAAGTTGGTCATCATTAAAATGTTTGATTAAATCCGCAACGTTGGTAAGTATAAAAAGATTTATCCCTCATAAGCGGCTCGTTTACACTTCCATTATGAACCAGTTTAGAATTTTTCAATTCACTGTTGAACCAGTTTTAGTACTGTACCATTTATAAATTTACTGTCACATGTCTACACGTTCTGACAATACAGGATGTAGTTGGTTAAATTATTTTAATTACAAGTGAATTAGAGCAGTAGCAAATTTAAATCCAATACATAAAATTTAATCATCAATAAACAGTGCAATAATTGTGTACAAGTTGATAACGTTATTTCGTTAACTATTAAAATGATTGTATCATTATAGAACTTAAAATTAAATTATTCTCATCTCTCACTATCTCTGTTCCATTTTAAAGCTATCAAATGTCTAATTTCTTAAAATATTCTACATTTGATGTGCTTCAAATTAAAGTTCTTCAGTTTCAAAAGTTGGCTTTACTTTTTACTTACTAAACACCTAATGTACTAATAACATGAAAGTCAAAGCAGTTAAAAGTGGTGAAGATATTAATTTTTATTTTCACACTTGCAAAGAAAAAATTAAGTTTAAGCTTTAAAAAAGATAATTATAAATAAATAAAATAACAGCAGGAAATCTAAACTAATAATTGATAATTAGATAAAAAAAAGAATAAAATTACTGTTGAATCTTTAAGAAATAATTTGCTAACTGTTCTATTAATTTATTAATTTCTAACAGCAGATCTACCAATTATTAACTGGTAAAAAAAAAATCATAAATGAAATTAAATATCAGATAGATTCCCACAAATTATAAAAAAAGAAAGAAAGCAGTTTTTATGTTTTTCATCACTTTGGAGAGGTGAAATGGTGCATCTGATGCCGCTCAGCTTAGAAATGAAACAGGCATTTGTTTGAAGTACAATTGAAGTATATTCTAAGAAATTTAATATTATTGGTTAGTGATTTTTTTTTTTAATTTCAAGTATTAAAATGATACAACCTCTTTTAATAACAATGGAAAGGATTCTGGTGAAAAACTAGTGAAGACTTTTTTAAAAATGATAAAATGTGCCATATTCTGGAAAACTGTTGAGGCTCAGCCTATGACTTATATTGACTTTTTTTTTTTTTTTTTAATTAGATAGATGTAAAACAATTTGACTAGTTCAACCTCCATCCTGCATAGTTAAGCTAGTTAGTAAAATCTGAAAATAGATGAACATTCAAAATCTCCAATCAAATTGGTGAAAAAAAAGGCTTTTTCTTTCTCTGGACGGTTATAAATTCTTTGATACTAGTTATGTTTAGGTATGACAGGCAGCTAGCTCTACAAGATAAAAGGTCTGTGATTATACCAAGGGAACTGTGCATCACTTATCTAGCCATGCCTGTAAAGTATTTTAATTAAAATATGAGTGCTGATTGTGGGCTAGGCGATATGTGTAGCACGTCAAATATTACCATACAAAATATTCTTTTAAAAAAAGAAAGTGAATAAAAAAAAAAACTACAAGGAGCTAATAGAAGCATTTAGCTAATAATTCTATTTCTGGTTTATAAAATGAGAAATAATAAATTAAATAACAAATAAATAAAACAGTTCAATAAAATAAAAATTACTGATGCAAAGAAGTTAATTAAAAAAGAATTGTGTTATTATTTCTGAACTTGTGAGGCCAATGTATTCTTAATGATATTAAATGTCTTGAAATGAACATACATATAGCCATGAGTTGGAAAGTTATATTTTTGCTAGCGTTATTAGGTATTTCAATAAAGTATTGCTAGTATCAAAAAGTTAATACGTGGTTGCATTATGATTGTTAGGTCCATACGACAAAATCAGACTCAGTAGGTTCGCATCATAGAATCGAAAGGGCTAAAATTAAGTTAACGCACAGAGTACATCGGTAAAAAGGAGGGGAAAAAATTTCGTGAAAACACTCACTCGATTTCTCCAACTACAATAATTCAAATTTACATATCAAACTTTCTTCTAACATTGTATGTTTGCTGAATGAACAGTTTCCTGCATTATAAGTAACAGACCGGCAACGGCTGTTACCTGTAACAACCTGGCTGTTGACTTTTGACATTTAACGTTTTGGCTCTCCCAAAAAATTAACGTTTCAAATGAAATTGACGGGTTATTGTAATTATTTTTAAATTTAAGGTCCTTCAATGTGTAACCACCACGGCTTGGAGAGTTCCTTTCTTTTCGTATCACTTTGCTCCTGAGACACTCTACTGCATCTTATAACATTTTCTGTTTTTACGTGTAATAATAAGCAGCTATTTGATTCAAAGATAATCGAACCTAAATAGTTGAATGGATTTAACAACCTTAAGATGTCTCGAAGCAGTACGATAAAACGTCCTTCTCCTCATAAAATAGTTTGTAATTGGCAGCGCCTTTCCTGAGTCCACAAACATTTTATTGTTTTTCATGGCTGGGAAAACAATATGCTAATATGCTGACATTTCTAGGGACCGTGGGCTTCTTAATGCTTCCAGTTGTCAACATATTTTTGGAAAAAAAACCCATCTCTATCAATCATTTCCAGTTGTCATGATTTGGCTCTGCAGTCTCGTTCACTGCTTTCTTCTTTGTGACATGTACGAAAGAAGGTAACTTTAAGCGCTACTGACAATACTATACCTTTTCTTCTAAAAATAAGCGGTACAGCCCACTCCCAGCTTCGATTTAGATCCGTCCGTTATTAGTATATAGGGACTAGTTAGGTTTCATCACACTAAGCTGACTAAGAATGTAAAGTATGATCTATACAAATTTACTTTTAAATTTGAATAATTTGACTGGCTTACATTTATTGTTAACTCAAAAAATTATACATTTACTCTGGCTATCCTAACAAAGCTAGTAGAATACACTTCAAACCAAGCAGACTGTCACAGGAGCCTGGTATTCACAAGCATCACGCAACCAACCAACATGACATAACTAAATTGTTAGTTCTAGCTTTATGACCCCACTTTCATAGTTAGGAGCCTTCTACTCACCTAGCTTACATATGTATGTTTATTTCAAAGCTACTTCAAGTTTTCTAGCAAATAATTATTATGATAAAAAAGAACTACAAACTGTCGATTGCATAAAAATAAACTGTAGGACTATTCTGATTTGAAAATCTTGTCTTGAAATACAAACCAAAAATCAAAATAATTATTTGAATAAATGAAACATAAAATATGCAAGCTTGTCTTTTAATTATTTTAATTTTAATTAAATCTCAAAAAGGAGTAGGTATAAATGGTGGGTTTTGAACCAACATGACGCTGTTTTTATTCAATAATAAGACAATTATAATCAACAGTTGTTTGGGATTGAATTTAAGATTCGATGAGGAGATAAATTATTCTTTTTCTTACGCATTTCAAAGTGAGGAAAGACAGCATCAGGGATGTAATACGGATCACAATTACTATTACTAATGCTAGTACTGATGGACCTACTGTGGCCCCTAATTTGAAATTTACTACTAATTAACTTGGATTAAGAAACATTGTCCTATTCACTTCCTTACTACATTTTATAATAATAACTCGGCGTAGCAAGACTGTGTAATCTTCTAACAGTTGTTGACAACTAGTTGATTTGGATCACCTTAATCCGGCAACCATTGCAGCTGTGGGTATTAGCCAGTGTGTTAGATCTACCCATCATTTACAGAATTTGTTAATTTGATGAACTTGATAGTTGGACATAAAGCACGACACTTTCGTGGGTTCATTTCAGGCAGTTCCATCTGAAGAGTAAATTGAATAGCCTAACCTAGTACCTTCAAGAAGGTGCTTTAATCAGAGTTCAGATAAACAGTACAGAAGTAAAGTTCTGTTTGCTAGACAGGTATAGGAAGAAACAGGTAAAATTGAAAGAGGTGCACTTTTATATTAGATTCTGGGTTTGGCTATTTGGACTACACTATTGCACCAAAAAAGATTTATGATAACCTTACTATTACAGCACCAACTCCACTTCTGTCTTTTGATTAGACTTAGGAGTCTAGAAAATGACACCAGACTAAAGTAGATCTAGTCTACTACGAAGAGCTGAACTCTCAGCCTTCAAATTTCGATAGTGCAATGTTCCCTCCTCTTCCTGAAAAAAAACCTACAAAGATTCTCCAATGCGATGCGAGGGCTTCCTCAGTTTTCAGTTGCCTCTAAGGAGGCGAGTTGATAACAATGCTGGCTGTCTTTGGCCTCGGCTTTCTAACCATTATCTGCTTTGATAGCTACACAAAAAATGCATTTTACAATACCAAGTAAAAGTGTTCAGGGTCTGCAACCTGCCACATCATTACCTGTATGTATTAACTGCCTCGAAGGGAGGAGCAACTGGACAAGGAGAGCCTTATTTTCGTTGCCAATAATGGTCTGAATATCAAAGCAAACCCATAAAGGTCTTGAATCGAGTTTGCAGAAACTTATAGCCGCCACCTGGTAGTTGGGTAAATTGAGAAAGAATGAAATTGATTAACCTAGTGGATAAAAAATGCCCTTGAAAGGGCCGAGCCCAGTGAAGAAAAATAAAACTAAAATAGACTAGTGTGATGGAAAGATGGGAAAATAGACTAGAAAAATCTTAGTTCAAACAATAATCGCTTATTATTTTCTTCTTTAATAAAAACGGCACCATGCAGATTGCCCCAGAAGCCCCCTTTTGTACCTACTGTTTCTTTAATTTTATTTTTTCATGGATGTGAACTGAGCACTGCGGGTTACCTGTTCGTTTAAGTGAAGTGTTATATTGTGTAGTGTCTTACCTGGCGGAGATCTACTTGTGGGCTTACAGGACTCGCATCTGAAGAGAGAAAAGAAGTACAGAGACACAAGAGTAAAGAGAAAAAGAGAAAAAGAGAAATAATGCTAATTTTATTATTTTTTTTTAAATTATTAATTTTTCATTATTTTTTTTCAAAGAAACTGAGGATTAGGAGAAATGAAAAAAGGAGAAATTAACCAAAATTAAGGATTTCAAATTTCAAAAGCGAGTACTTCCAAAATGTTATCAAAATTTAAAGGTCAAATAAAATACAAACAAACATACAAAGTTGGAGTAGTAGAATTTAGTTCCAGTTTTTCCTTCCCTCGTACCACTTAAAAATCAATGTTCTCTGAAAAAAACAGCTAAATGAATCTTCAATGAAATGCTCAATGAAAAATCGTAGGCAAGATTTCTTTTTGATCAGCGTACTACTCGGCATAGGTGAGCCTTTTAAAGGAGCAGTCCGAGGCAATAATCAAGCTCAAATAGATTCACTTGCTGCAAAATTAACAGAGTCTTCAGAAACCATTGGCCATCTCCAGACAATAGAAAAGACAAACAGGAGACATTGCACAGTGGCTATGAAAAACCAAGAGAATTGAATACATAACAATTCTCTTTAAAAAGAAAAATCCACGTGACATGCGCTTCAAAAAAAAAGTGGTATGTGATGAGCAATGGATTTATTTCACAAATCCTAGGAATGATGGTTGTTCCGGTTAGTGCAAGAAGAAAATTTGAAAAATAGTCAATTTTTTCCCATTCTGATAATAAAAAAGGAGCCATTTCCCGAAAAAGGATTGACTTTTCACGAATTCCGGATATGAATTTCTCTTAAACAAACTTTAATGTACAAATTTAACCCTATCCGACTTCCAATTCTTTCGTGGTCCAAGGCAAACTTTCTTGGCAAATTTTTTTAATTAATTCGCAGAATTTTCAATCTGGTTAGCAGAAGCGATTCTTGTTTCGGAAGCCAAAGAATGGTACGAGCATCCAGCAGCTGGAAAAAAGATGGCTTACTTCAGTCTATCTGAATGGGTTATTTGAATATTAATACAAATTCGTAAAAACAGAGATTATGGTAATAATGCTATTCGGCATTTTATTTTTAACCATATTATTTTAAAGAAAAAAGTAATGATTTTTCAAAAATTTTGTGGGAATATTAAACAGCACCTTAAGGTTACATATTTCGAATATTTTATTTCTACAATTAAACCTCCAACTTAGTATTGTTCTTTAAGAATACGAGTTAAAAATACCTGTGTTCTATGTATTATTATTAAATATATAAACTTAAAGTAAAGTAAAAAGTCCAATTACTTAGAAATAAATAATCGGAAAATTGAAAAATAAAAAATATGGAAAGAAAATAGAATTGAAAATGGAAACACACACAGACACTGATAGCAAGTTTTGGTTTCTGATATTTTGAACAGTAATGCAGGTAAATACCTTTTTTTGGGCGAAATTAATCTTTAAAAAGTAAATAGTTAAAGAAAAACATATAAGAACAAAAACTGACCATTTTACTATGTAGATTTCATTCTAGCCTCAGTAATGTAACGGTATACCCAAGAGGGTATAACTGAGAGCCTCATATGAACCACAATAATTGCCTAAGAGCCGATGTTTTACTATATTTTCCCCTCACTAAAGTGGCATTCGGCAGGCAACATAGAAATAATTGCTAAAAGGCGGTGTTTTGACAGAAGAGAGATGTTGTATTCAGAGGAAAAATTTTTTTGAGAACGAAGATATTTTCCTATGCAGTGACCTCTTCAGCAGGAATATAAAGTTCTTTTACTTATCTATTCTTTCTGTACCTGTTCCCCAATATAAATATAAAGATCAACCCTCTTCTATTTGACCAAACAGAGTTCATCACTTTATGCACCCTCTAATCTCTGTTCGGAATATGAAAATTCTAGCTTTACTTGTCAGATATGTGCTAACCGAAAAGCTGCACGGCATTAATTCCAAGTGGCAAGCTAGTGCAAGTTACCATTATAACCCTACTAATATTAGAATGAATACTAGGTATTTGAATTCGGAAATCTCTTTACAATATTGACGTGGAAATAAAGAGGTTTAGAGTCCCCAAAATAAGCTAAGACTGAAAAGTTTCAGGACGTAAAGGAAGACCTGCACTGTTCAGGCATCAGTTAGTGAAAAAAGTCATCAAGCGACTGAGAGTTGAGAATAAACTGAGGAGCCGAGGATTGGCTCGCACAGCCTCATTCGAATTTTGTATTAGTCGTCGGTTAGTTTTTTTTAAATAATTTTTTTTTTTTTTTCTGACGAGAATAAAAACTTCCAGGTGATCTCATTTCAGAAAGTAAGCATTATTTCAGCAAAAAAAGTATTCCTCTTCAGCTATATGAAATGAATCAGTCATTCTTACATATAAAACGTAAAAGTTACAAGGTGAAGTTCCGAGATAATAATCCCGAAATAATCATCAAAATAATGGGAGGTACAAAATGGAATACTAAGTTTTCTTTCACCCAAGGAGACTAATTTTTTAAATTTTCTTACTTAGAGAATTTCAAAACAAAAATTTTCCTATGATTTGCCAAACAAATTAAAACTCAAGACATTCTGAATTAACACAATTATCCAATTTAGAGACAGAATGAAATCTACCAAATGATAGCTTTTTACATGAGGTGAAACCAACTGTTGTTTGACCACACCAAATACATTAAAATACCCTATGTAAATTTCACCCTTATTCTTCAAAAGTAAATAAATAACTTGTCTTTTTACTTGAAGTGTACTTGTGTGCATTTGTGTTACGCTCTCTGTATTTATTAATTTTTTTTTTATCTAGATCTAGAAAAATAAAAAAAATCAAATAAATTCAAAAAAATACAGTGTAGGCAACACTTAAAAAAAAACAAATAAAAAAACGAGTAGGGTAAAAAAAAAAGGATTCTGGCACACTCGCACACAGATCGCCTACACATCTAACACACAGTTTACAGCAAAGTATCATTAAATTAATTGAATAAAAAGCAAAATAAATTTAAAGAAGGAATATGGGAAACATTATTTTAATTTATTTATTTATAATATATTACTCTGATCCGTGACATCACTACGAACACTACCTGTTATTCTGGTCACATATGGAAAATTAAGTAGTTGCGTGCTCCATTTACCTTTCTATTAATGCCAAAAAAAATGCACTCACATGAAATTCCCTTACTGCAATTTACATGGTCAAAATTAACAATTCTCGTATTTAAACACGACACTTTTACAAAATGGTATAATTGCCTATGCATACTACATTGTTGGTGGGCCAATCAGCTCAGCCTGTTAAAAAACATGATTCTTTTTTCTTTAAACTACTATAGAATAACCATTATAGTTAAACCAAATGAACGATTGATTGCTACGTCTATTGTGAATGGCTGGAACCTATTATTCAACTTTGTTCCAGTTTCAATCAACTTAAAAAAAAAAAAAACAAGAACAAAATCCTGTTCCAAACAGAAAAATCTAACAGCCCCTTACATCAAAACCGATTTTGCTGAAATTTCAAAATACTGTGCGGATTGAGTTGTTGCCCTTGATTACTGCGCCGATATGGCACTCATACTGAGTTTACCATTTGGTCTGATCATTGGCATGTTTCCTTTCTACGTTTAGAACAATTCAGAGGAAGTCTCAGTTAAAGATGAAGAGCTTTAAACTTATAAAATCGTTCGCCAATGAATTCATACTTTGTTGTAACTTATAAATTTAAGTAAGAGAAAATCGTGTGAGTGATTTCTATTTAGTTGTAATATTTAAATCTGCATTTAGCCAAACACGTAACCAAATTGTCATGTTTCGTGATGTCAGAAAGAATATATTTAGTTTTAATTATTTTGTTTATTTATATTACAACACTTCCAAATTGTGTTCTATCTCTGCCAAAAACTTCTTAATCCATTAACAAATAACAATTTTAATCTCAAGAAGTAGTTTTTAAAGTACTGCTTGGAAGTTGTGTCAAATTTTGTGAAATTGAGTTTTACATACAGAAAATGGGTTATGAGGAGCCCTCAGAATAATGTGTTACAGGAAATTACTAACGATAGCAATACTCATTGGCAGAACGAGTGAGTATAGAAGAAGAACGCTAGAGCAACTTGCGTAAAACTTGACGGCAAAAGAAATAGCTTGCCTACATGTAGAAGGAGGAGGCGTCCATTTGGGAAATAAGTTAGATTGGTAGCTAACACCCCTAACTGAAGCAGTGTATGCAGACTGTTGTTTGGTGCAGATAACCAGTCAACAGCAAGGCATGTGTTGTCTAACGAATTCATTATGGAATTTCTACATGTTATCCAAGCCGCTGAGATTTCGCATTGTAGACAGTAATGAATACACGATCAGTTTATCATCGTCATTCTACGAAGTACAGTCAATAACCAGTTCACCTAACAGCAACCGTCTAGAAATCGTCTTCAATAGTCTACCTTGAAGTTGTCTATAATTAGCATACAAATCGATCGCCTAAACAGCTTTCAGCCAATGCGGTAAATCTAAATGTTATCTTTTCTAGAAATTTAATGTAGGTTTCCCAGATATAGAACAAGAAAGCTGATTAGGCTAACAATAGTAGTCTTGTAAGACTTATAAATAGACCTGTATAAACTTACTGTTACGCATGTGGATAATTTTTATTATTTGTTGACTAACGATAGCTCACATGGTCGGATTGCTTTTCTTTTACTCGCCTAAGGTTTCTGCCCCCTATTCGAATGGCGAGGGAAGCTAGTTGAAGCAAATTGAACAAATGAAATGGGAGATTTTTTGTTTGTTTTTACATCGCTTAATTAACAACTTTCATTTCCTAAAAGAATACGGTCGTTCACCAGGAAGATGCCATACCTTCATAGTACGAAGGTATGGTATTTCTTACTCGTACTTCTTCAAGACTATTGCTGTCTCGGCCCACCTGAATTTTATCAAATTTGAAGAACATCGGTTAATCCTGAAGTGTTACTTAACAGATTTCATCAACGAAATCGTACGAATACTCTTCTTTCCCTTAAAGCAATCATTCAAACTACGAATAACTAGTATTTAAAGGTTTTCGTTGGTACTAGCAACCATCATTTTAATAATTGTGATTGTAATGGGTGGTGTTTTTAATAGGATGTGGATTAGCCTGCAGCGCTTTCTATCGCCTGCACAGAACAACTGAACCCATAAAATCAAGCATGTTCCCAATAAAAAATGATTGCTTATTTTAAAAAAACAGCCCACCAAGTTTAATGTAAATCGGAACAGCAGTTTTTGAGAAAATTTTGAAAACTTTATTCTGTTAAGTTGCACTTCTAGTTTCTCAGTTTTGTACTTACAGCAATGTTTTTAATGTTACTTGATACTAAATAGTAATCTGGGACAGTTAACTTGTCCTGAAATTGGCACTTTAAGAGGCACCTCAGTGCACCTGCACTCGAAGTAGTTTCTTCTACAAGAAGAATGAAAAAAATTCTTGTCATTCTTGTGGCAATAATGTACTAAAAGAGGAGACTTCCCAAAGAATTTTCGTTTTTAAGCTATTCTGTTAAAAACAAATCTTCTTTGATATGTTTTTAGATGGAGATCTCAAAAGGTCTGGCAAGAAATATGAGCAAACATGAAATGATTATAAAATTGGGAATAGTTGATTACAGTATGCACCAAGATGAGCAGTTGCTCGTGGCTCGAGACATTTGAGAATATTGTGGAAAGTAGAAGTCAGTCATTACATCTTTGTTTTTTGAGACGTTCCTGAACTTTAGCAACCTAAAAAATGTAAACTCTTATATGTAAATCAAATTACCCATGAGATGCCATCTGTTATGTCAAGAGTGTATGGTTTGTTGATGTAAAATCCTAGTTTTCTGGTAGCCGAAATCTGAGCTTCTAAACAACTATCTGTTTGAATTGGTGTCTCCCTCCCAAACATAGACACGACTCAATTATTCACGGTTTTCCGTGGCAACTGAAATGTTTCTAACAAAGAATAACAGCCGAAGATGGTGAATCTATCTTAAAATCTAAAACTATCTCAAAATTTTACTCCCATTCTAAGTACGATTGTACATAGATTAGCAAGAAATTAGGGTGGTCTCATGATCTCTTGAGATCAAAAAAACTCTTCTCAATTTCTAATGAATGAGTTTGTTATGTTCTCAAAAAGCCTATAATCTATCCCGCAATCTGGACCAATTCGTCCAGCTTCTTCTCCCTCATGAAGGTCTAGCGCACACTGCGTTATGAATGAGATGGAGTTCTACCGATTAAGATCAAATCTCTCGTACTATTTAAAGAAGTCATATAAATCATAAGATGAATCGGTCTAAACTGAGGATTAGGTGATGGCCTACTTTAACGGCTTATCCATTTCGTAGATTCATGAGGAGAGATAACTTGATCTCAAGTGATATGTTGTAGTCCTAAGCTACATCGCAGCTGCCCGCTAGACCCGACATTTCCCGGTATAAACTCAATTTAAGAAAATTTTAACAACGTCGCTATATATCTCTTCCTAGCAGTAACGTTAAGCAAAAAAACAAAATGTTAAGTTTAAGTCTACCTTCTAAAATACGGTCAACTGCTAGTTCAAATTTTTGGAAGTGCTATATATTTTGTAAGAGCAAGAAGAGGGTCAAAAAGTAGAAATTAAACAACATATACAGATAGTTGTGAGGCACAAAAGGTAGGTTCACACACTGCAGTTTTAAAAATACGTGCAATTTAAAAAACACAAAAATTAAAAGTAAGTTCTTAACAAGCAATTACACAGAAATGCAATTCAAGATCATCCTAAATTTTAAAATTTGGTTTAAATTTATTTTCTTTTTATAAGTATGTATTTAGCACGCCAAAATTCCAGATTAGTCTTAAATTGAGTACATATTGAATAGACATTGCGAAAAAACAATTTTTGACTCATTTTTTCGACTGTATAGCAGGCGTATAAGGAAATCAAGCGCTTTTGAGGAAGAAAACAGACGTTGGTAACGAAGCATGTCAGTATTTTCACAGAAAAATTGAAATTATATGGAAAAATAGTGCAACAGGCAAATCTCATTGATAAATTTATGCAGAAACGTTCGTGTACGTCTACTGACTGAAGGTACAAACTAGACTCGTTTGAGTGAAGAAACTGTTTCATTGCTACACTCTCCGAAATGAGAAAACTTAAGTTGTTCTGTATCTATGCTGAACGGGAAGTTAAACGCTACAGGCAGGTCTGTAATGGGTTTAAACAATGTTTCCTTCAAAATTTTCTTCATATCAATTTGCTCCCCTGAACTCCCTCGAAAATATCTGAATTGTGAATTTGTTATTCATCCTCAGTATGGGGTCTTCTAAAGTTACTGGCTAGCACAATCTGCAAAACAAAACTTGAGCTGCATTGAGTCTATCGGATGAAATTCTTTAACGTTCAATAGGGTGGATCATTTGGCGGATACTATTAAATTACTACGATATAAGATAATATATTGGTATGCACAGCTACTGTTGGCTTCTAATGCCTCAAGTAAAATGCCGAAGAAACATTTTTAATCTAAAACTAAACAAAGAAATAAAATTGCAAAGATTATGTCTGATGTAAACATTTTTCGATAAGAATCTTAGACTTGTTAGAGTTTACCGTCTATTTCCTAGAAGTAGTGCTAATGACATCGCCAAAGATAAATGGAAGAAACAGAAGTTATTGTAGTGATCAGCTAGTAGGTGTGTTCATTTTTATACCGCTGTGTAAATTTCATTGCATTTAAAAAATTGAAGCAGACATTAAGTCCAACTGGCTTTTCTTCACTAGCCCTGGGGTGTGAGCTGAACGTTCTTGCACCTTCACCTCTGTCCATCCTAAGATGGACCTTCCATTGCTGGCACTTTTCCACCAGCGCCTAACGTTCAAAGTTATCTTCCGCATTTGAACCGATCCAAAAAGCTCTTTACGAATTTCTTGCCAAAATCAATATTGGCGTTAGTTTCTTCAATTTTTGTGCATAAAACTTCAATTTGACTGTGAAAATTACAAATATGTATGGCGCTTCTTTTGCGAGCAGGCCCTCCCATTTGCGCTAATTTCCTGCAACAAGGTAGAGACTTCTGTGCATTGTTTTAATTCCAATAAATAAAACAAATTATAGAACTAAAAAGTGATTTAAAAAAAACTAAAATTTGGTACAAAATAACCAAAAAATACAAATGAAAATTGAAAATGAAATACAAAAGAAGTAACTAATTAGACGTTAAAGAATCTAGCGCGGGCTTGATCCTAAGAAATACCGGGTGCCCTGAATGTAGAAGGCACTGCTAGATATGTTGCAATAGACTTCTTCAAGATTGTTGTTGGTTTGAAAACTGCAACATGGTAAAGGTTGTCCAGATGACAGTAAAGAGATATAGATGACCTATTTATTGCTAGTCTTTACAGCTCACTGGTGATGGGTGAATAGGTGAGCGACAGCGCGGTTATCTATGTAAGTGGAAGTACCGGATTTCAATGCAGATGTTGACCTTAGACTGACTCTCATTATAGCCTGAAAGCTTCGGTGAATGTTACTAGACTAGAATGTCTTCTAGCTCAATATAAGGAGTGCCCCATCAAGGGACTACGTATGTCCGGACCAAGTACCACTCGGAATCTTTCAAGCAACTTCACCAGCATCTTCCAGGGGGAAATTCCAGCAATTTATATAATGTGTCCTGCTCTGGACGAGAACTATTTCGATCAGAAGGTAGGTCGAGAAAAACAATGTTTTCTTACCAAGGGTGGCTAGAGCATTTTACCGTTAATGGTAAACGAGATTTACCATGCCTTCGTATGAGGTAGAATCCAGAAAGCATTGCTCTGATGAAATTCTGCCAGATTCCTTACCAGTGAGCTGTAGAGACTGCTAACAAAAGGTCATCACTGTCTCTTTACTGCTATTTACTGAACGTTCTTTAACAGTTGTAGTCCTCAAATTAACCACAACCTTGCCCATCGTTAAACTGTGCAAATTTTTATACTGGAAAATGCTTTTAAACTTGATCAAAGATTTATGAGTTGAACTTGGACCGTCCCATCCCCTACAGTCCTTGCCTTCAGGTAGTTATAATTTATGTAACAACATAAGCCGGAAAACAGGCAAAGATTTTAATAATCTAAGATCTCTAGCAGTCCATACAAATCGGGAGAATAACCTTAAGGAAAAACAGCCCAAACTCCTCCACAGTCACCCTAATCATTCCTCACAATCTAAACAGTCATGAGATGGAAGGGTATTTCGTGCTTCCAAATTCTACACAAGGCCTCTGGCATGTGCCCCAATATTTACATATGACTTTATTTTTCTTAAATCAGAATGGTTTATAATGTAATTCGTAATCCCACACAAAAATCTTTGGGAACAAAAATTCAAAAGAAATAATAAGTGGAAGACGTTCCCACTCTAACAAGCTTATTTTCCTAAAGAAGCGAGTTTTAGGCCCAATATCTGGGGACCTGTAAATGGCCTAAAACTTCGGACCTGCCTCTTGACGACAATTAGCCGATTCCATCTCGCCATAGCCTGCACCTTCAGTTTCTTCAATTACCTCAACCAGGTCCACAATGTCCCCAAACAATTTTTTTTGTTTGTTTATGGTTAGGACTATTCATGCAACTAACTTTCTTTGGTCTGATCAGTCGAGCAAGTCCCAGTGTCTAAGAGTTGGGCTTGATAGTCTCATAATGCCATTCTCCAAGCTATTACAGGAGTGCACATCTTCCAAATGATGGCTCTTTGCCTGAGGAAGATGCAATGAACTTATCCAATGAATCCAAGAGATTCTACCCATAAGCAATAAAGTACAAAAATCAATAGTGCAGTGCACAGATACTCGTACACCTCAAACGAATTTTTCTAGATATTTTTTAAGATTAGATTATACCTGAATACTGAATATTCATGTGGATAGGGTTATGATCAATATCGCTTGAAACGTTTCTGTTCGATAACTAAGAGAAGACGTTGGAGACTGGAGACTGGAGAGATATTGGATTTTGATGCAAATAGAAATTATGTTTTGCACCTCGTTTTTAGGAAAAAAACATGTGAACCTTGCATTGAATTTATTTTGCAAACATTTTTCCTTGAAGCATGTTTTTTTTAGGTGTTTGAGTTTTTTATAGTGGTACAAGCACAGAATAATTCCAAGTTGAAGGCAGCAGTTTTCCTCAATATGTTATTAGAAGATATGTACTTTATCAGACCTATCTTGACAGCCGCAATTGAGCACAACTCCAGTCCTGACTGTTCAATTTTACTTAGGAGTCAGGAAATATACTTCTTGGTAAAACTTGAAATCCAAGTGCTCCTTGCCTGAAAACCTGAAGAGACGGAATTAAATATCCTCTGTCTTTATTATCTCAGCAGCACCAAAATGACTATTGCATCAAGCTTTTGCCTGAAAGATTGTGGCTAGCTTTCCCAGGTTTACGGTGATAACAAACAGTTCTTTGTTGTGGTGCTTGCGGCTGTTCGAATCACTCGATATTAGACCGGTTTATGCTTTCTAGCCTCTCTTCTTGAAATATGAGAAATTTGAAACTTTTTTCTGAACTATATTTATGAGCCCCCAGTTGATCCGTGGTTGGCCAAGAATTTTTTTTTTAATTATGTATACGAATAGTGTTCTCTCGTTACAGACGACAAAATCAATCACCGGACAGTAAGCTGCAAGAAGCTCCTAGGAATAGAAAATTTAACGGAATTATTAATGATAGGATCACGGGACCTCTTTATGTGTCCGCGAATGTCTGGACCAAGTACCACTCGGAACTTTGAAGCAACTTCACCAGCATCTTCCAGGCGAAAATTCATGCAATTTATATATTGGGTCCTGTTTCCCAAGAGACCGCAGCAAGAAGACTTTGGCCGGTGAGTAACGACCTTAATTTCTGTGTTTGTGGAGAGTCACAAAAAGTTAGCAGGAACTAGTATTTTGGACGGGGACTGCTCAAAGATGCATGCTATTTAATTAGGGGTTAATATGGAAGAAGGATCTCCAGTTATTGGACGTGATATGGGTGATCCTTAGAAGACCTCAAAGACCCGGCTCCTATTCCGTGCTGCTACGAGCCTTGAGCTAGAGCAGTAGTTACTTATGACCTTATTCAACTGATAAGTCCATCCCACTAATCTTCTGGCATTTTAAGACCAGAAGAGTGTTAAAACTACAGGTGAGGAAAGAAAAAAGCGGGAAGAGAAGCGTTGTTTTTTTTACTAGACCTAAAAGAAGTTCACTTAAGCGTAATTTGGCTGCCTAGATCCACCTCATGACCGAATTTTTCTAGACCATGTTTTGTGAGGTTAGATTAAACCTGAATACCAAATTTTACAGTGCCCTGCTTCAAGTCTCAAATTTGGGAACAATCCCAACACTGAATTTAAAAAGAAGAGGTAATGATGAAACAAATTTATAAAAAAAAACTTATTAAGCATAGAATAATTTATAAAATTAAACAAGTAAATTCAGAAAAAAATTAATGCCCTGTTTTAAAACGTACACTTAGAGAAAAATATTTTAGTTTTAAATAATTAATTTATTACTCTGCGAATATTTTGTTTGTTTAAAAAAACAACACACTGAAACAAAAACAAAAGAAAACTAAAAACAAAACAAATTAAACAAACAAAAACAAACTTTGCTGGTTGCAGAGTCGCCCATCTGGTACGGTGGGTAGGTTTAGGCCACTCCTGCAATACAGACAGAAATACTCACAGAAGATTGAGGGAAAGCTAAACTGAGTTTCATTTCATAGTTTATTTAATAGCCAATTCTAACAGAAAATTGTTACCCGATCGAGAATCTAAAGAATTAAGATTTGTTTTTTGTTTAAAGGTTACTGTGTGGGATCTTCCAATATCATCTAGTAGCCCACAGCAAAGTGCGATCACATGACCATGGCACGCATAGTGTTTAGTACTATAGTTAAGTGTATATTTAGTACACAAAATTTGTAGAAGGTACTATTCAATATCCAGTGGGTTGGCATGCTCTGGTATCCTTCCAAAGAACCTGCTCAAAATATTTTTTGAAAACATTTGATGTAAAAACCTCCAAGACTTCCCTAACTATAATTCTCAAGAAATACCTTAAGTAGATTAAAACTTACAAACTTCAAATTTTTACAAAATATTTGTTATCTGCGACATAGGATTCAATTGTACTTTTGAGAGAGGTATGACGCTCCTTAAATCAATTTTGATGAAAAGAATTTCAAACAAAAGTAATAAGCTTTTATCTAAGTAGTCGCAACGAAAGCTAGTAAGAAATAGTTCAAGAGATTCATACTTTCTGTAGGTGGTTTTCTTCAAATTTTAAATCAGGCAACCTATTTAATTCTCATTATTATAGTACTTGAGTGGCATTACCATATAACTCAATAAAACTATATTCCAGAAGGAACCTACAACTCCAAGAACCGCCCTAATTCGATTCTTCCAAGAAAAGTTTATATTAAAGTTATATATAAATATATATGAATATTTATTGGTAAAATAACGAGATCACTAAAGTGATTTTTGAGAAAATCGCAGAAAACTGAAACCCTTGTATTCCGGTTGCTCTATTTTTTTTCAATTTCGGAATATTAGTTTCTCACTTGATAATTTTATACAATTACTATCACTTCTGGCCATAAAGACTAATCAAATGGCACTTTAAAGGGTCTAATGAAATGACTACCTCACTCAAAAATACCGAAAAATGAATTTCAATGGGGGATATTCCAAATAAATTTATAGATAATGTATCTAAGAAATAGAATCTCCATCTCAAGTTTAATGGAATTTATAGATCCAGTTTAGAGGTAATCTCAAAAAAAAATCTATTAAGGTGGTATTCCTGGCTAATTGTGTGACTTAAACATCATTGCCGCAACCTCTGTCAGCTGTTGCAATTGTAAAATTGTCGAGATAAATGCGAACATTGATCAAAAGAAACCTTTTCTTATTTGTCTTCTGAAGTATAAAATTTGTTCAGATACAATGAAATGGACAGTCTATTCTGTATTTGAACAAAAAAGTTGGAAAATACCATTAACAAGGACAGCTATTCACTTATTATTCCATGAAAAGCGATTTATAAACTTAATGGTAAAAAATAAAATAAAATAAATGAATAAATGAAGAGGGAATGCTCCCTGACATAAGAAGAAGAAAGAGCACGAGAGAAAGGTATATTTTACCTTTAACTACCTGTAAAAAAATCTGAAAAGCTGGATGCGACAAACTAGAAAGCTAGGCTCGAAATCAAGATGTGTGAAAAAAAAATATTTTGGGAGGCAAAAGTCAACTTTGGACTACAAGTGCGAAAATCTCTGATCTCATGAAACTGAAATGCCCTAAAAAATCTATTGTACTCAATTCGTTACAACTCCTTGGTGAAATCTAACTGCCGATTTTAAATTGCGAGGCTTAGATAAGAATTTAGGAATCGCCATTAGGGATTTCAGTAGTTCCTGATATAGCAACAAGTTAAATGAAGATTTACTGAATGTTATTTAAGAGCAAAGTTGCAGTGCCTCGCAGCCCACTGTGGACTTCTAGAAGTAGGAGTATTTCTCTCACAGAGCCCTTCTGACAAGTCCAAAACGAAAGTTCAGGATAAAACAAGGAACACATTAAAACTAATTTAATAAAATATAATAATAGTAATTAAAATTAAATTAAATAAAAGAAGATTACATTTCCATATATTGAGGAAAATGTTTAAACTTCACTGTTTAGTTTTGCATCCACCTTGGTAATTAAGTTTATTTTGTTGGAAGTTGATTGAAAAAAATAAATAAATATCAATGTTTAGATATAATAGATCAGTTTGGTGATTACCTTTCCTACGGTCGGCGCGCGGCTCATTCCTAGGAGGGGGTGGCGGGCCCCGAGCGCCGGGCCCATGGCCGCGGTCCTGGCGGTGTGTTCCTACGGCTGGCGCGCCCACAGCAGCGCCCACCTGCCGGCCGCCGCCCTTACCACCGTACTCTGGCGGAGCCTCCGTCAGGAAGTTGGACGGCACCAGGCCACGCACACCATCCAGCTCGCCCATATAGAAGCCGTCATCACCCATCTCGCCGTATACGTAGATCACATTACCCGTGTTAAAGGACAGTTCCACCTGCAGTTTAAGCAAACACCAAACCAAAACTAGTCCTTCATTGCAAGACGCAATAATCAAATCAAACAAAATATTTAAATATTTATTCAATAAACACTTAGCGTTCTATGTTTAAACAAAGTCGCTCACGAAACTCCAAAAATCTAGTACTAATACTCCATTCCTTGCTGGAAACCTAATTTATCGCTTAAATTTACGCCAAATATTTATACACTATTGCGTTCCTGATAGTTCAGTAATACTAAATTTCAGCTCGCTTTGGTGACCCGACACTTTAACCGCTATAGAAATGAATACTTTTAGAAAATAAGAAGAAAGCTTTCTTTTTTATATACTATACATATATACAGGGTGTCCCAAGCAATATGGATAACGAGTTTTTCTCGGAAACTAAGATAGCTAGAAAAAAACTAAAAAATACGTGTTCCCTTAGTTTTTTGTTAGAAATCCAAATTTACTTTGTAAATTTTTTCGGTGCTTCCAGAAGCGAGATACAGGCACCAACTTCATTTTTTTAAATGGGGAGGTGGGGTTTTTATTTCAGAAATAGATTCCTCTATTTTTTTTTAAAGAAAAATTTACTTGAACGGTTTTTTTCTGTGAGCGATATTTTAGAAGTTATGAATGAAAACATGATTCTTATAAAAAATGTCAAAATGATAATATTATAACGGTTTTTTGATTGAATAAGAAGAAAAGTACTATTTTATTATAAATTTTACTCCTCATTAATATTACAGATCATGCTCGAACTGGCCTCCACCATTAGAGATGCATAGACATGCTGTTTCTTGCTAATTGTCCCTTGCTGCCAAAGAAATAGATTCAGCTTTAACCGAGTTACAGGTATCTATTATTCTCTGCTTTAGTTCATCTATAGATGCAATCCCGGCTTGATTCTGATGCACCTAGATTTAGAAATGCTTTTTGATAGCCCATCAAATTTCCTATCGAGATATCTCTTTACATGCCTGATGGTGTTATATCCATCACAGAGGCTATTCAGTGGCCACCTCTCTCACCGGATTTGACACCTATGGACTATTTCCTTTGGGGATACCTGAAAAACAAGGTGATTATTCATAACTTTTTTCTTTCTTTCCTTATTTCTGCTTATCGAAAAGCATTCTAAATCTAGTTGCATCAGAATCAAGCCGGGATTGCATCTGTCGATGAACTAAAGCAGAGAATAATAGATACCTGTAACTCGGTTAAAGCCGAAACTATTTCTTTGGCAGTAAGGGGCAATTGGCAGGAAAGTGCATGTCTATGCATCTCTAATGGTGGACGCCATTTCGAGCATGATCTGTAATATTAATGAGGAGTAAAATTTATAATAAAATAGTACTTTTCTTCTTATTTAATCAAAAAACCGTTAATATATTATCATTTTGACGTTTATTATAAGAATCATGTTTTCATTCATAACTTGTAAAATATCGCTCACAGAAAAAAACAGTACAAGTAAATTTTTCTTTAAAAAAATAGAGGAATCTATTTCTGAAATAAAAATCGCACCTTCCCATTTGAAGAAATGAAGTTGGTGCCTGTATCTCGCTTCTGGAAGCACCGAAAAGAATTTACAAATTAAATTTGGATTCCTAACAAAAAACTAAGGGAACACGTATTTTTTAGTTTTTTTCTAGCTATCTTAGTTTCCGAGAAAAAGTCGTTATCCATATTGCTTGGGACACCCTGTATATATGCACGTCACTGAACTCTATAAATATCTAGAGAAGAATGATGGTAAATATTTATAAATAAATATAACAGGCCAAAGGAAAATTGAATAGGCTAAGATATGATGTTCAGAAATTTCAACCCAGAGTTACAACTTTTTACTCCGGAGACCTATGATCGATACAAAAATTAATGAAACGTATTTTCAATAAGCTTCATAAAGTAATTATGGCTTCAATTTTATTTGGGCACATTGCCCTGAGTACTAGGTGTAGTATTTTAGGGGCATGCTTATGTTGTAAATACTCTTTATATTGCATGGTGGTAGATTTGTACTTTATACTTGGCGGGACACTATAAAAACAGATTGCAGTTCTCCTGTTCTGCAGGTGGTAGAACTGTAAACCGTACTACCTCTAGCATCTTTAGAAGCAAGTTCAATGTTGCCGTACAGTGAGAACGAACTCCCTAAATATCAAACCAAGCATAAGAAAAACTTGTAATTGGTACTCACTTCGGCGTCCACGTTTGGCGACAGTTCTTGTGGATCATAATCGTACATAGCAATCATCTTCTTAACCGGCATGTTGGCGTAGATGTCTCCCCAGCGATCTCGATCCCGCGCCCGGTCTTTCATACCGGCCGCTGAACCCTCCATCCCCTGCAAGTTAGTAACAAAAATAAAAATCTGGTTAGAGAGTGTAACTTATTCTCTACGTTGGCCAAGCAGGCATCGCAAGAGCAGCTTAGCAAGAAATAGGAAAGGAATTGCGATTTGCTTGGAAATTAACCAAGGGTTTGAATGTATTAAGGGTTATTGAGGTTAATTCGTGAATTACTAGAATAAATTTCATTTGTAATAAGTTACTCACCTGTACTTCAACCACCATGTTGTGCGGAACAAAACCACGCCTTCCTCGACATTCGCCCCAGTAGAATCCGTCAGCATCTTTGTCTCCAAACACCTGTAAAAACAAATCTTACTACTTACAGGTAATATTTAACCCACACTATTATTTGGGTGCCCGCCGATCTGGGAGCTGGATATTGTAAGACTGGGATGTGTTTCATTGAAAATGGGTATTTGTAGTTCTTCATATGGAATTGAGATCAAACAAACGCTCTGAGATACCATGGGTAAGGTAAGTGGGGGGAAGATGCCAGTTGGGGGAAGATGCAAGTATCGTCATATTTTGCATATCTACAACTGGATGACAGCAATTCCTACGTTAAAGTGTGTAGTAAACAACTGTGAATACCATGCTTGTGAGTATTTCTATTTATATCTAGTTTAATCGTCGTTAAACTGAAAATTCAACTCTTTGAACTTGGTAAGTACCCATTTTATAATATTTCGTTGTCGATACTTAAGGTTTGGTGATGGATTGACTAGATTAAACGTAATAATTCCGTGATATTTGTGTCGTGTACATCTTGGTGAGTACGTGTTAGCTTGAAACAACATGATTGAAGCCTTAGTACAAAAATGAACCTATGTGGCGTCTTCCTCCAGTGCTTGGGGTAAGATGCCACCTATTGAAGTGTTTCAATTTCATATTGATTCTCATTCATTATTACATTATAATGATATATTTTATAACATAAAATCAATATAAAACAATTACTGACAAACGAAATATAGTTTTTGTATAATACATTAATATTATTAACCCTTGAGCCGTCACCTTATGTGAAGTGCCATAAGCCGTCACCTCGGGTCATATTGATCCATCATTAAAAACTATTAAATAAAAAGGAAAACTAACTAATATCATGTTATAGGGAATAGAAATCAAAGACAAAACTTTTTGGCAGCTGGCCCTTAACAACCCGGACGCAGAAACACCAGACTTCAATTTGGGTCTTTACTGAGCGCCGCGTGGAATAGGGCAGCCTCTGTTGGAAATGGCAGCGTGGGATTTTTTGCATGCGGAATTTATCCATACGATCCGCGAAAAATTCCAGAACATGCTTATGCCATTTCTGACAATATGAAAGAAAATTTGAATGCCACACAAGAAGTTAACGCACCTCTGGCGATAGCTTCAACAAGCAGCAGCGGTGCCATCACTTCTTTTGAAGAAATTAGTCCTATCCCCAGATTTCAGAAACCCAAGCAAACTCGAAGAAAGCAAACTGCTGAAGTCCTTACGACGGTGGAGAAACGGGAGGCATTGAGAAGAAAGGCTGCTCTGCCGACAAAAAAAAGGGGGAAAGTACTGCAGAAAAAGAAAAGGAAGGCCAGTTCATCTTCAGCATCCTCCGCTCCCGATAATTTGGTAATGACCAGTGGTGAGAGTGACATTGAAGAGGAGGACGATGATTTTTGTATTGAGTGTAAAGGATATTTTTATGATAGGAAGGGCCAAAAATGCGATTGGCTTCAATGCATAACATGCAAGGGATGGCTACATGAAATTTGCAGGAAAGACAATTTGCATTGCAAAAAATGTTAAAAATTAAACAAAAAATGTCTTTTGTTCGGTGTACCTTCCCCTCAGTGTTTAATGAGAATATTTTCCTGTTTACCTAACATTAAATTTGTAATTTTTTCTTTCTCAATTTATATCTTAAGATATTGTTGCATCTTCCCCCGCACCAGTTTTGACAAATATTTTTCAAATGCATTTTTAATGGTTTTGCAATTAATCTAATATACTAATATATATATGTAATTAAAGAGTAAAAGACAACCTGGACGTTGATACATTTGGTGTTGTTTTTCGATAACCCAGTTTCCTACAAAACGGAAATAAGTGTTAAGTGTGGCATCTTCCCCCCACTTACCTTATATAAGAGAAATGCCAATGTTTGTCTATAGAGGCAAACATTGGTCTGAACCTGGAAGAAAGGTGGCAACGCGATTGAATAGCTCCGAGAAAGGAAGAGTGGCCTATCGCTTTTTCTTCCAATAGAGTATTTTACAAGTTAGGGCGTCCATTGATCCATGGGTTTATATGTGAGGTAACATGTTTCTCGCAAGGCACTCGGCCCATTTAAGTGAAATTTGTTTATGCTGGGTCTGGTAGAAAGTATTTTTGTACAGATATGAGCATAATTTGTACAGATGTTGTTGCTAACTGCCTGGATACGTCGCAATAAGATCGCACGATTCGAACAAATGATGATCTCCCATTTATAAACACACCTTAATGACCACTAGATACCACCCACTCCGTAATGCAAAATAGCCTCTTAACAAAACCTACACAAAAAAAATTGGGTCATTAGGCACACCTATTCTTAGCTAGTCTTTTCAATCAGCTGCTAATGCTGATATAAAAGTGCCCTTAAACAGAAAGCTTACCTTGATAATGTCACCTTCCGTAAAGGGTAGTTCTTCTTCACAGGCGTCAGGATTGGGCGACATAGTGGTCGGGTCGTAGTCGAAGAGCGCGACAAACCAGCGGTGTCTCTTATCGCGCATTGCGGGCGCCGTGGATTGCATGTGTGGATGAGGACCAACCGGCGGGCGTGTCGAGCCACTGGCAGCTCCGCGCCCATACCCCACTCCGGACATCATCATACCCATGCGCTCGCGTTCCCGCTCGCGCTCTTTCTCCCGTTCGCGTTCTCTGTCGCGCTCGGCTCGGCCTCGTCCTTCACTGCGCTCGCTGTAGAACTGATCTCTGCAAACAAAAGGATCTGGTAAATTCTAAATTTCTTTTGCTACCATTTCTCAATTATGAATGAATTTTTTATCAGTTATTTAATTTCTTACAAATAAATGCAGATAATTGAAATACAATGCCCCCAAAATATAGAAAATCGAATCGGACGTATAGATTAAAATCAAATTTATAACTATCCATATTTCAATCACTAACAATAACCTTATTCTTTAGGCAGCCAAACTAACATATTTGATATTGCCAGTCTGAAGTATACCAGCAACTCTTAGGAGTTCACAAAAGAAGTCAATGCACTTGGATTTGCGGTCTATTAAGCAAAAGCAAAGAAAATCCTGACCTCAGAAAGGAACATTTTTTTCGGCCAGGAAAGCCATTAAGAAACATGGAGGATGTGGTTCAATAAAGAAATAAAAATATATATGTATATATCGTCAATGTTCTTTTAAAACAAATATTTTACCCGTGAATTTTTAAGAGCCAATTTTTAATATTCTTCAGTTATAATTTTTATTACTCATTATGATATCATCTTATTTCAAGTTGACTGTTATTTGGTATAAAACACTGGAAAGAATTTTAAATAAAAATTGTGTATAAAACTTGATACTTGAATATTCAAATCCCATTTTTGATAAAATTCAGACTTATTAGGTTCTGAAATAATATTTAGAGTATGGAAGAGGGCATAAAAGGGATAAGAGTGGGGAAACTTGGGAAAGTGAGGCATTGATCATCTGGAGAAATTTCAGAAGGAAACCTACAGCCACCCGAACCTACAATCCCCATAAAATTAATTTTCTAGGAATAAAGTATTTTGCCCTTCAAAGGACTGGTTACACAGTACAGAAGTTGCCTTTCATCTATTTCAGTTTAATTTTACTACTTCGGTGAATGATTTTTTAAAATATATGAGTTAGAATCAAATAATTCCACTAATAGCGTTCCAGTAAACTAAATCAGCTTCTTCTCCGTCTGGAGTCGCGGACAGCCCGCTGGCGTGGTAAGTTTGAAGACTTTGACGGAGTGACATAGAGGTAGCAGTGACTAGATTTTATTTAGTGTGAGCGTTTTGAGGAAGCCTTGAGCTGTTCCGAGAAACATTATCTATTTGGTGTTTGGTGCTATAGGGCTGGAAAGATAGTTAATTAGAGTAAGCAAGCGACATACAAGTCCATCTTTCTAGCCTCTGCTGTACAATTACTCACCAGCAGTCATCCTGATAATATCAAACATTGACCCGTACTAACAGAGTGCTCATGCCAAATAATTCTGCTGTTAAGATATTTTAAGATACAAGATAATCTCTGAAAATAGAGTACCCCCTCAATGGGTTGGTCTAATCTCCAAGGAGACTATAACACGAGGCGAGAAAACCTTCTCTAATATCCTGACTGATGCTAATCTGCGATAAAAGATTTCTGGCTCTTGGAAAAAATAGAAGATACGCGAATACCACTGGTGGAAACCCTAGAACATCCAGTAAAATCAATATTCTAAGAATAAAGTTACAAAGCAAAGTGATGTCCGGCGACTTAAACAACAAGTTGAAAAACACGCGTTTGGTATTCCAGAAAATGGCAATGTGATCAGTACCTTTCGTGGGGACGGTGATGTCGTTGGTGGTGGACCGGGTGGTGATACTGACGCGCCCTAGGTGCGGTACGCTGCTCGTACGCGCCCCGGCCGCAGCTGCGGTTCATGCGCTCGTAGTCCTCCTCGCTGTAGTTGCCCTCGCTGGCCGTGTCCTTGGTGATCTCTGCAACACACACCACATATATCTACCTAGCTGCCTTCAACATTAATACAGGAAACAGTTTTTGCTGATTCGGTTTATCTCTTATAAATACTACCAACCCTTTTACAATCTGCCAGTTTATTGAACTTTATGAGTAGTCAGCATGAACTTCTTAACTAGGGAAATAAAGTCACTCTGGCTGCAGTGCCTAGGGGGAACAGAACCCGCCCCTTTATTCACTAACAGTAATATGTTATGTAGGTATTATGACAGATCTGATATACAGACAAGAATGTTTATCATAATAGGTCAGACAACACTCTTGAAAATAAATTAAGGAATAATAATAAATAAATAAACATAAATAAATGATAAATGTTATATTTATAAAATTTAACAGATAATTTAAGTATTTCAGCTAAAAAATCATGCTTAGCTTAGGAAAGAAATTACGAGAATATGGAGGGCAGAGAGAGACAAAGTAGACTGAACTCATCCCTAAATGCCCACATAATGGTATCAAGCTTCTTGATTTTTCCAAGTTAAGAATTTACATTCAAATGGCCGCTGTTTCAGTATTAAGTCAGTATGGCTGTTAATTTGTTAACGTGTTTTTGTTAATGAAGTTCAATACATCTAATCTAAACTTTAAAGTTTTCTCTATTTTACCCTGCTTTGTTTCATTACCTAATGCCCAACTGTTTTTGAGGAATGAAAATATGGTCAGCCTAGTTAGGACAAGCGTATTATTGTTGCAAGGTACACTGTGAGAATGTTTAGTCCAGCTCAGCAATTTTCCACTAGTTGAGATTATTAGTGCTAGCTCTATGGCTTTGGACTATAGTATATACGTAGAGATAGTACATACCAATGGAAGGGATGCTCATGTGGTTGTTAGGGTAGATCTCCTTGTCAGACAGGTTCTCTTCGGTCTCGATGACCTGGCCTGGGCGATGCTGGTGTCGCATATGTGCAGGCAAGGACGAGCTGTAGCGCAGATTGATGCCGCGTCTATCATCCTCCATCTCACACACAAACAAACACATCACTTGAACTAGCGAGCTACCGTGTCAGCTCGGCATCTAGTCTACTCGCTGCCAGCTTTACACACGCGCACACACACCACTTTTTCTTACTGCAACTCATATAGCTACCACTGGACAACTTTTTTTTGTTTAATTCTTGAGAGACGTAAAAATGTTCCAACTACCCCATTTACATTTATTTTCTTGGACGTTAGAAGTCTTCGTATGTGTAGCATATCACGGTCAAGGGAACCCGTTCGTGTCTGGATATATCGTGACAGATGTCAACATAATGCTTACCTTTCCTTTTCTTCCAAATCAAAGAAACTTACAAGATCTACTTAGATGTAAGCGAGTCTACATCCCCCTTTTTTTTTTTTTGATTTCTTTCACTAGGTCAATACTATTGAACAACTAAGCTAGCATATCCTTCTTAACACACTAACTGCACCCCAACCACTCTATTTTCCAGATTAATGCTATTAAGGAATTAAGAGCTTTCTGTTTCAATTTTATCCAGCCGGTAGTAACGTTTAGATCTAAGACATGGTTAGTGAGCCGGAATGATAGAAATACGAGTGTGTTGAGAGTTTTGGAGAGAAAAGATAATGAAGAAACTGTTTGGCCCTAAAATGAATGACAGAGTTTGGAAAATAAAAATAAAAAGTAGTGAACTCAGTGAGCTATATGCGTCGCCAGATATAGTAGCTGAAATTAAAGAAAATGACTTGACTGGTTAGGACATGTAGAGCGTATGGACAGCTAGAAAGTTGTATAAAAATAAAGCTGAAAGAAGAAGGAAAGTCGGTAGACCGAGAAGATGGATTGAGAAGTTGAGAAGGATATTGAAAAACTGGGTGTAACTAGATAGAGGTACAGGGTTAGAGAGAGAGACGAGTGGAGGAAATTACTCGGGAA
Organism: Rhodnius prolixus; assembly: GCF_049639745.1. NCBI lineage: Eukaryota > Metazoa > Arthropoda > Insecta > Hemiptera > Reduviidae > Rhodnius > Rhodnius prolixus. Next base: position 3,083,669 of record NW_027411635.1, on the reverse strand, counting down.
GCGAGGCCCCTACAAGGTTTCAAGAACTAAACTAAAAATAAATTAAGAGCGAGGTCATTTTTGGATGTATTATTTTTAATTTTGAAACATTTAACATGAGATTTAGGGCATAATAACCCATTGGTTCATTGCCCCCCCCCCAAAAAAAACCATGAGTTTTTTTTTAAAGAGGTGAAATAAGGCCTGTCAAAATGCTACAGTTCAGGATAATTTACATTTCTCAGATCAGTAAAATGGGAATTAAAGTTAAATGTCAATTTTTTGAGTTTAAAGGATATCAGTTGATAAGGGAACGAAGTTTTTTTTTTTTTTCTTATAGGCCTATCTCTTTTGTTTGGAACGTTTTTTTACAAAATTGATTGTTACAGGGTTTAGGGGAGTTGATAGGTGCTGCTTTTTTACCGCTGAAAAGAAAGTGGTGTGCGTGTTTGCTAGCGGGTCGGCTGGCCGGCTGAATTTACTATCTAGCAGTTTACCTTGCCGTTATGCTGCTTGCCCTTCAGCATGTGCATAGGTATGGGCGTTGGCAGACTATCTGAAGACTGATTGTCCTTGGATTTCGTCCTCACTGTTACCTGTTTTGGGTTCAGTCCAAGTAGCTTGTTGATGTCGATTAGCGCATGGTCGCCTGTAATTATGGAAACAAAATGAATGAGAAAAAAAACTAAGACCTTTTTTATTCAACTGATATTTTAAAGGTCAAGATGAATAGATTAGATCACATTTAAAAAAAAATAGCTTGCCTGTAGGACTATCCACATCTGTCACCTTCTTACCGTCCGCGTAGACTGCATAGCCAGTGACCAAAGATCCTGCGGTGTGCGGCGACGCCGAGGAAGGTGGTTGCCACGTGACTAGCAGAGTTCCGTCTTGAGGACCAGCCTCTACCTGGATGTCCACGGGAGGTTCAGGGAGACCTGCCAATACATTCTGCCGCTAGAGTATGCTTACATTATACTTTATATATAAGTATGGCGTGAAATACGAAGGCTCTAATTACTGCTTTGTAGGTGTTACACGTATCTAACGTCTGAGTATTGTATGTTAATACTTGAATTGGTTACATTAATTCGAGCTTAAATGAAGTAAGTTGTTCGGGAGTGTCAATTTACTTGAATTTTTTCAGTTTTCTTGGACCTTCTCGCTAGATATCAACGAAATATTTTTAACCTAATGCACCATTTACTATATTTTGTTAAAACTTTAAGAATAAAAATAAACTTCACTGCCTTTACTTGAAGTTGGTCATTTATTAACGTCCGTTTTCTGATGAGCATTATAATTGTGATATATTTTTGACCTTCCTGCTCATCCTACACAGGTTTTCTGTACGATGTATAGGCTTACTCAGCAGTGTTCCCTCTAAGCTGCGCGCGTGTGCGCGCGCATATAAATTTAAACATAGCGCACATGAAAAATATTTGCGCGCACAAAAATTTTTTGATTAAAACGAAACAAAGAAATTGATTGCAGGAACATATGGATATGCTGATGAGAGTAAAATCATATATAAATGACGGAAACAATGTAAATTTAAGTTAAATTTATGCAGAATGGTTAAAACCAAAAGGCTGGAGAGAGAAGTTATAAAATAAATGCCATTCATAAAAAATGTAATCCTTAATTCTAAAATTGTTCAATAATAAGTAATTGTGAATTGTCGTTCTTGTTTGTTTGTTTTGACGAATGTGTTAATTTAAAAAATTAGAAGCAGACAACGTTATCACATTGTAAGTATTTAAATTTTCTTATTTTTCATTTGAATGGAAAAGGGAAGCCACAGTAATCAGCTAAATTCTGTCTTCACGAACTATTGTGTTGACTTGATTTTAGGGTAGATTTTTCATTGGGTTCCGTTGTAATGTGTGGTATGCTGTACGATCGAGTCAATGCGTATAAGTAGGTACAAAATTTGGCTGAATATTAATACTATTATTGTATTGTCTTTTTTTTTTATTATATGCACTTTTTTAAATTGTCGCACAAAATTTGTTTATTTTGGAAAAAATTGCACACACCTAAAAAAGTGCGCACACAGGTCACAAAAAATTAGAGGGAACACTGTTACTCAGTATGTAGTTGCCTGTCAAGAGACCCACGAACTTTCGAATGGTCTTCTAGTCTTGTTGGAATAACACAGTAGTAAACTTACGCGAGTGGTTGATAATGAACTTTGACGCCTGGGATTTCACGCATAATTGCTACGATCATTCGTAGGTCCGAGACCGTTGGAGAGAATTCTTGGTGAAGACTAAGGCCTATGCTAGGAGGTAGTGCCAAAATTGTAATAAGTATTGCTATGACAAGTTTTAGGTCTCAAATTTGAATTATAGCCTTGATCAGTCAACTAAATTGACTACTACGTTAAATTTTTTTTTTTGTTTTACATTTTTTATTGGAATGTGCTTTATTTTTTATTTTGAGTTCATTTGTTGGAATTTTAAATATTAATGGATTGAAAGCACGGATAATAATAATGAAATATATTACCTTACCTTTTCACCAATTTTATTAATGTTTTATTTTTCTATATTGGAATTTTATTTATTCATTTTTATTTTTTAATTTCTTCCTCAAACAAATCCATTTTGATGATATTAAAAAATGTATATTTATCTCGAAAAGCTTTTTAATAAACATTTGTTTAAAAAATCTTTATACTTAAATTTTAGTTCTATATTGAAAAATCATTACATGAAATTACCGAACAGTATAACCCCATTTCACAGCATTTTTACTCGTCTAACTGGTACCTTAACAAAAACTATAAAGACGTTTCTCAATTTTTTTTTTTTTTTTAAGAAGCACTTTTTACAAAGAGATAACTTTTTTTGTTGATAGTTATAAAACTTTAAACTTTCCTCTTAGTATGAAGGTGCCCTGTTTGTACAGAAAAAATGAAAAATGCATAGTTCAAAATTTGACTTATTCGGTTTTTTCAATGTTCTGTTTTTTCACTGTCCTGTTTTTATGGTAATTTTCTTTCATGGAACCGTTACTGTGTGTGTATACTACCTTTCTATAAGAATAATGGTGCAGTATTTATAAGATTTGTAAACTTTTAACGATGGGTATTCTATATAAGCGATGAATGTGTAAGCTTTATGTATGAGGTTTCAAGGAGTGTTAAATTGTAATAATCGTATCTACAGTCTCTGATCTGGACCCTATTTAATTTTTTCAACTTAATATTTACTATTAGACTTCTTTTAGGTTTCACTATTTAATTTTATGTTTATTTATTTTTTACTTTTTTCTTTCTTAACTGCTACTAGTTTATTGTTGAGTATATAAAGCATATTTCACGAAAGAAATGTTTTATTTTTGTGCTTTTATGAAATTGTAAGAACGAGATTGATCGATAAGCAGTGTGTTTCAGCAATTTAACAAAGTCGTGTACCTACACGATGGCTATCGTTCTTTAGATGATGTTTTATCTGATGCATTTTCACTTGCTGATGACAAGACCATATTGGTTGCTTTCTGTTTTAGTTATGAAACCGTAGACGTATTTTGTAAGGATTTATTGTGCATATCTTATCGCTTCATGTGTATTCCGCAAATGCCAGTTTTGAATGTTTTATGCTTTATTATACTAATGTGCACATGGGTGATGTGTGCCGTAGATGAATACTGGGTTGTGGTGGAACTGTTTTTAAAGTTCCACTATTTCCTTTAAGGATAAGAAAAATCTAGGAACGATCACGAATTGTTAATTGAATGAGTGAACTGTGTTATAATTATGTAGATATTTACTATAGTTAGGTAATTTTTTCCCGAACTATTGTTATTGTGTCCTTATCAAACAAATTTTAATAAATAGCATTTTTTGGAAGTTTGATAATCCAGAACTTAAGGTCCTGCATGACGATTCTAGCCAGCACTGGTGTATTGGCAATTCAATTATTTCCACAAGTAAGCAACACATTCAAGAGTTAAGTTTTGCAGGTAAGACCGTTACTTGCTTGTTTATACTCGTATCAGCTAGTGCTGAGGTTTAGAGTGAAAAAGGCAGCGTAGCCTCATTCCCCTCCCCTAGGTAGTTTGTTTGCAGTCCACCTGAATGAGTTCACAGCAGAAACGAGAGTTCCAAAAACTGGAATAGCTGAACGACTAGATTATAACACAAAGTGCTGATCCTATCTACAAGGATTATTGCACACATAAGCACAGATAAGCTGTTGAATCAAACATTGTGTGTGCACACACACACAACACACACACACATCAATGCTAAATAAAACAATGTAGTAACACACTAACAAACTAACTTCATGCAATGACTTGATAAAAGTATTACCATCACATGGACATATGTTGTCACTAAAATTTGATTCAAAGATGTGATTCGCTGAGTTGTAGCGCTCTGGTTTGAATCAGTTGCAGTTATTGTCCAAGACAACTAGATATTCTTAAACATGTTGGAGAAATCCTATGACAATGTTGTGGTTCTCAACCAACTTATGATCCTGAAGCATTTCAAATGAGAGTTTGAAATACTTTCAGTTGCTTCTGCTGCTACTTCGTATGAATGAATATCCAGTAAAATTAATCCTGCTGAACTAGCTAAGTTTAGATTTTTAGTTCTAATGATACGCGTTATGCAGTCTCCTTATTACTGTGATAATGTAAGTTGCGATATCAGAAAGTCGTGAAAGTTGACCATCACATGTTTTTCGTAATATGTTTTCGTCCAACGATACTAAGTTAGTTAATGAGATTAACTGAAACTTACATTGTGTAATACTGCTACTTTCCATCGTAATGGTTAATTCATTTAATATACAATATTTCTTCTGATTTTTTTTCATATGTTGCAAGTGAACCTGTTTATTCTAAAAAGTAAATGCAGGAGGAAAAAAGGTTTCAGGAAACTGGAAACGTTGTTTTCGTTATTAGAAAGTAAATCGAAGTTAGAATGTTCTAGGTTGTTATTACATTTATCTGTTGGATTCTATGATGTTAATTTTTTCCAACGCACAAGGCAATAATTAAAAAAATCAATTATTAAACTGTTTTAATTTACCTTCTGGAGGAAACTAAACTAATTGCTGTCAGACATTCTTAATCCCTTCATCTCCACCCCATTTATATATAATATTTTAAGCTAACATTCATTTTGAAAAAAAAAAAAAACTGTTAATAATGAACTGATTTTTATCGAAAAATTGTCATTTTTTATTTCATGAGAGAGAATCTAAAAACTGCTTATTTATTACTTTAATAATTGCAGTAAGAGAAAGTCGTGTGAGTAAATTTGTTACATTTTACGTCGACATTTGAAAACAAAGTAACATTTGAACTCAGTTATTTATCTACTTTTGTTCACATCACAATAAAATCCGTCTTCTGACGGCTTATAAACAACACAACAACGTTACATTTAGTATGGAGTACATTTAAGTATACTTGCAAATAATATGAAGTATTTATTCCTATATTAAATACACAAATATTTAATTAAGTTAATTAAATAAAATATAAACTAATTAAAGATATATATTCACCTTTACAGCCTGATCCGCATGCAAGCAAGAAACAAACATCTGTATCAGTCTCTAGTTATCAAAAATATAGATCATATCAGGTAGAAGTGGTCTGAAGCATTAGGCTTGCCAAATGGCTAGGATTTATCTTATTTTGTTTTTGGTTCCAGTTGGAAAATTGAAAATTACTGCAGGAAGCCGGTAATGTGAAGAGAAAAGAAAAGAGAGAAAAAATTCAAAGAACTATTTTGGATTTTCGGATAGTAAATATGGCAGCCAATAATTTAGGGCTTCAAATCTAAAGTTCCTGATCCTCAAATAGCGTTCTGTAATGATAAACTTGTAACTTTAATGTTGGTTAATAATTATTTCAGTATAGAAATAGTTTTCTGCTTCTACTGTGATTCAAATTTCAGTTATATGAATTTATAGCAGAATTTATTGAATTTAAGTGCCAGGGAACAATATAAGTCTTAGTGTTTTTCATCTACTATAGAACCAACTTCTCCTCATTAGATTTATTTAGAATAGAAAATTTAGCGGGCCCTGATCCCATGGTTCTGTAACCAAACGAGGCTTATTGTACGACTTCTTGTAGTCCTAGAAAGAGTAACCTACATTTTTTTTTACAGGGGCCAGTGTTTTTCAACCACTCTTTTTGCGTATTATCTCTACTGGTTCTCAAATGAAAGAAATTTCAAATCGTGAACTATTGCATCGCAATCAGACAGAATATAAGAAATCGTCGTTTTTCTCACAGTTTGATCAGAGGTTGGAGTCACCCCCCAGTCCCTGTCAAATATTTACTGAGGCTATCTTGCTAAATCGGAAATGGTGTAGTGGTTACGAAGCGTGGTTTTGTAAGTGAGAGATCCCCAGTTTGAATCCCACGTTTAGCTACTTTTTATTTCTTAAAAAAAAAACTGAAATGTGTTGGCTAATTGGTAACTGAACACTAATCCAAGCTTGGAAAAATAGGCGATTTCTTTACTCTTAACTTTTATTTGTCTTACAAAATGTATCTCTTACAGCTGGAAATTCAAATTTTTTAAAAATATTCACCGGAAAAAATGGGAAGGTAATTCCAAACGGTAATTTTAAAAATTAAACAGGTATATTATATTCATTAGAGGTGAGGTTTTGCTAAACATTCGGCTAATATTTATTAATATCGTTGTTAACTTGCCCCTTTTAGTTTTTTTCTATTTTAATGTAGCTGATTCGAGATTTAAACATAGATCAAACTCACTCACTCTCCTCAAACTCTACTTTCTTTCACTCGTATTGCAGGCATCACGGTAGTCGAGTGGTTAGAGGCGAGACCTGTAAAGCTAATATGTAATTGTGGTACTGGGTTCGTTTCCAGGTTTTAGGCCTTGGATTTTATTTAATGGTTATTAAAACATATTTACAGTAAAGTATGTTTGCTAGTCGCCTTCGTTCACGACACCTAACTGGTAGTTGGACGTAAAGCCGGCCTGAAAAAATAGGCAATTACTTTACTATACTTTTTTTACTCGTATTGCGATCGTGTCGTACTTTCCAAATTAATGTTCCTCTTAGAAGTACATTTTTTGATGCCCCAAAATGTAATGCTATAAAATAAGAAAAATAATGTTTTAGCGCAAGGTCTATGTGTGAGAGGGCGTATACGTATGTAATCTTAAATTTGGAGGAAGTTCAAGCTTCAAATGGCCACGTTGAGTTGTTTAAACAGCTATGTAAGCACCTAAGCCAAAACAGCTTGTCCAAGTTTGAAAAATGTAGATAAGCACAAAATCATGTAAACACAACCCGCCAGAAGTTAGCCAATCGGATCGAAAACAAAGTTGCTTTTTGGTGGAGCTTTTTTTTGGAGAATTTTGCACACGACGAGCTAGTAACAGAGCAAGTCACTTTGAACTTTATAATTTGAATAGTTATGATAGATTTTTTTTGTGAAGTGTACAAAAGCAAGCTAGTGCTGTTCATTTAGCCGGCAATAAAGCTAACATGCAAGATAGCAAGACTGGGCTTGTCTCAGCTATCTTGATTGCAGCCACCACTCAAATACATTCAATCACTGATGAATATGCATCATATGCTGATATGATTATAAAAATTAAACGTTTTTATTTTGTGCTAAAATAGCGCCGTGTGTTAGTTTGATTCTCGTGCTAGTTTGAGCTAATCTTGAGCTAATCAGCATCTTGTGCAAGGACAGCGCCTTATGCTAGGTGAATTTTTGTGCAAGATAAACGCCATGTGCTATAATTGGCAGTTTGTGCTAGACGCGCCTTTTCGCAGGTGAGTAACTTGCAGTTTGTGCATGTCATATCTTTGTGCAAGTTAGCGACTTGCAGTTTGTGCTAGTCAATAGTTTCTACAGGAATAGCGGCTTGTGATAGATTAGCGGTTAGTGCAGAATTAAGAGTTTTGTATCAGATTAACGGCTTGCGCTAGTTTGGATCTCTAACTGCTTTCATAGAAAAAAAGGCAAATTTCATCAGGACGATGATCCCTGTCTTAGCTGGAAATATCCCTTAAAAACTACATCCATCAAATAATTGGGAGTCAAAATAAAGATTGTTTTGTTATTAATGGAATTTAATGGTATTCGCATGGCTAACTTTTTAGATCTATTGTATCCCCTTGCTGGGCTAGGGAGATTTTGAGGAACCCTAAACAAGTTGAGATATCTTACCAATCTCAGAATTTTGGAGGGTTTTAAAGAGTGAATGCCCCCCTCTTGGTAACTACAGGCATATAAATCCTCCTTGAATAATAGCATGGCTGTCAATAATAAGGAACATTGAAATCTCCTCATCCAGAAAAGCCTGGCTGTGCTTTATGGGGAATCGAAGAAGGTCATTGATCCATTCCACTGATTAGAGTACTGCTCAACTTTAATTTCACAAATTTAATAGTCGTGATCCTCTTTTATAAAAAATGACTGTTTTAAGAAGGCCATCGTGCAACGTTAGTAAAACTTAACAGAAAACGTTCCGAGTACAATCTGATCATATGCGTACGTTTGCAAAAGTGGCAGTAAGCAGAGAGCATTAGAGCCATAGAAAAAGTCGATATCTTGAGTATTATTGAACTATATAACTGTATTCATTACGAATCCCCTGCTCGATGGTCGTGTCATGAATACAGACATTTCCTGCCTCAACAACTAATAAGAATTTTACTCAATAAATGACCCAACGTAATCCAACTTTGATCCAAATTGCATAAAACTTGTTCCAGCAAGAATACGCTCAGACTGATTCTGTTCGACAGACTAAAAGAAAAAAAAACAACATGATGGTATTGTTCTTCCTTTACTCTTTTCAAATCTAGCTCTATCCGATATTACTTGTTTCTGTCCATGCGCACGTTCTTCGGGAGGAGAAAATTGAATCACTTCTCCAAATCTGAAACTAGAGTACGGGAGTCTCTTTTTGGCAAATCCAACGACCCAAAAAAATGGGTCTATTTTTAGGCATAATTTTTGGATTTCTGCAATACTTTTGCTATCTTGGCTTATTAAATGTAAATGGTAGCATTTGGTGGTAAAGTAACGTAGTTTTGATGGCAAGCCTGTTTATGATCTCACAGTGTGCACTATTTGCTGGTATCTAACTAAAATCAAACACTATCATGCATTTAAAATTTCAGCAAAATTAAAGCTTGTATCTGAAACGGCTAGCATATTTCTAAATTTCTAAATTCAGTAATATTTTACAAACTACAAGTACACTAGTTTACATGCCAGGCGAAATTTCGCCTTTTGTTTTAATTTAAAAAAGGCAATTTGGTTAAAACTAGCCTAATTTGGATCAAATAAATTTATTAAAATTGCAGTCAGATACTGTGCAACCGAAACACGCACACAAGTTTCTCTTAATGCAATTAACACAGATCTAATTGACTTTTTTCAAATTTCGCTTACTCCACGTAAGAGGAATAATCGCATTCGTGCAGATTTTTAAATATCATGGTAACCTGCCTGCTATTTATTCTTATCTGTTTATTTATTTATAGTTTTGAACTCTGATTTGTTTTGATTAAGAATTTGGTCTTGGATAAGATTTTAACTAATCGCCAAACGTTTAATACAATTGATATAACCAAATAAAACATCAAAAAACCACATTCACTTGAACAATGAAACAGCATTCGCGGACTACCTAACCACGAGGTCACTTAAACAAATTAAGCGGAGAGAAAAACACATTGCTAATAAGTGTTAATTCCAGTATATAATATTACACCACTAGGTCAGGTAAATCATAGAAGTGTACTCATCTATCCCGTTCATAAAAGAACTCTAAGAAATATTTAAAAATCGCGAACCAAAGACTGTATCCCACGCTACAGTCAGATCAACTTAAGAAACAAGTTTAACTGCAAGCTACGAATACTTCACTCACTTTGTAGCGCCTGGAGAAAAAGGAACCTTAGTATCAGTTTTGTAAGAGATGGAAATAGAGGATAAGAGCCACACTAGACTCAGGTCCTGCACCTTAGTGGACCTTCTTTTTTCTATTAGCTTTTTAAAACTCACTGCCTAGTGTGATGGAAAGTGTAGTCTGTAACGATAGGTCACAGTCCGGAGGCTGATTTTATTCTGAAAAAGGCTCCGGGCGCCAATGACCAGGTTTTGACGCCCTTCAAGACAAAAATGGGTTATATTCAACTAAAAGGGGGCGGGTATTGGTCTAATGGTCAATAGCGTGGCTTTGTAAGTGGGAGATTTTCAGTTCAAATCCAGCGTTTATTTGTTAGAAAAAATTGTTTACAGTAAAGTATGAGCTTCCGCCCCCGTCCGCGACACCTAATTGGTAGTTGGACGTTAAGCTCCGCCTGAAAAAATAGGCGATTACTTTACTCGACTAAAAGTCAACAATACCCACATATATTTAGTCAACTATCCTTACATGTAGTCACACGATTCTAACTTGTTACAGTGACACAAATAACTTACAACTATATTTAACTCAATCAGAATGTCACAAAAGGCTAGCATTACAGTTACCAGCTATAAAAATAGAAAGTGAAAATTACGTCTATTTTTTCAGGCAGGCTTTATACGCCAACTACCGTGGTTACCGTGGAAGGAGACGAGTAGAAAATGTACTTGACTATAAATTACGTCTATTTTTTCAGGCAGGCTTTATACGCCAACTACCGTGGTTACCGTGGAAGGAGACGAGTAGAAAATGTACTTGACTATAAATTTATCATATTGACTATGAAATAAAATCGAAGGCTAGAACGGGGGAATCGAACCCAGCGCCACAATAAATCTTAGCATTGCGGGCCTCGCCTCAAACCGCTCGGCTACCGTGGAGCCTACCACACCACATCAAAGAATAATCCCCATTTATCCATCATAAAAGAGTTAATGTAGATTTCGTTTTCCAAGATCTACTCAAATATAAAATACAAGAACTTCAAAAAAATAGAAGGTTAAAATTTGCAATATAAATAGTTTAAATTGATGGTAGAGGTGTTACCAGTAAATCCGACAGTAAAGTTTTGACCAAAATCGTTCAACCTTATGGTTCACAAAATCGACTTTAGTTTTTTAAAATTTACTCGAAAATTGATCCTACAATTTTATTTATACTGCAGATACCGCTTTACAAAGTTACACTTTCTCTGGAAAGTTCAGTCTAGAAATTTAGTCTAACGAAAGGAGTAGGCTCTCCTCTATATTTTCTCCATTTTAGTGTGATCTTACTGTATATGATTTACTGTATATCATTTTAGGTGTTAACGGAACGTTAATTTTTATTATAATGGAGTTTTCTAATATTATTGTAAAAGTTTTCTCCAAAGAAATCCTAGTTCTTCCTAAACCCTATAAATCAAAGTTCTTTGAAAATGATTTTTTTTGACCAATGGTAGGGCCCAATGATATTGCATAGTTGTTGTATCGAAGAATTAAAAGAAACCTGGGTTGTACTTACCGAAAAAAATCACAAAAAACAGAACCAGTACGACAATTATCCGAAATATCAAATTTGAACTTTCCGCAATTTTCAGTTATGAAAGATTAACGCCTAAAGACAACCACACACTCCATGGTTTTTAAATCCACTATTAAAAAAATAAAATAAAATAAAATAAAAACACTCATCACTATAATTCCATAAAAAGCTTACAATTAAAATATGCACGAATACAAACAATACTCTTACTAGAGGTAAGAAATGTTTTCTTGTGAAAGCTCGCGATAAGTATTAGATGAAGCGAAGTAGTCAAAATATGTGCAGAGTGGAAACTTATTTAGTTGAAGTGTCGTGTGGAACAAAAATTGCAATCAGTAAAGCTGTGCATATAAAAAGCTGTGTTCGGTCTGGAAGACTTAAACCTCAGATGGAAGTAGTTTACACTTTGGTATATACCCTGGTAGTTTTCACTAGATTTAAAATCTAATAAACATCCTTGCTATTTTCTCATACTTCCTGATAATGGATATTACACGCCAGCGTAAGGCTTAACCCCCTTTTTATTCATGTAATTTTGCCAAGATGGTACTAAGGATTGTGCCGGCAAGTAGACGCCCAGTAGATTCAACAAGTTTCTACATAATTTCATAGTTTTGGGCATGCTTCTGAGATCACTTTCGAAAATCTGCTCGGTGATAATCCCTATTTTCTTGATGAGTTTCATGGAGTTCGGGTGAGCAAATAGATCTGTATAAACAGGTTAAGAATGAGGCATGCTCCGGAAATAGATTTCTAGCTTGAAGATGAACAGAATTCTGTAGTCCAGGGAAAACCGAGACCAACAAATTCATCAATATAAAGTATATTTGTTTCAGTACCTTGGATATAGGGCCTTTCGATGATATAAGTTGATAAATGGAATTAATTAAAAATGAAAAGAACAGTTAAATGGTAGGGTGTGCTGAACTCAGAACGCGGAGATGCCAGGAGTTTATGTTCAGCTTAGATTTTTCTCTTCATAGCAAATTCTTTTCTTCTACAGATCCCCCTCTGGCGATGGACAGTTTTGTCTTCGACGGAAAATCGAAGCCGACTTTGCCTAAAAAAGACTGCAGGCGCCGATCATCTTAATTATTGACGCACCTTAAATTAAAAATTAGTAATATTTGTTTCTAATAATATTATACATTAAAGTTTATTACAGATATACCTTTAGGTAGAGTTCGGAAGTCTATGTGACAGGAATACCTCTCAACAGGTATGTTCGATTTCTCGTCAAAATGTGGCGCTCTGATATTCTTCGCTCTGACAGTTACCCGGTATACTGTGTTCGGCGCCAGACCTGCAAAGTGGTTTAAATTTACATAATATAATTAGCGAGTACAACTTGAGGAAACATCTCGTGAAAACATTCGCACTATTTACTCTTACATTCATTCTCTTAAGTTTTAATTTACAAATTGCATTCAAAATATGAATTTTTACTAATTATCTGGCTTAAGTAAACATTATAAACAATCAACTTTTGTTTCTGAGTTGATATTTCAGTTAGGTGCTACGATAGCGGCAAGTAGAATGGATAGCACTAATACATTGTATAAATACAGCTCAAAAAAGGAAGGTTTTTTTGGGTGTCATTTAAAAATCCTGTGTTCTTTTTATAAAACTTAGGCTTGAATCGAAAATAATGTTTTATATTTGCATAATACGAGGGGGTACCCAAAAATAACCGGAATTGCGTTGCCGCACATGGAGCTTATGTAGTACGCATTTCTGCCGCTAGACGTGTATAGCGCAATTCCTTGCCAGTTCAGTCCTGCCTGTGTTGTCTGCCTGGCTTGTTCTGTTCATCTGCAGTGATTGTTTTTACCAGCGCTGTTTTGTTCTTTTTTCGTTTTTTATGATGGCAAGTTTAAGTGAACAACGTGCAGCTCTGAAATTTTGTTTTCTACTCGGCAAAAATGCTGCTGAAAGTGTTTTAATGTTGAAAACAACTTACAAAGATGACGCTATGGGAAAAACTCAAGTATACGAGTGGTTTACTCGGTTTAAAAATGGCGACATGTCGATTGATGACAAACCTCGTTCTGGACGTCCATCAACTGCCCGAATCGACGAAAATGTTGAAAAAATTCGAGAGCTGGTGTTCACAGACCGTCGACAGACAATTGATCAACTGTCAGAGAGTAGTGGGTTATCTTGGAGTTTGGTTCAGCGAATTTTAACGGAAGATTTGGGGATGAAAAGGGTTGCTGCCAAGTTTGTTCTTCGAGTTCTGACTGACAATCAAAAAGAACATCGAGTTGAAACATGTCGTGCTTTGAAACAACAGCTTGAAACTGATCCAGACTTTCTGTCAAAGGTCATTACTGGTGATGAGTCATGGTGCTATGGTTATGACCCAGAAACAAAGCAACAGTCGAGCCAATGGAAGACGTCATCTTCACCCCGACCAAAAAAATGTCGTCAAGTCAAGTCAAACATCAAAACAATGCTGATTTGCTTTTTTGATGCCAAAGGCGTAGTCCATTCAGAGTTTGTCCCCCCAGGTCAGACCGTCAATCAAACCTTGTATTTGGAAGTTTTGAAAAGATTGCGCAATAGTGTTCGCCAAAAAAAAGACCCGATTTGTGGCAAACAGGAGACTGGTTCTTCCACCACGACAATGCACCAGCACACACAGCCATCTCTGTTACACAGTTTTTGGCTAAAAATGGCATGGTTCCGCTGCCCCACGCACCTTACTCGCCTGACCTGGCTCCGTGCGACTTTTTCTTATTTCCACGCATGAAAAAGGGCATGAAAGGTCACCGATTTGACAACATTGAAGAGGTCAAGAAAAAAACGAAGAAGGAGCTGTCAGCCATTTCTAAAGATGACTACAAAAAATGTTTCGAACAGTGGAAGCACCGGTGGGACAAATGTATTAGTTGTAATGGAGAGTATTTTGAAGGGGATAAGGTTGTTCTGTAAAAAATTTGTAAATAAATAGCTTTTAAAAAATAATTCCGGTTTTTTTGGGTACCCCCTCGTATATGGTGTTTTACCTCTTTCTTTCATGATGTATCTTAATTGTATTCTAACTTCTCCAACATTTTATTTGATTTAAATTTCAGAAGTTGAAAGTTAATGTTTTTTATGCATCACGTTGCGCTTAACAGCATTGCAGAAAAAAGAAGATTATGTAAGTGAACATTTGACGTGTACTGACCAGTAATGGTGTGCCGATAGACTCCCGGCTTGACCGTTCTCAGCTCCACATTGTTCACGCAGACTGTATGCTGGTAGTTGCTGTTGCTCGGCAACCAAGATATCACAGCCGATGTAGCAGTCACACGACTAGCTTTCACATTGGTTGGCCCTAATGGAACATCTTTTCCAATAACCATAGTACACGCAGCATCTCTAGAAGTCCGTCGATTCGCTGTCACTGAACGTACCGAAATACGATGTGGCTAAATTTAAGAAAAGATATTTGTATATAATTTCACAAAATCCATTTCAGACCCATTTCTAAGAAATAAATAAAATAATAAAGTATCTACCTAGGAGCAAAGATCGAGCTTTGACTTGGAGTACGACCAACAGAGTTCATTTTTATTCATATTATTTTGCAAAATAATAAGTTTATTTTAAAAACAACAACTTTTTAGGAGTCAACTACTAACATTATCATTATTTTTATTATTATTTTCTGCAACCAGAACTGTTTGCTATACTTCAGGTAAGTAGTAAGAAGTAATGAGTACATCATTCATGTCCATGAGCAGACAAGACAGAAGACACACCAACCTCTAATGATGTAAAATTGCCCTGAAGATGACCTAATCCCTAGGTCGATAGTTCGGCGTAATAAAAAATTCAAAATACTACTGAAATTGGCAGTATTTTTTCATCCTACTAAAAGCATGTTTTTTTTTTCGACCCAACCTACTTATTATTCCCATATTATTATACTTCATTATGTTGGTCCCTTAATAATTTACTCAAAAATAAAAATGTCAACCAATCAACATTGCTCCTTAGAGGTATAAAAACTTTATTTTTAGATACCCGTTTTGTTAAATAAAAATTTGAATATATCTAGTGCTTCCATGTAAATACTGATAACGGAAGTTCAATCAAGGTTGAGTATTTATCATATTCTGAAAAAATTGACCACATTCATAACAAAACAGCCTAAAAAAGACAGCTAATTATGTTTCACTGGTCGAGTGTACTAGTAATGAAGAGTGGTGGTGAGCTTAAACTCCTCTGTAGTACGGGAGTATGGCCCCAGTTGAGAGAATGGCTGCCACAGACGCCCAATCCAGTATGGCAGCCTAATTAACTTCAGTATGCCATTTGAGGTCATTGGCGCCCGGAGCATTTTTCAGTGCCTTCCTACAACACTGATTATCACTGGTCAGTGAGCTATAAGAAACTCCCAGATAAATAAAATCTAAGGCCGGTAGCTGAATTCGAAACCAGGATTCCCGAGTAGGAATCAAATACGCTAACGACTGAGCTAATCCCTTAATGTTCTAGTTTAAATGCACATACCATGATAGCACCAGGTATACTATAAAAAATGTAAAAAAAAAAAAAAACATAGTTACCCTGTTCGAGTCGACTCCTTCGACCAGAGCTCTCGTCCTTTCTGTAGCCTTCACCGTAACTTTCAGCACGCGATCTACATATACGTGGTAGCAGTCGATCGGCGGCGACGACCCGGCATCAGGTGGGTTCCAGCCGATCAATACAGACTTGTTGAGCTGCCTCTCCAGGGTAAGCTGCTTGGGCGGCCCGACTAGCACGGAGAAGAACACCTCTGTAGGCGGGTGCCGCACACACAATGATGAACTAGACTACGGCGCGGGCATGCCCACAAATACACAACAACCCAATACCAAAATAAAATAAAAAAATAAAATAAAATGAAAAAATAAATATAAATAAATAAAATAAATAAATTAAAATAAAACTTTTCTGGCAGCGCGTCTTCTATTTGTGGCAGTTTTAAAATTAAAGTTTCTAGTTACAAATCACGAAAATATAGCAGAAATCCAAGTTAGTAAGTTTTTTCAAATGAAATGAAACTTTTTTTTGTCTCAAATATTCCTTAGTCCAGTCTAAACAAAACTTCGCTAAACTACAGCTCCTCCATCTCAATCTAGCAGAAATAGAAAATATCATAGCGTGGTTAGGAAATAGATGTGGGTGATGAGGCTATTGGCTCAGAGGGGCTCAATTTGGAATCTACAGGGGCTATAGTAGATCTTTTTGAGGCTTGCTTCCACTTATCTTCCAGATCAACTTCAAAAAACATTTTAATGCAGACCAAATCATATTTGACTAAGTGCTAAGGAAGAAGCTGCTTCCTGTTATCAACTGGTGGTTCATTCCAAGGCAATCTGCCAAGTTAGATGAAACGTAAACCTCCTCGAATTCTCTCTTAATTGTGTGCCTTAGTCGATGGTTTTTCTATCACAGCTTTCCCATTAGGTGATTCTAATGTTGTAACTATAATTCAACTGTTATTACTTACAACCACCTCGAATTTCAACGGTTATATATCAATTAAAGGGTATAAATAGTTTACATTATAACAGAGTTCCTTAAACTTTTTGCGACCGCGACACCTTTTTAAAGTAAAAATTTCTTGCCGACCTCTTTATATCGTAACACCCAATGATTATGCTACAAGTCGATTTAAAGTCATGATATGATTGTTTAATATAAGCTAATATATGAAAACATCAGGCTATAACACCGCTAAATTTATCCTCGATTTTTTTAAACAGGAAAAAATTTAAGTTTGTAAAATTAAAAAACCGTATATTAATTTTAGGCTTACATATTTAGAAAAATATTGTTAACTATAAAAGCAATTAAAACATCAAATCAATATCAACACTTTTTAAAAAGAAAAAACCTAAATATAAATTTTATTTTAAATTATCACAAACTTTTATGCATTATAACAAACAGATCATTTCCATCGGTCAAACAAAACAAAAAAAGTTTTTATTCGTACACAACTATATTACTCGTTCAACGATTTCAATTCTTTTGCAAATGTTGTCATTTTGAAATGAACAATGTTCAATGATATGATTTTTGACGGCTCCCTGACTGGAACTGGAAGCAGTAGGTTGAATAGAGAGGAAGGATAATAGCCTGTTGAAATTATGAGATCATTGGCAGCACTGAGAGCTGCTGGTCAGAAAGTGTTAAAGGGATTATAAATATACAGGGTGTATACGGAGGAGTGGTCGAAACTTCGGGAGGTGATTCAGCAGCTCAAATGCAACAAAAAATATTCTCTTCACTTTGGCCCGATTCTCAATAGTGTCCAAGATATTTGCATTTTTAACTTTTCCATCGATATTCGTGTTTTTCACCATTAAAACGGCCGTAACTTTTCTATCCTTTATCCTAAAACAAATCTGCTTATTCCAAACGAAAGAGCATTAAATTTCCTATAAATCTGCTTGGTACAGAGCCTCAAAATGATTCTAATAACAATGAAATATTTACTTGAATGTCTAAAAATTTCGTTCTCGATGATTTTTGTTAAAATTTTCAACTGTATTTTTTCAATGGTTAATGAATCAAGGAATCACATAATTTCAGAAAAAGTTGGGCATTTATTTAGCTTCAGGATCATATGGTTGTTTTTGGTTTTAATAAAACCCTACCCCTAACAGAGGGGTGTAAATGCAGAAAACTGGGATTTTGCAAACTGACTTTTCATTACTAATTTACTCAAATGTCAATTTTTGGAGAAGGAACAAAAAGAAAAGTAATCATTTTAGTTTTTCACAATTATTATTTAATAAAACGGCAGTAAAAAATAAAGTAGCAATAAAACGCGGTAGTTGACTACAATTGTTGGTGCAACTTATTTGAATGACATAATGGAGGTTTTTTTCATCAAAGTTAATTAATAATAATTCAAAAATAAAATGGTTATATTCTTTTTGTTCCTTCTCCAAAAATTGATTAGTTTTGAATTATTATTAATTAACTTTGATGAAAAAAAACCTCCATTATGTCGTTCAAAATATGTTGCACAAACAATTGTAGTCAAGAAACTAAAAATTTGCCACAATTCTTTCCCACTTCCTTGTTTGAATAGTTTTTTGTAGCAATTTTAACTAGGCACCTGCCTATTGTACTTTTTCACTTCTGTGTTTTATTGCAACTTTATTTTTTATTTCCGTTTTATAAAATAATAATTGTTCTAAATTAAAATGGTTACTAAAATGGTAAAAATTGATATTTGAGTAAATTAGTAATGAAAAGTCAGTTCGCAAAATCCCAGTTTTCTGCATTTACACCCCTCTGCTCGGGGTAGGGTGTTATTAAAAACCAAAAAAATCCATATGATCTTGAAGCTAAATAAATGCCCAACTTTTTCTGAAATTATGTGATTCCTTGATTCATTAACCATTGAAAAAATGCAGTTAAAAATGTTAACAAAAATCATCGAGAACGAAATTTTTAGACATTCAAGTAAAAATTTCATTGTTATAAGAATTGTTTTGAGGCTCTATACCAAGCAGATTTATAGGAAATTTAATGCTCTTTCGTTTGGAATAAGCAGATTTGTTTTAGGATAAAGGATAGAAAAGTTACCTCCGTTTTTATGGTGAAAAACGCGAGTGTGGTCGGAAAAGTTAAAAATGCAAATATCTTGGACACTATTGAGAATCGAGCCAAAGTGAATAGAATATTTTTTGTTGCATTTGAGCTGCTGAATCACCTCCTGAAGTTTCGACCACTCCTCCGTATACACCCTGTATAAAGAGGTCAGGGTTGCAGAGTTGCAATAAAGTCATGCTCAAATTGATGGGTGATTATTTTTTGAAAGTAAGAAAAGACTTAGTGGGCTTTGTTCAAAGAAGTAATATGAAAAACGAACTCCCCTTCAGTAAAAACAAGAAGGCCACAGTGTGTTTCTTTAAGAATATTTGTAGCGGGCCACACCTGTAGTTGCAGCAATTGGATTAACTAGGTCAGTACTACTGCAGCATGTACTTGTAGAAACCAGTCTACAAACCGCTACTGGGACAGACAGCAGTGCATGCATTAGGGCACTAAGTGGAGCTTGGAACACTAAAAACTGCAATTAGTACCCTACTAGAAACTGTAGCCATCTCTCTATCTAATTAGTAACGTACCCTTAGTGTGTGAAGTAAGACGCGACTGCCTTTGAAATGAACACAAATATTACTGCTTCATGGCTTTTCATGCTCGTCTGATAGCAATGTTCTTTACTAAATGCAAAATAAAGACTAAAAAATATATAATGTAAAATAAATTAATAAATTAAAACAAAAATAGTAATAATAAAATAAAACTGCGTATTCCAGCCTAATTCTAAAACTAATAATTAACGAATCGCAGCAGGAAGCTCTACTGCGGCTGAACTCTTGAAGGAAATGGTTGAAAATATGGAACAAGGCATGGCAGTAAAACTATCGCTTCATGTAGTACCTTTGGCAAGAATCACAGAGCACATTCAACAGAATAAGATTCTAAGATGTGGACAATATTGTAGACAGGATATTGGAATCAAGTTAACTCAGGCTAACTGTCCGTTTAAAAAAAATATATGTTGTAACCAGGGCCGCTTAGATATCCCGAAAAATACGATCATCACCGGGTACGTTGGTAGAGATAACCTGTCAGGGCAAAGTACACCAAAATATTGGTACGCTACCGGAGAGTAAGGTAGGGCACTCCGCTACCAGTGCTCCCTGTGTATGTATCTCCTCTCTTAGTATAGCAAATTATTTTCTCTATTTTTATTATCTCTTACAGCAAATTATTGTACATATCGTATTATACATCTTTGAAATTGCCTTCAATATTTAGAGCTAATGGAAAAATTAGAGTGATTTTTGGTGCACATATACGGATCCCTCTCTTCCTCACCTGGTCTGGCCGAAGAGGAAAAAATTTATTATTTTTTTTGACTGGAAAAGCCAGGTAAGAGAAAAATCTTAGTACCTTTTAGACTGGAATTTTCCGGATCATGATGTATATCTTGGAAAAAAGCACAAATGGAAGCAGGCATTGGGGATGAGATACTCCAAGATTTTTACCTGTACTATATACTGTGCTCACAGGCAATTCCTAAAGTTAGACTCCTGACTTGGAGCCGAACTGAGGTTGGATTCCTTGCTCACTTCGACCTTGGCGACCTTGAATGATAAGGGTTTACAATGGGCACACTAATGGCCAAATGTTCTATATTTTCTTTGCAATGACTCCTGGGATTAGCTGAAGGCTTCTGGGTAAATCTTATACTTCTGGATCGATTCCAAAAAAAAATTGAGGCACAAAAGAGAACCGTGCTCTGAAATTAGAGATGAAGCAGGTAGCAACACAACTGTTCCGGCTAGCTTCAATAAAGAGCGGTCCAGAAGTTCTACGAACAACTTGAAGAAACTCAACGAATAATTATGAGTAAAAATGAAACAGGTTGCAATACATCTGATCCTACAGTATAGTCCAGAAGTCCTTGGAAATACTTGAAAAAACTCAAGGTCCAACTGGCTATAATACTAACCAAATTTACTGGAGCACCAAAAATCCTGTTTACATCTTCCTTTCCTGCTGTTTTTATTGATTTTGTTACGCAATCATCCTGGGCGACACTAATCGTTACAAGCAACTTTAAGTCATAAATCTATTGAATGTGCTCTTTACATTAAATAGTAATGTTTTTATGCTGTATACATTGCATGTCACTGCGTTAAAGTATGTCAACTTGCAGGTTTTAATTTTTAACGTAAGAATTAGTAGCCTCGTAAAATAACAGGGTGTATAAGAGAAGACCGTTTCCCTTTTAAAATGAATTTTGTATGAATTATTATCATGTTTCATTAACTACTAAATAACTGACTGTTCGTTCAATTAACTATTGCAACTGACGGCAGAAAAAGCATCTTTCTGCAAGCTGGAATTTCTCAAGAAAAGCAAGGTGCCATAGACCGAAAACAAATGGTAACCAGATAAAGCGCGCTTTGCAGAACGTTACTTTGCTAAATACAACACTAGAGCTGAGCAATTTATTTATTACGATATTCTAACTATATGATAGAATTTGGACACAAAGTAATCTGCTCGGGAAAGACAAGCAGCGATGAAGCTACCAAATTCTTAGGTCTCCACCTAAAAATTGATGCAGGAATGTTCCAAGAAATTTCTAATCGGAGGAAGTCCCAAGGATAGTGTTCTACTAGTCCGAATGCCAGGCACACCCCCCCCCCCCCAGTGTTCTCTCGTTACAGACAACACTGTCCATCACCTGACAATGAGCTGTAAGAAGCTTTTAGAAAGAGAAAATCTAAAAGCCAGCAGCTGGATTCGAACGGATCCCGGGATCTCCGCACGGGAATCCAATACGCTAACCGCATAGCTAATAAGCTCCAGCACTGCACATACAGAACACTTAGCTTCAGCAGCTTACTTTTCATTTATTTACGGGTGTGCAAGAGCCTTCGTAAATTCCACGGAATTTCTAAACCTATATTTTGTATTTATTATTTTACTTACAATTTATTATTTTTATTCTTTAATGATTTATTTATATCTATATTTGTTGACACCCCATTATTAGACAAGTCTTGCTGTGCTCCCAATCAGAAATCAGTATATTATAAGTCCTTTCAGCTGATATACTTTATAAAGAATGTAAATATAATAAACGTAATTAAAAATTTGATATTAATGCTAGATTACTAAATAAACAACATATTACAGATAAAAGCCTTCTAATTACGACAGACAAAATAAAATTGATTCTTTATATAGAGATGCGCAACATTTTATTTTGCTTCGGCAAGGCGAATATATTTCATTTCACTTTAATTCCAAAATAATAATAATAATAAATGCTTGGAAAAAATTTGATATTTTAAAAATATAAATTATCTATGATTTATCTATAAATACTAGTTTTTCTAAGAATATTTATAAATGTACATGTAGAACTAGTTGTCAGAAACTAGAACCAGATTACTGTAGTTTGGCTTCAGTATAGCTTTATAAGTCAAGTCAAATATTCCTGTTAAAATGTTCAAAAACATAACATTCGCAGTTTCCACTTAAGAGCTAACGTTCTCAATCGTCAAATTTTCCAATTTGAGTTTTCGCTGGAAGTTTTGAGGTATTCTGAGACATAAATGATAATTTTTATTTACAAAAAACTAAGTTCCAACTTGAATTCCAAGTTGAAATTTCGTAGTTTGAATACCAACATAGGGACTCCACAAAACTAATACGGTCAAAATAGTTCAAATTAGAGGAAACAAAATTATGAATGAGATTCAAACATTTTCTCGGAAACGGATCCTTTTTGTTTCACTATAAACTATCATCAATTCAAAGGTCCCTCAATTCTGTTACAAAAATTAAGTTAATTTTATAGAAAAATCATATAAGACTGGAAAACAATTCGTGTTAATTGATTAGGAATTGAATTTGAAAAATACTATTTATAAAGCTGATTGTACCTCTATAAATTCAAACCTTTATCAAATTGAACCAATTTTTAATCCAACTAAACAAATAAAAAATAAACAAAAATCAACTATTTTTCCAATTTTTTTTTAGAACCTAAGCCTATTTCTACCGAATTTCATTTTTCCAATAAAACTAACCTTTTTTTGAAGTCAAATTAAATTCTTCTCTACGTAAATAAAACTTTTTAAAATTAAAATTACGCAACTTTAATGTATATTTTAAATTTGATTGGAAAATATAATGTAGAAATAGAAATAGAAAAGAAATTTATTATTCTGGGACAATTGTCCCCTAAGAATAAATACAGGTACAAATAGAGGCCTTAATAGTTTGGCCTGTGATTATAGAGAAATTAAATAAATAAATAAATATTTACAAAAGTGAAAATATAATAAGTGAAAATGAAAGTAAAAATAAAATAATAAAACAGCAGAAATTAAGGAAATAAATTAAAACAATTAGACTTTCGGAGGAAGCTGAATAGAAAGGAGATAACTGAATAGACGGGATTTAAAGATGGATAGGGTAGGAGCATGGCGGACAGATGAAGGCAAGGAGTTCCATAGAGAGGTAGCACGTATGAGGAAGGACTTGTCAAAGGATGAGGTACGGTGAGAGGGAATATAAAGATCAGATGAGCGAGATCTAGTGTTACGGGAATGGATGGAGGATTTAAACTTAAGGAGTTGAAAAATATAGGAAGGCCTTTGAGACTGGATGACTTGAAAAAGGAAAGAAGCCAAAAAATATTGGCGGCGATAGACAGGAAAAAGCCACTTCAACTCATCGTAGCAGTGCGAAATGCGAGAGTCTCTGGAAATGCTGAAAATAAATCTTATGAAGCAGTTCATGAGGCGCTTAAGCTTAGCTTCAATATCACCAGATAGACCGCCATACACTAAACAACCATAGTCGAAATGGGGGAATATAAGAGAGGAAACTAGGAGTTGCCGGGTCTTAATTGGAAAAAGGTGACGGGAACTATTAAACTGCTTAAGGATATGGATGGAATGACGAGAGATTTGGGAAACATGGTTTTTCCAGGAT
The DNA here is from genome assembly GCF_049639745.1 of Rhodnius prolixus. NCBI lineage: Eukaryota > Metazoa > Arthropoda > Insecta > Hemiptera > Reduviidae > Rhodnius > Rhodnius prolixus. The sequence continues at coordinate 3,059,698 of NW_027411635.1, read as the reverse complement.
AGGTTTTGATCGAAAGTGATACCAAGGTTTTTCACAGAGGAACAATATTTTATTGGGGTATTGTAAAGGAAAAGATTAGGAAGAGGAGCCAATGATTTAAGGAGTGGGTTGGAGCCAATAACTATAGCTTTGGTCTTTTCTACATTCAGGGTAAGCTTATTGTTCGTGGCCCATGCTGAGATGTTATTGAGGTCTTCTTGAAGTTTAAATACAGCTTCAAACAAATCCGACGGGGAAAAGGATATGTAAATCTGAAAATCATCAGCATAGAGGTGATACTGGGAATGAGAGATGGAAAGAGGAAGGTCATTGATGTAAATTGAGAAGAGGGTGGGAGATAGGGAAGAACCTTGAGGTACACCGCGTGACAAAGGAAGAAGTGAAGAAGGATTACTATCGGGAGTGACAACGAATTGGGAACGATTAGACAGGAAGGATTGGAACCAACGGAGGGTGCTATTGGAAAAAGAGAGGGATTGTAGTTTAGATAGCAGGATATGATGGTCAACGGTATCAAAGGCTTTGGAGAAGTCTAGGAGTATAAGGATGGTAAGTTTTTGGTCGTCAATAGCCGTCTGCAAGTCATGGGTAATTTTCAAGAACAATTTCAATGTAGAACAATTTCTAAAATTGTTTTATTTTCAGGGGACCTCAAGAGACAAGTAATGCCCGTTAAAACTCAACGATAGCAAGTGCTGGCCCCAGCACTGGTCTGTTCCAACATATTTAATTTGTCGACCAAACAATCTCCAACGACAATTTTAAAAAACGTAGTTGCTTAGTAACAACTCTGTAACTCCCATCTCCGACCCGGTAACCATGTATAACACAGACAAGTCCAAGACAAGTGCAGTTTGCCAAATCAAAAAACAAACAATGTATTTTTGCTGCAAAAAAGTAGTTATTTGATGGCAGATTTGATTGTGAATTCAGCAGTGAACATTTAAAAAGTGCTACATTTCTTGTACGCTAAAATATTCATTGTCGTCCAACCAATATTAATTGACCTATCTAGGTATTGTGTGTGTTTGTTTTGAATGGATTCTAAATAGTTATTGCTTTATTTTGTACAAAATTGGAAGCAATTGTCTCACCTGGTCCCTCGCCGAGATGATCCGCTTCCTCCTCTTCCTCATCTTCCTCCAATATATCTCCCAGGTCGTACTCACATAGCAACTTCTTACTGCTCACATCGCCTGAGCACAGCAAATAATCAATACAGTATTTATAGAAATAATATAGTGGCGCATTTGAGGGAAGACATTACATCATCAGTTAGCGTATAAGGTTTTTATGCGGAGAACCCGGGTTCGAATACAGCAGCCCTTCGATTTTCTCTTCCTAGGAGCCTCTTATAGCTTAATTTCCAGGGTTTAGCTGAATTGTCTGCAATGAGAGAACACGATCAGGAGGCCGGCAGTGCCCTGCAAATATTCTTCAGGCGCCAATGGCCTTAGATGTTAGGCAATTCTTTTTTTTTTTTTCTTTTTATATACACTCCATACTCTATAAATTCAACTTTTGCTCCATGAGATTTAAAAAAAGAACCTGGTGTGAATGCTCATACGAGTGACTACAATTCTCACCAGATTCCAACATAAGTTCACTATAAACCGAAGAATGTTTTTCTTACTAAATTTAACAATTTGTAAACCCGTATATTGCGCTGAAATGTTATATTAGAAAGAAACCTGTCCCACCCATCCTTCTTAACCGCCGTATAACCACTTTTCATTGAAAAATCAATTTTAAAAAATCTGCGATTAAGTAACATTCACAAAATTGATAAAAATTTGAAAATTGAAAAAGTCCAGTAAAGAGTTACTTTAGGATGAGAAATTTTCCTCTAAGCGGCGCACTTAACCCTCGATACATGCGAACTGCATAAAAAAAATCTCTTAAGACTAAAAATAAATGATTGATCTGCTCAAAAAGTGACTCTAGTTTGAATCAAGGGGCCATTAGGTTTAATAGAAAATGAGTTAGCAGACGCTGGAGCGAAATAGCCAATCTACATGCCATGCTGTCCCTATGAATCTATACCATGGTCCTATCAAATTTGAAAATTTACAGGAAAATTTCTGTTACGATATATATGTGAAACAATATGCTAGTTCTAAGTACAGGGGTTACTATGCCGCAACGGAGCCAAGAATTCCTACCAAAACGTCGTTAGACTTTTACAAAGAGAACAGATACTTTTATAAGATCATCTCAATACTAAAATTCATCCACAACTATTTCCCTCATTATCTAAATGAATTGGTACAGACTAAGACCAATATCTCTCTGTACAGCCGACGTTAATCATTTAAAGAGAAAATTAAAACTTAAAAACTTAAATTTAAGATATTTCAAAAAGAGGAGTTATTCGATTTGATATACGAGTACATACTATATGTATTACATTTAGTATTTATATACCATACATATGGTATTCGTATGCATCAGACGGATGTAAATGTGTCCCTGGATTTTTTAAATCAGAAAAGGTGACAATTTTTCACGCACTCTAGCAGGTGATGCTAATAATGAGTAAGACAGAAGGAACTAGCTCAATGTTCACTCACCTTGATGGCTGTGCGAATGGGGATAGTCCAGATCTTGTGGTATGTTGGTGGACGCTGAATCATCACAGTCGCGCAATCCTTGGACCACTGATTGATGAAAGTCTAATAGGTCATCACCAACTAATTTTTGTACAAAATTTGATGGAACTAATCCACGTCTACCATCTAGTAACTCTGCGTCGAAAAAACCGTCCTGTAAACTCACAAACATACAGTAAACATAATTATGTAAAAAATAAAAAATAAAAACAAAAGATATATTTTTTCTAATTAAGAAGAGTTGATATGAAAAGTCGTTTTTACAATCCAGATGAAGTATACCGATTAACTACTCAAAAAAGCAGTAGATACAGAATGTGTTTCATTGGTTGGCAGCAGAAGCTCGCTGCCCCACATTATCAGCTTAATCAACTGACGCCACAGGTCACTAGCTTAGGATTCTACTTCCCCAGTAATTATCCTAAAAATGTAGCGTAGGTATGTAGCAAGACCTGTAGAAAGAGGGGAAGAATGTTCCAATAAGGCATCTTCGTCTTCGTGTGTGTTTTACCCTTAGTAGACTCAATTCATCAATGCGAAGACTTGGACTGATTTCAGCGTACCAGAAATTCTGTCTAGACTATAGAACTTTAGCCTCATTCTAGCAGGTCTCAGAAAAATATGCTTAGAATGGTGCTCTAAGAAACCCAGCTAACAGAAACTAAGCTAACAGCTGCTATGGTTACTAACGATGCTATCCATTCATACCCAACCATAAACCATCAATTCTATAGGCGAGCAAAAACAGCGGGACCTTACATTTGATAAGAATAAGAATCATAGTTTATAAAATGGAAGAAAAAACAGAGAATTATAAATCAGTGTAAATAGATTTGAATTGTGGAGATTGGACGATTAAGTTTTAATTTTTATAATGCCTAAGATTTTATATTTAATGTATTTTTGTTCTCTCTGTTTTGTTTTGTCTTTATAGCCAAAGATGTGGAATTTAAGTTGTCTGTTATTTTGGCCAATTGATATTTAATTTCTTACTATAGAAACTTAATAAGACTTTCTCAATTTCATTTAGACAGCTTCTCACTCAGACGGTCTTTTGACCATGAGTCAAGTCTGTCAGTCTTTTTCTAATTTGCAAAATTATTGTATATAGTTATTGAAAAAAGACCTTTATTATTATTATTATTATTATTATGGGCGAGCAAGTCCACAGAATGGTTAAAAAAAAAGAAAATTATGAAAACTAACATCTGTGTTTATGAACAGCTGCTATGTATCAACCGAATGACCTATTTAGAGTTTCATTATACAGCCACTTTATTAGCAATCGAAATAGATTTTAATCTCAGCTGCTCAGAAGATGGCGTTTTATAAGGTTTCAATATGGCAGTTTTATGTTATTAGGATTTACAATCACCATAGTGGGAAGTAGACTGCCAGTCCCAGGCTAACAAAAATATTATTCAATAATGGCACCTACAAAATCACAAATAGGAACACAAAAAGCCTGCAGAGGAAGTTTTTTCTATTATTGGAAACGTCGAAAGACAGAATAGTAGTGCTGCCTGTCTTTAAAGGCAATCGTGAAAATAGATGAAGCAAGTTGCAAAGCAGTGTTCCTCGTGCAAAAAATTGCAAAAAGAAAAAAAAAATAGAAAATCAGTCAAGATCTGTGGAAACAAGGCTTAACAGAGGCATCGTCAAGAGGTAGTCGTATGAAACCCTAGACCGTGGTCATTCAAGTAGTGTATTTTTTATACATATTTGTAGGATATAAATATTAAGTTTTGGTAATTGAGTAAATTATTTTTTAAACACCCAGTATAAAATACTCCGTTTTTTCAAAAACCAAATTAATCTTCAAAAAAACAAAAAAAAACAGTGTAATCTCACCTCATCCATGTTGCCCCAGACGAGTATGTAGTCTCCAGCATTGACGGCCAGTTCTGCTTCCGGACATTCATTGGGAGACTGCTGGAACGGGTCGTAGGAATATCTGAAAGCAATAGCCAAGTACAAATTCAAACAGATCTATCTACTTACAAACACTCATACGAATTTCTTTTGACAGAAACTTTACTTAAAGTAAATAAAAATAAAACACCAGCATGCTATAAAGGATAACATCAACGATATTATTAGCTTGCGGATCTTGTAACAGCTACAAACGAAATGCTATACATGTACTCAGCGCAATGATATGGTCTCAAACCTGGCTATGTAGACGTAGCAGCGTCCTTTGCCTGGGATGTCTAGCATGTCCACCAGCTTTGAATCTTGTCCGGCCATTTGTTGATCTGGCAAATTGCTATAAAGCCCTAAAAATAAAAAATATGTGTCGGATTTCTACTTGAGAATTGCTTTTTATATCATGTATTTAAACTCTATTTTGTTGGTTAGAGGTCTTTAATTATCGAACATGTTTATAATTATCACATATTTTGACACAGAAAAATGGGCTTCGTCAGAGGACGGGTTGAGACAGCTGCCTCCTTAGAGCGCTTAAAAAATTTAGTCCTAGAAAAACAAGAGGAAAATAAAGAGCTAACGAAAAAAAATAAGTAAATAAATAAAATCCGGTGCGCAAATTAATAAACTGCTTTTTGCAGCTTGATATTGAAGAAAGTAAATAATGCTGTTCTGCTAGGATTTACTATTACACTCAGACCTGCGAATATAAGACACAAACCTTTCTTCAGTACTGAACCTAAATTACATCTGAAAAAAATGCACTAAATTTGCAGACATGAAATAATCCCACTTTATTTTCATTAATCTACTAAATAATTTCAATTTGGGGAAAAATGATAACAATAAAAGGACATCTTTTTTGGCAAACTATAAAATTGACAAACTATTCAATTTCTGTAAAGATTTTACACAATAAAATAATCAATTTTTGCCTACGTAAAAAGAGTTTAATGCTCTTTTTGAAGTTTAAGACTTTTGCTATGTCATGAAGGGCCCAAAGGGAGTGAACGGCTTTGAAAGGGAGGAATTGTAAGTTTGCAAGATGCTTGTAAATTCTTTTGAGAAATCGCGCATTGTTTGGACAAAAACCATTTTGTGCTTTCGTGCTTCAAGTATGAAATACTGGTCAGTCCAAGATTTCCAGCATCGTCGTTCTGGAAATGGATATCCTTCGTAATAATAGTGTGTAATTAAAATATTTCCTGTAGAGTGTAATCGTGTTTTACTGTGTCGGAAACGCCTTGCAAGTGATTACTAAGGGCGTCATTCTGTATTTTCTGTTGCTTATTGGTTCTGGTTGGAACTTAAATTCTATGATTTCATTCTTATATCGAAGTTTATAATTAATTGTATTCATAATAAAAATTTCTGCAGAATAAGTTCCGCGCTATGCGGTTAACGTATCGGATTCCCACGCGGAGATCCCGGGTTCGAATCCAGCTGCAGGTCCTTAGATTTTCTCTTCCTAGGAGCTTCTTACAGTTCACAGTCCGGTGATGGACAGTATTGTCTGTACAGAGACAAGCTCCGAGCACCAATAATCTCAGATGTTGACGCGCCTTAAATCATTTTTTAAAAACATCAGTTTATTTTTTTTAGTTTCCGTTATATCTCGTTTAAGAAAGCATTGAATCGTGCAGATTTTGGATTTTGTCTTTTTACTGGACATATCCACTTCATTTAGTAAAATGAACTTGCATAAAATTGAAGTCCACAACTACAAATACAATGTTGCGAGAAAACTAACACGGTCTACAGTGTCACGGGCTAGCTTGTGGAAAAGAAAAAAAAAAAAATGGACCCATATCATGGTAAGAATCGCCACACAAATACTTAAATTGAGAACTTTGCAGAACTGACTGTCAATAACTGAAATGTCGAAAATAAAGTGATATTTTGTTATTCTGCTAAGAAAATTACTAATTCCCAAACACTTTCACTTATTTATTTATTTTTCACTTTTACTTCAATGTTAAGTTTAAATGACTCTTACTTTCGATTTCGAACTGTGTGGGTACCATGGTGGGCAGTTGCGGCATTATCCTGGACTGGGTGTGCTGAGGCTGGGCCACCAACATCTGTTGTTGTCCCCGCAGTGCCGGCGGGCCTCCACTGTTCACCACGAACGGGTGGTACTGGCCGCCAATGGCGTTCACTAGGGTTTGCTGCAAATTAACAGTGGATTAGAGCAACCTTTCCTAGACAGGTGTGCTAGGATAAACGGATTTTAGCTGGGACTTTGAAGACTACCTAAACCCCTCATACTTAGTATGATTAATTTTGACTTTTTTTTCCTCACTCACTAATTAATAAGTACAGCATATATATATATATATATATATATAATTAATATTAACCTCAATTCTTGAAAAAACTAATTCATTTTTTTTTAAAAACTATTTATCTAAAAATTGTATGTTCCTGACTGTAAATAGGCTTAATCCATAATCCTACATTTTGTATTGCAATTTACATTTAACTTATCTATATAATAATAACAATAATAACAAGTTTATTTGAAATAAGGTATAGTATATATATATATACAATACTGTTACTCAATACAAACTTATTACGGCATGTTTACACGTCTGCCGGGGTGGGGATACATAATCCTGGTTTCAAACCAAAGGAAAAAAGAACAGGAGATAGTAAAAAAACAAAATTATCTTACATTAAATATATTGTTTTAGATAACTAAAAATAAAAAATGAGAAAGGTTAACAATTCTAAATTAAAATAAATATTCACTTCTGTACAAATTAAAATAAATGAAATAATAGAGAAAGTGAGAGAAATGAATGAATGGAATAACTAAATCAGGACCTGAAAGAAAGAAACTTCTGTAATTTATCAATTCATTATCCTTGTAACTGTGCATTAAAAGTTAAAAATTAAACTCATTATCCTTATAACTGTGCATTAAAAATTAAAAATTAAACTCATTATCCTTATAACTGTGCATTAAAAATTAAAAATTAAACTCATTATCCTTATAACTGTGCATTAAAAATTAAACTCATTATCCTTATAACTGTGCATTAAAAATTAAAAATTAAACTCGTTATTTATAATTTTTCTATATTGCCAGGCAGTAGTTGCATATTTAATTAGAGGAGACCAATTTGGACCATTTAATATGTTAATAAATTCATTAAAAGAAAGGAATCTTTCACCAAATGCCGACAACCGATAGGAAGCAAAAATAGGACATTGTCCCACAAAATGAAATATGTCCTCGTTTACCCTATAGGTACAAAGGGAACACTCTCCTTCTTCAGCTAACGGGTTATATGGCTTGTAATTGAGACTCAGCAGCTCAGCCCTCAGCTTTAATATCCATCGAATCTCAGCAATCCTAACATGATCACTATCTCTACTAGTCAAATCAGCACACTTTACCTCATGATTAAGCAGCTTATAAATACCATAACGGTGGGAAGCACGTACTCTTTCCAATTGTTGGCCGGGAAAGTTTTCCCTCAGTTTATAAATTATGGAATGAAACTGTAAATGAATATGCTCTCGTTCCGTTAATTCAAAACTCAATGGAACTCCAGTGCTTTCAGCTAAATTTCGCCAGTGAACGACCTATGAGACTCCTACTCTCAATGTTTCCTCTGCAACAAGGCGCGGAAGCCGCTCTCGTTCCATATTTAACACTTTCACCAGATACCGGCTATTTAAAGATAGAGCGTAAAGGAAAATAGGGAGAATACCGGTCTCTAGATAAAGAATGTAACTTGGAGAGTAATTGGGCAGACCAAACAATTTTTTTATAAAGAATAAAAGAACTTTTTCCACTTCATAGAACTCTTCTGATCCCCACACTTGGGCAGCATAACACAAAACTGAGCGAGAGACAGCGTTAAATATATGAAGTTTCCCATTCAATGACATACTAGGCTGCATTATTGCTCTTTTCCATATAACATTTAGTGCCATTTTAGCAGAGGAGGATTTTTCCAAAAAGTGAGGTTTTAGGGAGAGTCTAGAAGTCAATACAACTCCCAAATAAGTATATCTATTCACTACTTCTATTTGCCTGCCCTTATAAGACCACTTTTCCCTCTCTCCCAGTCTGCCTCCATTGCGAAAAACTATCACTTTAGATTTTTCGAGGTTTACCTGGAGATTCCATCTATGGCAATACCCCTCCAACTTTAAAATATTCTTCTGAAGGGCATGCGGATTTTCAGCCACAATAACTGTATCATCAGCATATAGTATGGCTTTAATGACTTGCCTTCCCACCAGAACCCCAGCATCTAATTCATTCTCTAAATCATTTATGAATAATGCAAACAGGAGGGGGCTAAGCGGACAGCCTTGCCGCACACCACAGTCAACACTAAATGTATCCGTCGTACCGGAAGGAGTCCATACCGAGGAAACTGACCCACTGTACATATTTCTTAAGGCAGTTATGAAACGAGTAGAAATGCCAGCATTAAATAGTTTCAAGTACAAGGCGTTACGATCTACGGTATCAAATGCCGCCTTCAGGTCTACAAAAAAAGCATACAGTTTTTTCCCTTTGTGCCTTAAACGTAATTTAATAATATTACATAAGACAAATATACAATCAGTTGTAGAGCATCCCTTCCTAAAGCCAACCTGACATTCATTTAATAAGTTATTCCTGTTTACAAATATCTCTAACCTATTTAGAAGAAGACCACAAAAACATTTACATACACAATTTAGGAATGACAGACCCCGATAATTTTTAGGGTCGGATACTGAACCTTTCTTAATTATGGGGAATATAATTGCCTCTTTGTAACCAGAAGGGATAACACCTGTGAAATAGAGTTCGTTAAAAACAAGAAGGAGCTGGACAAGAAACTCACTTGGTGCATTTTTAAAAAATTCGAAGCTCACTCTGTCCATCCCCGGAGCATTATTGTTTTTAGCTTTATTCAGAACTACATTCAGCTCATCCATTGTGAACACACAATCTAGATCAGGAGAGACAATTAAAGGGGGGGCATAATAGACTTACCTATATAAATTCAACAATTAGAACTTTTTATCATTTGATTTTTTGTTTTTCTCTTTCATACCATTGAGGGGGGGAAACAGGTTTTAACGATATTTTGTCCGTAAGGTTTTATTCCAGATTCAACGAGGATTCTTTTGTTTCCCGAATTGTGTTGACGGTTTGCTTTATTATGAATTTTAGAAAAGAATTCAATTTTTAAGGAATTATTGTGAGAGTTTAAAAATAGATTAAATTCTTCTAAAAGCCGACGTTATAAAGAAAGCTAATGAATTCACTTCTCAAAAACGTAAATTTCCAATTAAAACTAAAAACAGAAAATCCTTGCAATTCTAACTGTTCCTATTACGAAAATTAATTTAAAAAATTATATCTGTAATTTTGCATCTGTTACTTTCAACCATTTAACTTTAATTTCGGAAATGTAACGATAAAATGGATTATTTTTAATCTTTTAAAGGTGTTACCGTGGTAACTTCAATTATTTAATGGAAGTTTAGAGAGCAGATTTATAAAGTGGACTTCCTGTTGGTTGATTTGGATGAAAAGGTTATGGGGGCACTCTTTGGCAGTCATCTAATAATCCAAATAGAAGAGCTTACTTGTGCAATAGAGAGTGGAATGGTGGGTTGTTGGACCTGAGGAAGAATGGAGATGGGTTGCGGATGGTGCACCATGTAGGTCGGCTCCACCGTCACGCCTGTGGATGCCATCGCTCGACCCAATTGGTGGTCACTCAAGCCGAGACTGGGCGTCGCCCCCGCTACATTAGCTGTAACACACAGAAATACCTTCTCAACTTATTTTTATTTATTTATTTTTATAATGTATCTTGTAATGTCTTGAAACTTTAAATTTATACTCAACGTTATTTTCATCAGTTTCACTGTTAAGGACGTCTAGATGTCTCTTTTAACCAGCCTAAATTAATGTGAACTGAAGTAACATTCAAATATAACCCACAAGCGACGATACAAGCATTAAAAAAAATGCCATAGACGCAGCAAGTCTAAGAACTCAACTCTAACAGTTGGAGCAGAAATAAAAATAAAAAAACTAACGGAACAGTTAGTGTAGCTAAAACACAAATCGAACAGTTAAAGACTGCAGGAATAGTCAAAGAATATTGATAGTAAAGTATTAGCTTCCGCCTCCGTCCTCGTCGCCTAATTTGATAGTTGTACGTTTAGCTCCGCCGGAAAATATTGGCCATCAAAAAGTTTCTTATGAACTACCACTTTTACTTCCAGTTTAAGTTTGTATCACCTTAAAGAAACATTTAAGCGTTTTAAAGACGACTATAACGATTCTGGGAAGGCATTATTTCTACTGAGAGCCCTCTAGTCTGTAGAAAATCTGAATAAAAGCGTGGATTTCATGAACTTGCTGAAAATGAGCAAACACCTCAATAACCGGTGACAATTTTAATATTTGCATGCTTTCCGCAACCGTCTAATCTGGATTTAACGGCATTTTCTTCCGTTTCGTAAATTAATATCTACAAACCAATAGTAAATCTGCTTTTATCAAGTTCTGCAAGTATCCTATTGTCTTGGTCAATTTTTTCCATGATGCAGTCAATCTCAGAGGTGATGCATGCAACTTGCTGATTGTGCATGTGCAGCTCTGCACTCGGTGCAGTGGCTGTACTGGCCACACCTGCTCAAACATTGTAGCCAGTTAGTATTTGTATGAAGGAGTGTATTTCAAATCTACTAACAAAAGCACACCCATAAGCAGAATCATTTACCTGAGTACTGGGGCCTCTTGGAAGCAGACCTCTGTTCCACATGGTTTTCTATGGAGTTGCAGGAACTCAGCCCTGTCTGGTCCACACAGTTTACATCTGCAAACAGACAACTCATTATTTACTGATACATATCTATTCATATAGCCCTTTACAATTAATTCGCTCTTAGCAAGAAATTACTGAAATTAATAGTTAATCTAATAGAATAAAACTGTATATTTTATAAACTAAATTGAAACTTCGATAAAACTGAAATGTTTGTTTGAACAATTGCCAGTAAACACAAGCCTTAGGCAGAGAAGTCCTGTCACTTCAATTTTGTTTAACGTAGCTTTAGGAATCGTAATAAGAGCGATATGCTGGAAACAAATAGCAAATCGTCTCTCAGTACATGACGTAATCTGACAATGTAATGACAGAGTGTATAATAAATCCCTTATTAAGAATTTTTGAGGAGTTCTAGAAAACAGCAGAAATACTGTAAATTAATAATATTCAAACAGTAAACATGAAAACCATCAGAAATCTGGGCAGAGAAGAGGAAATCATCGAGATAGTGAACCATAAATTTGCATTTGGTCAAAATCATTTGAATATACAATACCCTTTTTTTGTTTTATTTTAACCGCTTGGTTGTCCCGAGTTCAATGCTGTTGGCTTTAGACATCAGCTAGGCAATAAATGTATTTTTGTCATACAAAATTTGTTCCATTTCAGAACGCTGGCCATATGTGTGATACTACTGATAAATAAGGCAGTTGTTATATAAGCTAGTAAGACGTGGAAGTTGTCTGAAGAAGATGAGAGAGAGCGCTGAATGTGTGAGAGACTAATATCCTCAGAAGAATTTACAGTTGGAGAGACAGGGATATCGGTAAAGGATTAGATCTAATCCTTGGGTTATTAGGCTAATGTAAATTTGCTAAAAGTTTTTCTGATAAAAATGACCGTTTGTTGCACCAAATACCTCGCCATCTTGAAGATTTCCGCATATTCATCAAGCAGATAATTTCCCACAAGTAGAAGATTACGCATTTGCAGGAGGGGTAGATTACTCATAGAGTTTGCTGAACGTTTATTTGACTTTGTTAATTTGTAAAGTACACAATTTAAAAAGATGGACCGTTCAAACGGTGCTTTTATCTAAGGAAAAACAAAATAAAAAACTTAAAGTAATAATATGAACTTACGAAACATACTTTTGTAGACTCAACCTTGGTGGTTTAAATTGGCTAACCTTACTACCAACTTTTATTTTGAGGAAGTTGAAAAATTGTTCCGTTTCTTTATTAAAAAATTATTTAGATTACCTCAATATGTTCCATCAATATTTATTTATAATGAAATAAATTATCTGCCAATATATGTTCATACTCTGAAAATGCATTTTGACTATTTAATTTAAGTTTTTAATATGTCTGAAGACAGACTACCTAAAACAGTTGCAACCCAAATTGTTGAAAAAAAGATATTTTGGTTTCAGGATATAGTTAATCTTTGCGATAAATATAAAATAAATTATAAAGTAAGTTTAAATGATATACATGGTTGGAACTCAATTTTTAAAGAAATCCTCGATTATAACAGGCTATATTTTGTAAATCTACACAAAGAAAGAATTAGATCATATGAGTTATATCCATTATATAGGGATTTAAATTTCGATTTGGGGAAGCGACACTATTTGCAGAGCGATCTCTCTCTCTCCGAGGTGCGTTGGATTATAAAGGCACAGGCTTCAACATTAATTTTAGGTAAACCCCCTTATTTGCAAAATGGTGATGAAAATAATTATTGCCAATTATGTAATGAAGCAGTGCTGGATGGGACTTACCACTTCATTGCGGTCTGTGTTAGACTTGCGGAGATGAGGATGAAATATTTTAATAAGCCGCAGCTTTCCGGAGAGAGGATGATCGCTTTGCTGAATGGTGAAGCTTGGAAGTTGTTTCAGAAATATTGCAAAGATGCCTACAACAGTATATCCCCAAAATGATTTAATGATTTTACCCAGTTTATAACTGTTACGTATGTTTATTGTTATAATAATAATAATAATTATTATTATTATTATTTTATTTTCATTTATGTTAATGGAAACTGTTGTTTGAGTTTGTTTTTATTTGCCTTGTCTTAATGTTCAGAGATTTTTTAGTTTTGTTCCAGAAGTAATTATTTTCTTTAATTTTATTTTCTTTATGATTCAATGGATTTAACGACTCCACCGACGGTTATACCATGGTGCTGTCTTTATATTTGATATTTTGTTGTTTACTCTTTTTTTTCATAATGTATGTACTTAAAGTAAATAATAAAGACTAAAAAATAAAAAAAAAAATACTACCAACTCATTGCCCGAAACACCATTTGTTCTGATTTCACAAGTAAAGAACATGTTTAATAGGAAATAACTATTGCAGTAGCTTGGAGTAATCTAGCAACGATTTCAGCAGAAACAAAGCCTTATTAAATTTGCGCTCGTAATTACTTATTCATTATACAGCGAAGAATCTTCTAGTGTATACTGCGGCCAAAAAAAACCGCAGCAGTCCACTTAGGAACCGTAAGTGGTAGTTACGCGTTAAGCCTAAATAACATAAATCTACGAGGTAAAATCCTTTAAATGTTTAGGAGCGATTGTGATTGAATTTTAGGCTACTATACTCATACCTCATTCCCTCATGACCTGGTCCCCAGAGTCTAAGAAATCCTTGGCAAAAGTTCTTTATATTCTAGCACTAATTTGGTTGTGAAAACAGAAAGAATTTCAGTGTACACAACACATACTCGCTGTCTGAAATACAGCAAATAATAGTGGAACTGATAATAATAAGGAACTGATTCAGGGAGAAAGGATTAAGGTTACCTAAACTCCAGACCATCCAGCCTTCCTAGAATCTGACGCCACAAAAGATCACTGGATACACTTACCTTGAGTAGATATGTTAGATTCCGGTGAAAGGTGGCAATTGGGCCAACTTCCTGTCTGAGGAGTCGTAGACCTCTGGTGTTGCGTGGCGGCGCCCTTGGAGCTCCTCTTAATCGCCGCCATTTCAAGTACAAGCTCTTCGTGGAGAACATTTTGCAGTTCAGCCTTCTTTTCTAATTCACGGATTTTAGACTGCAAAATTACAATTAATATTTACTAACACAAAGAACTGTAAATACTATTCAGACCCAGGAAACATATTTAGGAGCCGTTTAAAAATTCTCAAACTGATTGTTCTTCTTATACATCGAATATCTTTATAACCATCATGATAATATAGTTCATCAGTTAACATCAACAAAAAAAACACTTAACCCTTAAAAAGAACATTAACGAAAGTTCAGTACAAAAGGAAGTTTCTTCCTCTCATTCCAACTACTCAAGGTTCTTTATCAATTTTATTTATGAAAGAATTGGGCATATGTCGGAGCCTTTTTAAAATAATTTTCTAGTAAAATTTTGTAAATAAAAATGATAGGCCAACATGTGTGCAGTGTATAAACTCAAGTTTAAAAAAAAATCGTTTGAGCTATTTCCGAGAATATCGTAAAAACTGAGATGCTGTTTCAGTAAAGTAGTCACTCCTTGTTAATCGATTTTGACAACAAACCAAAAACAAATCGCGTCCCACTAGGTGGCACCTAAATATTAAATTATCGAATTTAAACTTTGTACGATTGAACCCGTTTTTCAGTTATGTGGATACACACAGACTAACTGCTTTTTTTTTTAAAAAAAAAACTAAATGGAGCTTGAAACAAAGAAGTATTCGCTGTATAAAATTAATATCGAAAAACTGCACGGATGCATTGCTTCCACTAAAAAAAAGAAAGTAAAATAAATATGGTTTACCATTACCTTTTCTCAAAGTACTAAATTTTTAATTTTATACATTTTTGCTAAAAGTTTCCTTTACTATTATGAGGTTTTCTACGATAAATAATAAATGAGTTAGCTTCAGGTAAATCCCCCTTAAAATAAATATTTTCTGAGAATCTACCCCGTTTCCTATAACCCTTCTACATGACATCCCAGAAAAATGTAAAAAAAGTTATTAAAAAAACTAACAAACCTACAGGTTTTTTTTTATTATTTCAACAATAGCTTCTTTCGAGAAAATCGCAAAAAAAGACATGAATTGACACTTCTAGAGTTTTATATGAAGCTTCAGACCAAATATCAAATTGGAATTTCTGCGATTATCAATTTTTAGTTTTGCTGTACCACATAGGCCTTTGAAACTATTTTTTTCGGTTTCAGGACACCCCAAAAGATTGTTTCTAGTGAAAACTGGAATTTAAAAATCTTTATGAACACCATATTTTTTTTTTAGAAGAAGTAAGAGAACTGTTAAAAACATATATAAACGTACTACATATAAACCTGTTATGTACCTGTAATGTTTCAATACTTTCATAAGCCTTTGATTTGTCAGTGGCAGTTGCTACTTTCCTTTGGATTTCTGTCTGTTGCTCTTGCAGCAGGGACACTGTTTCCGTGTGCTCTTTTTCGATTTCTTTTCGTCGATCATTTGCTTCTCGCATTTGCTGAAATAACAATTATTGTGTTATCTTCTACTTACAGATTCGGCTGAAAAGAAATAAAAGAACAAACTCTATTTATCTGACTGCAAAGTGTAGCCAGGAAAACCCATTGTTGGCCTTCTACAGACACTGAAGGTATGAACTGCATCTCATATAACTGACAAAAATTTCTTCAATGTTGTATCCATCCTAATGAGCAAAACTCAAATCGCTCTATTCTTAATTGAAGACATCAAGAAATTTAAGCAACGTAATCTCAAATAACCAAGTTTCTACAGTTTTTTCGTTTTTGCATGAGATGTATATTAACGTTAGAGTTTGGTTTTGTGATTAACATTAATTAGATTTACCTTTAAAATGGTCTCCAGTTTGTCAGAAGGGCGAGGTTGTTCACTATTACCTTTCACCTGCAAATATGTATAGTTTATTTACAATCTTAAATATGTCTGAATAGAAATCATGATTAGCTATTGCAAAGCACACAACATCTTACGAAGGTTGTGACCCCATCAAATAATTAGTAGCAGGCTGATGAGAACTAGGTGTTTCGAGGTTTTTTGTAACACTGAATACTCCTAAATTCACTAATTAAGATGCCCGACTATGCATCAGTGGCAATGGTCAGGGTAGAATTGAAATTAAAAAAAAAAAAAATACAATGGCAGTTCAAGTGTTTAAGAAAATCTTCTAGGTTTACCTAATGGAAGCCAGAAACTATATGAATTAATGTCAAGCAATTATCACTAGAAGTAAAGAAAAATGTTTAACTACTAAGGCTAAAAAGGGCTGGAAAAAATAAAATTAAACTGAAATTATCTAGCTGAGTAGGTACCTATAACCGGAATCATAGGCAAATACATTCCTATTTAAGAAAATTACATTTATTTTACTTTATTTTTTAATCGTCATAAAAAACAGATTTGATCCCATCAATCCAATCAATTAAAATTAAATCATGTTTACAATATGTATGTTGCTAACAAATAAAGTGATTAGGTGTATTAAGAAATATTTGATTGAAATAAAAGTTTACTAAAACAAATTTAAAAATAAATTCTTTATTTATTTATTGTTTTTGTGGTCTCGAAAATCAATTCTTATATTTATTTTGTTTATATTAACCCAAACGTTCACTGTCGAGCGTGTTAACAGAATATTGCTGTTAACTTTGGGCAAAAATAAGACTATATTCCGAAATATTACCCGAATTTAGTAAGGGAAATATAAACAGTAATGATGTTTGATTTATTTTATTTTATTTTTGATTTAAAATAGAAAACTTAAGAAAAGAAAAGTAAATGTAGAAGTGGTTAGAAACGAGGTAAAGTAGAGAGAGAGGAGAGGATGGTTGTTGATTTTGTAAAAGAATATTTGCTGAATAGAGTTCTTTGAGGACTGCCGGTGTCGCTCTAGCAAGAAGGACTGGCAATATTTTCACCAGGTTTCTTAGAAAGAGGAAACCGCTTAGGTATCCTACCAGAAATAATTTCATGTGTACATAGTTGGCCAAAATAAGATCTAAATTAGTTTGAGTGGCATAGATTTTAAGTCATAAGAATTGTATTTTATTGTTAACCACTCCCTCTCTTTCATTTTTTTGGGGGGGGCTTTCCTTACTCTACTTGTTTTGTGGAATTTATTCTTCCTTTTTGTATGTTCTTATATTGTTATTAATAAATAATTTGTTTTACTTTTCGTATATTTGCTTTACTTTAATGGTGGTTCGCTGTTGACACCATTTCATTTTACCCTTGTTCTTTTTTAACAGCGTGGCGATCAACTGTTTGCTTGGTTATTTAAATTATTTATCTATATTCATTTCCCTTTTGGGCCTTTAAATTTTATTTACTTATTCTTATTGTTGTCCTTTAAGTAGCCCACCCCCTTCTCCACTTGGCTTCCGCCATAGTTTGGTGGTAATACAATGAACGCAAAAACTTCATTTACCTTATATCACTCTGAGACTTACAACGAGAGGTTCCTCCCTTTAATTTTTACCAATCCTTTTTTTCAGGAATTTCGTCGGGAATACAACTCACCAATAAATAAATTAATAGAGATGAGGATGTACAGTGATAAAGCGCACATAAACAATCCAGAAAGCCGTTTTAGAGAGAACAAAAAAAAAAACTGCACCTTTGGTCAAATATATGAGAGCCATCGGATGGTGTCAGTAAGGTGCCTTTTAATGCGCGAATCATAGTGGCTACAGTATCATGAAATCGGTGGCTTCTCAATTTTTTAACCGATTTTTAACCGGGAAACTTCTACTCACACAGACTCATATCCGGGAAACACGGAGAATGTTCTAAAACCTACCAAATATTGCCTCGTTCAAAACAGTTGAACGCTATTCCAGACGGAAGGCTCTGAGAATAGTCAAGCAAAATGCAAGGAATGTGTGGCCATTAAGAAATTAGAGGTTTACATACGAGTAAACTTTGATAGTTGACAGTGCAACAACGAGAGTAAAGCTTGCACTTTCATAAGCATATGCCACAATCTATATTGTCTCACTCTGTTAAATTCACCCAATATGGTAACGAGAACGTTGCCAAAGGTTCGCGTAAGCCGCATGACACCTCACACTTTTCACAACGGATACCTCACGCACGAACACTGGTCATTGGATCTTGTCCAAGCTCATGAGTGCTTTTCTGCAGTAAAACCACTTCTTTCTTTACAACCTTCGTACTTAGTCTAACCTTAGAGATTTGATATCAGGCAGAGCTTGTTCCAATAATTCTCTTTGCTTTTGAGTCCCAAGACAAGGTACATTAATTTCAGAGCGTCATCTTCAATAGTCAATTTACGAGCTTCGAAGCTAACTAAAGATTTGGTGCAATGGACATGCTGACGAGAATTTGTCACCAAAACAGGCTATTCTCGCTGATCTCATACGACTAAGCCCCTTGAAACGAGTGCGTACAAGACAGTTATTGGGTTTTCTAGCGAAGGCAATTAATATAGACATGTACATAATATATTCAAGGCCTACAAATCAAGTATAAACAAAATTCAGTACGCAGGTAATTAACTGCCTTACATTTTGCAGTTGTTGGACTTGCTTCTGCAGGTTGGTATTCTTTATTGTAAGTTCAGTATTCTTTTCTAAAACTCTTGCTAGTTGATCCTCCTGCGAACAGACAAGAGCCTTCATTAGCTATGAGATGCCCAGATAAAAAAAATCAGGGTGTTTTTAATTGAAAATAATATTCTAAGGCATAAAATACTGTTGCAAGGCATCTTCCTGGATACCTAGCTCATACCATTGCATACCATTGGTTTGCACCTCAATTTAAGCTTTTGGTAAAATGAATTTTATTCCGCACAGAAAAAAAAGAGACTATTAGAAAAGAGACTTAAGCATATTAACTTAAGTTATGCTGCATATTAATAAAGCTATTGATTGGACTTAGAGTGCATGGAAATTTTTTAAGTAAACGGTCATTTGTTTTAACACCAAAATAGATACATTAAGAGCTGATGTAAATATTAACGCCAGATTTCTGCCCTTGTAAGGATTGAAACGAACGTGAAAAATCTGTACATACCAGTTCGCTGTCTATTGCACTCCGGACTTCAAATCTGACCTTATCTCGTGTTGGACCCAGTCTTGACGGCCAACCGCTACCTGCAAATCAAATCAATGAGTTAAAATATTGCTTTCAACAAAACTGTATGAGCTAACAAAATATCTGGTGTGAACTCTCAGTAGACATTCACTTACGGCCATCCTCAAAAATCTAACTTATAAGCTTTTGTCGAACTACGAAATTTACTAAATGTAGGTTACGATAACCTATAATAAAATAGGGTTAAAGGCGTGGCTCGCAAAAGTTAAGAAGTATTGTGGTACTGGGTTCCATTCCCGATCTAGGCCTTTGATTTTATTTATGGTTTCTGTGAGAAATTTTTAGTAAATATGTTTGCTAATCACATCCGTCCACGGCACGTAGTTGAACGTTGAACAGTTGGTATGTTCAACGGTGGAAATTTGAAAGTAAAGCCCGCCTGTAAAAATAAGTTTTACTGTAATCTTGAACTCTACTATACGGTGAAGGCCATAAAAAGAAGTTTTTACCTAATTGCCAAATGTTTGAGACGGTGGATGTTTCTAAAAAATCTACTATAATTCATTGAGATAGGATCTCTGACCAAGTGTATCATCTTGACAGGGTTGATGAGAGTAAACGTTTAGTTGTGTGTTAACGAGAAGTGCATAGATAACATGCATAGATAGATAGGTAACAACGATTTCTCAAGACCTAACCAGAGAAAGTCAAAATTTGAATGAAGGATGTTCTATGTTTCAACACTTTAGAAATTATCTTATTGATTCTAGGGTACAGCCGTCTAAGAATTTACCATCGTGCAAGAGAGTCGTAGTGTTTAAAAATTGTGAAAGAATCGAAACTGTGAAAGGTCTAAGATCAATTTGAAATGTGTTAAATAAAATATCATAATTTTACACTTATGTGGACTGTTTATTAAATCAGATTCTACTTGGAGATCAGTTTTGTTGGCACAACTCAGTATTTCGGACCTAAAGATGGTACCCAATACCACGGTGCAACTTGTTGCCAACACAAACTTTGGAGCTACATATGTGAGTTTTGATCTATTTAGGTTTCGTTTCAAGCACCGCCTTATGTAATCTTATGCAGTAGATGTGATACAAATATAAAATTTTAATTTAATGATAACTGCTTATTCTCATCCTCTCTCATCACTACTTCACAAACTGAACCATTGGGAAATGTTCTTAAAAAAAAAAAAATCATTTTGCTTCAGTATTCATTAGTTGCATCACAGCTAGTGAAGATGTGTAAGTATGAAGAAGGAACAACAGACCTTGTTTGTGGACGAAGCCCGAAAAGAAGTATTTTTATTGTCTAGAATCGGTGAACTTAACTATCAATTTGTACTTTGTTACCAATCGTTTGTAATTAGTGGAAACCAGAAGTTGAACTTCACTATTATTGTATGACATATTTGTATGTAGATGTAATGATTAGTGAATCCAGAATTTAGCCCCAGGACATGAAAATTGAAGTAGTGTACCATACTGTTTTTGGAACAAAATTTTACTTAGTCCTTCTACTATATGTCTTTACATATAGTTCTTTGATTCTGGAATCAAGCAGGCTTTGCTCACGTTGAGCCTACAGTTTTCCTTATTATCTTGTTCTAGAATGAACCTGCGCTACGCACTAGTAAGTATTAATTGATACTGAGTTGCCAGTCCCACTGGATTTCGCGTTAAAACCACTCTCGAAAAGCTGTAAGTCAACTTGAGCTGTACACGTGTCTCTCATAAAGTTCTTTGCGAGATCAATTCATTCATCAGCTCCTTTATATCTGGGAGTATATCCTCAGAAGGGTTACTCAGATTCAAGTAATATAATTACTGTCAAACGGCAGATAGTTTTCAATTACTTTCTCTCTAAACTTACATAACCAAAAGGACTTTTCTACAGATCATAATAGACTTCGTAGCTTCCATTCAATCTCACCTATTTATGTAAGTTTACGCTGAGTTTATACCAAGTATGAAACATGATAATAGTTGATCTGATAATCGGAAGGTGCGGCGCGTTTTTGCAATAATACGAAAAGAAACATTGGTAGTTCCTATTTTCTTCATGTTTCAAGTATCAAGTATTTCAAGAATCTTGCAGAGTGAAGTACTCCTGAATTTTTAAATATCCATTGGGGAAATTCTAAATTCTTCATTAGCCGCAATCAAATGATTTTTTTCAGCCACTATTTTCAGCTAAAGAGTTTAAAATTTTCTGTGCATTGGGGACCACTAGGTACACTTGTTTCTTCAGCTTATTCTCAGTTACAGTGTCTAGCCTGTAATGGCGGATCACTCTGTGAAACAGCACTGACCTGTTACACCAGGGATGGGCAAAGTGCGGCCCGCCACACAAAACATAAAAATTTAAATCATTAAATACATATTATTTCAAATTTGATGTTAATAAATTTTGGTAATTTTTGCTAGTACAATTATTGTCTCAGCGTTAAAATCTTATATTTATAATCGTCACTCTTTCTTTTTATCATCGGGTGACTTTTAATACGCCACTTTGACACCAGACAGAGCGTCTTGTCGCCGTCGAAGCTACGGATTTTCGATTCTTCTCTAGTTATTTATTTTATGGTGCAACAGTTGACGTATAAATATGAATGCAATCGCATTATTTTTATTTCGTCTGGTTTTTTAATTTTTATTAGAAAAAATGATGAAGTAAAGATATGAAACAATTTCATAGAAGTCATTAATGCCGTTTTTATGTTGATTTGTTTACAAATTTCATTATAATAAATTAATAATCTGTTTTATAAATAAGTAAAAACAATTAATAAATAAGAACCCGAAATAAATATAAATTAATTAATTATACTACGGCCCTCGGTAATAAACCAATAACGTTTGGGCCCTTTACAGAAAAAGTTTGTCCACCCCTTTGTTACAGTAAAAGTGGTAGTTCTGAATTCTACCGAAAATTTTAAAAATATCTTTGAAGCAATTTTCGAAAAAATCGCATAAATAAAAAGCACACTTCCGATAAAAAAAAAATTCGGCCTTAACCTTGGCATCAGATGCGACCATAGCATCAAAACGGACTGCTACTTTGAGACATGTTTTCCGATTTTTGACGAAAATCGTCCATTAACTGAAAACATTTCGCATTCAAGTGGCCAAAAAACTTTATTTTATCAAAAAGGACTCAATTTCAGAAAAATGAGACGGGTGTTGGTCTAGAGATCAAGAGAGTGGCTTTGTAAGTGGGACATCCCCAGTTCGAATCCTGCGTATGACTAGTTTTTATTTGTTAAAAAAAAATTGTTTATATTGTGTATGAGCTTCCGCTCCTGTCCACGACACCTAATTGGTAGTTGGACGTTAAGCCCCGCCTGAATAAATAGGCGATTACTTTACAATTTCAGAAAAATTAACGTATTTACACTAAATATTCTTATCCTACTCAGTAAACACGTTCTTACGATGTGAACTCGAGGTGAATTTTTGGCAACACATTTATTCTTTGTTAGTATTATATATAAGTGTAAAAAAATCGTGAGTTTAGTAGAATGGCGATGCTGATAGAACCTTATCAGAATGCTTAGATAAGAACGCTATTACGTATCGATCGAAATGCAAATCCCACACTTGTAACAAGTGATGTTAGGTTTTGATGCTTCTACGAGTATAATCGCACACTTCTTTGTTATAATAAAACACACTGTGTTCAATTTTCAATCACTTTTATTAAGAGAAGCATTTCAATCGAGCGAAATTGCTTGAATTTGTTTTATTTCTCTGTAAACATAAGTTAAACC
Source organism: Rhodnius prolixus (assembly GCF_049639745.1). Lineage (NCBI taxonomy): Eukaryota > Metazoa > Arthropoda > Insecta > Hemiptera > Reduviidae > Rhodnius > Rhodnius prolixus. The sequence continues at coordinate 3,036,522 of NW_027411635.1, read as the reverse complement.
CTAGTAAGTGAATGCATTACTAGAAAGTGAAATCGAACGTGTCCGATTTTATTTGAGCTTTGTTCAAACATTAAAATGAACATCAAATCTCACTGTTTGTTCACACAGATTTCACTAGTAACAATAATAATTGTCTTTATTAATTATATTAACATTTATATTAACAAACATCACAAAATTAAAAAATCACCTACAAAAGAAAATAACTAAATATACTACAGTTCATATTTTAACTGAAGACACGCCTCTTGATCTTGATTTCACTAATATTCGATGGCATTAAACAGCACTAAGATCCGAATATAAAACTAAATTATCAAAATTTAAAGAAAATTGGCTTACAAGAAATGCTATTTTACTAAATGATTTTTCAGTATTTTGAGATTTTATCGAAAACCACTTGGACAATTATATTGAAAAACTCGTATAGTGTTACAAACACATAAATGTACAACTTTTATTTAAACTTTTTTCCCAAAAATTTGGATTTGAGGCACTTCTAGAGGCTGGAATGAATATATGTATATCCCACTTAAGTGACATTTTTGTATAATTTATAGTGCTACATTTTGTTTACTGATAAGGAAGGATACATTGATTATTAAAATTCGAAGAAAATTACTAAACCTTAGGTGAGTAACTGCCAACATCTTATATACATTACATACATACAGATATCGTTATAAGTTGTACTGTGGATAGGTTCCACATTACGACATTAATTTTACATTTATTTATTGCTACTTGTACAAAATAAATGTAAATCAGGCATACACAAAGGGTGAATTGAGTGTAAACATGATACAAAAACTGGCAGACATAGTCGATACATAACACAACCGTTGACGTGGTGGATTACAGAGGAAAGAGTTCCAGCTGTTCAATTGGGATGGCAGGATAGAAATCGAGGAATCGTGAATGGATAGATTCAGTGGCAAAAGGGATAATTAGATCTTTGGAAAAAGTGAGGTTAGAAACATAATAGGGAGCATTAAAAATACGGTGGAGGGCATTTGATTGAAAGGATTGGATGTGGGTGATACTGGAGGGTTTGGATGAGCCCCACAGCTCTGATCCGGAAGTCCAGATAGTTTGAATAAATCCTTAAAGAGGGTTTAGTTCGTCGGGTGAAGGCGCCAAGGTAGCCGAGCGGTTAGAGGCGAGACCTGCGAAGCTAATAATATGTATTGTGGTACTGGGTTCGATTCTTGGTCATAGGCCTTGGATTTTATTTAATGGTTAATAAAAAGAAATTTACAGTAAAGTATGTTTGCTAGTCGCCTCCGTCCACGACACCCAATTGGTAGTTGGACGTTAGGCCCCGCCTGAAAAAATAGGCGATTACTTTACTACTTTACTTTTTTTTCTTAGGGTGGGCTTAGTTTAGATTTAGGTATGATCGTCGGGTCTTTTGTTGTCTTCTAAGTCTCGTGTGTGGGTTGCATTTGAGTCTACTGTCCAAGTTCAATGTAGGGATTAGGTTGTTGAATAAGAACCCATTTGGACACGTTTTGACGCCTGAGCGTAAAAGTTATGTGGACATTTTTGTTTTCATTAATTTGTATTCATCAATGGCTGCACCAGCTTTCTATTTGATTGTTTTGCTTTTGAATTTAGGGGATTCAGATAGTTCTGAGTGGGTAGAGAGAATGGCGGGGTCGTCAGCATAGGTATCAAGTATCAAGTATTTCAAGAATCTTGCAGAGTGAAGTACACCTGAATTTGAAATATCCGTAGGGGCAATTCTAAATTCTTCATTAGCCACAATCAAATGATTTCCTCAGCCACTTCCTTATTATTTTCAGCAAAAGAGTTTGAAATTTTCTGTGCACTGGGGACCACTAGGTACACTTGTTTCTTAATGTAGTTGGTAATACTGATTACAAATATTGTAGTTGGAACAAAATCGCGTTAGTATCTTAACAACTGAAAAAAGTCGTGTTTTTACCAATTTTTTTTATTTTTTTGGTATTTGAGTACACACGCCTAAACACAAATATTCCCTGAGAAAACATAAAACCGGAAATCCGCACAAAACCAAAAATAAGCGATAAACAGGTGTACACACTCACTGCTTCTCTTAGGCACTTTTGTAATTACTATTGTAACGAAGTTGACCTGAGCCAGAGAAGAAAGGCCTAGATTGTTCTGGGAGTTGAGCGACCCAAGTCTATAACGGTCCACCACTGTGTAAACAAAAGGCCAGACTTTACCTGAGCCAGAGAAGAAAGGGCTAGATTGTTTAGGGAGTTTAGTGACTGAAGCCTATAGCGGTCTACCACTGTGTAAAAGCCAAGGGAGCGGCCCCAGTTGTGGTGAGGGCAGTGTGTGTTTTCCCATTTAGTGAGTCGCAGGTGGGAGTGAGACAGTCGGAGTTGGAGTGGGGCAGTTGCAGTGAGCGACAGTTGCAGTTAGTCGCAGTTGGAGTGAGGCAGAGACAGTTTGAGAGAGTCAGTGTTGCGGAGTGCTTCAGAGTTAGCCAGTTGGGCAGTTAGTCAGTTAGTGAGTAGAGCTTTGTTAGTGCAGCTGAGTCTAGTGCAATCCAGTGCAGTGCGGACCATCAGTCAGTCGTGGAACAGTTTTTGTAGTGTATTTACATAGTGAGTAAGTAACAGTACACTGTTGTGACTGTTGTAAATGGTAACTGTAATGAATAGCATTAGTTGCTAGTAGATGTTAATGTGTTAATAAATCAGGTTACTTATAAGTTTAGCGAGTTTTATTATTTATCGAACCCACAGTCATTAGTGGCAGTCATTAGTAGTAGTTAAAGTTTCTTAGTAAAAGGACAAAAGAACGTTACAATATTTAACAAACTTTCATCAAACATTTTGACCTAACTTCAAGATTTTGAAAAGAATTATTATTACGTTCATGAAAATTCCATCCTGTAAAATTGTCCATCCCGAAATTTGGAATTGCAGCAATGTTCTGAATACTACAAAACTTGAAAAAGGAGAACTTTTTATGAGTAGCACTTTAGATAAAGACAACAGCATTGCACTTCCAAGAAAAAAAAAACTGTCAGAAAATTAAAAAAAAAAAAAATTATAATAATAAGTGACAGGCTTTCATGGATCTGAGATAAACCAAGTTCAAAGGAAAGCGTTCGAGCCATTTTTCGATAAAATTGCGAAAGTGGAAAAAAAAATCGCTTCAATAAATTCGCATTAGCAGTCGCAGCACTTTGGCCAAAACCTTCTTTTGACAGAAATCAACAGTATCAAAACTGACAACGAATTTTGAACTTTTTGTGATTTTTATTTTTTGAGATACTGTTTTCGCATACACAATCTCGGACAAAAATGCGCTAAAAACATATGTATTTCTGGTTAAACTCAATTAGCAAACATGACACGACTTCCATTCTTCCTCTTATTAAAAGTAAGGAAAAGCAAAAAAAAAAATAATTTTTTGTTTTCGTTTCAGGAGACCCCAAAACATGTTTTTCCGGCAATAAATTTATTACAGCCGAACCGAAGTACTCTACGATTTGGTAGGAAAAACAAAATTATTCCTCTTGATTTAATCGAAAAAATAGTACTCCTTCTAGAAGTCATCAAAAGGCGCACGTCTCAAACTTACTAAGAAATGACTTCCTGAAGCCGAGCTTGAAGTCAGACCTGGTACATTACTGGGTTTAAATTTGCCGAAAAGTGATGGCCTACACTATAATAGCAAAAACACTACAATAAAGTTAGTGAATTCACTATTTTTGCCATTAAAAATAATCAGTTTTATGAATACTTAAATGTTCAATAGAATAATGAGGGCCTGAACTGTAATATTCAATTCTAGTTCCTAGTTATATAAATTGAAAATATTGTACATTTATACTTAATTAATAAATTTGTTAGATTTATCAGTTTGTGAAAGAGCTGTGGCTGATTTCAAATCAATACTTGCTAAAGTAACCTCCCCACAGTTCGTCAAGTAAAATTAACTGTTTTTATTCAAAACATGATTACTTACTTTATTTTTGGGGAGCTTCTTGTTAGTTGTGATTAGTTGTTAATGGCAAATCAAAGAAGGTATCAGTGTAGAGTAAATGGAATTTTACGTTAAGCATACGAAGCAGCCTTCTTTTGATCAGCTGTTATGAACGAAGTCTTGTAGTACTTTTTTGATAAATAGAAAAAATAGACTAAAATGACGGGAACTATTCCTATGCTTCCGCCGAGATAATATCGCAAAAATTTTATGCACTCACAGAATTTAAAAACTAAATACGTCACAGAGCTAGCTTATTTTTGTTTCGGCCTGCACTGGAAATCGCTTTGGACTCTCACTGTTAGAATCTGGGTGAAAGACACGATACCGCACCTTGTACTTGCTTTCAGCAAAAGAATAACTGTTATATAAAACTTAAAACTGACTGACTCCTGATTTGCACATAGGTTTGGATATTCCCTAACACTACAAAAAACTACGACCACCCCTTTTTTAGCACACAAGAAAACCTGCCCTCTGCCTACGTGTGTGTGTATGTATTGCTCCCCTAACACACGGAATATCGATTCCTCTCTTCAGGACGTCCTCCTTGATTTTAGTTGCCGCTAGGAGCGCTCATATCTTCAATTACTTCTCTTATCTGTCAATAGAGTTCACGTACGAATACCATATTCTCTTAGGAATTTTTATCCGAGTACAGAACTTTTCTTGAGTGTCTGCTTCTTCAGTAAACTGTACAGCTCTACTATCTATGATAGGATAGTAGAAAAAGAATTTGTTTATTTTAAATATAATCCGCAATGATTGCTTGTTGTAAGGCTTTTTCTGCCAGATATTGAATCCTTCGCTTCTGCGAAATCCTTGATAAAAGAAAGCATCTGCACACCAGTTTTAACTTCGATGTTCTATATCTTCTGCCAAGTTTCATCAAACGGTAATGTCGAAGGGGATTTAAGGAAAATGGGTGTGCGAAGGTGGAGATTGAAGGCTCTTGATAGAGGAGACCCTGGTCCTTTCAGGACTGTAGCGCCGAGGAAGAAGAAGAAAGGGATTAGCTCAGTGGAGAGCCTTGATTGAGGAGGTCCTGGTCCTTTCAGGACTGTAGCGCCGTGGAAGAAAAAGAAAGGGATTAGCTCAGTGGAGAGCCTTGATTGAGGAGGTCCTGGACCTTTCAGGACTGTAGCGCCGAGGAAGAAAAAGAAAGGGATTAGCTCAGTGGAGAGCCTTGATTGAGGAGGCCCTGGTCCTTTCAGGACTGTAGCGCCGAGGAAGAAGAAGAAAGGGATTAGCTCAGTGGAGAGCCTTGATTGAGGAGGAGGGAACCAGGGGATTCTTTCAGGACTGTAGCGTCGTGGAAGAAGAAGAAGCAGATTATGTTTATGTAATGAAAAAAGCTTTTATGAATTCTGGTCCGCTGTCAATAGATTTAGATTTAAACTCCAAGGACCCAATCGAATTGGCTGTCAGGAGTGGAAACAATTTTATAATTCAATTTTTTAGTCTATTGATTTCAAATTCTTTGACCCAGTTTTGGATGCGGACTCTTGATGGACTATTATTAAGTATAAAAAAATTAAACTTAAGAAGGCAACTGGAGAGGATCTTATTCCAAATGAAGTTTTTAAATGCCTCAATTGATCTTGGATTGATTTTTTATTACGGCTTTTTAAACGGGTATTTCGTGATGAATCTTTTCAAAACCGTGGTCCGTAATTAGAATGAAGTTAATTCATAAAAATGGTGATGCTGGTGATCCGTATAACTATAGTGGTACTGCAATATTTAATAACATTACTAAAATATTCACCAATATTCTTTATGACAGGCTACTAACATATATAACTGGGTGGAATCAAGGAATCAATTGCCCGAGGAGCAAATGGGATTCCAGAAAGTTAGAGGGTGTTGCGAGTGTGTATTCACCTTGTCTGGAGCTTTAAATATTCATCTTAAATTAAGTAGAACCAAGACTACCGAAGAGCCTTTGATTCTATCAACCACGATAAATTATGGTATGAATTATACTCTTTAGATGTTAGCCGGAAATTTTTACATGTGGTTAAGAATCTTTATGATAATGCAGCTATGATAATTTCGGACGGTGTTTCTACTTCTGGTGAGATTCCTGTATCTGAGGGAGTTTTGCAGGGGAAAATTTTGAGTCCCCTTCTCTTTTCCCTATATGTCTTGGACATCGTTTATTTTTTTATTAATCGTAACTCCGCCGGCCTTACAGTGACTAAAAACTAAGATTTACACTTGTTGCTCTACGCAGACGATATGGTGATGCTCTCACCTTCCTGGATAGGCGTCCAAAGAAGTTTAAACATCCTTGAGGAACAATCTTACCGTGAATATTAATAAAACACACGCTATGATTTTCGCCAAAGGCGGGAATTTCTCAAATATCAAGCGACTGATGTATAGTTTACAATAACTATATTGATTACTGTAATCAGTTCACTTATTTGGGCGTTCCATTTTTTTCTTCCGCTAAATTTCTTAAGACCAGCGAATATTTTCTTGCTAAGAACGGCTCTGCCACATCCGCTGTTTTGTCTCTACTAAAGTCATGTAAGAGTAATGATTGGAAAACTAAAGCCCATCTCTATGATACTATCTCTGAGAGTCTGCTTCTTTATTCGTCTGAAATTTGGGGTTCGAACTGTACTCATATTCTAGAGAGAGGGCAATTAAGATTTATAAAAGTTTTCACTTGTCTAAATGTACGCCTGCCTAATATGTCAGACTTGAAGCTGGCAGATGTCATGCACAATTTAAAATCTTTAAGCGGATGTTAAACTTGTGGGAATCTTTGTTAGAGATGCCTGAATATCGACTACCTAAGTTGTGTAATAACAATGGAATACCAGATTGGTAGAATTGAGAGGGTATCTGATTTCCATCGGAGCAGATCATATTTGGCAAACTCAGGATCTTGACTCACTTAAAGAGAATCGACATAACTTGTTAGATTCTTTGAGAAATAATATATTTAGCCGAGATATCAATTCAGTTTTAAACAGTCGCTACAATACTGTCTATAGAAATATTTGTAGTTTCTCTTTTTCTTGCGAATCTTACCTTAGATTTAATACTCACATTAATAAACTAAGATTGATAGCCCAAGTACGTGTAGCTAATGAAAAAAGTTCTAGTATTTACCTGGATAGAAATAAATTTCAGTTTAATTTTAGTCACTCCTGTAAGCTGTGTCCTTTTAGTGAACCTGACGATTTAGCTCGTAGCACTTTAATTTTTCTAACTTTTACGTCATTGAGAGAAAACTATTTATACAAATATATTTTAACATACGTTGGGGAGGAGCTATTAATAAATTTACTGAGTTTCTTGGAGCCAGGAAATTTAGATAAGCTGAATGATTTTCTTACATTTTTTTAAATCTTCTTAAAGTAAGGAAATTGTTTATTTAAAAGTAATTATATATTCTAATTTGAATCTTCCAAGTTTCCTATTTATTTTCTTGGTAATTAACCATTATTTGTATATATATTTTTATTACTACTATTAAGAAGATCTCATTTATTAACATTTTTCAGTTGTAGGTAGTATTTTTAGCTAGTTATTTTGTACGTACTATCTTATATATTCTTTGCTCTCTTTTGTATTCAGTCAGTTAGAATCTCTCTTAACTTTTCTACATTGAATTTTCATTTTTATTTGTTTCTTGTTTTTTTTTTTATTCTGTATTTACATTTTTTTGTTATGCTATGAATTAGATAATTAATAGGCCAACACCCCCTCTGTATGTCTCTGACTATAATAGAGGCATATATAAAAAAAATATATATACGTATATAGGGTTGGCAAATAAGTTCGTTCGGTTTTGAGGGTGGAATAAATAACAATTTTTTTGATACACAGAATAAATTTTAATCAATTATATATTGACCATTCTTATTGATAACTTCTAGCCATCTTTCCACCAACTTCATTATACCACGTTCGTAGAACGTCTGTGGCTTATCGTCGAAAAACCAATCAAAATGTTTTTTGACAGTCTTCTCATTATCGAAAGTTTTTCCGTTCATGGAGTTCTGCAACTATCAGAATAAATGATAATCAGAAGGTGTCAGGCTCAGTGAATACGGAGGATGAAGCAAAACATCCCAGCAGTTTATTCCGCGTGGTCAATGACGTATGCGGTCTGGCGTTGACGTGGTGGGAGACGACACCTTTGCGATTTGCCAAATCTGGACGTTTTGTGCGGATTGCATGGTCCAGTTTGGTTAGCTGCTAGCAGTATGCAGTTGAATCAATTGTTTTGCCTGACGGTAACAGCTCGTAATAGATGATACCTTTATAATAATAATAATAATAATAATAATACTAGGGAAGGGATTAGCTATGAGGTTAGCATACTGGACTCCCACGCGGAGGTCCCGGGTTCGAATCCAGCAGCTGACCCTTAGATTTTCTCTTCCTAGGAGCTTCTTACAGCTCACTGTCCGGTGATGGACAGTGTTGTCTGTAACGAGAGAACACTGTCCGGAGGCCGGCAGTGCACTGGAAAAAGCTCCGGGCGCTAATGACCTCAGCTGTTGATGCGCCAAAAAAAAAAAAAAAAAAAAAAAAATAATACTGTATTTATTCATATTACATATTACAGAGAGTCAGCTTCGTACATCATTACAAATAAAAGAAATAAATGAAAATGAGAATAATTAGTTAAATAATAAACTCCTTTTGAAAACAAATTAATTAAAGATAAGCAAGTAAATAAATAAATAGCTCCATATAAATTAAAGTATACATTTTAAGGAAACATAAATTAAGTAAAATAAAATAACTTAAAATAAATTCAACGCAAAATCCCTTCTTTTAATAACAGCCCAGCATAAAGAACGCTATAGATTTCAGTTTGTTCAAATCATTAATAATTAACAAATTAACTGAATTTTCTTCCCCGCTGATATTTTTATCACTGTATCTTTCTAGGAATTGGTTTCTAGATAATTTATAATACGGGCATCTAAAAAGTACATGTGAAAGGGACTCATATTCATTACAATTACACATTTCACATGTTTCCTCCGCATTAATTATGTGAGACTTCCCATCAATATACAATCTTACTAGGGTTTTATTTGACAATCTCAATTGGGCGACAATTCTAATATATTTGAGATTGCAATTGTATTTAAGGTATTGTCCGCCACCAATAAATGAAGCCATCAATCTGTAACTGTTATTATATCTCGAATTAAGGATCCTTTCAGTCTTTACTTTGTAAGTGATTAACCCATTTGCTTAGAATGTCATCACAGTTATCGGCAATAGTTTTACAATCGTAAGTCGTATCTAAAATTGAGGGACATCCCACACACGTCAAGATTTCATTTAAATACGACAACCAATTTTTTGTTTTACAATTAAACTGCGATTTTTTCAGATAATTAAACAAAACGTCATAACATTGTCTGGGCAAATCGTCTGACGTCATATTGAGAACTTTGGCCCACCATTTTAATACCCTTTCAAGCGCCACAATTCTGAGATGTTTGTAACCTATTTCAGATCTTATGAAGTAGTTAGGAGTATTCACGGGCAAGTGGTATAATTGTTTGAAAAAATTAGTTTGGACCCTTTCCAGATTCTCGAGATGACCGAGGGCCCAGATTTCAGAGGAATACTACAGTACGGTTGAAACACCAATAGATTCAAATAATCTAATTTTGGTTTCCCAGGTGTTAGACCGCCCTCTAATTAAGATATCTTTAATCTTTCCTAACGCTTTTGAGCCTTTATTTGCCATTTGATCTGAGCAAAGTCTGAAATTACCTGAAGAACTGAAAGGGATTCCAAGGTAGATATAATTAGACACGTATTGTATATCTCTTTCACCAAATTTCAATATGGGGAACTTTTTTAACTTTTTTGGGGGACGAAATACCACCACCTTGGTCTTCTCTGTATTAACTTGGAGAAAATTTGCTGAACAGTACTCAGACAGAATATTCAATTTTGACTGTGCATCCGTTCTGGAATCAGCGAAGATGACAATGTCATCGGCATAAAGTAAACATAAAATATCTTTATTATTTCCTATATTGACTCCGAATGCTCCTTTACTTTTAAAAAAAGAAACAAAATCAAATTGTTCAATAAGCCTATTGTTCAATAGGTAAGATATTATTCATTTCGGTCCAAGTATTTAGTCTCTCTCTCAGAATAGAAGTGAAAATTTTTGTACACGTATTAAAGAGTGCAATACTTCTATAATTTTCGGGGTCGTTTTTATTCCCTTTCTTAAAGAGAGGAGAAAATATAATATGAGACCATTTTAGGGGAATTATTTCGCTTGAAAAGATTACATTTAGAAGATTCAGCAGGTAATGTTCCCATTCAGGAGTAAAATTTTTGAACACCTCCATTTATAATCCCACCATACGAAGAGCATAATCTTCTTCGGATGCAATTCCACCTTCGAGCTTGTTTGCGGCGGCTCACTGCAGTGCTTCCATGATCTTTTACGCACTACATTATCGTAGACGATCCATTTTTCATCTCCCGTTACCATCCGTTTTAAAAATGGGTCGTTTTCTTGACGTTTCAGCAGCGAATCGCAAATGGATATGCGAGTGGCTAAGTTGGCCTCAGTTGGCACCCAAACATTGAGCGAGAAACGTATCCCAACTGGTGCAAAAGATTTTTGGAGCTCGTATGGGATATGTTAAGTGTTGTTGCTCTCACCGATTCGCATGGATTTTTATCGATTATGCCCTTGACATCATTTGAATTAATCTCAGTAGGGGCGCATAATGTCAAAATCTACAGAACGGAATTTGGCAAACCACTTTTGGCTTACGCGTTCTGTTAAGGCATCATCACCATATACACAACATATCTTTCTATGAGCCTCTGCAGCTCCTTTGCCTTATTTAAAATAATAGAGCAAAATATTACGAAAATGCACTTTATTTTCTTCCATCTTTACAGCTACACAGCAAGCACAATAGTAACGTTTGTTAAACCGAAATCCATAGAAAGGTTAAGCTTAACATAATCTTTCAAATGAACAATCGAGTTCTGCGCTTGCGCCAAAAACAAAAAAGAAAATCGGAATGAATCTGTACCAAAATAAAAACCGAACGAACTTATTTGCCAACCCGATATATATACAATAATAATAATAATTAATTGGAAGGTCTTATTTTAACACTCATTAAACGGCGAATGTAAAAAAAAAATTATTTTTCTATCAGTAATTGCAGTGAGAGAAAGTTTTGTGAGTCCATGTAGATTATTTTAAGCAAATTTATTTTGCGCCCTAACTCTGTGAAGAACATCTGAAGTTTTGAGATTCTTTCCATGTCGGCAATTTGATCGAACAAATATCGATTAATTGTTCTCCAGTTGACTACCGTACAACCTTTATTAAGGTTACTCTCAGCTGTCTAAAGTATGAGTTTGAATTATTTTCATTACAATAAGTAGAAAGCTTACTAAGAAGTTTAAATGGAGTGACATTGTATTTAAGTTTCTGTTGTGTTATATTTAGTTTTTAGTGTTTAGATATAACAGTTCGTTAAGTGACTTAAGTTTTATATTACCTCTTTTATTTATAGTTAGTTCAGTTTGGAGTAGTTCCATCATCCTACCTGTTTGTAATAATGGTAATTTACAGATTTTTTTTTCTATAATTTGAGCATAGCAGAGCTTTATCTTGCTGCAACAAAACGTTTATGCAATTGATGATGCTGAATAATCCTAAGCCCAGTTTGGGTATATTCTTTGTAATTCTTGGTAACAAAATTGATGTAATAGATAAGCATGTTATATGGTTTTTTTTTATTCAGAAGTTATGGCAGGTATCAAGGTGTCAGTTTATGTGTAACTACCAACACCTTTTTTTTTATATGGCATCTGACTTTGTCTTTGTGATTTTAAATTTTATTTGAGAGCTTCTTGAAATCGGTCACTATACGGACTACTTTCTCTTTGTAAGATCGTTTCATATTATTACTCTTACTTAATTTCATAATTCTAACTTGAAGCCTCTTTTACGATAACTCCAGATTTATTGGAGCATATTTAAACTGTCTGTATATTTGTATTGGGTCGACCGTCCACAACTGTACCAAAAGCGTGATGTTAAAAAACACCTAACATTACCAATTTTTCTCACATTTATAAAATAATAAAATAAAATAAAGTTCCCAAAATTTCTTTATAATAATAGGTATATCCTCTTCTTTAAGAGTAATTTTTCGCAAAATCACATATTTATTTGGTTTCGAGAAAACGTTGGAATGGGCAAAAACGGAGTTTTTATGAATGGTTAAACCCGGGAACCGATTTTTGTGCATGAGGTGTCACTGATTAAAAATTTTATGTAGATGTTTCAAAAGGCATATAGGCCATTTTATCTAAAAAGATATCTGGACGCTGTACGTTCATTGAGGAAGGGAGTTTACCTCATGTATGTGCGACTCCATCTAAAATTATTATTAATAATTCTATAAATCTTCTCCTTATTCTGATTAAATTTGACAGGATAACAAGGATACAGGTTCCCATTTAAACTAAACGTGCCGTCCTTCTCTTACTCCTATTAAGAGGAGGTACTGCAATCATGCCGTATTTGCAGGGTAATTTCTTTTTCCAGTCTTAGGAAATACTGGCATCGAGGAGTATTTCCGAGGAGTTCTTTGGGGACAGCAACCTTAAGTATTCTTTTAAAATACCACTCCAAAGGTAGTTTCTCTTCCACCTGCTTCCAAATGTTAAGAAAATCATTAAGCTGAAAGTGCAACATAATAGACATTTGAAGGTTATGGAATTTTCTGGAAAAATAAAGCTTTATTGATTATTTTTAATATATGAATAATAATTAAGTAATATTAATTAATGACTTGTTTGAAACATTTAAAAAAATATTTTTAATAATAATTGGGTTTAGGATTCTGGAAAGTCTAGGAGTTAAATGTCAAATGTGTATGTGTGAGTGGATGTCTAGAATTATAGGGCGTTAATAAGAACATCCTCTGTAACCGGCTTAAATCAGCCTCATTACTCCCAATATCAGAATATTTATATTTCATTAGATGTGTAAATGTTGTTTGCCAGTACAACCAACGAACAAAAAAAAAGAACTGTCTAAATGACCGCAAATCTCTTAAACAAAAACTTTCTGTTTAAAAAGTCAGCGGTACGGTTGATTAAAAAGCAAAATCAACAAGTACCTATTATTTCATTCACTCTCCAGCAGTAATTTCAGCAGTTAGAAATTTTCAACGTGTGTTTTTTTTAAATTGTCCTTAATTTCTTTTTCCATCCTTCTGAATTGATTGCTCTTGATTGATTATTTAATTGATTTTGGGGCTTTCTAACATTCTGTCGTCATTGTACAAAGTTTTCATGATCTTTGTGGGAAATATTAAGAACACATAAAAATACATTGTTTTTATAGTTGATATCAATTAGGTAATTTTTCCTGCATTAAACTTTCATTATTATTTTTTAGAATTTATCAGATGTTATTTGTAAGAGGCCCTTTCAGGCATAAAATATTTTTGTTCCATGGCACTCGCTACGCCATTCATTACTCAATTTTAATTGATTGTACTCGTAATTCTAGATATTAAACTATTTATACAAGCTATTAATATAGGTTTTTAAAGAACGCTATTAAAATTTAAAAATGATGTTTAATGTGTGCGATTTGTGCTTGATTGAAATTTTCAAGATCGTTATTTATTCGATAGTATTAGAAAGTTGACCAACTCTTAACTTTTTCTTTCTCTATTTTGGTGTGTGTTTGTGTGATTGATGTTTAGTCGTGGTTAAATGAAGAGCAGTACAGATAATTGTAATAATGTCACTTAATTATAATAATTACAAAATTCGTATTTTTTAACTGTTTATAAAGGACAATATGCATACACATTATTCCATGTTAACATTATTATGAATAATGGCCAGCATAAGGAACTGCGACACGATCAATTGTTATAAAATTAAATTAAAAAATACAGTGGATTTTCACAATATGTTTTTTAAATATCTTCCATAAGCAATCATAACATTGTTCACTGGCAATTGAATGTTAAAGTACCTAGAAAGCCTTGGGGCTTTTAATAATTTAAGTTAGTAATAATAGTTACTACTATTGGTAGTAGTAGTAACAGAAATCAGTTCAGAAAAATAAAAAAATAATAATAATAAAATAAAAAGAGAAACAAGAAACAAATTTAAATAAAACACATTAGTTTTGTCGAAAATTACTAACTGGATGACCAGTTAAAATGTTAGGTATTCGCTGACACTTGATCTTTTTTAATTTAATGTGTTTGTTAAGAATATTAAAATATTAGTTTTCTGCTTGCAGTTTGGATTTAATGTATTTCCGATCATCCCTCGCCCATTCAACACTCAGTATTACTGCTTTTCGGTGGCCATGCTGCCGGGCAATGAACGAGAGGATGTTGAACGAGGTGGCAAGAGTAAGATTTCTTTACTATAGCCTAATATTGAATATATACGAACTAGAACTATAGTTCTTTTATTATGTTACAGTTATTTTTAATTAAATATATCTTTTAATTGCCTAGTAATAATGCCTCCTTCCGCGCTAGACCATCTCACTCGGCTCAACATAACTTATCCTATGCTGTTTAAGTTAAACAACCCAAAAATGGACCGCATCACCCACTGTGGCGTTTTGGAATTCGTGGCCGACGAAGGAAAGGTCTATCTTCCTCATTGGGTTTGTATTTTTGCCATATTTAATTGAAATTGGTTTTAAGGTCCAGATTACAAAATCTTCTAGTAGTTAAAAGACACTTCTTATTGCTGCATTCGTTTAAGAATTATCATTTAAAAAAAGTCAATATAAAAAAGTGATTAATCTCAAAAATAATTTTGAAGATTAAGTTTTAAAAGGTGCTTCAATTGACACCTTTGGTAGAAATAATGTTAAAGGTACGGCCAGATTAGACACTTTTTTATGAGCCTCAGATACCCATCGATAATCATTTGAATCTATTTGTTGCAGATGATGCACAATCTTATGTTGGACGAAGGCGATATGGTGCACATCGAAAGTGCCAATTTGCCCGTGGCCACGTTCTCCCGATTCCAACCCCATTCGCCTGATTTTCTCGATATCTCCAATCCAAAAGCAGTACGTATCGATCTTTTCTACTGGCGTTTTTGCTCACAATGGTCAAATATTACTAACTAGATAAAATTACAGGTTAAAATATTTGGTATTCGCTGATTTGTGTATGCTTTGTGCTATTTACCCATCATATCAACAGCGCCTTTTTTTCACTTCCTGTTTGTGCTCGTACCAGCATTTGAAAATGTCCTTGCAAAAGTTTATTCGAACGGTTTTGCTTACAGCTATATATATATATAAAAGCTACATATATCACTTCCGACAATAAGGAAGTTAGTTTATATAAGCTTTCCTTGAATATCTTGAAGGTCTGTTTCTTTATGGGCTGGTCAATCTAGTTAATGATTAATAGTAGTTGTTATGAGAGCAGAATGTAAACTAGGTCCAGAGGCCTTGAATCAATTCTTATTTTTATCACTTGTGAAGCCAGCTGAAGAAGTGGATCTTCACAAGAATACATGCACGTAAAGTAGTACTATCTCACATCAACTTCACCTCAGCAAGCCGCACGCCTACTTGAAGTCTATCAGTAATGATTGTCTTGAAGTATTGTTGAGGCCTTAAATATTATGGTCGTTGCCATATAATTTATGATTGTAATAGTGAGACTAATAGTAACTGGGGACTAACAGTATTTAGGGGAAGTCAACTTTTTTAACAAAAACCTAATGATTCAATCTCTGGAAAAAAAAATCAGAAAAATGAGCAAGCTAAGCTATGACGGTTGAAATCATTTAAATCATTATCCTGTTCGAAAGATTATTTAAATTGTCCGGTGGCACACTTGTATAAGGGTTGATTCTGTATTACAGTTTGTATAACTTAGTTTTTTTGTTTTAACTTTTTGCAGGTGTTAGAAAATTGCCTTCGCAATTTCGCATGTCTCACTACAGGCGACGTGGTAAATATTAAATATAATACCAAAGATTATGAGTTATCCGTGTTGGAGACCCAGCCAGGAAAAGCAGTCTCCATCATAGAGTGTGACATGAATGTAAGTAGCGGTTTCTTAGCTTAATTTTGGTTAAATTTGGCAGAAAGAAGAAGTTAAGGCTTCCTAATGTAAAATTATGGTGCGATCCTGCTCTTATTCCTATTCAGAGGAAATATTTCAATCGTGTCTTATTCGAAGTTTAATTTCTCTTTCCTCTCTTCAGGAGATGCACTGAATTGCAGATTAATTTGTCTTACCTCTTTCAATGGGAAGCATTGAATTCACAGTTTAATTTCTCTTTCCCCTCTTTAGAATAACAATGTAATCGCAGCTTTATTTCTCTTACACATCTTAGTGAGAAGTAGCGTAATCAAATTTTAAGTCACGCTCTGGTAGTTAGAAAAAAAAAATTATTGATGTTTTAGAACATTTAAAATGTGTATAACAGAAAGAGTAAAAAAGTGAATGGATAACGTCTAATTTATGCTATGAATAGAAGAGCAATAATCAGACCTTATCTTTATCATAAAGGTGTAATTATATTTAATTTCCAGCGTTATAACTTTTGTTTTATTAATGAGATTGTTGTGGCGGTGGAAAACTAACCGTCCACCTTAGTCAGAATTATGGCTACAAGGTGAGAATTGGCTGCAAATGTGGCCTGGGACGTACAGTTATACCCTACTTTGGATTAATTTGAAAATTAACTATTCATCTTGTAGGTGGAGTTCGCAGCGCCGCTGGGTTATCAGGATCCGGATCCCGACAAGAAGAAGGAAACCGGCGAGCATTCCACAGATGAAATAGCCGCACCGTCAGGATTTTTTCCGTTCAAGGGCGAGGGACATAGGTCAGATATATCATTACCTTTTTGTATGCTTTAGTGATCGCCTGGCTTCATGAACGCAGTTTCTATGATATTCGGTTCGATTTGACTTGATAATAAGTTAATAGTTAACATCCAAGATTTCACATCCTTGCCGTAATACAATTAGGTCAGTGGTTAGCGTACTGCATTCACTCGCAGAAATCTCGGGTTCGAGTCCAGTTGCGGGCCCTTAAATTTTTTTACCTAGAAGCTTCTTACAGCTAATGTCTGGTAGCCGGGAGCGCACGTAAACTGCTTCGTGCTCCAATGCCTCAGATGTTGAAACACCTTAATTTAAATAACGAAATAAAATTACACACTTCCCACCAAAGCATTCCACATTTAAAGAAATTCTGTTTCTTTCAATATCCTTGTCCCCAATGCTCCTAGTTAACAAATCTCTTTACATAAATTTTGTTCAAGGGCTATCCTCTTCCTAGTCATCAACTTAAGGTCTCCTGATGGGTTTGATAACTGTTCCTAGGTACTTAAAGCTAGCGTACGGCTGAATTTCCATAACATTGGCCTTAGGATTCATCTTAAACAAGCTAAAAATGCTTATAGATTTTCTCAAAAGTTCTGTTCGTAAAGTTCGCTACACAACTTGGACATATATTCCAGTAGATTCAGTTGTGATACGAAGTGGAGTCGGAAATTGAAATGGGCTCGCATGTGGTAATTCTGCATTCAGCTGGAAGGGCTCAAGCTAAAAAGAGCAGGTAATAAAAAAAAAAAAAAATGGTTGGTCCTAATGAATTTTTGTTTTGACAGATTGGACGGGAAGAAAAAGCGAGACCCGGATGACGATCCTCCAGCTGTCAAGATACCCTGCCAGGTCGGCATTCCGGACTACGATTGGAAGCCTGGCACCATAACCTTTATGCGTAATGTCAGACAGCCTATCAATAAGGAGGTAATTTTCTAACATTAAAACATTGGGAAATAATTTTTGTATTTACGGACTGATAAGAGTAGTATGGACAGGGCAGTTGCAATAAGTGGGCGGGCCTACCGTGGATGATCATGATACAGGTGAATGTAAGTTACTAAGTTTATAATCTGAAAAAAACTTGATATAATTATGGGGGATATAACCTCTACTAAAAATGAGCTTTGCGTTTACAAAAATGTAATTAGATCATTCTGGAATAAAAATTATACTAATTTAGGTGTGGAATTAGAAAAATCAGTCAAGATATGCATGATGGAAAATAAAGAATTAAAAAAAGAAAGTAGTAAATTAAAAGTCTGATTGAGTCATGTTATAGTGGAGTTTAAGAAATTATCCAATCTTCTCAATACAATATTATTAAGATTTTAAATATCCCTTACTCTGAAGTAGAGAATTGACATCATATTCTAGAAAAAGTTACTATTGGATTTGATAAGATTTGCAAGAAAAGTAAAATAAATAGCTTTAGAGTCAAACCTAAGTCTAATAATACTTAATTTCCCACGCCAATTTCATTAAAATTTATTAAAGACAGTTGATAAGCAGGAATTTTTGAAAAGAAGACATTACAAAAAAATAAGTTAAATGCTGAGTTATATAATTTTCCAGCTAAAGTACAGATCTTTGTTAATGAAACTATCTCTCCGCTTAACTCTTTACTATTTCAAAAAGTTAAGCGTTTGCAAGAAACTAAGATAATTAAGTATGTTTGGTCTAATAACAGCTGTATTGTCGTGTGCTTGCTCGTGTGAATGAGGACTTATCTACTGCGTACATCAGGAGTAAACACGACTTATTGAAATTATTGACTTCTGTGAAAATGAAGTTGGAACCAGTGTTGTTTTTCAAAATAAAACTTTAACAATAGAGGCTGCTGAGCATCAGTAATAAAATCAACGTATTCATTAAGTGTTCACTAATATTTGACAGTAAATTTGTATGTCACTGTTTAAAAAAAAAAAAAAAAAAAAAAAAAAAAATTGCGTAATTTAGAATCTTGGGAACTGTAAGAGAAAATCGTGTGAGTTTTGTCACCAGATTTTTTTGTTGTCTAGGAGGCAAAATCTGTGGAATTTTCGCCATTTTCCGGCCAGGGCCATACTTTGTTGAAGGTGGATGTCCAAAACGACAAGGTCGCTAAGTGCAGAGAGAAGGCCAAGTGACCTATTCCAGCGACTGCGTAGAAGTGCCCCAGATATTCGCACCGTAAAGAAAGTACAGAAGTTGCAAATACTTCCTTGCGATGGGAAATTTTTCTAAACAAATCCGTTGTTACCAATACTCTGAGAAAGAGAGCTTTTTAAATTCCAATAAACTGTTTCTTACAAAAGAAAATAATGTTATTCACTAGCAAGTGTGCATTGAAATATTCTATTAGGCATTGCGGGCGCAAGAAAGAAAAATCAAAAATCTTGATATCAAACGAGACGATCGCAAATATGCCTCTTTACATATGTCATCTTTGTTAAAAAAATTTCAATATGCATTGAATTTAACACCTTCGGATCTTGATCCCATTAACTGACTTTGTTTCAATTAAGAACAGCGTATTTTTGGAAAAATACACTCACAGTATTGTATATTCAGAACTGCATTATTCAAGTTTTTAATTATTAATACCTTTGTAACCGGCTGAACTGTTAAACTTATTTTTACTGTAAGTGATCATCTCCTAGCAATTTCTGTTATTTAGAATATCTGGTGCGAAACTACGAAATTCTTTTTTAATATTTCTGGAGTTTTGAAGTCAATAATAAATTTTCTGTAACTTGATTTTTTTTAAAAATAGTATTTCATTTTTTGTACAGTTAAAGAATGACTGTCTTCTATTTTTAAAAAAGTTTTAATATTTTATTGTGAAAGTTACTTTATGAAAGTAAACTTTTTTTTTTTATTGTCATTCTCTAATTGCTTTTAATGCAAGAAATATTTGTTTAAAAATAAATAAATCGTATGTTCGTATTGTGTTGATAAAAATACAGTACTTGTTTTGTTACGTGTTAGTATTACTTTCGTACCTTTCTTGACTTATCGCCAAAAGAAACATTTGGCTTTTTCCCAAATTGGGTAAATAGACCTTTACGTCCGTAGAAGATAGCCCCACGCTCGTGCAATAGTAAGTTTGCCGCCTTACCTCCAAAAACACTTAACATCATCTCAAAAACCATAATGTTTTAGATAGTATCATCATGTTGGAATATGAATAATTAATGCTTAATTTTAATTACTTTATTGGTAGTTGACATTCAGTACTTTCTATTCATTACAAATCTAGGAAGCTATTTTTTACGAGAAAGACTTTACAAGTGCAGTATAGAATAAAATGTGTTTTATTAAAATACAAATAAAAAGGAAAACTTACAATTTTCTTAATTTAAACCCTGTTAGGACAACGGAAAATATGTCCGTTTGTCATGTCACCATCTGCTTTATTCTGTACTTTAAATTAGAACATAATTTTATTTAATTAAGTAAGTTAAAGGATCTATTGGTTTCAGTGGTTACAATTTTTCTGAATATTGCTTTGCTGGCCACGTGCTGAAATAGATACTACCAGTTTTTATCATTTAAGTGCTTAATGATTTTCTCCTGGTCAATTGGGGTTTCCTCACCACCTGCAGCGTACTCATTCAACAAGGGACACACCATGTTGTTTGTAAAATAGGCTAGTAAAATAGTGGAAAACGGTTTGTAATTTTGGTTCAGCAACTGGCATCTCGACCGGAACAACCCTCATATAGTGAAATTTATTTTCGTTACTTAAGTAAGTCTGAGGACTCTTAACAACAATTCAGTATATAAAGAATGATGCTGCAATCGAGAAGCCTATGTTAATCAGTATTGCGAATAAGAAGTATCAATCCGGCAGAACTGCGTATCGAGGCCTTCTTCACCAATTTCCTCAAAATTACGAGTACTATCATATTTCTGGGACTTACCTAGCTATTCTTTGTACCATACAGCTTCTTCTGAATTACCTTTCTAGCTATACAATGGGACAATCGATTGTCCGGCTACCTTAAAATCTTTATAATATATTTAACATTCAGCTGCAGAGTATGTAGGTAAATTATTTTTCGACCTGTTTCTAATTACTGCATGTAAGTAAAATATACAAGTCCAGTATATGTGGCTGTGCAGTTGATGCAGTGGATTTTGTAGACTTACATTTTATTAGACATAACATTTGTAAAAATTTTAATTTTTGTGAAGAGAAAGTCTTGAGTGTTAACGCCCAAATTTTCATGGTTGTTCTGCAAAATTGCTTGAATTTCTAGATTCAAACAGGCTATTTTTTAAATTGAGCAGTTCTTTCCATAAAATAATACAAACATTAACCATGGGTAAAATGGGTATCCAATGCGGTACTGCTGGTGAGCAGATAAGAATGTACTTGGGCAGTCTGAGCAAAAAAGGAATTGATTTTGGTTACTTGGCTAGTAATTGGTTATTTTCGCTAGTAAGTGCTAAAAAATACAGGATGTCACACAAAAGGCAAAAACTGAACTAACAAAATTTATTAACTATTATTTTTACATAACTCTGTACACAAATGAGATAAAAGTTTCGAATCCAGGTCTAAATAGGTGAATTCTTGAAACCGCTATCGGCGTAGTCAGCTCCAACAGAGCGGCGAACAGGTTCCGGATCTCCGGGCAGGCAAGTCTTTCTACTACTAATAACTCTCCACCCACCTTTCCTCGTCCAGTCCTGGAACATGTAAATATACGGTTGGTGACTCATTTTGAGGTCCCTTGAGATCGATAAAACCGCTATAAAACTTAATTGTATCCCTTTCTATAATTATCATTTTAAATTATTTTTATTATATTTTTTTACAAAACGTAAAAGTGCACACTACATTGGTGGTGAGAGTTAAACAGTTTCGGAATCTGCGGTGGGGCCTTGCGAATTTTAATGGCCATGTATGACTAGACTGTCACGTTGTTGTCGCAAGGGAATCAGCTTTCCTCATAGATACCGGTTAATGAAAGTGTACTTCAGGGCGAAGTCTTGAGCCCTTTACACTTCGCACTTTTTTCCTCGGATATGGTCGAGAACTTTGCCTTGAATGGAGATAAAGGTTTCAGCATAAATGCCAAAAGAGATTTAAATATGATAATGTATGCGGATGACACCGTCTTCCTGAGTACCTCCTGGACTGATGCCCAGTTTACTGTAAAATTGTTGGAAAAATATTGTGACTGTAATAGAGTCAACCCTAATAAAACTTTCATAGTTTCATTTCACAAAGGTGGTCGTTTGCCTAAATATCGAAACTTTATTTACAAAAATGCTCATATTAATATTTCTAATAAAATGATTTATTTAGGAGTTCCATTCTCTTCTTCAGTGGTATTTAGAATTGCAACAAAACACTTTCTGAGTAAATTTATGTGTGCTAACTGAACCGATATGAACATTTTAGCTAAAACGCAATCAGATTCCTGGGGTTCTAAGGTTTCGTTGTTTGTGTCTCTCGCTGAAAGTGCATTGTCCTTAGGAGGAGAGGCTTCCTAAACTTTGTTACTCCAGACTAATAGATTTTGAAGCTAATAGTCTGCCTTTCAATTGGTATACACAATTAAAACATTACTTGACAACCATTGGCTTTGAGTACCTTCTAAATCAGTGGTTCTCAACCTTTCTAATGCCCTGACCCCGCAATACAGTTCCTCATGTTGCGGTGACCCCTAACCAAAAAATAATTTGGTGGTTACTTCATAACTGAAATTTTGCTACAGTTATGATTCGCAATGTAAATACCTGATATGCATTATGTATTCCCATTGCTACAAATCAAACATAATTTAAACATAGTGATTAATCACAAAAACAATATTTAATTATATATTAATTATATATATATATATATATATATTAATTATATATATATATTAATTATATATATATATATATATTAATTATATATATATATATTAATTATATATATATATTAATTATTTATTACTAATTCCAATAAATAACATTTCACCATGGCATAGCGTGGGTTTAAATATAACAACAGTAATATAACAGTAAACAACAGTGCAATATTTTGCAACAGTATGCTGCCAAATTGATTGAGATGGTTGTGGTTGCTTCTTGCTTACCAATTCAGAAATTCTTGGGGCAGTCTTTGCAAGAGCACAACGAAGATCATTTTCCACAACAAGTCTACTTCGGTATTTAGACTTGATTACCAGCAAGCTGGAAAACCCTGGTTCGCAAAGAGATGTTGTTGGAAAAGGAAGAAGAAGGCGCAGCACAGTCTCAGACAGAATAGGATATAGCAGTCTCAGAACACTTAATCCAGAATTTTGTTAGTGGCACCGTAGAGAAATCTGTTCTCGCTGCATCATTGTTAATTAGGTCAATGAACTCTTCTTGCACTGTCTCCGGAACATCTACAACTTTCACTGTGAATGGACTTCTGGCAAGTGCAAATGGGGTGTCAGGTAGATTAGGAAAGTATGATGAAATTTCGTCTGCAAGCATGTGCAAATGTTCTTTCACAGAAGTTATCATCATAATTTTTTTGTCTGGCTCAATGCTGTGTTCCTCAAAGAAGGCAGATAATGTAGGAAACATGTAAATTTTATTTTTATCCAAATTATTTTTCCAAAGCTGAAGTTTCATTTGGCGTGATCTAATTTTTTCGGACAAAGCGAGGCACGTTGCATTTGATCCTTGCAGTGATAAATTTAAGTCATTCAAGATGACAAAGATGTCCACCAAGTAAGCTATTTTCTGCAGCTCAGTTTTATCGCTAAAAAGTGCTTCGAATTGCGAAATATGTATTTTCCGATGGCTTTAGGCGACCCCGGTTTTTTGGTCGGTTTGGAGAACCGCTGTTCTAAATAATCAAAACTTACATTCCGTTAAATCTCATAAAAATGATATGCTTCAAAGTTTTCCTAATCACTTACTGTCTCTTGAAGTCGACAGCTCTTATACCTTTTATAACATATCAGTCAGCTGGGTGCCTTTGAAACATATCTATCTCTTGATTGCAACATAGAAAAGCTTAGAGTTACAGCTCAAATTCGTTTGTCCGGTACTCAATTTTGCAGAATTCTTTTTAGGCGCAAAAATTAATATTTTTACCCCCTCAAATTTTGTTCACATCGCAGCGAAAATCATTCAGATGACTTGCCTCATTTTCTGTTTTAATGTCCTGCAATTTCGTCACAAAGAAATAAACATCTTAAAATATGGCGCGTCATCTGAGGAGCGTTGGTATTTTTTTTTTTTTTCAAAGTATAGATTTAAATAAAATTAATGTTTCATATAAATTTCTTATTAATACATTAAAATAAGAAATGCTAAAGATCAAGATTAAATTCGTCTAAGATAATTAAATAAAAAGTTTTATAATAAATAAGTAATTTCAGTTTGTCTGTTTAATTAAGTCAGAATGTCAGATGGTTTACTGTTTGTCAATATTTTGCACTCTAGGTATTACGTTTCTTCTTTTCTTGTTTACTGTATCTTTTATAATATTATCGAGTTTAATATCTATGACTGAGTTATGTTCATTTTTTTTTTATTTCTATAAAAGTGTTTTTTTAATGTTGTTTCATTATTGTACTTTTTTTATAAATTTGTATTGGCCTCCCTCTCCTTTGCCATAGAATTGTAAATTTTCTAGTGAATAAAAAAATAAATAAATTAGGTGGTGAAAAAGATATTTACAAATTTAGTAGCTAATATTTACGATTAGGGTATGATTTA
Source organism: Rhodnius prolixus (assembly GCF_049639745.1). Lineage (NCBI taxonomy): Eukaryota > Metazoa > Arthropoda > Insecta > Hemiptera > Reduviidae > Rhodnius > Rhodnius prolixus. Next base: position 3,011,939 of record NW_027411635.1, on the reverse strand, counting down.
TGATTAGTGAGCGAACGAATTTTTCCAGTTTTCTTTAAACAGAGCTGTTTTAATGCAAATATTCCCCAAAAGGAACATTTCTAGTGGACAGAATTGTACATTCTGTACAACTTATTTTTTCTCAATCATGATACTCTCGCCATGTTTTTTTAATGTTACTTGAATGCGGAAAATACTCTCTTTGAGCAAGTTTTTACCTTAGTTTCCATGACTGTAGAGGTACAAAAATTGTTTAGTTTCTGTACAACTTGGTAGCAGAGACTCAATTTCAGAAATCAGAGACGATTTCAATAATTTTCTTAATAGGAGTAAAAGAAAGTAAATGTGATTTTAACATGTATCAGCTAACCGCAATTACCACTCTCTAGGGAAATCTTGGAGAAGCGGGAAGCTTCCCTAAATGCAACCTGTAGCACACTTCGCTTTCTCTGCCCTATGTATATTTTAGGGAGCAACAGTATTAAGTTTGATTGTGTTGTTAGACTGGGATACCTGCAGGCATCCCAAGTTCTCTGAAGAAGTGGCTTACTTACGTGTGTGTTGTATTTGAAGTAATAAGCGGCACTATAGATGGCCACAAGACCCATGCACAGTTTACCAGTGACCACTCTAGATCTGAGAGCCCTTTCTTTTCCCTGTAATGAAGAAAGAATCATGGATTAAAAATCTCACAAATAATATTATGTTCCTTTCAAAAGAACTATTGTGAAGATTCTTTAGAAATTAATACTATGTCTTTTCGTCACTACTGAAGCTACACGTTCCTATAAGTGAATTCGAAGGTTCTTGATCAGCGTTTGTGCAAGAGTGATGGTTTAAAAATTTAGTATTAGCGAATCAAGCCTTTGGATAAAAAAGACAGGTCCAAAGCGGCCATCATGAATCTTTGTTCAGGGTATATGGCAAGATGACGAGTTCAACTTATACAGGCAGGGTTTAAATACACCATTAGGCGTTCGCTAATTGCCATCTTTTTTAAAAATCTATTTGATATGTGCTTCTAGAAAATAATTATGAATTTAATGCATAGTTAGTGACTTTATCTTCCTAACCATTATACCGTAACACATAATGAGAAAATGGAATTACAAAGACAGATGGTAAATTGTTGTATGATTGTCATCAAACTGCACTCTTGGTTGTTGTAAGAGGGTACTTTGAGAAAAAATCAAATCCAAGTCAGGATTTTCTTCCCCTGTTAAGGAATAATTCATCTTGGAGTCTTTCCATGAATTGAGGGCTTTAATTCCAACAACTATATAGAATTTATACAAAGTGGCTCAGCTTTATCCAGCTTCGGTTAATCATAAACATATTTTGTAGAAGATACACCTTCTTTCAGTATAATAAACTGAAGCACTTGACGGCACTGTACTTCTTTCATTTCCATCTAAATTGCAAACTTAGACCCAGTCGATTAATGCTTCAATACATTGATATATTTCTTTGCATTAAAAAAAAAGAAAAATTAACTAAAGTAAAATTGGAGCCCGAAAATGTTTATTTCAAATTTGAGGAATGGTTGAGCAAAACGGCCAACAGCTTGCTGAAAATGGCTCACGACAATCAATCAACACATTTTGAAGGTTGAATGAAATTTTACGAACAAAACTACTTACTAATACTGGTTCTAAAGCTTTGAAAATTGCATCCAGAGGTTTCCAGTAAGCTCTCCTAATCGGATTGTACAATTCTTTGTGCATCTCCGGCACGAACCTGGGTTCATCAGGAGCCAAATGTTGGTCTCGGATCCACTGCCGACGCCACGCTCTTTCCTTGTCCGTCATACCGGCCAGTCTTTCTCGTTCTCGATATAGTCTTCCCTGTATAGAGAACGCCTTTACTCCACCGGTTTCGGATGCCATTTCTCGAAATAATTGTTTCCTGGACTCTAATATCAAGCGTAACCTTAACCTGACACTTAAGTAACAGTCTGTACAAGAATAGCAAAATGTAATACCAACTTTGTATTACTAAATGTTTGTCTTACTTAGTCGTATGTAGGAAAGTATTCCCAAATAATATATTCCTTCACACAAATGAAGAAGTTAAAGAAATTTGCGGAAATTGTCTAATTTGCCTACATCTCTTTGTTTCTTCAATTTTAATAGGTAATATAGTAGAAAGCAATAGTTTTTTCCTTTCCTTTTTGAGCATGACATTTTACCATACAGCCAAAAGCAATAGTCTGAATACCCCTTGTCACTTATAGAATAAATAAGTTGTTTACTTTTTCAGTTTCAAGGAACGCTCTGGAAGCAAATAAGTTTTCGAAAGATAATAGGAATCTCGTAATTATATGCATTACTCAGACATCCAGAAGTAAGCTGGGTTGATGCATACATTTTTACCTATGTATATATTTCTTTTTTTTTTAAAGGTAGATGTCACAATTGTCCCTTTGATACGATCAAAGCACTTCCTCAGAGCAAGAGCATTCTCTCCATTATCAAAATAAATATGTGGAGTAACCTCTGCGGCTGAGGATCCTTTGTTTACCTTGTGTACGGGTCAATTCAACTCACATTCCCTACCAAAAAATCCTGAAACTCAACGGCTTGAATTTTTACATCAACCTAATAAACCTGGCGTGGATTAAAGGGTTTTTGTGAGTTAAGAACGACAAAATAGTCGAAGGATTAGCATAAAATCGTTACAAAAGAAATGGATTACATTATGTTTGAAGGGCTAAGCGAGATATGATATACTATGAAATTTAGAGGTTTGGGGGGGGGCAATGAACCAATGGGTTATTGTGCCCTAATTAAGAGGTGGTATCTTGATTGCTAAAGGTAGGTAAAGATTATGGATAAATCCAATCGCGTGTAGAAAACTAACGAGGTTTTGCATTTCCTATGCATAACTTAAAGCAGATTTGATACTTTGAAAACCACAGTTTATTCGATTCCATAATTAAAATGAAGTAAAAATTTAGTGAGGGGGTATGGTGAAATTTAACTATCAACCCGACCGCACACATTAGTTATTTTGGACATTTTAGCGTAACTTTTGGAGTATATTATAAAGAATCAATGAGGTTCTGATTACAAAGGCCCTACTAAAGATGGTCGTAGGCTCTAGAAGCAGACAAGATAAAGTGGGCGATTATTCGGATTCTCGCCAATGACTAAATTAAATTTTGTTAACAGACGTATTTTTTATATACAGAAGTATTTTTAAAAGCCTTGGTTATACGATCTGTGGTGATTCAAACATCAAAAGGGTTTTTTAAGTTCCCAAAATTTATTATTAATACTTTGGCTAATAGTGAAAACTGATGCCAAAAAAAAAAAAAAAATAAAAAAAAATAATACTTGTAAAATCTCGATCACTTTTAAAACCGCCTAAGGATCAGTTCGAAATGAATGACTTTCAAGTAGTTCTATCACCGCTCACATCACTTTTCTTTTCAATTTTTTTTCTTGAGGGACGACAGCTAGTAGACCTAATCTAATCCTTTGTTACTGTTATTCGGATTTCCAAAATAAATGAAAAGAAAACAATAATTCGGAGATAAAACTCTCCTCCTTTTGGATGAGAAGTTGCAACACTACTTTCCAAATCTAATTCTTTTTGTCAAAGATTGGATCAGAGACCCATTTCATATCTAAGTTGACATGACTGGCCTACAATTAATAGAAAAGGAACAGCTTATTGACATTGCAGCTGACAGTACACTGCGATTGAAGTTTCTGGAAATGAATTTAGTAGAGTTCTGGATTATGGTTGAAAAAGAATACAAATTGATAGGTATTTTTGTAGGATTGTAATAGTATTGTTATTACAGCACTAGTTGAGCAAAATACGTCATTTTAAAATGAAATGGGAGCATTTCAGTTCCAGTGTGCCGTTTACTGTTTGGTATCTGACTAATGTGCCATGACCAGAAAAAGGTTGGGAAGCACTGGTTTAGACACTACATTGAGCCCTATTGAATTATTTAAATACCATGAATTCATTTGTTTAGTTCAATAAAATTCCTTATTTCCATTTCCGTTTCAATCGTATTTTCCGAAGCTAGATTGGAAATACCCAAGTACACGACTTTCTCTTAAGACTTAGTCGTACAAGCACAGCGTTATTAGTCATCATTGCGATTTATGCCGAGAAGTGGCTATGATCTCAACAAATTATGTTGAAAAAAAAAATGCCTCGCTCATATTAGAAAAACAATGGATCTGATGTCCACTGAAATGGTATTTTAGTGGGAGTCCTGAAAACACCTAATTTTACTGGGAAAACGTTTTAAATAAAAGTGATGTACCTTCATGTGTATAGCATGATATACCTTCATGGTGCAGTTCGTGAGGCTCTCAGAGATTGGATCTGAAGAGAACATGAAATGAACTGGGTGATGCTTCCCGGGGTCAAACACTAAGCCTCTTGTGGCTGCACTGCCGTGGGGCATGGGTCCCGTCACGCTTTTTAAATCTTAAATCTTACGTGTATAGCGGATTGCTTTTAAAAAAAATCTCTGGAGCTAGTTTTGACAAAAAATTAGAGGTGACGGGCAACAAATTTTTCGTCCACCATTTTTTGCTCAGATCAACCGTTTAAGCATGAAATACGTTTGAGCCGTCTTAATAATTTAGTGGGAAAAAAGATTTTGTTTTGGAGTTTCCGTGAAAGGAGGAACTTTCTCTGTTTCTTCCTTTCTATGACTCACGATTTTTGTTTACTATTTACTTCCCGGCCTCTATTACAAATGATAAATTAATTAAATTATAGCAATTAAATTGATAAAAGTTCGTTTATTTGTCAAATCCTTTTTTCTTTTTTTTCTCATTTACATTCTCATTCTCTTAATTCATTCTATAACCACCTAAAATTGCACCATACGAAGGTAATATACGAGACAACCAAGAATTTGGTAATGAATTTATGTAGTGTGAGAGCCATTAGCGTTGGAGCCAATTGGGGTTTTTTAGTTCCCTATTTCCGTTTTCCTATCACAGCTACTTACTTTATTTTTCTTATTCTATTTCTGTTTAATTTTCTAATAATTTATTATCGGGGATTCTAGATCTCCCTCCACTGCAGATGGGCCGGGCTTTAATTACAGTCAATAGCTGTTACAAATTTTTAAAATTTAGTCTCTGCGTGGATTTGTAACTTAAAAGGAAAAACTGTAGAAAGTTGAAATTTGATGTTTTTGATTTAAGGTGCTTACCAGGCGAGACGTACAATTAGGGTTTAGTCAAAATTATCCAACGAGAAATGGCCACTTGCTGACAATGATTCTGATTTTACTTTTTCTCTTCAAAATAACGATTTCCTTCAAACTCCATACAAACGCTAATACGTATAAGGGGAAGCTGTTAATCAATCTTCGTACAGTACACTAACTTTTCTGTAGTTGTGGACTTCCCTAGGATCTTCTTGGATCTATGTTATGAACTCTCAAAAGATAAAATCAAAAAATTAACAATAATAAAAACTGAAATTATGAATTAAAAATTTATTGGAATAATTTACCAACACTGATCAAGGACAGAATTGGTTATCCTTGGGGACAATTATGACAAACATTTTGTATACAAGTTTTACTGACAAGTTGGAAAAAAAAAAAAACTTGATACTTCAATATGTTCCAAATTTTTGAGAGATACAAATCATCATAAAACATACTTTGAATTCAGTTAACACAAAATTCTAATTAATAATAATTAAATTATAACTGTAAACAAGCGAAAATTCAATAGCTTTTTTTACAGAAAAACAAAATAATTTTTGTTTTAGTAAAAATACCTAAAATTAAAAAAAATTAAATAAAATAATTAAACAATTTTAAGAAGAAATCAATTGCACTTCCACACTTATACAATTCATTAATTCTTAATATCACAAAATAATAAAAGAACCAGGTTTGTTAGAACAAGAGTTGGTGCGTTAACACATTGCTGACCTTCCAGGTGTGATGAGAATCCTATTCGTTATCTTTACTTTTTCTTATCCATCGTAATGTTTTTTAGGGTTGGTATACATACTGAATAAATGTATGTACGCCAACTTTTATTTAAAACATTTTAAGGAAAAGTACTTTAGAGGGGAGGGTTCTGGGAGAAGTTAGCAAAGATTTTAAGTACCTATTTATCATTTACTATGGCATGAAAAAGTCACTTTCACTTTGCCTCAGTTACAAAAAATAAGTGTTTTGCTCATGTTATATTTATTGCCAAAACTTTTCATATTGAACTTTACACTGAAAGTTGGAAGGAAGGAATATGCGATTTTTCAAAAAAAAAAAAAAAAAAATGTAACAGCGACGGCCGACGCGGGCTTTCGCCTGAACCAGTCTGTGCTCATCGTTACGACTCTGTTACTCGTAAAGAGATAATAATATTATACAATAAACTAAATAAAAATTTAAATCAAGAAATTTCATTAATTAAACACGCAGTTTATAGGTCACCTTTGTCATTGGAGGGATAGTGGGTAAGCCATCGATATCATCTATCCAATTAGCGCCAGGGGTATAAAAACAAGCTAGTGCTATTTAATGAGGCTCAAAAGAGCTACTTTGCAAGATTACAAGGTCGCCCTTACATAAAACCAGCAGAGCAGGCAGACTATTGGCAGTCCCAAAATATTCCATGTGATTATGGGTCTGTCTATATCTAATTTTCTACAGGGTCAGAACTTTGAGTAAGACGATTAGGATGCAGTCAGCCTTATTTATATTTAATACTACTAAATGTGTCTAGTCACTCTGATAGTAATTACAAACCTGGCAGCTGTAGTTTTCGGTGTAGAAAATAAGGGTTAATTTAAAACACCTTTTCCATTATTTAAACAACGAATTTTGAAATAATAAAAACTAAGGAACACTCAGAATAAATTAAAATAATCATAATATTAATAAATAGAAGATTCCTAAATTGCGATTTCGTACTTTTTTTTTTTTTTAAAGTAAGTAGAATTTTTGTATTTTTATATTATTTATTTTTTCTACATGGTTCTGTTATAGGCTAGCATGCTTTAATTAAAACCGACTTAATTAGCTTTGATTAGCCTATTTTTATCAATCACATGCAAATTGGGAACCTTCTTTCTTGCTCGGAACTTCACCCTTGCCGTGACAAAGAAATTCTTAGCTTGTTCTAAGAAGAAGAGTTCTACAAAGATCGAGTGGAAGATTTAAACAATTGGAATCATGGATGGAGCTACAATGAGATTGTTGGGGCTAGAGTATTTCGGCAAAGAACCAATAACTAGCAAGTTTTTGGAGGAACGTTCACAGCATCTTATAGAGACGGAGATATAACGCGATTGGAATGGCTCAAGCTGGACAAGGAATGGCTTCACAAAGTATGTGATTATCCGGCAGTCAGAGCATTGATTTTGAATTTCCAACCTCTCTTAAATTGTAAATGCTGCCTTAAATAGTAAATTTATTACACTATTTTAAAATCTAATTGCTTTTCTTCCCTTGCTAGTTTGTGAATTGTCATGCACAACGTGATGAGAACTGATGCGAAATTAAATGGTTAGTGCACTCACCAATAATGCGAAAAGTCAATGTTTAGTCCAGGGGAGGACTAAAATTTTAAAATTGAGCTGTATCTAGGTCCCATCAGGGATCTAAGAGATTTATCGGGAACTGTAGTACTACAGTCGTTTACGTATTCTTGATTAGCAGGTCTTAATAGCAAAACCCTGCATTACATATGTAATGTCAACGCAGTTTCCAACTTTTTTGTCCATTCTTAATATAAAACTGAATTAAACAGATCCGATTTCAATTCTGACCACTACATATTTAACGGAAAGAATTTTAGAAAATATCTCACCTGCAGGCAAGTTTTAGTTAACGAAAGCAACTCCCATAAATCGTACTAGCTCTGAGGTTTTTTTTTTATATTATAATTTTTAGCCCACCGAATTTTATTCATTACAATGGATACGCTTTGAAGGCCGGTTGAATAATAGGTAACAAGTCAATTTCCAACGTTTTTGTTAGAGTGAAATTTTATGACTACTATACAGAAAACTTTTTTGTTTTCAAAAAACAGCTCTAAAAGAGAAAAGAAAAATCACTTTTTTGCAAGAGTAAATTTTAGGTCACCTTCGACTTTAATATTAATTAATCATTACATTTTTCAACAAGCAAGTATTTTCGATTCAACACTTGCAAAAGCTAGTAATTTTTTTAGAAATCGCCACAACTCTCTCTTTCTCTTTAACAGAGTTAACATCAACGATCTTACCTTAACTAATGCATTGCCAATATCGTTAATGGAAGAGAAAGAGGAGAAACACACATTATAAACCTCCTTAATTCTCACACTTGATAATTTCTATTCTTCATAGAATATATGAAGTCTTATTCTTGTCTAAATCCCTGAACATTAGAATATTCGTCTGACTTGATAAATCGTCTTATTAGCAGAGATTTTTGACAGATTTCTTCACTATAATTTTAATTAAAATTAAAAACAAATAATATAAATAAAACTAAATTTCTTAAAAATTTTACCTAAAGGACAAATATATATTAGAAATATATTGAATCCAACGACGGTGCAAGTAAAAAAAAAAAAAAAAAAGAATTTGCTTGGCAGTTTCTTTTAAACAAAAAAGCCTAATAACACACTTTAACCTGCTTAATAATTTGCTTGATTTCTAACTAACCTCTCCAAACAAAAAAACTAATAATTAATTTCTTATCAAAAAAAAGATGATATCTAAATCGTAGTTTTCACACTAAAATTGTGAAAAATGAATAAACCGAAAATCAAAACTAAAGTGACAAATTCAGGGGTGTCAAAACTTGGAGAGCTTTCTAAATATCTTATTTAGCTGAATGACTTGCAAGGCCGAGTTCATAAAAAAACTGGATAGATTGATTCTGAGGATTAGCAAGAAAACCTGTTGTAATATAGACAGCAAAAGTAATTTGAAGTTCCACGGCAGCGACAAAGAAGTGAGGAAACCCTACTCACGCACGCACAATCCGTTGGAGTGAGGAGCGCTTAAAGAGAGTAGAGACAGACCGATGACTGATGCGCACCTCTATGTATGCTACTGTCAAAAGGAGAGAGAGTGATCAAGAGTAAAACAGAGAGCAGAAATTTGGACCCTAAATTCTGGCAGTAAAGCAGTCCTCATATCCCCGGTGGACTGTGTGTAGGTAGTAGACTAACTGAAAGATGTGTGCGTGACCGTCACATTGTGTAGGGCGATGGAGCTAATTATAAACACTTCCATTCTTAAACTGTTAGCGAGAAAGTAATTTCGCGAAGAAAGGTTATCCTTTCATTCGTGATTCTCTAATTCTTTTTTAAAATTAATCACAATTACATATTGCAGAATGAATGTAATATGAGTAACTCGGTACTGATTATTTATTAGTAGTAATCAAGAGTAACATTTATTTTATTTGAAAAAGGAGCATTCACTTTAATTTTGTAAAAATATTGACCTTGGTAAATTCAAAAACAGATTTTTACTAAATTTTATTGCAATGTGTCCCCACCCAAGGACATACTATACAACCGAAACCTAATGGTTTTATTGTAAACCTACTATCAGATAATTAGTGTGAAGGCCTCAAAATACCGTTTTGACATATAAACCCTAAGGCAATTCCCACCATAGCGGTTAGGCATACAAAATGGGGAGGCTGGACGTATCATCTACTTTAGAGAGGACGTAAGGGATCAACTCCTCTCGCTAGCAGCTACTTGTTTTTCTTCCTTTCCCATGAAAAAGTTTCGCCATATCTTTTATTTTTTCGATCAAAAGTTTGGGTTAGCGTGACCTAGCAATATTTCAGGGTCTATGGCGATTATGCGAATTTTTAGTACGGACACGTACGTACACAGAACATAAATTACATACACACATCCGCAACATCACTGTACATATGACTCAATCCAAGGTGTAGGGTAGTCCGTGCTAAAGGGTGAATTTCATGCACTGTTGCAAATCCCTGGATTTTCGTTGATTAAGTCAATTGGCAAAACGTGAGAACCTGAACTCGCTGAACACAGTAGTGCCACTAAGGAACCTGAGATGGTATCGAAACTAAAACAAAAAACAAAAAATCGAAAACCTTACGAAAAGAGAGGTTTTTCTTAATCTACTTTATCAGCTTTAATTTTTCCGTGATGGCTGGGGGCGGGGGCGGTCCCACTTCCTATTCTACTCTCTGGTGCTCTGTTTCTGGGTTAAACATTAAAGCATCAATTTTCCCTCTCTAAAGAACCGAAACTTTTAGCCACACACCCTTTCACACTTACACTGTGATCTACAATTTTTCCGTTTCTCAAACATAACATTAACAGACGGGCAGATCATGTGCTTCCTAAGAACGCTGTGGATCTAATGAGGACTATAGCTAATCAAGTGATCGATCCTGTTGAACTGTCTCCATATTAGCCAATGATGGATGTTATTCGAAACTTCAAATATTGAATACATTATTTTAAACCACTTTTTCACCCATTGATTAATTTTCTGTACAAACTCATTTCCGCATATCGACAATATTTCTAAAAAGCTATTTATGAGATATTTGTTTAAAATTATATATTTGGAAAAGATGCATGAAGATAAAACTGATTTTCTTCGACAATAATTTAATCCTTCCGAAAAATCTGATGTTGCTTCTACAAAAAAGATTTGTGAGTAGAAAATTATTGAAATAGTTCAAAATGCAGCAAAAAATTAGGTATAAAATGAAGAAACAAATATATTTAAAAAAATTATTATTGTGTGAAAAATTGGTTTAAAAACTTGGAAATTAAAAAAGTTAATCAAGTTTACTTGATAAGTAAAAAAGTTATTCGTTATTAGTTTTATTCGAATAACGCCCATCACAGTAGTAATAAAAAAAATAGGTAAGTAGCTATTAATGAACTTTTCACCTGCCTCTGTCTGGCACGTGATTTCAAAAGGCTTTGGGAAGTTCAAGAAAAGAATAAGGAATCTGTCGTCTGATTAAACCAGTGTCCGCTAATGCAAGAAAAATCAGACCACGAGTTCTTTATTTCGACTACCAATTCTCGTTCTCAAGGTTCTCGTTATCTCTGTAACACAACCCGCCTATCAATAAACTATTTGCACAGATCAGACTTGGCCATGTTTTTTTAGTTTTAATAATGCGGCTACAACATGGGGCCGTTTCATTCCAGATCAATCTCTGCATTCCTTAAATAATCGTTTCTCGTTATTTTAGATGGCGTCGGAAAAAAACGCGTTCATTATTTTAATACTTAATACAAAATAAAATCTCTGGTGAGTTTGGTCTATCTTGAAGATGTTTTGGTTAAAACAGTGTAATATATCAGACTTACGGCCAAAAAACACACCCAAACTACTTTAAGGATGGTCTTCCATGAAGTTCTACAAAAAAAAGTAAATTGTGCGGCCACAACTAACCGCGATGTAACAAGTGTTAGATCAAAAACATCAAAATACATCGAAAAACAAAATAGCTCACCAGCACAGAGGCTCAGATGTGAGAAGAACTCCCTCAAAATACTACTTACAGATTTTCAGAAGTTGGCCAGGGTAGAACAAAACTTCTCACAACAGTGCGAAGAAAGTGAGATGTATTTTTATACTCTGAATAACAACCAAAACCAATAAGCAATATTGATTTTTGAAATGGTTTACAATAATAATAACAGCAATTTCTTGATCAAATTCCACTTCATACTTATACCTACACTTTTCCTGCAAAACAGAACAGGTTCTTATTTTTCAATAGTGCACTTTTTTGAGCAGTTTTAGACGATCTGCCCACCGGACAGTTTTTCTAAAAAGGACGTAACTCTTCTTACCTCAACACTGGTTCTACCCAGAAGCTATGTTGTCCGAGTCTTCCCGTCCACGAAAATTTTCGAGTTCCTCAACAACGAAACTTCTTCTCCACTAATGTGGGAATCCAAGTGATCACCCACCCAGTTTTATTCTAATCAAGACATCCTAAAGCTGTCTTAGGAACGAAAAATTACACCTTTATTAAATTCATTGAGACTGCAAAATGTACCTCTTACGCTTACTGAAATTCTAATCAGACAAACGTTTTAACTACCATTCTTCAACACAAAGCAATCCAATCAAACACAAAGTATGAAGTTTTGGTTTAGGTGCCACCAAGTTGAGGTTCTAAATCAACTAACCGGAGGTGACCTTCAGTGAAGATTTTTCAGAGCCTTTTTGCGATTTTTTCGTACACAATTCGAACGATTTTTTATAAACTTGCTTCCCCCTCCCTACGAAAAATAAGGTTTTAGTCAAAATCTGACATCCAGACTTTGCTGAGTTCATTTTATTTTTACTTTTGCGATTTTCTCGAAAATAGCTATTGGGAAATTTCTTATGGAAATTTTGGAAAGAGAACAGAAAAGTCACATTGACCACAAGAATGACGGTTAATGTGCCCTTTGTAGCACATTAAAACCAAATTAAATATTAGTAAAAATTCCCCGTTTTAAAGAAAATTCGTAGTTAGAACTTTCTGAGTATTTATATAAGAGTAAGTTGTAAGAGTGTTTCGCATCGGATTTATTACAAGGTAGAAATTATTCAACTTATAATTTGTAATATTACAACATAAATACGAAATAAGTCGGTAACTTAAAAATAAAAATGTTACTTTGACACCCCTGTATTAATAAAATAAATTTTAGGAGGGATATTTTTTAAATGACTTCGCCATTTTATTTTTCTAGTAGAATCACTCATCTCCCGCCTAAAAATAGTTTAAAATACTAAATGACTCCTTTATTTCTTTTATTTTTTAAATTCCTATATTTATTTTTTGTTCAGTCTGTAATCCTAAATATTTCACATAGAAAAATAAAGAAATTATTATTCTTCAGCGGCTGAACTGATCTTCAGTCTTTATAAAATTCAGATGCCAGAAAAAAATATTAAACAATAAAAATGTACCGAAAAGGTGGCTGGATAAGGAACGCACTGAATGTGAGGTAGAAGCAAACATGTGTCAGAGTAACGCTATGTTTAACTGCATGAAAAATTAACAAACAAGGCCACGGAGTAATGTAGTCGCAATATGTGGCGCAGAGTAACGCTATTTTATAATTGCATGATAATTTATTAAACAAGGTCATGGGTCCCATAATTTACGATAATAAATAAAAACAAAAAGAAAAATACTTAGAAAAACAAAATACAGAGTTATATCCAAAAATGAGAGAAAATGAAAAATAATGAGAATCGGACCTAGGTATTTTCAGTGAACATGATGACTAAGATGGAAGAACAATGACTATTCGAAAATCAACGGATGTGACCCAGCATCCGCTCTTACAACTGAGATAAGAGCAGCTGTAAGAAGTAAATCAACTTCTTGACATCTCAGAGCATTAATAAAGACCATTATGGAATAATATCAATAAAAAATCAGCCCCCATCCCAGTTTACAGTGTTAAGAGCGCTGATTAGGTCATAATTAGGCTCTTAAGAGTGAATACTGGAGCAGCAAAGTTGCCCCGATTCCCATTATCGCTGTGAAACTTCGTAGCAAACTAGAGCATATTAAATTACGCAAAGAAAAGGCAGGCAACCAAGTTTCAGAAAGACTGATAAGGCTACTCTACTTCCCTGGAGAAACGATAACATTGCACCAAGCGTTTGTAAAGGCAATAAACTATGCTGAATGAAGCCAAAGATCATTATGAAAAGCAAGGCGTCAAAACAAATAAATGAGTTTTGTTTCCAAATATCAACAACTATCGTTAAATATCGGCCATGCGTTAAAACGTGAAGAAAAGCTTCAGAACTAAGAAAACTGATTTTCTGATAATACAGTGATTCACAGTGAACATGATAGTGACTTCTGCACAAAACCAAATAAAAATAAAATATTTCAAAAAATGTACCATGATAAAACTTACAAGATTATTGAATTAACATTTGTTAACAAGACAAAGACAAGTAAGACAATTAAGGACTAACTAAAATAATAATAAACTTGAATGAAGAAAACTAATAAAAAATAACCAAAAAATTAAACAAAAAACCTGAGCCTCAAAATATTAAAACTATTAATTATTAATAATAGTTAAATTATTCATTTTAATTATTAAAACAATACAATGAGCAAAGGATGCTGGGATCTAAGGTTTATTTGGGTTTTTCTGTGAAGAGTACGCCATTGTAGGAGCCACGTCAATAATTTAGCATGAGAGATTGTAGTGATAAGTTCTGTCTTAAAAAATTTGTAAAAACATAATCACCTGGAAAAATTATTCGAGAGCAGCCATAGAAGTACTGCGCGAACAGCAATGCGGTAAAGTAGTAGAGACTTTAAAGCAAGGAGTCGTCAAATAATATACTACATGAAGGCTGTAATAAGGTTTTGCAATGGAAACCAAACCACTGTGGGGTCTAACGGCGTCGAGAAGGCCCGGCAAGTTAGCAAAAGAAAGTGGCAATAACTATCGATGAATACGTCTTTTTTGTAAACGGCTACCATTGCAGACGCAAAAAAATGACCACCAACACTCTATTGCCCAATACGTTATCACATAATTTTTCAAGAAACCATCAATTTTAAACTATCATCGGGACATGATTACGTCAGGCGCAGCCGCATAATAGGTATAGTACTTCACCCATACCCTTTACCTGAACGAGGAAATGCCTCAACACTCGACGATTTTTAGCTAGACACAATTCGAACATAGTATATTGGACTGCCAGAAATCTAATAGTTGTAGAGGGCGTTGAAACGGCATATTAAAAAAAAAATGTAGTGTTCCCAGCCCTGTTCTTTAAAAAAGACATGGCCATTTTTGTCAATTGGTCAAACAGTTTTTTAAAAGATGATGACGCTCTATAACCCTGAATGCTTCTGGCATCACCGACGAACTGTGGTATCACACATCCAACCACCCTAGTATAACAACGAAGTGAACATTTGCTAAATTTGCTTGATTATTTTTCACTTTAAATAGGTAACTAATTCTACAGAAAACAGTTGTTTAGATTAAAGACACAGCTTGCCAAACAAAAAGCCATGTTTTGGTTTTTGAAGTGACCGTATTATATATTTTTTTATTCACACTATTCCCGATAATTATTTAAACATTTAAACAAAAGAATAATTTACCCAGAAATTGTTTAAAAAATTCCTTGTTTAAAAAGAGAAACCTATCTTTGCATGATGTGCAATTTTTTTTATTATTATTAAAATTCTTACTTCATTTTTTTCCTTTTATTGAAAAAGTAAAAACTGAGAAATATAATGAAGATAAAATTCTGTTCAAGATTTTTTTAAACCAAAAAATTGCTTTAAACTGCTTTGCAATGTATGAGACTAGAAGGGTTCCTCCTGTCGTCCAGTTCAGCCGAGCGATGGGAAATCGTGTTCATCGTCAACTTTAGGAGCAGATTTTGTATCACGACCCTGTAACAAAGCAGATCTTGGTGAAAACTGTCTTACAAAACATTCTTTTGCTCTCGTGAGATACTTACACGTACTGCGTGTTTATCTGAATATTCGCAACTGATAGAGCCTGGCTGTCCCGGTCGTCCGCCTAGTCTGGGTCCTCCTCGGCCTCCACCGCGTCCTCCTCGAGCCCGTCCTCCGCTACGAGTGTCCTTGAAGTGAATATCTATGTCCAATATGTGTTTCTGACGACCGACCCGTTGTGGGTATTCACAATTCTCATATTCCTGAAAGTCACACATATTTTAATATAAGATTAAAACTGTTCGTAAGACGATTGGGTGAGAAGACTATCGTCTAAAACTGCAAGGAAAAGCGTAACGTTAAAAAGCATTCAACTTAGAAATGTTTCCTCTATTTTTTTTTTTTTTTTTTTTTTTTTTTTTTTTTTTTTTTTTTTGCGCATCAACAGCTGAGGTCATTAGCGCCCGGAGCTTTTTCCAGTGCACTGCCGGCCTCCGGACAGTGTTCTCTCGTTACAGACAACACTGTCCATCACCGGACAGTGAGCTGTAAGAAGCTCCTAGGAAGAGAAAATCTAAGGGTCAGCTGCTGGATTCGAACCCGGGACCTCCGCGTGGGAGTCCAGTATGCTAACCTCATAGCTAATCCCTTCCCTTGTTTCCTCTATTATTATTAAAAATAAGATTCTCAATTTTTTTTTTTTTTTTTTTTTAATAATGGTATGTTTTCTTCTTAAAAAGCAATTTTTCGCAACATTAAACATTAAATGGGTTTCGAGAAAAACATTGCCAAAATAGAAAAAAAAAAAGAGTTTTTAAAAATTATTGTTACTTTTTTGGGGGGAAAAAGTCAAGCTCGTGAACCAACTTTCATGAATGAGGGGTCAATTTATTAGAAATTTTATGCAGATGTGCCTTTTGGGCATTTCAACGCAGCACTTCTTTGGGGATGTCCCACAAATATGAGATCCGTTTAAAATTACTATTCATAATAATAACTCACCATTCTAATGAAATTTGATAGGATAAAAAGGATATGTATTCCCTGCTCGAGTTCAACGTGTCATCCACGTTGAAGTATTACAATCGTGCCGTATTTACATTTTTATTACTCTTACTTCTCTTCTAAAGAATCCTTCGTGGACAACTCTTTAAGAGAAAGTACTGTTGTAATGACAGTTTAATTACTTTTCTCTCTAGAGGGAAGTGCTGCATTCGCCGTATTATTTCTCTTATCCCTCTTAAAGGAAAGGAACAAGATCGCACTGTAATTTTTCTTAAAACCCTTATGAGAATTTAATTTCTTTTTCCACTTTCAAGAATAGTTATTACAATTTTAATTTCTTTTATACCACTTTAAAGGTGGTGGGTTGAGAAAGTATCGTTGTACTTCAGCAAACGAGTACCCGAATCATTCTTCACTCTTTCTTAAAATTTTGCGAGTATAGCCCAATAAACTACACTTGCCTAGAAAGTAACAAAGTTCCAAAGCAAAAAGCAAAAAGCTTCCAAATAAAGTTTATGGCAAGGAAATTTTTAAGTGGACTGATCATAACAGGGTAATAGCCGTTTTCTCAGATCAAGCGATAGTTGTGTTCATCATCATCAATGCCTAGAAAATTAATTCTAGTCTGCGCTCAGAAAAGTCTACATCCTCACTTTTCAATACTCTCTTTATCACCGGGGCCGAAGCATTTAGCAATCGGAAAACCGATTAACTGGCTTGGAAAGACACAAAAAACCCTTTAACGGGCCCGAAACCCTCACACCTCAAAAGACATGGCACGGTCACAGAACTAGCTAATATGAGAGAATGAGATGCGAGAGAAGTGAGAAAACACTCACATATTCGTCCTCGTCGTCTTCCTCCTCGCCGTCCTTCTTTTTCTGCAAAGCATACATTTTCTTCCACTGGGACAGATCCTCTCCTTCGCCAGCCTTGCGTAGGTTGTAGGTCGGCTTCTGTCGAGGCGCTTTTAACGCTTTCCACTCGTCCAAGGTCAACTCCTTGCGCTCTTCCTCCAAATTAGCCCCTTCCTCCACGTCCGTAGTGGTCACTGCACCGCTGGAACCATGGCGTGTCAATAAACTGCTATCATTTATACCAAGCGGTCATTTTCACCTGATTATAAGAAATACGCCATTCAGCCGCACTACTTGGGAAAAATCGTCATGTTACGTGTTTCCCATGCACGCTAGTTTGGCAACTTGCAGGCGAATGCACACAGTAGAGTACAGCACCTTCTACAGAAACCAACGAGATAGAAATTTCACCCTGACAAAATCTGTTTAAGAAATAACCGAACTTTTGAACTAAGGAAAACAAAGCGTCTATGTGCAGTTAGCAACACTGGATTAATTGATCATAACCACTTGGAGTAACCACATTCAATTGTTAGACGTCTTATTCAGTTTTATAGGTCTTTTAGCGAAGGGGTTCTAGCGCTCGATTTTTATTTTTATGCATAGTGCAATTTACGATAATAAAGTGTCGCTTTCTTTAAAACTGTGGAAAACATATGGAACCGCTCCAACTTTTGAAGTAAGCTCGAGGAGGTAATTCTCTAGGCCGTACGCATTAGATAACAAATGATTTAGCCGCTTCAAAAGAGGTCGTCAATTAACTGAAACTAACTTTCGATCTCAACTGATGACCCACACGTTCAGAACACATGGTTTTGGATGCGTAAAGCTACTGTCGGTAGTACTAAGCCGTTGCGCAACGAAAGATGTGCGAAAAACACACAAACCATATCATAATTGCGGTTTCTTTCTTTTACGAGCTTTAAAAGAAAGAAGTTCTGTTATTTTCTGAACAGATCTCGCAAAACATATTTATACTGCTGCTAGGAGATTCCACCCAACCAGTAAACAAAAGACATCCTTGACGAACCTGGCGCATTCACGAGCCAGTCCAGTGAGCGAATTTTCGCCCAATAATGCACCTTTCATTATTATTATTATTATTATTAGTTTTACTTGGTATCAGCCACAGCCTCAGAGTCCTGTTTGTCTGCCTGCCAGTTCGGGTCTTCCTGTGTCACAGTGCCGTTCACCTCGCTGTAAAACGAAAATGGTATTGAATTATAAAAGAAATGGCTCAAATAATAATAATAACAAAAATAATACAAAAACTGGGGTGAAATTTCAGAAGACATTCTCCCTGCAATTTTTGAAGTTCTATCGAACCAATTTTCATCAATCTACAAGTTTTACTAAAAGTAGATTGTTGTTATGTATTTATAATTTGCAAAGGCATATAAATGTTTTAGAAGAGTTATGTGACTTTTGCAAGTTGGCCAAGTCAAAGAAGATTTTTAAATCGATAAACAATACGTTTAGGTGGCTTCTTTCTTTTCTTACCAAAACGGAGGTTGATGTAGAGTTAAAACAAAAATATTTTTAAACATAAATATAAGAAGATCAAATCCTTTTGAAGCCGCTCTGGATTTTTGGTATTCCGGAATTAAGCCAACTAATTCTGTCTAATCTTGAATTCGATTAAGTACATTAGATGTAAAATTTTTAGCTATACAATTGATTTGGCCAATACTTCCATAATTCTCAACTCCAACCTTATCTTCATTTTTAAATAGTATAAACAGAAAAATATTCTTCTATTGTTTCGGCATAACTTCGGTTTCTAAAATTTTATTAAATAAAATTTCAAGGTATAGAATCTAGTGTGAAGACAGATGTTTATAAAAATCTTACGAAATTTCATCAATTCCCGCAGTTTTATTAGCTTGACTTGTTCTTAAGTAAATTAAAATAATTGTTATGTACTTATCTAAATGAGGATCGGCTGAATCCGAAAATATTTTAAATTTTTCTAGACAACAGAACTAGTATGCAAATATTTCTCCCATTCCACAAAGTTTATTAAATTGTTACGTTTTTTTGATATTTTTAAATTTTGATATATTGATAGCTGCTTACCAATGTAGAGATGTTTTTACAATTAGAAATAATTACTAACAGAAATATCAAAATCTTTTTATTAATATTTCAATAAATTCATATACTTTTTTTTTTTTTAGGATCATTTATAGCAATATTTAAAATAGGTCTGAGTGGGAAGTGATCACTAACAGACGAATCATCCAAAACTTTTACTAGTTCTAATGAGTTGGCCCTAACCAGTATCATATAAAATAAATAAATGAATAATGTAAGTGTTAAGACCCTAAATCCCCAGAAATGATACTTAGGATGTATCATTTCTACCCTCAGAAACTTCCCGCGAAAAGTTTATTTTGTGGGAAAACATTTTAAGCAAAAATAATAGAACTAATATTAGTAGTTATTGTAGGTTTAAGGGAATCAGCTTGACTGGTTTTCCAACAAATTGTAGAAAATTAACTTAAAGAAATATATGGACACTTCATTTCTTTGAAATCAGAATTAATAAACTCATTTAATCCTCGTTGATACTATAAACGTAACATGCACCACATATTACTCTAAAGTGGCATTGCAAAATTAATTAAGAATTGGTGTGCGTGATAAACAATTTAAGTTCTTACCTCTTGTCTGTAACAATCTGCTTGTCATAATCGCGCTTGCCTTTGGAGTCAAATGTAGGAGTGGATCGGTTAGGGCCTTGCACAGCGCCTGCTCGAGCGCCTCTCACTGCTCCAGGTCCACGTGTCGATGTGCCACCTCCGCGAGCTCCGCCAATCCGGCCTCCACGCTGCATGCCTCCTCGGCCTGCATTGCCGGGTTCACTCGCTTCGTGCGAGACCGTTCCAGGACCACTGATGTTACCCCTCATGTCTTTCCTTTCCAGTCGTTCCGCACCCCTATCTTCTCTGTACATTTAAATAACAATGTAGACAATGATAATTTTAGAATACATCAATAAAAATGTGACAGTTTTCCTAAAGAAAGATGTTCTATGGGAAAAAATTCAAGAAAAATGTTTTTGATCAGTGCACTATTCGGCGTTAGTTTAAAATTTTAATAGAAGTAATATGTCCTCACAAAAAAAACAGAGTCTAAAAGAGGAGATCACGTGATCTTGTCGAAACTTTTGAGGAAATGTTAGTCAAGCCAAGGCATAAGAACTGAGTACTTACTGCAGAAGCGGCAGTGCCTAAAGAACCGTTTTAGCCGCCATCTTCACATCTTGAAAAAGGCACAGATAGTGCTGCAGGAACTTACACCACAACAGGTCATCAGGAGAATGAATATTTTCCAACTTCTATTTAATGAGAAGTGGGATTTAGTGATTCCGTCCATTATTAAGGCCATTTTTGTTTCTCTGAATCTTTCATACTTCACACGGGTGATTGGCCCAGTGTTGAAGGCCTATATACTCTGGGACAAAGGGTTCCCAACTATTATTCGGTTGCCGGAACCTCTAGATGAGCTGCCATCTTTTCGTCTTTGGAGTCCCATCATCCTCCCCTGTAGTCCAATAGCCGTATCACTGGACTCCAGCTCCGCCTTTTGGTTTGATGACAACAGCTCCACCGACAATTACTGTCTTCGGCCCCATGCCTCTACTGATAGCGCTGCTGCCCACCATCACAGATGTTTTTCGACCTCTTGGTCTATTCCTTTAGTCGCCTCTTACAACATCCTGGAAGGGCGCGGGCCAATTCTAACCCTCGCCCGCAGGGGAAAATTTTGGAGGCATGACAGTAGGGATGGTTTGGCCTTGTTTTGAGAATGGAGGATGGGCAGAATGCAAGCAAATGCTTGTTGCCAGACCCATTGTCAAGAGAGCAAGAGGTGGACCTCATATCACATACGAGGAATACGTTGAAAGACTCGGCCAGGCAAGAGGGGAATCTCTTAATCTCTTGAAGGAATGAAAAGGATGGCAAGGGATAGGGATCGACGGAAGGGTTGGATTGAAGCTTCTTCTCCACGCCTCACGGCACAAAGAAGATAGGGAAAGAAGAAGAAAAAGGGATTTAGTGATGAAATAAGGTGAAAGGAGGTTCATATTTAGATATATCCCGGAATTCTACCTTACCTCCAAAAACTAGATAGAATCACTCTCTAAAATGCCTGGCGTTAACTAGTTCAACAAATTTTGTGCTAGAAAACCGTCTTTTCCATTCCAACGAAAGGAGATTTTTAAAAAAAACTGAAGGACTTGATGGTATTGCTAAGTTGAAACTGGGTCCAGGAGGTTTTTGATTCGAAAGCAAGGAGTCGATTGCGTGAGGGATACAACTGCTGCAGAAGATACGCCTTTTTGTAACAATCACATTGGTCTATATTTTTAATATTAGTAATAAATCTGTTAAAGGTACTAAAATTTTTTTCTTTTTATTCAAATTTAAATATGTGATGCCACTTATGCGGAATAATTAAAAAACGTTTCTGAGTTTGTTAATAAGTTACAGCTCTTTAGTAAGATTGAAAATTTATTCAGCCCTATTAGTTCAATTAGACTAACGAGTCTAGTCAGGGATCTTTAGCAAAGTGTGAAGATATGCTTTCTTCCGAAGAGCCAAACTCTGCACAATAGAGTGCAGTGTCGTTTCATTTCCTCTTCTTTCTGACGAAAGCTACACATACATAGGTTATACGCTGCCACCCTGCAATACATGGGTTATCTCATTAATAGCTCATGACAAGCAAGTTTTATAGCTGTTAAAATAAAAATTATTCAGCACTTTAACGTTAAAAATAGGTCTAGAAAACATATTTATTATTTAATTACCCTTTTTTTTTGCTTTGGTGATTTAATAGAAATTCTCAGATTTCTAATTCGAAACAGAATCAATTAATCATCGAACAAAAACAAGAACACAACCAAATTTACAAGCGCAATTACAATGAGTACAAATATAATCTGCACGCACAAATAGTGCATGATACTCTCTCAACAGAACCACTGAGAAGGTACCTGTCAGAAACGTTTGGCAATCATAGAAGTTACAATCCTTCAAGATCTATAACTAAGAACGAAGAAAGTAAGACAGAAAGGCAAATAACTACTAATACACGTTTAAAAGATATTTTACTAGAAACCAGAGGATTTACCGTTGAAAATCACCATCCCCCCTGTTGCGTCGATTGTTGCGATCCTCACGGTTGTCACCAACAAATTTGCGTTCATTTCGTTCATAGCTTCTCTGCGTCACACTCACTGACTTGGAGTCTGAAATCAAAATACTCAGCGTAAATTTGAAAATATAGCAAAATTAAGTCCTAAAAAAATAACCTTTTTTAAATTAAAAAATAATAAATTTGTGAATTTTTTTTGTATGTTCTAAATAGAAAAAGAAAGGCTTTGAAAAGACATCATAAAAGTCGTAACGTAGGCATTTATTTATAAGTTATATTGAAAAAAGAAAAAGTATATTGATCTAAACGCAGTATTTTGAAAACAATCAAACGGTGTTAGTAAATTTGTTCACAACAAAAAATCTGCCATGAATAAATCACAAGACTTTCTCTCATACGTTTCTTAAAGTTAAAATCACAAAAAAATTTTTGCTTTGAGAAATGTGAGAAAAAATTCTGCGTGTTCATACGAAATTTCTTCTTATTCAATTAATTAAAAACTAATCTCCTCTTCAATTTACACTTCTCAGACTTTCACGTTTACACAATTTTTCATTATATAAAAGTTCATTATCTAATATTGCAACTGATATTGTAATATAGCATCTAATATTGCAAGCACAACCCTTTAAAAGAAGAGCAAAGAGCTCATAGATTTGAAGTACAATCATTTTTCAATTTTTGTGTTGGAACACTTTAGATGCAACTCAAAAATTAACAATAAGTAAAGAAATTACGGTGATTAGAGAATTCCAAATAGATGGTGTTCAGCGCCAGAGCACATTTATTTAGTAGTATTTTAAAATATGTACTTTCACTGTATCAGCTGTATATAATGTACGGCCCTAAGTGTTCATCGAAACTGATACACTAAAAAATTAGGACAGAAAAAAAGCAGTGAGCCTTTTATGGGTTACTGAGTGTCAAGAAATCGAGGTTAATGAAAAAGCCGTAGAGTTGCCGAAGTTGGGTTACACTCAAAACTTTTCGTAGGCCTAGTGACAGTGTTGCCCATCTGAGGCAGCTTCTGGACAGACAGAATTAGAGTGGGAAATGAAAGAAATGGACACAGAATAGGGCCACATTAACTCTTGCGCCCAGTTGAAAAGATTTCTACGGAAAAGTAGTGGTCTAAGGATTTCTCAGGGTTGTTAAATGATGTTGGAAGGATCTAAAGAACAAAGTGGCAATAATTATATGACACTCACCACTAGAATAGGATAGCATTGAATAATGAAGCGTACTACCTAGGGGAATTTCCGGGCTTTGTGTAATGGAAACTATGGATCTTAGGAATGGATGACTTCTAGAGATGATTTTATTCACTTGTCTTCCACGGAATTGAAAAGGTACTGCTGCTATGAGGCTGGTACGTTGAACCAGTGTGAAGACTGAATGTGAGAATTAGGACTTTCTATAGAGAAAGATATGGTATGATCGTGATCTAGGTTCTATGCCTTCGGACACCCGTCTCAGGTCAGGAAAAAAAGAGAAGAGTAGATATAAAATGCTGATATGAGGAATCTTTTCATGGTTTTCTTTACATGATTGGTTAAAAGTGAGTTACGACTTTCTGCTACCGCCATTTTATTTCTGATATTACTGCATTCGATACATTTAATTTTGCTATTATTTTTGTAATTAATTTGTTTCCTAAAATAAGTATTGCTTTACAATTATCAACAAGCATTTACCTAACTCTATTCACTTTTGAGCTTATCCTTCTACCTCTCGTTCTAGAAATAAGTGCAATTTATGCCTGTACCACAATCTACAAATGTTTTATTAACGAAAACGCACTTCTAAACTAAACTTCCAAAACATTCTGGGCATGGTAAAGGTGGAACACTTCTTTTAACCCAAATAAAGTTAATTAGTGCCCAAGTTTGATCAGATAAACATACAAATTTGGCGCTCTTCAACTCGGACATTCGTTGCCGCGTATATCAGATTAGCAGTTGTTTAAGTACTGTTTACAAATAGATAAAAATAAATCAATAAATACAAGCGAGGTAGTACCAAATTATTAATTTTACGTTTTATTTTGCAATGAAGAATGATTGAATTTAAAATAAAAAAACATTTTTGTCTTTAATTTCTGCTTACAAAAGTTTCAAATAAAAATGATAGGGGTTTGCGTAGCTGTAATTTACGATGGATAAAGAAAACTTATGAAGACTATTTTCATGAAAATATATATAAAAAAAAAACAAATTCGGTCGAGCCTCATTTCTAGTTGACGGGTTTCGAACAAAACAATAGTATATGAAACTGATAATACCAAAACTAGTCACTAAATTGGAGTTTTTTTTTTTGCAATGTATCGTTTGTAAAGTGCACTATTAAACACAGGTAAAGAGATGCTTAAAAAATATTCACGTTCAGGGATCGTAAAAATATTATTGCTGGAAACACTTTTGAAAATTTGACATTAGCATAATGCTTCCTTTTACTAGGAGTAAATGCTTATTTAATCAACGCGATTTTTTTTTTTTTTTTATTGAGAGGGCTTAAAAATATGTGGAACTTAAATAAAGAGTAAAATTACTAATTATTAAATATAAAATAAATAAGCTGTTATCTTTGCAGATTGGGGACGGTCTGTGGCCGTGACCACAAAACTGATTACTGGTCTAGCGCACAACGGTAAAGTACACAAATTTAATAGTATTTCTTCATTACTTTCTTTTACGAGGAAGTATTATCAGTAGCACAAATTTTCTGAAATAAATATTAGAATTTAAAATCTCTCTCTCTTTGAATGCTCAAGCATTCTTTGTGCTGTTTATCAACAGTTATTTAATGGCTAAAATTTTACTACTTTCTGCTAATGTTAATATCAGCAAGAAAAGAAATATGTGATTAAAAAGAAATATTTATGGTGTAAACCCTCACGATTTTTTTTTTTTTTTTTTTAATACATAACTGCAATTTTAATTGAAATAAGTTCCAATAAATGATTTATGAGCTTGCCCATTTTTAGATACATCACTTTTGTTAAAACCATTTTCCTCGATTTTTTTTTCAAACATAGCTTAGCGGCGTTTCTGAGGGATAGGGTATGTTAGTGCCGTTATAAAATAATAAATGTACTGTTTATTATAAAAATGATGTACATCCATTTATATACATATCCACGTTCATAAAACATATATTCATTACATAAATGTCTTTTAACACAATAAACTGACCACGATTTCTTACTTATATTTTACTTTTTTAGTGTAATAAATGGAATTGTAACACCTTCTCAATTACTTTACAATCATTTAATTATTATTGAAAATTAAAGTGAACACAAGAGATTGTAGATCTGTCTTAGTTTTATAAAAGACAGTACAAACAAAAGTTTAACCACTTAAATCATTTTTTTTTAAATGCAACATCACATATTACTTTGTTTTGAATGACTGTTGTTATAGCATCCTATATACATCCTATATTTGAACTCTTTTATAACAAGGAGTTTGAGACTGCAGAAAATGGACGTAATTGCTTTTATATTCAATGATTTTGCATAGGAAATCATTAACTAAAACTATTTCCAATTAACCAAAACTGATGAATAACTTAACATCTCCCGTAAATACAATATAAATAAATTGATGATGCCATAACATATTATATGAAAATCATTTGTTTCCTCAATTTTACCCAAGAGGATATCTTTCATAATAAATGATTACCCGAATTTTCGAGGCCCAAAGATTAAACTGTTTGTTCAATTCAATAAACCAACTAACATTAATTTTAGTTTAGTTGGGGTCAACAAAAAAAGAAATGCCACAAAACTTTCAAGTGAGACCTTTACTGTGTACACCAGAAATAATACTATCATACTGAATCTATATAAAATAGATTTCAAGCATCTCCATCTAAAATAAAGCTAAATATTTACTTGGTAATCCGATAATAGAAGTTTGGACTGCGAATGAGGTTTACATATTTCAACATTTGACCAAATATTGTGATACAAAGCAGTGCCTGCCCTGTACAAAGAAACTCGTATGTAAATAAATGATCTATTTCTCTCGAGATGACTATATACTACTAACCAGAGCAGTGTGAGCTAACTAAATGTTCGCAAACTAATAAGCACACACAATTTTAGGAAAACGGCTGTGTACTAACCACTTCCCACATTTGTGGCATGTTCTAATTCTTTCGTGATTTTCATATCACAATTTAGAGCTGTAATCAACCAGTTCATGAACATTGCCTAAGCTGGCCTAAATATTCTTATAAGGCCTGTACTGGAAAAAAGTATTGTTCTCAATATGATCTTAAACTGCAATCAAGTAGGGTGAGCTCACTAATAAGCTCAACCATTGTGAGGGTATTGCTAAACATTCTTTATATGGTTATTTTGGCCATCTCCTCAGTATGTCTCACTAATAAAGTGGTAAATGCAGCTAAGGTAACCCTGCAGTATAACCCGGAATGAAGCTAGGACTGAACTATTTCTATTGTATTTGCGAAGATACATTTATAGCAGAAAATATCAGCAAAAAAATAAGAAAAAATGTGTTCTACAGAGTGCAACTAGAAAAACGAAAACTTTACTTTAACATACCATCTTTCCCCTTGACATTTTCGTGAGCCTTAAGATTCTGCGTTTCCTTAATTCCTTTCCGAGATGAAGTTGTTTTCAGCTTTGCTACAGTATTTTTGCCTTTATTCTCCTTTTCCGACAGTTTAGTTTTTTTCCTGGCCTCTTTCTCTTGCTCATGAAATTTCAATACTTCCAATGGGTCTTCATCATCAATGCCAAACAATTCAAACCGGTTTCTGGTCACACCGATACCGTATTGTGTGGTGGACATTGTATTTTTAAAGTTCTTCCAGATGGAGTAAAACTCTACACCAGAACAACTTTTGGTGTTCAATGTTACACACCAACTTAGATCGAAAATACTCAGTAAATATGGCCGTACTTTAAACACACCACGAGGTTTGCACCATCAGTGCTCTCTATGCAGCTATCTCAAACTAAAATATTTATTTCTGATGAATACTTTTATTTAAATGTTACATTCGAATTTAATTATTTCAAAAAAATAGTAGTTTTAAAATAATTAACATTGCTATAATAATTCATAGGGATTGTAAAAAACAAAAACAACAGCACAACCTTTAAACTACGTTATGCTCTAACATTCTGGGAGGGGGCAATTAATATACAGCTTTCACTTTCTTTTACAATTTCGTAAGTAATAAGTTAAGTTACAGAAACAAATTTTCTCAATACCTAGAATTTTTAATAAATGTTTATTTAACTTAAATAAGCAGTTCATAAGCTGATTGCAATGAATGTATCGGAACAGATTATTCAGGAAAAAATAAAATGAATACATATGTCTGGTTTGCCAATTATTCAAGCTTCTGGAATTACATATTTACTGACTATTTACTAATAGTTTCTGAAAACTTGGCCATTAAATATCATTTTTACCAATAATAGTTTAGATTCAGCAAGTTACCACCATTTGTGCAATCATTTAATGTGCTGATTTATGAACTGAGTTTCGCTTCTGTAACGACATAATCACAAGTTTAGATTACTGTTGCGAACCAAAACATAAAGACGCTAGAGGCCATGTACTTTCTCGCCCTCTCCTCATATTTGTTGTCTTGCAAAATTTGTCGATAAACACATACATCAACAAGTTTATATGAATGAGTTACTCATAAATATTATACTTTAGCGCTAATGTTAAAAAAAAAAATTAGACATCCATAAAAATGACCGTGACCTGAATAAAGTAATTGCAAAAATACATAGTATGTAAAAATATTTTTAAGATGTTCAACAAAAAATATAATTAAAAATTAGTTCTTTTTATAAATTTAATTTATATTTTTAGATTCCTACTTCTCAGTTCACCGAAAAATACAGTATTCATTTTTTTAATTTTTTTTTACACATTTAGTTGATTTTACATTACAGTTCTTTACAACCATTCTATTCAAACTATTTTATTATTATTATTTTATTTAATATTTGTTTAAATACATGATAGATGAATTTAAGTACATGATGGTAATTGTTGGATGTTACTAACAAAAACAATAAACTGCTAATGAACCCAAATTGAAATAAAATAAAACTTGAAAATTGGTGAATGAGTTGATATATATGTACATATATAATAGTATTATTACTACCTGCAAATCACATTAGACTAGTCTCCTTATCAAAACTTACAGTTTAATGAGTTGATTAAACGACATAAAGGAGCACAAATCAGCAGTACCCAATATTTCATCTAGTAATATCACCCATTTTAGAAACGTTCGAAAAAGCTTATTTGTTATTTTCAAATTTTATAAAAATTGATATCATTTAAGTGATTTTTCTGCATTAAATTTTCATTAATACTGTTTAGAATTTATCAGATGTTATAGACCATTTTATTATGCTGTCCATTTCATTATTAATAAATTTTTTGTTAAAATAATGATAAAAGGTATATTACATCTTCATAAACGGTAATAAATATGCGTTTTATTTCAACTCTATTTCAAATTATTCTTCTATTTATCTTTAGTCTGTATAATCATCACATACAGACGCTCATTAAAATAGAAAAAGATAAATTTAGAGTTGGTCTATTACTATCGTAGTTTAAATCACGGAGTTTAAACGAAATTTCAGTCTCGAATTCGTCTTACAAAAGAATACGCGAGCACAAATTAATTACAAGCAGTTAATTAAATGGAATTGAAATTAATGAATTTTTGCTATTCTTAACTTAACACGTTGACTGCCAACTACGAGATATCTTGTAAGTTGTTTACTTGCCTAGGAGTTATCTCGTAGCACTATAATTAAAGTTTTTGGTAATATAAAATGATTAAATTAAATTGAGCTTCTTAGACCAGAATCCTGAAAAGTTCCGTGGCAGTCAACGTGTTACGTAATCATTATTAATTAGTAATAATTAATTCCTAAATTATAATTTAACGTAGTCTCTTTAATTGAGTATTGCAAAGAAGTTTTAAGAATCAAATAATTAGTAAAATACTTAAATAGTAATAATTCATCCTAAAAATATGCATATCTTTATCTATCTCCTTAACAAAAACTTACAGTTTAAAATGTTAAGTATAAGGGTTGATTAAACGCCAAAAGGTACACAAATCAGCAAGTACCCAACATTTCATTAATACTTCATTAATATTTAAGTAATTCTACTGCATTAATTTTCATTAATACGTTATTTTTTAGAATTTATTAGATGTCACAGACCCTTATGCTGGCCACTTCATTTATAATATTTTTTTGTTATAATTATGATAAATCACACATACGTACATGCATGTTAAAGTAGAAAAAGACAAAGTTAGAGTAGGCTACTGTCTTGAATTCGTCTTACCGAAATATTCGAGAGCACAAATAACACACAGTTATAACAAGTAGATTATTCAACAACAATTATTGATTTCTCGATTGTACTTTTTGGCGTTTAATCAACCCTTATACTTAACATTTTAAACTGTAAGTTTTTGTTAAGGAGATTTTTGTACCTTTTGGATAGATTTTCCTTTTTGTCTATTTTGCAAAGTTACATATCTGCTTTACAGATTTTTTTAAAATTTGGAATAAGCAATTCTATCATTATAACCTGATAAGGTGTTAAGTCGAAACCGTAACTACCTCTGGAGAGATCTTTTTAAAGAATGATTATAGTTGCGGTCCCCCAAACCATCCTCAATAACAATTGTTTTGAAAAAGCGTTTTGAATAACATAGGAAGTTATTTGTACGTAAATAGCAAAATTAAACTGCGATTTCAGTACTTCCTTTTAAGAGGAGTAAGAAAAATAAACTGCGATTGCAGTACTTCTCCCTAAAAGGAAAAGAGGCAAAGATTTTTTAATCGAACGACAATTCATTGATTTAAATCGGTTCACTCATTGATAATTTAAACGATTGCAGTACTTCCTCTTAGTAGGTGCAAGAGCATGACAGCACTTCACAGCAACGTTGAGGAACTTTAACCACTTATTCGAGCTGAATTTTATCAAAATCGGACTAAGCGTTATAGAAATATTGGTAATAATAGTTTTAGAAAGGGCCTTACTTGGGTGGGGCGAACTCCCCTCCTGATGAGACATAGCGTTAGACTTCAAATCTGTACAAAATTTCGATTCGAATGACACTTCATTCATGTAAATCGGTTCACGTGTCGATAATTTGAAACGATTGCTATACTTCCCCTTAACAAGTGTAAGAGCTGATCGCCGCTTTAATGTTACGTAGGGGAGCCCTAACCCTATCATCCTACCAAATTTTATCAAAATCGGGCCAAGATTTACAGAGTAATTAGTAACAATAATTTTGGAGGGGGCCTTACATAAAGGGGGCTAACTCCTTTCCCATTCCATGTATAGGATCGAGACCCCCAAAAGGCACATCTACATAAAATTCCGAATCGAATGACACCTCATTCATGAAAATCGGTTCACGCGTTTAGGCGCTACGTTGTTTACAAAAAAGGTAACAAGAACAAGAAGAACAAGAACAAGAACAAGAACAAGAACATTTTTTGAAAAAGCCGTTTTTGCTCATTTTCGGCAACTTTTTTCTCGAAACCTATTAGATCTGGGTGGTTGCAAAAAAATTACAGTTATAAAGGAGGGTGTGCCCTATAATTTAAAGAAAATTTGGGAATTTTATCTTTTATAGAAAAAGAGAAAAAAATTGTCAAAGTTGGGTGTTTTTCAACGTTACGCTTTTTCGTGCAGTTTTTGATGATCAACCCTTATACAACTGTCCTACCGGACAGTTTTAATTAGAAAGAGGATTAGCTGAGTGGTTAGCGTATACTGGATTCCAATGCGGAGATCACGAGTTCGATTCCAGCAGCTGGCCCTCAGATTCTCTCTTTCTAGAAACTGTAACGATACTACACTGTCCGGAGACTGTCAATGCACTAAAAAAAGCTTCGGGCGCCAATGACCTCAGATGTTGACGCGCCTTAAATACAAAGAAAATAATAATAATAATAATAATAATTTCGTTAATGTAAGCTGGTGTATGTATTTTTTGTTTTTGAAATTTTTTAGGACATAATATTTTTGTTTACTAGTGTATTTTTTTAAACCTGGAATTTAGAATCAATCTAAATTAATTTTTTTGCTATTCATAACTGAACAAAAATTTTGTTGTTGAAAAAGTTCAGCATAAGGGTCTGTGACATCTAATTCTAAGTAATACGTTTGAAAATTTGCAGCAAAATGCAGTAAAAGTACTTAAATGATATTCAATAGGATGAAAAAATAAATCAATTTCAGTTAGAGTTGGTTAGGCGCTACGTAGTTTACAAAAAAAGATAAGAAGAGGAATTTCTTTAAATGCTTTCCTTTTTTCTTTTGTAATTCTCAGCATTTTTCTTGAAATCTATTTGATCACCGAGCCAGAGAAGGCACCTTTGATGGCACAGTACATGCTGCACAAGCTGCGTAAAGTGCATTATTTGATAAATTAAGGAATAAGTTTAATCCTTTACATGAAAGATATTGATCATTTAAATATGTGGCAGGAGGTTTCCAATTTTTTTGGTAATTAAACGCAACTCTCCCAAAATTACCAAATAATTATTAAACCTTCTTGTTTCTAACAGATGTAAAATTAATTTTTAGCCATTTAGTGTATGCTTGAAAACATCTAAAGCTCTTAACATTTGATTTTTCTTAGAAAAATCACTCGGAAAACTACTTATTTCCCAATATTAAGAAAAATACTAGCTTTACTGCCTTGGCAGTATTTTTAGTAGAAAGGGGATGAAAAAATACATAAAAATGACCTATCGCGTGCTCTTCTTTCTCTTTGATAACAAGTTAAAAAATTGAAATACGATTAATAAATACCAGTTTTTCAAAATGGACTAGCACCTTTAATTTTGAAGATACCGAATTGCGGTTTCCGGTTTCTTTCCTAACTTTTTATTCTCTTTAAAACTGTTTATATGAAAAGGGGGGGGTCAACTGCGAACCCTCACTTTTGGTCGCAAGTCGGCCGCGTATGCGGGCAGGAATTTAAAATCAAGTCACATATTCTGAAACTAGAGGTGACGGGCAACAAATGTTTCCTCTATCATTTTTTGCTCAGATTAACCGTTTAAGCATGAAATGCTTTTGAGCCGTCTTAAAATGAACACCCTGTATAATTGAATTTTTTCTTTGCTTCTCTTGAGCAACTAAGAGCACAAAGGATCCAAGGAGTACAAGAATCCGATATTGAACATGTAAGTCGGAGTGAAGGTGGTTAAGGAAAAAAGCTTTTATATAGAATTCTGAAAACTTTTCTAATACATGAAATTTCTGAAATCCACAAATTAAATTTTCAAGCACTGTTAACAATGTTTTACCAATAAATGTTAATGTTACAGCGTTAAACGACTTATTTAATTGTTTACAATCCATTACATACATGATTTTTTATATAGATCTGGTTTCTTTTCTATGCTGTTCAGTTTGACAGGCTTGAACTTCCCAATGGAACACCATTCAGCAAACAGGATCAGTCCTGAAACAGTATGTTTGTACAAATAAATTAAGTCAATGTAACCTGAAAGATTTATTTATGGTTTTTGTATTTAGATTATAGTGACTACTCGGAGAATTAAGGCATCTGAAATGTACAAAGCTCAGTGGAGTGAGTGTTTTTGTTAACTAGGGTGGGGCAATATTAAAGGAATCAAAAGCATTCCTAAAATTCAATTTTTGCAGACACTCGGTTTTACGGAGCCGCGACTTTATAGAATAGGTTTCTAAAATTTTCCTGCAAAGTTTCACTAACTATTCGCATTATATTTAAATTGTATGCTAACTGCTTGTACAATAAACAATCATTTTTTTCGGAACTATTTTTTAGATTAATTAGTTCATAAAGGTTTGGTTCTGGGGATCAGATTTAACTTAAAACTGAATTCATACTTGCCGGTTTGGTGGTTACACTACTTGATGCCTGCAGCGTAATTACCATCTATTATAATATTATTTTAATTTATTATTTATATTGTAGAATACGAAATGAGTTAAAGGAAAACTAAAGAAAACAAAACACAAATTAATACTTTAAATACTAAGGGTTGAAATAAACACCAATCTATCATAAGTATAGTTTATTCTCATAAGACATAAGATTCTAACGCCAACACAAGGCCCAACACACATCACACACAGTAATGGAATGGAAAAAGGAATGTCCCTTGCTACCTGCAACTTTATTGCCACCCCTAGCGGTCAGCCCTTCTCAGATACCCTCAAAAGGTGGCCACTCACATTCCAAACATTCCAATTTCCCTACAATATTATTATAATTGACGGGTATACTGGGTTACAACTATTTCTAGATCTTTGTGACCCAACTGATGTCAGGTGCGATGAATCATCCTACAGTACTCCTGGCTCTCTCCTGAAGTTCTACGAAGAACAGAAAGCCGATTGTAAGGGATTTCCTCTCCTTGAACTAATATACCCGTCCTTTCTAATGCTCTTTACAAATATTCCAAAAATGGCCTCTAAAGATAGAAATGTGGGAAGGTTTTACGGAGGGTATGCTACACTGATAACTACTGAGATCATTCTCAGGAAAAGCTATGGCCGGCAGTTAGGGTTAACAACTCTCACCTAATAATTCATGAGAGACGCCTGCTAACTGCAATAATTGCAGCAAGAGAACGTCATATCGGCGTTCACCCCAATGGTGTTCGTGTTCATGTTTATGTGTTAGGGATGCTCGCTGGAAAATGGCTAATCCACTTTATTTCCTTTCAGAAGCTAGTGTCCAGTACCTGCAACCAAGTATCCAGCTAGCAATAAGAAGAACGCTCCTTGTAGCATCTCCATGGAGGCAGCCATGCGATGAGTATCCTCGGACTCAGCCTGACCGCGTCCTTCCCCAACGTCCTTCTTCTCCTCATTACTAGGACGAGTATCCTCCAGCTTGCGGTATTCCTCCTGTGTCATTTTGGTCAGCACACCAGCTTCAAATAGCCGCATCAATCTAACAAATGGAAAGTGCAAAATTCAATCTAAATCCTGGCACATTTGCTGGATATTTCAGATTCCTTTTAAAATTAATAAAATACAAATAAGATCTAAAGGTATGCAGAGTACATTGCTTTCATGAAGAAAATACATGAATGGTTTCAGTACTCACATGTCGTTAAAATTATGCACAAAAGGGCATCCAATCTGCAGTGCAATCGCAGAATATCTTGTGTACAATTTCTCACTCAAATGGAAGTGATGTGCCCCTGCAAAAGAGAACACAATTAACAAGCTTCAAAAACACTCAATGGCCCGTTGCCGCACAATAGGCGGAGATGTCGCTAAATTTTTTGGCTATTGTTCAAGCAATTGGTTGAGTAATTTCTCAGTTTGAAGTGTTTGCTTGAGAAAGTGGTTTGGCCAGTGTCAGTTTGTACCCATTGCATTTAAAGCTTCACTGATAAGCTGGATGAGTGCTGCTCATGATATGTACAGGTTAGCTAAGGATTGACTTCTCTCACATGAAAAGTTTTAAAGGTGAAGTCATTCCGTTCAATGCATGTTAATGAGCTGAACTGCCAAATAAATTTACTGCTAAAGCAAGAAAGAAGCATGCAGAGTTTTTCTCGCAACTTTCTGTTCTCAATATTCCTACACTATAGTCTTTGTTAAACACGTGTCATCTCGCATGCATTCTCGAAACGTTGTTTTTAGATAAAAGAGAATTCTCGTTTTTAAGAATTGAATAAGTTGTTTTATAACAACTGTTATATAGGCCAGACAAGTCAGTACCTTAAGGCAAGGTTGTACCAGCATCAGTATGATTGTAAGTCGAAAAAAGACGACAGTTCCACCGCGCTACTTAGACACCACATTGAAAATAAACAATTTTGACTTCCAGAACCAATAAAAACGTAATTTTCTAAAAATGTGCCACATAGTAAAACAAAACAACACAGTAAACTTTAGGACAGACACGTCGAATTTAGCCAACTGCTACAATTTTATCATTAAAAAATAAATAGATATCTAACTTCTGTACACAATTATTGCTGTGTTCTTTTAAATTTGCTAATCATTTGGTTCTTATGTTATTTGGTTCATAAGGGATTGTTTGGTTTTTCCGGCTTTTTGTATTAAAAGAAATTTCCCAATATCTATTTTATTGTCCAAATTGAACATTGTAATTACTCTATTGTATCTGTCCCATTGTCATTACCGAAATTCCCGTGTAAGTCCCGCTATATCTGTATATATACCTGCTTCTCCAGTTCTGGCTTTTAGTTTCTGTAACTCAACCAACCCACATAGCCACGTAAGTTTCAATAATTATAAAGAATTTATTGTATTTTATTTATTTATTTTTTTCATTTTATTTTTATATTACTGTTTTTTTACTGATTTTCTGTGTTACTGAATTGTTTGTATTTGTGTATTTGTAATATCCAGGCCCTGAAGAGGACAATATATCTGTCGAAAAGTTGGCAAAAGAAGACGAATTTATTTTTTACTTGACCGATTCCTCGTCAATCTTGAATCCTAAGTTCAACAATTTACGGTCACGAAACCTATATATACTTATATATTCAATAATAATAATAATTTGGCACTAATGACCAAGAAGTCGATGCACCAAAAAAAAAAAATAATAATAATAATAATTTTTTTTATGGAGGGGGAAAAATGCATTATGCATCATCGTGGGGAAATGCCCA
The DNA here is from genome assembly GCF_049639745.1 of Rhodnius prolixus. Taxonomy (NCBI): domain Eukaryota; kingdom Metazoa; phylum Arthropoda; class Insecta; order Hemiptera; family Reduviidae; genus Rhodnius; species Rhodnius prolixus. Next base: position 2,975,812 of record NW_027411635.1, on the reverse strand, counting down.
CGGTATGTGGGACCCTAGCCCACTAAAAAACCCACCTCCCCAACAGGCACAAAAATCCACCCTGGTACCACTTACGCATTACTTCAGGGTGGTGCCTCATAATAGCTCATACGAGCTCCTACCGGCCTTTATTCGACTTTCTATTATGACAGGAGCAGACGGAAGTCCAGCTCCTCTTTCTTTCTGTAATAATAATAAAAATAATAATTAACTTTTATTTAAGAAATCATACTACTCTAAATCGTTTTAAAAAGTATAAAAGGCATTGCTAACGCCGTCTGCCAGAGTTTGGTAACAAAATAAAAACGAAAAACTTAATAAATTATACAAAAGTAAACATGAAAATAATCCATATTCTTACATCGCGCAAATAAAATAAAATACCACACAGGGCGGTAACATAACTTTATAACTTCTGAGTTATACTGTAAATACAAAAATTTAAAAAAAAATTAAAATCAATTAAATTAAAGTTAAAAATTAATATTTTTAAAATCAATGATTAATAATTACATTCTTTAATTAGGCTGTATTACATTCTTTAATTAGGCTGTAATTACATCCAAGCCTGTCTGGCAAAGCCTAATTAAATTTCTGCAAATATCCTGATTACTCAAAGCTAAAACTCAGATGTAAACTCAGCAAAACTACAATAACATCGTTGCTCTCATATTGATGTTTTGGACACTTAAAATTTCAACCATAACCATCACAGGAACATAGAGAGTGGATTGCAGCTCTAAGTAATCGAGCAGTTTACGAAAAATAACAGAACCAACCAAATCTTCTGGTTTCATAGAGAAAAGTTTCTCGGCCTCCAATTAGTGCAACATTCTTCTGTTCTCGAACTAAGAGCATGCCCTCCTCTGTGGATTCAATCAGGTAGATTGGCTGCGACTTCATCTTCTCCCAAATACTCTTATACAATCCGGTTCCATTCTAAATGGAAGTAACACATTAAATTTTATAATGAGATATCAAGGAACGGACAGAAAATAAAATGTACCAATGATTTAGGCAAAATTATTTTTTGACTTCTCATTTTTTGTTTTATTTTTTATTACCGCTAGGGTGTCGACTGTTTTTTTCAAGCAGAGATATTGGTGATGCAAGTGTGATGTTCATTGAAGCACTTCTGGTTAGTGAGTGAATTTTTTTCGTGTAGTTAGACTGCTTTAAAAGCTCTGGAGAAATTGGAAGAGAATGTAGAATAAGACTATTAAGTTGTTCATTAGAACTAGGTCAGAAAAAAGCAGAATAGATACATCTAGTACATATATCTAGATTTTCTACTTACTAAGGTTTCTTAAATAATGAAGAAACTGAAGAGTTGTTGAAGGTGGGCACTTCTAAACTATATAGAAGCCTGTGCTGCCTATTTCTGGCAGTTAATGGGCTACAAGAATTAAAGAAAGGAGATAAAAAAAAAAAATATATATTATTTATTATTTATCCGCGTAAGTGGGTAGCATTTTGCTATTTCACTTCTGGCAACCCAATAAAATTTGAAATTTACGTACTTGCTTATGGGTCGCGTTTGGCGATATTGTATGTGGTTACAAGAGAGCACCACTCGGAGACGATCTACTGTATTTTCCGAATAAAAGAAATAGACATGAACTTTACTCATAGGAATAGAAAATTCTACAGAAGGCCAAGTCTTAGAACTCCTTTGAGATAAATAAATAGAGCAGAAATGATCTAAGGAACTTAGTGGCAATGATTAGAGGAATGCACTTGTGGTTCACAAAACCTGAAAGTCGAGGGGGGCCTTTGTCGGAATGTAAGTTTGAAAAGTTTGTGGTATATTATTTCAGGGAATGCCCCGCGCTTTGTGCAGTGCAGACTGAGGATCTGAAAATATGAACTTATCTGGACGGATTTGAAAAGACTGGTAGGTTTAAAAAATAACCGGTGTGAAGATTGAATGTAAGGATTGGATGAAAATTAGGATTTTCTATCAGGTAGCATAGAGACGAATTTGTGGCTTTGGTCCCATGCTTTGGCATACCCGCCTCGAAAGGAATAAATAAATGTTTTTTAATGCACTTGAAGGTAAATTATGGCCAGGTCGAACTATGAAAGATAAACTGTCTGTTTCATTGCTGGACGGGCTAGCATTGAAGTTAGATTGTCACAGTACATATTTCCGATTGTGTAGGCGGACACCAGGTTCACCTTCACCAAATCTGTGATATACCTGAAATAAGCAAATCAGTCATCCAGAGTAGATTCACAGTAGGACACTCCCGAGTGAAATGAATGAAATTGAGCTTACACTTAATGCTCACCTCGAGCACTGCGTGACTGGCACTGTGTTTCTCCACTAGCAGTTGGAAATCGCTATACTTCATCACTTGGTAGAGCTGCTCCAGGTTACTGATAGGTTTCTCTAGAACATGTGCACAAGATACAATGTGGGTTTAAGACTGGTGTGCTAGTTTAAACAGGTCTTTTTGGTTATTTCCTGACTATTCTCAAAGGAACTTTTTAAGATTATATCCTCTAATAACAACGTTTATATAGTCTCAAAACTATATAACTAATTTTATTTTTGCTAGTTACATTGTAGTGACATTATTCCGTGAACCGGTCATCTTCAGATCAAAATAAAACATAATTTTTCGATTATTAATTGTACTAAATTATTTTTTTGTATTCTTAAATTGAAAAAACAAAATTAAACAGACGTATTTTGTGTCCAAAAGCTGAAAAAGTCTCTTTAAATTTAAATTAATTTAATTCTATTTTTTAACTTAATAGACTAGAGCTTGACACAGATAACTACCTCTTGCCGGACGGGCTAGCATTGAAGTTAGATTGGCAGAGTACATATCTCCAATAACGTAGGTGGACACCAGGTATAAGGTGACCATCAACAAGCGCACCCTGCTCGGTGTGTATGCCTGTGGTATACCTGAAATAGACAATTTAATCATCCAAAGTATATTCACGGTAGGAAATGTTTAAAGATATGGTTTCTTTTTGTACAATGTAAGAATAGGAGGGGTGTGTGAAAAATTTGTAATTGTACTCGAAGAGGTGGAGTATACAACTCCTGATTTGATTAGTATTTTGAACTCAATAACCATTCATGAACTATCCAGGTTCATTAGCAAGCCTTCAAGAAAGAGAAAGCTAACAAACAGGAATGGCGAACAGCAAATTTAGTTATTTAGAAGCAAAAGGTTTTCTAAGTAATATATATTTTTTTTTTTGAGGCTTTAGCAAATCAGGACCAGGCTTTATTAATGATTTTTTTAACTTTAAAAATAAATGAAAGAATTCTCCTGTAAGAATCTCGCCACCACAGCGTCATTCATTAAACAATAAAGAGGAGTTGGGTAACCAATTGTTCTTCCCACTCTAGTACAGAATTTTTAAAAAAGTAGAGGTTTACTTTTCTATTAAGTGAAGCCGAATTAATCATTTTAAACCAGGCTTACAAATACAAACGGTAAGACAAGTGTACATAGTTCAGATACCCTATATGAGATGCAATATTAAAATTCTTCAATTTAAATTAATAATTCTTCAATTTAAATTAATAATTTCTCAATTTAAATTAATAATTCTTCAATTTAAATTAATAATTCTTCAATTTAAATTAATAATTCTTCAATTTAAATTAATAATTCTTCAATTTAAATTAATAATTCTTCAATTTAAATTAATAATTTTTCAATTTAAATTTAATGATACGTGATAAAATTAAAACTTTTTTAGTCCTTTGATACAGAATATGAATGACGATAACAAATAAATTGGCTACTTTTTAGCACTTTCTGAAGATAAAATTGTTGGCTATTTTAACACACATACATCACTCAGACAGCTTACTTTCACAGAAAATAATTGCTATTGTTTAACTTAATGGTCTGTTAAACTGTGTAAGTGTTAAGAAGTTAAGACATCTAGCTATTTTATGAACTGCATAATAATGAAAGAGGGAATTCAGTGTTAGTAATAAATACAGAAATTTAGAATCTCTTAAACTTGATTTTGCCAACTTGTCAACATTGGAAGCAATGAGCTGAACTTGATCCGTCTGACTGCATCTTAATGCAATGAACTAAAGAAATTCATCCTTACTGCATTTCAATCAGAATTACACTACAGAATTAATTAAATTTCATAAACAGTGCTCTAATTTCTAAAACTCACTCTGTCTTAGAAATATCGTGGTGGTGATCCAAATGCAGTCGCATAGATTTGACCTAGTTGAAGTCCATCCATTAGCAGACCATACCAGAGCGTATAACAGCGGGCCGGCAAGCAGAACTGTGGTCACCACGGCTGGCCACACCTGCAATAACTCTACGCTAAAAAACCAAGCAAGACCTTTTTATGAAATTTGCAACATTCTCAAAAAAATAAATAAATAAATAAATGCACAAAGAAAAGAAAGAAAAGTCAGGTGTGATCACTCTCTTCTCCTTATTATTAAGATTATTTATCTCTGGAGTGAAACAAAGCCCACTCTGGTCAATATCTATCCCTCAAAAACAACAACAACTCTAACCAAGTCTAGGAAAAAAGTCCAGACCTGAGGCATATAGCTGTCCCAAGAAATGGAATAACCTTAAGAGGAAGTATCCCACGGTACCCTTGCTGTTCTAACTAAAGATCCTACACCTAATTTGCCCACATACAAAAAATCCGAAATGAAATTAATGGGTGAATCATTTTCTATCTCACAAACTCTCCCAAATGCACCTTTTTTATAAGACTTATTATTTAAAGATGTAATTTTAAGCTAAATGTTCAGTAAGGGATCAAGAACAAGAGTTTCAAAAGTTAGAGACTTTCAGTCAAAGCCGAACTTTAATCTTTATCATAGACTGGCAACAACTTAAAGAGCACATTCATAAATATGAATGCAGTGAAGCCGTCTATTGTTGGAAGGTAGAGCGTTTAGGATCTTTAGGATCAATGAAGGCAAGACGCCTAATTTAGCCATATGACCTAAAGCAGCGTTTCTTAACCTGTGGTACGCGAGTTGCTGGTTGGTGGTTACACGAAAAATAATCAATAATAGCGGACATCAAAAATTAAAGCATAAAAATATCATAGTAAATACATAAAAAATATTTTAATTAATAATATTATACAGTAGTTAATATGTACAGTAATAAGGTTAGTCTGTCTCAAGATATACGAGAAAATATAATAGCACATTTAACAGGATTAAAATTGTCTTTCATGGAGTATTATCCTAAACCCGAAAACACAAATGATAATTGGATTTCAAACCCCTTCTATAAAGAAAGAAAATTTAATAGAATTATCATGTGACAGAATCTAAATTGGTTCATATAAAATATGTTAAAATCTGTTTAATGAGTAAGCTCTATCCAAGCAACATTAAATTTAATTGGTACTTACAGGTAGTTGAATGCTTCAAAGAAATTAATTTAAAAGATTTGGGCACAAATATAATAATCCTAAAGAAGAACTTCATAAATTAATTAATAATTTTGAAGAGAAAAATATGTACGTAATTTTTAATTATTTAAAAAAAGTGTTAAAGCTAAGATCTTACAGTTTACAAAGTTTGTTAAGTGAACATGAACTTGAACTCCTTTGGAACAGATATTTACATTGAATCTTTACACAGATAGTCATATAATTCGTGATGACTAAATGTTAAATTATCACGAAATGTTAATCGTACTGATTTATTAATAAGAATTAAGAATTAGTCATGACTAAATTTTGTCCAACACTGCACAGCCTTGTGTTTTAAGATAATAAGCTACCTGCCACTGAAATGGTCTTATCAGAGCCAGTGCTTCGTTCAGCCGGCCTGGTGAGTGTGTGAGAAATACTTCGCTGTCAGTGAGTGTCAGAAACGAAAATTCCACAGCCAAACTGCGTTCGTATGTTACAGTTAAATCTCCTATGAACATTTCTACATCCTAGATCAATAGAAAAATTGTAAAAATACCTTTTGTTTTATTAAAATATATTTAACCATAACTATTTTTAAATAAACCAAACTCTTTGCCAGATGAGACCTAGTACACCCTGCATGGTTCCATTGACTATGGCCGAGCCTTGACTTCGATCTGGAGGGTCGAAATACTCGTATCTGTAGGAACAATATCCAATGTCTGTAATATTACAAAACCCAAGAATAATAGAATTTAGTCTCTTGATCATACTCACTTGAAGTTCAGCTTGTTGGACAACAAGCGAAGCAGTTTGTCATCACGTCCTCCTTGCACTAAAATCTTGTTAGTGATGTTACTGTAGATCACGAAGTTCCAGGGTGGTTTCTAAAAGATCAAGTTTTAAACTGAGGGTTTTAAACTTTCAGTTTAAAAAGTTAAGTATAATGGTCGATTAAATGCAAAAAGGTACGCACATCAAGTACCAAACATTTCATTAATATCAGTTGAGTAAATTTACTGTATTAACTTTTCATTAATATTTTTTAGAATTAATTAGACGACACAGACCCTTATGCTGGCCATTTCATTCATAATAATTTTTCGTTATAATAATAATAATAATAAAAAGTATGAAATATGAACGAATTTGAAAACCTCCAAAATTTACCCTTCCATATCTCAATAAATATTATCACAAAAACATTGCAATTTATACTAGTTATGGAGCAAACATTTCTCTACAATTCGGTAAAGAATTCATGAAAATCTGAAAAATGAAGACGAATTACTTTGGGCCTTTGGTTGAAGAAAGCCTTCGAACATCTACAGCAAAGAAACTGCAGAATGCTTAACTTACATGTAATACTGGAACCTTAAATATTCGACCATTGAAGTTCTGGTAAGTCTTGATTGCTGGAGGCAGCAGAGGTGAGTGGAACATACTCTCCGTGGTATGAGACCACCAGTTGACTAGGTCAAGTCCTTTTCCACCGTCTGGTCTTGCCTGGTTGTATAGTACCTGGAATCTGTCAAACCACAATGTCACTTATTAAGTACAGGCAAGACTGAAAACTTTCTCCTTCAAAGTTAAGAAATCTGCTCTACAAGATGACCTAAAAATACTTACCCAACTACTGCTTTCTAGGCCCTGAGGCCTCACCTCTAAATGGCTTGCTAAAACACTCCAACTCATTGAAATAATTACGTCAGAATGAATCTCCAATAGGATAATTGAAACGTATTTTTTGGTGACAGTAAATGAATTCGCTCCATAGTATTAACTGCATGAGTAGACCAACTAAGTGTCCAGGGCAATCCAGGTGCAGTCAACTTTTCAACAGCCTCTCAGTTTTCAGGTCCTGTGGAGAGATTCGTATCTGACATTGAGGAGGATAAACATGCGAATAGTCTTGCAAAAGCAGAATGATCCCAACATTGTGAACTAGACTCTCGGACTGCAATCCTGGTAGTCACATGTTATTAGTCTGACTAAAGTACTGAAGGAAGTCCTGAGGTTTCGCTGTCTGCTTGAGCAGCGTTTGATTGACAGAGAAGCCAAATCGTACTTCACAGGTGTTCCTCATACAGTGGGATTGAAGTAAATAACAAGTCTGATCATCTCGCTGAACAAGGCCCTAAAATAGCTTGATAAACTTAGCCGTGTAGCATGATCAAACGCCTGGCAGGGGTAAAGATGAAGCGCGCAGGAGAGATTATACAGTGGGCCCCTGTTTTACATAAGTAATACCTGAAATCCCAGGGCAGAAAATGTTGCTCGGAATGCAGAAGCAATCGGGACATGATTTTCTATCCAAACGAACACCTCTACAAGGATTGGCGTCTATGATTCCTCGAACAGTAAGCACTGCGGAGCAGAGGCAATGACAAGTATCCAATTATTGACGAGAGTCTTCTCTTAGAGACGTTAAAAATAATATTGCAAATGATAGTACCATATGGTCGAAAAAAAGTTATTGTGGGACTGCAAAAAAAAACAAAAAAAACCGCTGACTCGCCTAAAATTGACGGCATAGAAAATAAATTACATTGACAATTGGCTTCAATATTGTACAGCAAAAATTATCGTCCGTGTTAACAAAAAGACCTGAACAGAAAAGGACCAAAATTATAATGTTGAGTAGCACTAAAATGAAATATGTAAATTAAACTTTCTGCAAGTTTCCGATTTTCATTTAGGTTAACCAAATTCACAAAATCTGAGCATATATAACTCCCAATTAACACAGGCGTTCGGTTCCTTAATATACCTTATAAGTAAAGAACTTCTGTTACTCAGCTAAATCTTGATTACTCTGGAGTTAAATTTAGAGTGATTTTGTAGCCAATTAGGCTTACTTCAAGTCCTTTGCTGGTAACTTACTGTTCAGGTCTCTTGATCGTTATCAGCATTATTTGTATCATTAATTATTCACTGTGGCAATGATTGTAAAAAAGACTTAATCCTTGTATATATTGTTCTCATAAATTAGTTCCTCACCCACGAAATTATTACAATATCTGCCTCAGCTAACTCCATATTCATAAATTCATGCAAAAAGACTGAACTTATTTGTGCGTGTAGCTTTTTATTTTGTAAAACCCAAATCAAGTTAAACAGTTCCCCATATAAGTCGAAAGATAGATGTATGCCCGCAAAAAAAACTCAAATTCGAAACAGGCGGCATTAAAAGGAATTTAATTCACTTACACTCCATAACGATTGTTGATAACGACGCACACTCTCATGCCTTCTTGGAGGAAATCGCGAAAGCGCCGCGACACAAACAGGTCCTGCCATAGGAACACCAGCAAGATGTTCCTTCGGGCTACATTCTCAGTCATAACCTGTACAAGGATAAAAACAGTATAATTTTGGAGTAAAACAAAACACCAGTATCTTGGCTGTAGAAGAAAAATTAAATGTTTTGAGGCCCGATCAAGTGATTTAGTTTTTGATTAAAGCAAAAGATAACATCTGAGGTCATTGACGAGTGGGAATCAGTTCTCTACCGGCCTTCGGATAATGATCTCTCATTGCAAACAACTTAACACTGTCCATCAACGGCCAGTAAGATCTGTAAGCTCTTACTTCCAGGAAAAAAAAATGTAAGGGCAGGCTTGATTCGAACCAAAACTCTTCGCAAATAAGTTCTTTGGAAAGACTTTCTCAGACCGCTGCTCCTCCTGATTTCTTTTAACTTTTTATTAACTATCAACTCTAGACTTTTGTTTGAAATACTTTTGAAATTGGAGATGAGTTTAAATTTAAATTCCCAGCCAAAATGAATAAGCAATATAGATTTTGTGTTAAAATGAAAATCATAAAACACAAAAGGAAAGAGATTAGCTCAGACAGTAGCGCATTGAATTTACAAGCTGGTGTTCCCGTGCTCAAATCCAGGGAGTCTTCTTAGATATTCTTTCATAGAAGCCAATGCAGTTCATTGTCTGCTAATGGACAGTGTCGTCTGTAGCGACGACTGGAGCTCAGCAGTAGACTGAGAAGGCTTCGGATGCTGATTACAGTGAGTTATTGTAAATATAATTTAAAAATAAAACAAAAATTCGGATATCCATGTAACGTGCGTCAAGTTGAAGAACCAAATTTTTAGTTCTTTGACTGTCAATGTTTCTCGTTCATTATTTCTGCGCTTGTATCGTCGATCTGTAAAATTTTAGCGTTTGTGCTGCATTATTTAAAAAGATATCAACAATAAACTTTCTGGTTTTTCCCCGTGAAATTTTTTCTAATCAAATAGCCTAACCTTACACCTTATTCGCCTCTCTTTATTTTTAGCACAGCAATTGTAAAGATGTTTTTATATTTATTTAACGTGGAACATTACAAAGATCTTAGAGGAATATTGTTAAATCAAAAGCAATGAAATGTAGGCCCGAATAATGTAGGGAAATTGAAATATGTTTTCCTTAACAACTCAGAACATTTTACGGTACAAATGCTGTAATTTTGTAGATTGATAAATCAAATTTACATCTAGTGGCAAACACCCCTTTTTAGGAACAGTATTGAGACCCCTAGAAGGCGCATCTACAATAAATTTCGGATCGAATAAGATTAAAATCATCAATTCGTCAAGATTAATACACGCGTTGATAATTTGAAACGATTTGCAACACAACATAAGTTGCAAGAGCAGGATAGCACCTTAAGGTTAAGTAGGAGCACCTTACCCCTTTTGTATGCCAAGTTTTGTCAAAATCGGGTTAAGATTTACAGAGTTAAAGTTAATAAGTGTTAGAGGGGCCTAACCATATCTAGGGCTAATTCTTCTCCTGTAAGATGCACAGCCTCGAGGACTTCAAATGCATCTACATGAAATTTCGATTCGAATGACACCTCATTAATGAAAACCAGTTCACGCGTTTAGGTTAGGTTAGGTTTACGAAAAAGGTAAAAAAAAACAATAACTATTGTAGAAGAAGAACCAAATCAAGAACAATTTCTGAAAATGCCGTTTTAGCCCATTTTTGGCAATGTTTTCCTCGAAATCTAATCGATCTGCGTAGTTGCCAAAAAATACTCTTATAAACGAAGCTATGCTCTTTTTTTAAAAGAAAATTTGGGAATTGCATCTTTTATGGGAAAAGAGAACAAAAAAATGGTCAAAGGGTATTTTTCAACATGGCTTTTTGCATTTTTGGTGCAGTTTTAGACGATCAAACCTGCCGAAACAAACTATCCTGCCGAAAATAAAATTTCTCTGTTTTAAAAAATCTAATCCTTAAAAAAAAAAAAAATACAAAGAACTAACTAATAGGTACCCAAACTTGACATGCCTTCTTTGTTGTCTTAAAAACTCTGTCAATTTTGCAGCATAAACGCTGAAATTTTGCAGATTGACGGCGCGATCTGCAAAAAAATCTCCGAATAACTCGGCGGTGAGGCACTCTAACGTAATTATTCATGAAGGAAACAATAAAAATAAAACAAAAAACACACCAGTTGTAAAATAGTTTCAGCTGCGTTTGTGTCCACGTTGAATACATAGACTGTATCCAAAAATCCGGATGTCCTCAGTTTGATATCATCTGTGAACTAACCAAAATTAAGTTTTGATGGAACTTAACTCACTGAAAATGATGGCAAATATGTACATGTAAATACCAGTATAAGTTTAAGAATATGAACTTACCGCCTGTAAGTAAGAGTTATTTGTGGAATCCGAATGAAGTCTGTAGAGAACCGTTAATATGCCAGATTTGAACAGATTGTCGCTTACAAAGTTCAACCACTGTTCGTCTGTAACTCAAAAATCTGGTGTGAATGCACGCCCTACTTAATTCTACTACTCAGGGTGTACCCGGACGAGAGATCGAAACTTCATGGAAGGTGATTCAGCAGCTCAAATGCAACAAAAAATATTCTATTCACTTAGTCCCGATTCTCAATAGTATCCAAGATATTTGCATTTTTAACTTTTCCGTCGATATTCGCGTTTTTCACCATAAAAACGGTCGTAACTTTTCTATCTTATATCCTACAACAAATCTGCTTATTCTAAACGAAAGAGCTTTAAATTCTCTATAAATGCTTAACCCAGAGCCTCGAAACCATGAAATTTTTACTTTAATGTCTAAAAAATTCATTCTCGATGATTTTTGTTAAAATTTTGAACTGTATTTTTTCAATGATTAATGAATCAAGGAGTCACCCAATTACAGAAAAAGTTGGGCATTTATTGAGCTTCAAGACCATGTGGATGTTTTTGGTTTTAATAAAACCCAACCCCGAACAGAGGGGTGTAAATGCAGAAAACTGGGATGTTGCGTTACCGACTTTTCACTACTAATTTACTCAAATGTCAATTTTTGGAGAAGGAACACAAAGAAAAGTATCCGTTTTAGTTTTTAACAATTATTATTTAATAAAACGGAAGTAAAAAATACAGTAGCAATAAAACACAGTAGTAAAAAAGTACAGTAGGTAGGTGCCTACCTAAAATCGCTGCAAAAATTGTTAAAATTGCCCCCGAATTCGCGATGCCTAATTTACGATGAATCTACTCGTCTAATATTATTGACAATCTTTCAAAACTAATCAATTTTTGGAGAAGGAACAAAAAGAAAATAACCATTCTATTTTTGTGATGGAAAAAACTCCAATAGGTGGATCCAGTTGGGCTCGAGGCTACTCAAAGAAAGGTAAAGTGGATTACGACAAGATAAGTATAAAAAGTACTTATTGATTCTAAAAAAATTACTAATTAAAATTATATTCATTTAATAAAATATAATATATTTATCGCTAGCCACTCGCGGCTCATAATAATTTGTATTAAAGTAGCGAGAATTATAATTAAGTCAGGTTTCTTAGACCTGTCATTAACGAGCATAGGTTCGGAGTTCGGAGTCCCAGCCTTGAAACTACGAAATATTACCACAAGGATCTCTTGCATCGTTAATTTTTTTCCCCACTCTGTACAAGATTCACTAACAACCTTTTCATAACTAAAATTATATTACCAACAATAAAATTAAAACGTGCCCTTTTACATGTTTTTGCGACAATGTAAGATAACAACTAGAAATAAAAATAAAATAATCTATTTTAGTGACATTCAGCGAACCAACGCGATGCACGTAGCCCGCACCTACCTTGCTCGTCGTCTACAATAAGCGCTGCATTTGATGTGGGTAGTGTAGATAAGATTTTAGACAGTGCACTGCATTCCATCTGCAACTTGAATACATTCTCACCAGACCAGGGACGGGCTGCATAACAAGGGTGCACTAATTAGAATGATTTCCAAATTATTTTTTGTGTAGAATTGATAGGTTTGATACATTTAATTTTTAAAAGCGTTACAAAAACTGAAGTCTGTTTTGGTAATGCTTCCAATGGAAGAGGAGGTCTCATCATAAAAATAACTCATTTTAATCAGAAAGTTAAGGGAAAATTTTCCATCTTAATAAATAAAAATAGATGGTGACTTTTCTCTAAAAATAGGAATGTGTCTAAAAAAGTTGTGTAAATTTTCAGTCCACTTTAGTAATATTGGCAACGACGTGTTAACGAACCATTTTGAACTTGTAGCGTGAAAAAACGCACAAGTAGAAGAAGACAGAAGAAATGTCAAGTTAGAATTGTAATGATGGCATTAGAGACAGTCTTACGAGGTACACAATGTAGACAAGAACAATGCCAGTTACCTGCAACGAGCAAAAGGTTGGTAAGAGTGCTCAGAAGTGTGAGTGATCGAGCCATGGCTAAACTGGTTAGGATCTAGGTCTAACATTGTCTATCCTGCATTATCTATTAGTCTCCAATTATGACATGTGACGAGCAATTATAGCTGAACTTTAACGCAACTTCACGTGCTGCTGTTCCCTTCATCTATTTTTTCCTCTTACTCCTTGTAAGTGGAACTATAACGAATTTTGCGCATTTTACATTTTGATTTCTAACAGGAAACACAGGTTCTCTGTGTTATTTTTGTTCTATTTCTTTAATATATGTATATTGTACTTAAGGCGTTTCAACATCTAAAGGTTATTTGCGCCCGGAGCTTTACACAGAGCACTACCGGCCTCCGGATAGTGTTCACTCATTAAATAAAATATTGTCCATAACCGGATAGTAAGCTGTAAGAAGCTTCACTCCTTGAAAGAGAAAAATCTAAGGACCAACAGCTGTATTCGAACCCAAGACCTCCGCATTAGAATCCAATATTCGCTAACCATTTAGCTAATCTCTGGCCTTAATATATTGTTTTTAAGAAAATTTTTCAGGCAGTGCTCATAAGTCAGCTTAACATAAAAACGAAAAATCGATATTTTTATCAATATAGTAAAATTTTTATGTTTTAAATTTATTGTACCATACTATTACATCATTGTAGCGTAAACCAACAATGGCAATGAAATCGTGACGCTCCAAATCACATCAAGTGAAAACGTTGATAGAAGACTGCGACTGAAAAACGGTTTTATGCGTTGGTTAAATCTTAATAACACGCGCCCATTAGACTTTAATTACGTTGCCAATTTGTTTTTTTTTTTTCACTTTATTGAATTTATAATATAAGATTTATAATTCATATATTTTTTTTAATTTAATCTGATTTTTATAATAATTAAATTGCATGTTTGTATAAAAATGTTACATGTGGTAACTCTTTTAAAATGTTTATAGTTTCAACACATCAACACGGTAGGTTACAGTAACAGTTGGCTTGCTTGTTATTATTAACAAAATGTGAAGGAAGGGTCAGCATACAATTCTTAGTCATTTTGATTACATTTTCTACTATTTTAGATACTGTGGAAATGAAGCTCTTTAAAAAATTATTAAGCTTACAATTTGTAAATTACAATTTTTTGTGCATAAGTTGAAATTAGGTGCAACATGCCGGGCCCAGCTAAAGTGTACCCGCAAGACGCGCTCGTTATTATTGAATTGTTAAAAGATTTTGGCATCAGGAATTACGAACCTGACGTTGTATCTCAGATCTTAGAGTTTGGACAGAGTAAGACTATTTTATTAATTACTTGATATTTAAGTTGTTTACTTTCTTAGACTCCTTTTAAGAAGAAGTGAGACAATCGTATAGATTTCCACGGAAATAATGTTTTGGGGTTCCTTGAGAATGAAAAAAATTGTTTCGTTTATGTGTTGGATCAACACAATTCAAATGCGAAAAACTGCAGGAAGTTCAAACGCGTAGCTTAGTCTAGTCTAGTCGGCCCTGTGTGAGACACTAAGTTCGACTAACAATAATTTTAAGGAAGGATATCCTAGTTCCTTAATTACTAAAATGGTGGGACAATTTTTTTTTCATTTAATCTCTCAATTTCAAACAACTCATCGTGAAATGAATATGTCTTTTCTGCCCTAGCACCCGAACTCTACAAAAGCGCCGATAGCTGCATGTGTTTTGTATCAGAGGTTTATTAGAGTTTAGCTTAGTCTAGTCTAGTCGGCCCTGTGATATAGAGAATTTGACTTCAACTATGTTCCCGATACACAGTATACTTCATAGTTAAAGTCTAATTCTTTGCTCCAAACTGAATTGCCTCTAAGGATGGATTAAAATCTGAAACTAGTCAGGTTACAAAACATCTGAGTTACGACGGACAAAATCAGAGTATAATTCAGCTCAGCAGGCCTTACCATATTTTGTACAAAAGGGGTCTGGTATGAGCCCTACTGTGCGTAGATGGCTCCTTATACCACAATGCTCATGCTTAATAAGGTGTACAACCAATAGTCAAAGAGAGGATTGTGACAGCCTAAAAGTCTCCTTACTATTTGCCGTATCTCCTAAGCTGCATTTTAGATTACTGACAACCCTCCAAGTTATGGAAGCTAAATAGACATATATTCAAAGACCCAAAGAGAGGTTCGGTGCTAATAAAGGCGAGGTATGCACAGACCAGAAGCACATCCTTGCCGGAAGAAACTTCAAACTCATGGAACATTTTAGCACCAACTTCAGAGTGAAGATACAAGAATTTATTAGTACCTTCAGTGAAGCCTGACTATCCGAATAGACAAGAACCTACTGTTGAAGCTGCGACTTAACGCTGTTTAAAAAAAAACAAAAAAAAAACAGTGTTTTTACAGTAGATCGTACAGAAGCTAACATTAAGTAAAAATTATAAATTTAAGAAAACTGACAGGATCCTTGTGAAGGAAGTCTTCGCTTCAGATATTTTCAAAACTTGTATTTGAATTATTTTGTCAATTTGTTTTTTCTGCTCTATTGTAGGATATGTTCTATCGGTATTAGAAGATGCCCGTGTATGTTCTGAGCATGCACAAAAACGAAGTATAGATCATGATGACTTGAAACTAGCCGTAATGATGCAATTAGAGAGTAAATTTACAACTCCACCGCCCAGAGATGTAAGCATTTTCTTTGTTTTAAACGTTTTTTGTTAAACTTTTGTAAGCTGATCTGACTTAATATCCCATTTTTACTAGAGCGTTGAGGATTGCCTAAATTATCTATTTTTGGCTGCCATCGGGCAAGTGCTTCGATTTGCGAGAGTCTATGACAAGGGTGGCCCCAAGTCACTCATCTGAAAAGAATTGGAAATAAGGGGCAGCCGAAAACATCCAAGAGTTATGATACAGGTGACTTATCATAACTCTTGGATGCTTACGGCTACCCCTTAGTTCCAACTCTTTCCAGGTGGCACCGTCTGCAGAAATGTTCGAAGCACTTCAGTTTACTTCCCTCAAAGTAATGATGAGTTCTTTCTTCCAAGCTGCCTTTGGATTGTGGCGTTAGATGGAAATTTTTTGTTTTCTTCGAGCGTAAGCCTTATGATCGTAAGATCATATTTTTTTTACTTAAGCTTTTTCGGTCTATTTGTTTAAATTCTTCTTAAATATTTTCATCTCGCTTTCGCCATGAACTTAAGGGAACAGATTGATACAAGCTCTAGGTTAAATTAACCCAGTTCCATCCCAGTGGTATTTTGTTACATGGCTGCCTTTCATAAGTTTTTTCATTGAAATTTTACGAAATATACAGAATGCGGATGCGTTCTAAAGGCTTGTACACACTTAGCGACAAAGTCGCGGAACACTTATTTCGGAATAATTTTTAATAATGTTTCATGGGGTAGCATTGTTCAATGCGTCTTAAATGCAGCCATCAAAGATGAATGTTCAGTATGTCTCAGAAAAACGATGAAAAAAGTTAATTATTTGCTTCTAGCCTAAATTATTTTGGTATTACTCAAGCGAGGCTGGGCGACGATCCCTAGTCATTTGGATTCTCCTGGAAACCGATAGCCTGAAGGTTTTGTCAAGAAGAACAGGAAACAGCACTGCACTGGGCTGGAAGGGCTAAGAGTTTCTGTTTTTCGGAGAAGAAAGCCTTTCGCGTTTCTACTAAGCCCAGGAGCTGCTCTTCAGATTCATAACTTTAATCGAACATTTAGGGCTGGGAGAACTATGTTAGTGTGTGCCACAATAGAATATCGCAGTGGCGTAGGCTTTTTGGCCAACCGATAGAATCTAGTTTCCAGATTTTGGTGCGTAAAGAAATGGAAGCTCAATGACGCACGCGTCCAATAACAGACTCATTTCTAGACTAGCTAAATTTTTTACGTCCCAACGGACTTCTTCCTCCAAACGTAAAGGTTGCCAAGATCCTGTGCGAATTGCATTAGGTTTATGGCTCGTATAAAAGACGACTTCAAGGCACATTCCACAAGTATAAGAACGTTGGGACCGATAGCATTGCTGCGAAACTTCGTGGTAGATGTTAAAAATAAATATTTTTTTTTTGTTAACATCAGAGCTGGTTCGGAAACATCGCTAATACCGCTAGAATCAACGTTGATCGAAAATCTGTTACAGTATTTGTAATATTAATTTATTGCGTCTGGTAGAGTGAATTGCTGATTTATTTTGTAATTTGCGTTGTTTTAGTTGATGCTGGAAGTGGCCAGACCAACCAATAGCGTGCCGCTACCGTATATAAAGCCGCTTGGAGGAGTTTCTCTGCCTCCTAAGCGAAACAGTATTCTGTCCTGCTTCTACAAACCTTGGAAAAAGGTAATTTCTATATTCACGTTATTAGATCAATTTAAAGAAATATAAATAAAATTAAAAAATAATTATTGTTTTAATAAATTAGAAAAGGAATCTAATTAATAACAAATAGTTAACAAATATTATATTAACGAGTTCCTAGGCATAAAACTTATGGGAATGGTGTTTACCAATCAGATATAATCATGTAACTATGTAGAGTCTGTACATATATTATGTATCTTCAAACAATTTGTCCAATTCGAAGGGTTTTACACTTATATTAAATGTAAATTACGTACTTAAGTATAATATACTTCACGTGTTATAGCATAGGGAAGATGTACCTTGATCATCCAGCCCAGCGTTGGCTTCCAAAATTTAATAGTGATATACCCTTTGAAGGAGAGAGAGGGAAAATTCAGGGCGGCCATCGAGTGTTATCTGTGAGGCCTTACGAAAAGTAGTCGAAACCCAAGTACTGATAAAATTGTTGTACAACTAGTAGTGTCTAAAGATACGGTTAGTTAGTCATGTTCATTATGGGACAAGATATAAAAAGTCTAGGCTAGTGGTGCGTGATCCTCCATTAAAACAATTAATTATTAAAACATTTATTAAAAAATGAATAAGGTAATAAAAATAGTGTTTTTTTTTCTTTTGGATTGAATTAAGATCACTTTTTACTACATTAAACTAACGAAGATATATTGTTGTTATTATGGCTCCGAAAGTAGTAAAACCAGCACAAAATATTTATCGTTGTTAGTGAATCATATTTCTTCCGTAATTTCATATTGATATTTCCTGATTGCTTCAAATTACTCGAAAATAGAGAGATATCCAGCTAGGGTGCACCGTAATGTACTGTGGTTGCCAAAGTTTGGCTGTAGCTAGAAATAGTCCCTGAGCTTTAAGAGGTACAAGTGAACTTATTAAGTGTATTGATTGCCTTAATGAGACAGTCACAATGCTACAAATCATCCCATCGAAATCGGAACTACCGTAATGCTTTGTTTAAAGAGTACCGTCAGGTGCCCTTCTCAGCGGCAATATGTTTAGCAACCAAATAAAGTGCTAATCCAAATTTGTCAGCGAACCATTGCTTACGGTAAAAACAATACAAATAAGGGTAGTTTCTTGCGTACTTTGTTACGTGTCAAATTCTATTTTGAAATCCTGAAAGAATATATTTCTTCTTGACTTGCAGCTGTTTTCGTCCTAATCCAGAAATATGAAAGCTAGTGCAGGGAGTGAGTATTTTAAATGGAGCGATCCTAAAAAACACAACCATGCCGATTAAATAACCGAAATGGTAAAACACTAGCCTTTTACTGTCTGTGAAAACAGACCAACATTGCTGCACCTTTTGCTTATCATCTAATGTTTGCTTGTTACAGAAATTGCCTGAGCCACCAAGATTATTGAATCTTTACGGACCTGTGTATCGTAAACATTTTGTACGGACTGGGCAGCATGGAAGCAATATGTACTTCACACGTGGTGGCAGAACCTATGTTAGACCTGCAGGTGAGTTTGTAAGAAATAAGTCCCAGAGCTGATGTGCTTATGTGAACACTCAGACGACTTTTAATTGCTGGAACTATCGTAATAATTCCCAGTTTCCCTTCACATCGTTTAGTTTTCCTTATTAAAAACAGACTATTAAAGAATGATGTGGATGCAGCTGTAGACCGTCAATGTGCCTTTAATAATTATTATAACGCTCCCTCAACGGTAACTGATGGCTTAGAGCACTTTCGCAATCCTATTGTTTGCAAGTTGGCCTAAAAGATGCCTGATGGCGCTCCTTTCTACTCAACGTCCTGATGATTCCTACGACTAAGTTAATGAACTTCTCTGTCGCTGTGACTTCGCAATGGCTGAGGATGTGGAATGTCACGGTTTCTTACTCAGCCAAAGAAAATTTGCAGTGTCTACTACTATCGATTATACAAAGCCTTCTAAGCATGTTACTCAGTCAGCAGAACTACTGTTAGAGCCACGCGGCCGTTAACTTCAGCATGGTCTTCGAATTCTGAATCCGATTCTTTCACTGTTTGCCAAATTTATCACACCTACCGGCCTTTGATTAGGTACGAACTTAAAACAGAAAGACTGGTTTCGTCACAATCTTAGTTACGCGCCAGAAGGGTTCCGGACCGACGAAAAGTTTGAAGCTACCCCCCGAGCCAGAAGGCCTGTCATGTTGTTACTCACATGACTTCTTATAAAATTTATAGAATGTGTATATTAGGTCTGTATGCCTAAAGGCATGTTAAAACATCAGAACTACATTTCTCGTGAAAACGTAATATTAAAAACTCGCACATTCTATATTCCCTCTTACAGGGGGTAAGAGATAGTAAAGAAAGTATTGTGATCATGTCTTATTTGTAGCTTTCACCAGAAATTTCCGTATTAAGATCCCCAGAGTCTGAAAAAGTTTTTCAAAATCGCTAAGCCGGAATTCTACTTTGCTAAATAGACTTCTCATTTTTTTAAAAATGGCTCCACACTATTATGGCACTTTAAGGAAAAGCACTTCCAAAAAGTGCCCTGGAATGAAGTCCTTTAAACGAGTAAATCGAGTGAAAACTCTATCCATAATCTGCACGAATGCAGCGTACTTCTTTTAAGATACAAGAGAAAGCAAAAAGTATCAAAAAGAGATTTATAAAAAGCCTTCGTATAAACATTCTTGCAGCTTCATTGAAATTCTTATTGAGAGTTTAACTTTGGTGAGCATTATGAGCTAGGAACTACCCTAAAACAGTAAAAAGCAGTTCAAGAGTTAACTTACCATATTTTGAACCAAAACCTTGATCACAGATGCGGTGGTATTACTTACGCGGAATATCATGTAGAGGCTTATTGTTACGGTATCGTAATTTCTATAATTTAACAGGTTGCGATTCTTCCTTCCTCTTAGGAAAATTAAGGAAAACAATTTTTTTTCTAGAACTTAGAAGTAAGAAAAAGTCGTTTATTACAGTATTATATTGATGAGTTGCAGGTGGTAAGGCATACCAGCAACTGTTGCAGAAGAGGCAACAGTGTGTCCAGCAGATGCCGCCGCGTCCTCGCATCTACCCCTCGCAACAAGTGCCGCCACTGCCTTTTCCTTACCCCAAGTACATGAAGCCCATAGTTGTGTACATCAAAGAAGAGCCAGTCTCGCCCATACTGGAGGTAGAAGCTGATCTTCCGCCGGACTACATAGAAGAAGATGATGGCTGAATTGCATACTATCTTTTTGCAATTTAATTCTAAATAACTCAGACCACGGCTGGCCCACAATCTTTAATGCGAATAAAAGAATGGTTTCGTAATCTTATATAACCGCTTTTTACCTCTTGTGTTAAATTCTATCTAGTGAAATGCTCACTTAATTTTCTGAAGGTTTTTTTTTCTGTTTGGTTGGGTACAGTACACTGCGACCAACATTGTTCATTGTGATCCCTACTAGTACCAGATGAGACCACTCATTCTACAGCAACCTCACCAATTAAGATTCGTACACTTTAAAAACATAAAAAGGATCATCCATCTACAGTCTAAGA
This sequence comes from Rhodnius prolixus, assembly GCF_049639745.1. NCBI lineage: Eukaryota > Metazoa > Arthropoda > Insecta > Hemiptera > Reduviidae > Rhodnius > Rhodnius prolixus. The sequence goes on along the minus strand of NW_027411635.1, from coordinate 2,954,849 downwards.
TTCTAGTTGGGCGGCCCAAGGGCTCCGCCACTGCGACCTCTTTGGACTATTGTGGCTCGTCTACAGTTTAGCAGTTTACATTCTATCTGCCTACAGTCTAACTAGCAAATGAGTTTTTTTCTTTTTCCTCAGGGACAATTAACGGTCTCCAGAGTTCATGGGAAAATGATTGTGGGAGGCCTCTAAGACAGGAAAGTTTTCCAGTGTTTTCAGCACATACAGTTCCTGCAGTTAGATTAGTGCCATTTCGCACAGTTAGTCCCCACCAATATTTCATCCAGCGTTCAGTTAGCTGGATGTCGCATTATACATGTTTAAATTAGGCCGCTCGTCTTTCCAACAGTTTTCTGTTCTTCCAGCACTGCCCCTCTTTCAGCGCTTTATTTCTTGTTTTATTATTATCAAGTTTAAGGGCAAGGAAACACAATTTCGGATGTGGGAGAAGTCCTTAGACAAAACAGCTTGCTCCTCGGAAAGGTAGAAATCAGATTTTGTCCCCTAAGGTTCTAACTTACTTATATTCTTGAATAGATTTTTTTTTTTTATGCTCCAGTTGTGACCGCCCTTAAATTTGTTAATTCGCCGAAGGGAACCATTGATTGGGACAAATGAAAATGTGATCAGGTTGAGTGAGTTCTGCATTTTTTAGGTCATATTTTCGATGTGCTACGTCATGCACTTATGAGGCAATTAAGCAGGTGTTTCAGAGCCAAAGCTGCATACACATGTTTCAGCTGTTAAAACTAAAGGTGACACTACGATTTACCATAAATTCGTAATGGATAACTCCCTCGTAACTCTTGAAAAATCCTCAGCACCTTAAAAAAAGATCATTTGGAAAAAATGACCATTTTTTAGTTCAAATAGGAAGAATTTTTTTTACTGCTGGTCACTGTAATCTAGTCTACGGCAGAAGATCCACTTTTCACCACTCAAAGCAATTTAATTGATAAAAACGATTTTTTTTTGGTTTTCAGGTAGATTTCAGCGAGTTTCTAACCTGCACTCCACTTGTTTCGGTTTTTAATGTAGTGGTTATGAAGCGTGAATTTTGTAGTGTGAAATTGCCAGTGTGAAATTATTGAAAACCTATCCATAGAAAGTTTTTCCCCACAATTATGTAGTGAAGGTGCTGGGGTTTATAACTAGTAGATTAGGACAGTGCTTAGGTCAGATGTTTGTTGAAGGTACATTTGCTTGTTGCAGACTTCAAATCTCGGGCTGAAAATTTTATACAGAAGGTCTACCTAAACCTACCTTTTTTTTTCCAAGCAAGTGTTTCACCTCATGCATGTTTGAAACCATCATTGATCAGCCATCTTTCACAGCTAAGTTTTAAAACTAAGTTCAGAGTTCAATTTAGACTAAAGCGAGAAAAAATGACAAATTTTCCTCTTGAAAAACCGACTTTTTTATACGTAACATATACATGTCAATGTACAACCAGAGTCAGCCCTGACTATACTTGATAAGTGTATTTATGAGACAGCATGAGATAATAGAAAGTGCAAAAATAAAAAAAAAAACCTACACTTTTGCTTACACAATATGATATATTTTCAAAGGCAGTAAAATATTGTTGCTGCACCATCGCAAGTTTCACACTGCAAGTGCGGCGAAATCCATTTGCAGTTGCAAAAGTGCCTGCCCCGTTGATGTTGAACAATAAATGACCCATGACAGCATATACGTTTGCAGATTCTTTCATTGTGACACAACAGGCCGGAAATAGTCTTACAGTGGTGTTCGCTTGATTCTTGCAAGTAGATCAATGTAGTTTTGGGCAGTTTGTGGGATATCATTGTATTCCTGAAATTATTTGCATAGTTAAATTTTCTTTAAACTTCTAATTTCTACAAAAATGTTTTGTTGGTTTCAAAATTCTTCAGCTTAACTGGAATAAAGTAATACTGCTGATGCAAGATTGATGCTATAATAGCTCTCTTAAAACCACCTAAAATAGATGTTCTCTGAAAAAAAGAAGTTTTATACCAAAATGCTAGACTTAACATATTTGTTTGTTTGAAATAGGGCTACCAAAAAAAAAAAAAAAATGCGCTTAGCCCACAAGTATTTTCTGGACCCATCTGAAAAATGAATGCCATTCTTCGCTATGCTGTCATGTGAGTATTTTTGAAAGGTACCACAGGGAGTTTTATATGAGGTGCCGCCTCATATAAAATGTTCGTGTCATTTTCAACTCAGAGAGAACTTAAAAAAGTTAGGCTCTAGCTCGTAGTAGCACTTGCAGATTATGTACACAGATAGTAGAGTTCAAAATACGTTTCTAACGGACTACGACGCCTTGATTAAAGACAAATTGAAAGTCTGGATTAATAACAGGTCCTGTAAGAAAATATGTCGTTCCTAGAATCTTCCCAGATTTTAAGACCTCAGATATCTTAATTGGAAGTAGTGCTATAGGATGAGTGGAGATTCATCCGGCACCAATAAGGAGAGCAATAGAAGTGCGCTTCCCCGCCCCAAAATTAAATAATTATTAAATTCCGTTCTTGTAAACATTTTTTTTTAAACAAAAATTATTTATTTTAAAAGAAATTAAAACAAATAATAAAATTAATGAATAGTAATGTTGGTTTACTAATCCTAAATCTGTTACCCTCTGATCATATGTATAAATAGACGCTGACGGAGTTCAGTCTCTTTCAGTCTCCTCCGAATAAAAACTTCATAAATTAAACACTGAAGAAATGATCCTTAATAAATGACATCCAGTCCTAAAGGAAATAGGAAGCTTTTGCCCTACTAAAATTTATATTATTAATTATAGCCCAGCTGTAATAACTGCTATTTCATTAGTCTTGACTCTACTCAGCAATATTTCTGCTAGCAATCGTAAGCAAGGAATTGTCTGCGTAGGCCATCACTTCTGTATTTTCAAAAGAGAATAGAACTGAATTTTGCAACAGCCAGGGCTCAGGAAGATTCTTGCAAACAGCCTCTCGCAATTTCTCTAATGACTAGTTTTCCATCCTCAGCATTGCATTTCTGGAAGAAAAGCAGTCATTTGATAACATGCACAGATTCTGGAACCATCAAAGATTCTAAACTGGTTGAGAATAGCCGGCAGCAGGCCGCGTCCAAAATGCCCTTACATTCTTATTGACTCGAATAATTTATTATAATAACTTACTAACTCCCACGCGTTGTAAACTAAAAGTGGTTAAAAAGACTCTTGATCTAATGCGCAGGCTTCTTTCTGTTTACAAACCTTTTAACTTCTGAAAGAGCGTTGATGGTGCCGGACCGCGAACTGTTGATTTCTAAAGAAATTGCGTTCATGTAGGAAATACATGATCTGATTAATCATTAATTTTTATAGAGTTTCTCTGCAGTTGGCAAAAGGCGGTTTGATCAGACTTTGGAAGCATTCTCAACTCTTGTCAGTGAGAAAAAGTGTTAGAGAAAACTTTTTCAAAACGAAAAGTTGTAAGAAGCTCAAACTTTGTATTATATTTGGGTAATTTCATTTATTAATTTTTGTCTATACATATTTAAAATGCATCATATAATTCTTGATTCGACAGCGGGACCCCACTGTTACTTATTTAAACTGGAAGTGGCCATTTTCAGAAGTCTTAAAAAAATCTTTAGTTTTTTCAGTTATTGCCTTAACTAGTTTCTTTAAACTTAAGAAACATATGGAATGTTACAAGTAGATGTAAAATCTTTTTTGAAATTAATTGAAAGGTCACTTTTAGAGGAGGGAGGTTGTTTCCGCTTTCCTTTAAAATGTCTTTAGTGGTACGTTTATCTCTATTATATTAATTAATATTTAATGAAATTCTAAAATTCAGAGTTTTAAAGAGCGAATTTTCAAATGTTTTAACCAAATAAATAAGTGAGAATAAACAGGTGAAACTTTCTCTCTTAAAATCTGACATCGAGTCAAAAAATTTCTAAACGCTTACATATTTCCTAAATCGACAAAAATGGCGTTGAAGTATTTCTTCTTGAGGTCAGAAGCCACCTTGAAGTAGTCTGGCACGATGACCCAACAACTCTTCTTCATGCAGATATACGAGCCATTCGAACATCGACAGCTGTTCAATGCAGCAGCGTTCAACGTCTGCAAAATGCAGCAATACTTGATAAGCCAAATTAATCGAAATCAATTAATGTTCAAATCCAATCCTAATGAATCCTGGAAGTCGTAATATTTATGTTTTAAGGGGTTGAAAATTGATTTATTTATATAATTGGTCATAATTAAAAATTTGTGTGAACAAAATTTTCGAAGTTCCACCTTAAAACTCATCAAACTTGGAATTTGTATATTTACCTTCATTATTATGTAGATTACTTATAACTCATTTTGAGAAAAAATGGCGTCCCAGAAACCCTTCATTTCAATGTTCTTTGGAGGCAAAAGTATTAACAGGAATTTTTACGAAAAAAGGCATAAGTGATGGACCTACATCATTTAGTGAAGTTTCTTCCTTCCAACAATTTTGAATCAAATAAGGCAGAACTTTTTCCAACCACCTCAGAACTACAGCAATTAAAGTGACTAAAACCTGGTACCCAAAAAACCAGTGGATCCTCGTCTTCACTGACGGTTTAGCCGATAGTTTAAGAGATAATGCTGGTGCTATGTATAAATGCCCATCACTCCGTAGGCAATGTCCCATTAAGCCACGGCTCTAAAAGCTTGGACGCCAAAATTAGTGCTATCAATGAGGAAGAAAAAAGGTGTATGCTTTAATATTATCAAAGAAATTTCTATATAGATTTGCAAATAGCAATTCTGTCTCAATGCCTATGTTCTGATGAGGTTCCAACTAATGAACTCATAGAAAACACTAAGCACTAAGTTAATAACTTACTTAGGACAGGCTGAGAGATTGTATACCAGTAAGATACCTTCTAGACACTACGAGATAGTTGGCAATGAATTAGTGGACAGTCTTGCGAAATAGAGGCTGCCAGCTCGATGAACCGTTTTCTTAAAAGTCGGCCTCAGGCAAAAAGCCAGGAAGTAGTTACGTAAAACAGAATGGACGTGGACAAAAATGGGAACCTCTCTAACTACTAGAGTTCCTCTAGAACAGGCGTGTCAAACTCAATTAAAACACGGGCCAATATTTTGCTACAGGCAAGATTCACGCCGCATCATATTTAAAAATTTTGTTAACTTTATATTCTGAAGTGAGGATTTAGGAATATGGATAGGATAATTAAAACGCTATATAATTGTATTTATTGTATTTTTATAACTAAAATTATTCCTTTTTGCCTGAAACTCGCCAGCGATTTCCTCGTACAAGTATTGCTATATCTGCATTCAAAGACAGAACATATGGGTACATTTTGGGAATTCCTACTTCTTTTTGCCTTTTAAAACCGAATCATTCTGGAATTCCACTTAGAGTGGCAGAAATATCGCTTCTGAGTCACCGGAACTGAGTCAGCGTGTTTATACAAGCCTGCAGGCCTCCAAATAAGGCACTGGGCCACGTGTATACTCGTCTTCAACTAGTGTAGCTAAAGGGTTAACGAGGGAGGGAATTGTGAGTACGATAGTGCCCCGACTCCCCTAAGCGCTATTTTCTTTATAACAATTTTTTTTCTATTTTCAATTTATTTCAGAACAAAGTGGGCCACAAAAACTTACTTCGGGGGCCGCTTGTTTGACACCCCTGAACTACCACGAAAAAATTAGTGGCAAATTTTAGACGAATACGGGCTATGATTATATACAGGAGCATCAATAATACAAGAGGGATAAAAACATGTTTCTATTCTCTATGTGAAACCAAAGATATCATGGACGTTGGACACCTTGAGGTATGTCCAAACCTTACAACACATGTTGACGTTCCTGATAATCAGTAGGCACGACATTCCATTCTATAATGGGCTACCAGGAACGAAATGGCTTGCATGCTACCTACCGAGCAGTCTCCAATGTGTACATGAGGACTGATGTTACAAAGGTTTCGTACATCCTTATTTTAGTGCAGCGATTGATAAGACGATGCTTCAAGATATGCGCAAAATATGCTCTTTTTTTTAGCCAAGAATTTCTTTTTTACTTTCTCGACTCAAACGCTTTTTGGCTGATCGATAGAATCTAATTCATTGGAGAGATATTTACCTAGGCGAGAAGGGTGGTGAGGAAGGAGCAGTGTTGGTGAACGCATGGTTTAAGTATAATTTTGTACACTAATCTTGTATTTCAGGCGGAAACCTTTTTTTCTAAAAACTTTTCCACGATAACAATACTTACTCTTACGAGGAGTAGATAGAAAATAAGCGATGAACTTACTTCTAGGCCAACGATAGCGTTGTGCCTGTATGCAAAGGAGACGGCGGGCAGAGTCCTGGGCTTGCCGCTGACCACTAGCCCCAGCTGCTTTATCACTGTCTTCATAATAGTGCGAATTGCACATGCACATGTAGTCCAGAACAGGGTCTTATTGCGTCCTCTTTGGTGGTCTACATATGGCGAGCTGCAAGTACAACACCTTATCTCCCCATTCAGACATGCTCTGTATATTGTATGCGCCACGCTGGAGGACATCAATGCATAAAGGAATCCAGTTTCACGGGTCACTGTAACAAAATCCACCCCCATAATACAAGAGAGAATTAAATGTAGAGTGCTAAATTTCCTCTACACGCATTCAAATTCGGGAATTTACGGCAACCCATTTAATTCCTATAATAAACAACTGCTAGAACAGTTCTGGGTACTTTAGAGCAGTGCAGTGACGTAGTTTCTTATTACACTCCAAGACTGAGCCTATCCAAAATCTTTTTTTTAGAAAAACAAAACATTGCTTTTGCTTTGTTTTTTTTTTTTGCTATTTTTCAGCACACAAATGTACGTGTTGTGAGAAACATCATTTTGAGTTACTCGCTCTGCGAATAAACGAGGATCAAACTTCAAGAAGTATGCCGATAGCTAAGTAATTCGTGGGAAATTAATGCTTAACAAAAACACAGCGCGAAGCCTGCTTTCAGAAGTCTTCGGAAAGAAAGGAAAGAACACTATCACGCCGTCATTTGAACCATCAGTTTTGCCCAGTTATTTTTCAGGCAGAAAGTTGTGTACGTCGTACGTCTCTCACTATCAAGGTTTTATTGCTTTCTTTCCGTATTTTTGTGTTTTTTATTTATTATTTCTAAGATAGGAATTGTAAATTATTTGTGATGAATTATATGTATACCTATTAAAGTATTTGTCTTAGAGTATTGCTTTAAGAGAAAAGTAAAATTGAACAGATAGATTAAACCTTATTTTAAACCTTAAATTAGTTCTGCATCTAATCTTTTATTTATTGTTACGAAGGTTATAATGTATTGTAAATTGGTACTTCATGTTTGTATTTATTGCACATATTTATAATAAAGATTTATTATCTATCTATCTAATCTTTTATTTAGGAAGCAAGATGGGAAATTTACAAATTTTCCAAAATCAGTTCTTCAGTATTTTAGCCAGGAAACTAAAAAGTTGTTTACTTTTTCAGCTATTCGGTCATGACCGTTGAAAAGAGTTTTACTGTATAAGAGTTAAAAAAGTCACTTAGCCTACATCCAAAATAACGTGAAAAGAGCAAATAAAGAAAATAATTGCTTTACCATTAATGAATTCCTTGCTTGCAACTTGACAGGACATAGCGCGATTGATGAATAGTTTCTTGCAAACTGTCTTGGCCTGGAGAGACGCTCTCGTGAACAGTCTGGCCATCTCAGAGCCGGCACAGAACTTAGATTGGGCGCACACTAGATATGGAGCCGCGTACAACATCTCGATCTTGCGCTCCAAGTCGGTCCTTCTTTGCAACTCCCTGCGGGTCCAAAAACCAAATTAAAAACTGCATTAAAACACTCACTCGACTTTGTCTAGAATATGCAAAAAGTTTAATGAAAACTGTTGAAAGTTTATAAGTTAATAATGATCAAAAACTTTCTCGGTCAAGCACGGTAAAAACAAAGAAAAGATTACTTTATTTAATCATCATCTCTTAAAAATAAAAGTAATCTACTGAGAAATGTCTTGGAAAAGTAATTAGTTAAGATTGAACACAATCTACAATCACCTTGCGTAAGAATGCCCTGGGTCCGAAATACGGCCTTGACGTTTCTTTTAGTAAGAAAGTCAAGAACCTATTGTGATTTGTACAGAAACTCGGGAATGAATTTAAAAAAGTGCGCTCACTGCTGGCATATGTCTACCACAATCAAGTCTACTTGGCTTACATTAAGTTAGAGAAGATTGTGTGCGTGTATAATATCTCAAAACCCCACTGAGACCCATAGGACACTTATCCCCTAAGCACTTACACTTAGGATTCAACATTTTGTACAAGAGAATCATGCAGGACTTCAAACAACGCCCTCTGTAGTGCAGGACAATCGTGTCTAACAATACCATTAGGAGGGAAGGAATTAGCTATGCGGTTAGCGCATTGGATTCGCATGCGGAGAACTCAGCTGCTGGCCCTTAGATTTTCTGACCGGAGGCCGGCAGTGCACTGAAAAAACTCTGGGCGCCAATAATCTCAGATGTTTATGCGCCTTAAATCACAAAAAAAATCTTCAAATATTAAGTTCTTGTTTCCAAAGGTAGTTGTTCCGATACTATTATAAACCGGACATTTTACGTGTTTTTACCTCATTTCGTTTGAGATGTCCCAAAGTTTTAACTCATGAATTTTCTTTATAAAAAAAATAATAATAATAAACCTCAGATGTTATCGCGCCTTAAAACATTTAAAAAAAAAGAAGTCTTAAATGAACTGAAGTAAATTACCACTACACAATGTTAAAAAGACAAACGATACAAACTTACATTGCATAACAAAAGAGTGCAAGATTGCAAGTTTCACTACTTGACAGACATCGACAGGGACGTTCGGAATCAAGCTATACAGGACGGACAAACATATGCTGCCAACGCACATATTTTATGTGCAGATCCATCTGATTGACTTGATCCATGTAGTACGGCTGTAAAATTCTTGAAATAATACTAATCAAATAAATCAAAAAAATTATTGATTAATCGGAGTAATCAGTATTTTAGTTTTGCTCCAGGTGCTTCGAACGCTAGGAGCAGTTCAGATCAAGAAAAATATAAGAACACAGAGGATGTCTACGTATTTGCGTTAATGTTTACTTCTAACACCTTGCATTCAGAGATGGTTGGTAAACCTAGGACTATTTCTGAAGTCAACAGTCTTCGACTTATTAAAGTTAAGTATAATTCAAGTTAAGCATAAGATTTTCTTGTTTCTCTGGTCTTAGGCCAGATAACGTCCTTCACACTTGCACATTAGGTCATTACTTGGCTAACACACACGCTATTTTTAGGATACAAGAGTTTAGTAACTATCCTGTAATCTATCATAACTTGAAAACTTACTTGCGAAAGTGGTGGGTAAATTATGAAACTAGTCGTTTTACTAACCCACAAATGTATTGGTTAATATTAAGAGAAAATGTTTTAATTAAAATTGAAATCATGGCCATGAGATGAAGTCGTACGAGTTTCGGCAAGTAGGTGGTTGTTGAGAATGGAAAGATGTACCTTTGGTAAGTGTGGAGAGGCAATGCGCATGCCCAGCACAGCACTAGTATTCGCAACATCTTCATGTTCTGTCGGAACATACTCAGAACCCTCTCGAATGTTTCCGGCTTTTTTATACTGCTAGCAATACGCATAAATCATGAATTTTACTCTCATCAATAAAGATAACAAAATTACTATTTAGCTTTTGTCGTAAAAAAACACAATCGGTCTCATATTAGGAACCCTTGAAGGAAATTAATGATGGCAATTAATATTCGTCGATAAAGCATACAAGTGTGGCTGTACTGTTTGGTCTGGACCAAATTCTCACGCTCCGCCCAACAGTTTGGCAATTCTCATTTATTTTTTATAGGAACTGATTTGAACTTCTTCAAATTTTTCATTTTTGAGATTATGAAAAATGCGCCAAGTAAATTGTGGGCAAAATTTAGTCACCACCCAATTAATTAGGTGAAAAGGACAGTTTCCCTACCTCGAAACCCGTTTAAAAATAAAATAAAAATGGAAAAATCACGAAAACGATTGAACCCTCAAGAGAATGGACAAAAGAAGGGTGTAAGCGGCGTAATCTAGTAGACGGATAAGTAAACTCCTAGGTGTAACCCAGACTTTGCACACATTCGGATTTCAGTTCACCACCTCGCTCCAAGAGAAGATAATTTTTGGGTCACCCTCGTCTGATAAAACGAGCTAGTTCTAAAGGAACTGTATTTCATGAGGGTATCTGTCAAGAATTGTTGCTAGCTAACCACTCTACATCGTCTTAGCTACGAGGTCGAAATTACCTCAATCTACCCACATCGAGACAGTTATTAACCCTCATCTACCTATATTACCTACCTACCTACTAACCTTAGAGATTGGCTTCCTCCTTACCCAAGAGTTGACCAGGCCCAACATAATTTGCAAGAACCTACTGCGGAGAGATTCGAACATTTGAAGAGTTCTGCCAGATTAAGACGAACCTTTTACGTACTCAATGGTAATGTTATTTCACGTTAGAGAGGTGATTATCAGCTGTATCAAATATGTACCTGTCAAAATGTCAATGTTACTACATTAACTCCACAAGTTTAACAGAAATGCTCTGTTCACGTTACCATTCTTTAGCGCATTAGAAATTTTAATTACAGTTTCAACGGTTTATTGTGTTTTTTGACTTCGTTTTATAAAAATTTAAAGTGCTTCGCACAATGGTTGAACACATTTTCTTTAATGAAATGGGAATAATGCGCGTGAAAGTGAATTATAATAAAATATGAATTTTGTGTTTTCAATCATTAGTAATAATCAGGCTATGACTAATTTAGTCAAAAAATCATTAATTAGACATACTAAATTATGCCGAAAGCAGTTGCTTGAGCTAGTATATAGGCTGAAATTCTGTTTAACAAAATATGTAAAAAGAAAACCTAATAAGGGTGATCAGGCGTCTGATGCTAGGTAAAAAAGATAGAAATAAAGAGATAAAAAGGAAATATGCTAATAAATGACAAATTTTTGTTTTTATTCTTGCTTATTCAAGTAAAGGATGGGTTTTTAATTATTTATTTATTAGTTTTAATTATTAGCTTGATAAATGTAAAACAAGTTTATACAATTATTTCCATTTAAATTTAAAGGTGTTTTTTATTTTTTTGTAAGAAAATCAGTATTTTCTTTTATACACCCCATAAACGGTATTGACAGTCAGGTAGTTGTTTGAATTACCCTGGCATTGTTGTAATTTTGAAATTTGTTTGGGGGGGGCTTCAGCTTGACAGGAACAAAATGAAAATAATCGATACCTTGTGAAAACATATATTTTAATAATAAGTAGATGAAGTATAATGTAATTACTTTTTTACAAAAGGGCTGATATATTCGATAATGATAAAAAAAAAAGAATTGGGGTAATATAAAAACATAAACAAAGCCAAACTGTTTGTTGAGGTGGAGGTTACAGAAAACAGAGTGCAGCCAGAACTGGTTACAGTTAGATACGAGTGTTAGTTTACATGTAAATCCGAGCGCAGTATTATCAGATCAAGGCTATTTTCTAACCAAATCTTATCTTCCGCAGATAAATAGTGTCTCACAGAGAATGATACCGGTCAAGTATAGCAATACCATGTTATTAAATAATCTCATCAAATCACATATTAGTCGCCATGTACAAATGTTAAGGTATATAGTATTTTTTTTTTCAGTTTTAATGATTTGTATTTCTATATTAAATCAATTACACATAATCGACAGTTTAGATGTCAAATAATTGGGATTTTTTGTGTTAGTTTCTAATGGTTCTGATCCAAAATAAAAAGAGCAGGAAAATGAAACCTGTGTTTGTGTAATATATAATTTTTTCATTAATTGAGGTTAATTAAATAATAATTCACTGCTGTTTTCCTATATCTATTGTATCCCTTTACTGGTGTTTGTGCAGTACCTAAGTCTGGAAAAAGGCTATCAGATAAAGGAGATGTATTGAAATCTCCTTTACTTCCCTAACGTAACTTCTTCTGAGGTCCTTTAGACGATAATGCCCAGTCAAGAAACTGTCATTATGCAAAACCTAGTTACCTTTTGAAATACAGAGGCTATGTGAGCAGTGACTTTAAAGGCAAATCGGTAGCAGTTACTTCAAACTTGAAAAAAGTAAAAACAAAACTGAAGTATTAACAAAAATAAATAAAATAATAATCATACTGTTTTGGGTGCTGTTGAAAAATATATATAAAAACACTTTTTATAATTATATCGTGCTTGTAAGTTATACAAAATAAAAAAGAACTTTTTAAAAATGTTACTATTACAATATAAACAGCTAGAGCCTTTGGGGACAGACAATCCTAATATAATGCGAGGAAATATTCAGGCTAAAAAAGAAAAATGAACGTCTTTGATTTGAAGGATAAATTAAAGGAATTGAAATTATAATATTCTGGCTACAAAAATGATTTTGTAGAACGATTAACTAATCATTTATCACGTATGCATGGAACTATTCCTAATGATTATGATAGATTAGATGAGGATGTTGATGAAGAAAATGATGTGTAATGTGTAGTTAAGGAAAAGAAAATGATAGGCACAAACAGATTTACCATGAAAGATGTTAAAATTTCTTTACCAAATTTTAATGGCTATTGCCGCTAACCTCTAGAGAAATGGTCATCAGACTTTAAAGTTTTGGCTATTTTTTTTAGAATGAAGTGACCTCGAACAATTATTTATGGCAAACTGATAGTAGTAACAGAGATCAGCTAAACAATTTGTATCCGAATTCAGACCAGAAGTTAATACAAATACATGCCCAAGTGATCAAACGTAAAAGGCGTCCAATGAGAATGTAAGGCAGTACATGAATGCATTGCAGGAAATAGTAAGTCAGGATTACGTTGAGGAAGAGGCATTGCTCCATTATATCGTTGACAACATTCAAGCTGATGATGGAATGAAGCGGTACTTTATTATGCCTACAACTTGATATTTACGCAACGTGGGAGAACGTAGTAGCACGACAAGACCAGCTAAGAAAGAAGCAACGATAGAAACAGTAAAGGCCAGACTTAAAGCCAGAAGAAGTTACTTTGTGGCTCAGTTGAGCATGAGGTGAACAATTGTTCCAATAAAAGTAAGGGTCCAAAACGCTTCAAATGTAAGAAGTATGGAGGCCGAAGTGGAAGATTAAAGAAGCTTTCACCAAGGCAAAAAAGGGACCTCTATAACCAGTAATATTGAAATGGAAAGTTAGTGATTTAGAGTGTACTTATTGTTACAGGAAGCGACGTGAGCCTCATGAGAGAAAGTATTAATGACAAATAAGGGGAGCCATCTTCAATGCCTACTGGGTCATCCCATGTCAACTAACAGATCATTGACAGGATTTGGAATCACAACCATTAAGCTGTTTGTTTTCGTTAAGCCGTTGCGCATATTGATTTTAACGATAAAGTGCATTCTACAGAAATGTTTGTGGTGCCACAAGCTGCAGCTAACTTTCCCATCATTATTGGTAATGAACTTCTAAATGATTTAGAATAGAAAGAAGCCATCTGCTCTACCTAATCCAGATGAGCAATAAGGACGAGACAACTAGATTGGAAATGTTGATTGCAAGGAGGAGATTGATGTGTTTGGTAGCAATAAAAAAACGATTGATTACTTATGGTAAGAAGGTATTTTAGAGAAGAAGCAAAGAACAAAGAATGTACTAGGTTGAATTTAGGTCGTACCAGTCAGTGTACAAACAGATATAAGAAATGCTCATGAGAATCCCCAACTTTGGCGTTAAGAAAATAGTCGAGCAAATTAAGGAAGAGTATTATATAATTAATCAGCTCAGCATATGATGAGGAACGAGAAATCTTGTGACGCAATGTCATTCTGAAAATATCGAAAATAAAAGAAGAAAAGCATAAGAGTGCAATAAGAAACGAAAGCAATAAATACAAATTAAAGGACATTGTCGCAATAGAAGGGACACAGTTTGGCCCAGGCCTGAAAACTGAAATTTCTAGGGCCCTATGAAGTTTCAAGAGTTATGCTTTTTTGAGTTGGAGTTGAACCGCAGAGTACATTCTCAATTGCGGACCCTGTAAAGCATTATGGAAAGTTATATTGTCAGGGACTGTGGGCCTGTCAGAAATGGCTGAATGTGGGAAAAGAGAAAGAGAAGAATAGAATGAGAGGTGTTGGGACGGAAGAAAAGATGTTAGAGAGAGCGATCCGTTTGAATTGAGCAGTTGTTATCAAGTTTTACTGGATGAATATGTTCCTTTTTTTAAGTTGCTCACAGTTGCTTAAATTAATTTGTTTTTCTAAAGTTGCTAGGTTGTATTTCATTTATTTTCTAATTGAACTGATGACTTTGATATAAAAGATCGTTCGGGATTTTTGTTGTTTTTAGAAAAGGTGCTTAAGTGTTGTATTTATTGAATCAGTTTGAGCTATATTTTGAAAGTTCTTTAAAGCAGTGATTTTTGAAGTTATTTCAAATAAAAGCCTTCTTTATCAAATCCTACGTACATACATCTAGGATTTTTGTTTACACCTGAGTGAAGTTGAGATTTTATGATCTGTAGGTTGATTAGTTCTGGGCAAGGATTAAGTCAAGCGGCGCAGGATGCCAAGGAAGGCTGGCTGAGCAAATTGCTGGTTCGGCGAATCGAGCCCACCAAGGAGCCGCACTCGCGCATGCTTTCCGACAAAGATATCATCTACGAATTGCAAACTCACAATGTCAAACCTGACAGCAGGAGTAATTACCTGTCAAATTAGTAGGTATTTTTCCTATTTTTATAATTAATTTTATAAAAAATCATTAAAAAGTTAGGTTAAATTAGAAATTAAAAGTTATCTTTAGGCGATAGACCAACTCTTGGGCTGCCCAAAATCTTTATGGGGTGATTATTTTCAACTTATGCATTTTTTTTTTTTTGGAATTACATTAAAATTGAATTTACAATTATAAAGATTTGATTATAGTGAAAACACTGTTAGACTGATAGAGTCCAGAAAACAAGAGCTGAACACAGAGTTGGTTGGCTCGTGGACGGTGGAAGTTGGAGACATGGACCAGATCTTGAATCTTTGGAAACACACCGGCGGCTTTGCGGGCATCGATAAGGCCAATTATCTCTTAGCTGCTGACAAGGTCACGTAGTAAATATTATTAATAATTTTTATTTTTCTGAGTAAATTCTCTCTAAGAGTACGAAAAAAATGTGATCGTGCAAAATTTTCTCAATTTGGGTTTTCTTTAGAGTTAAATACTTCGAGATTCCCAGAATAAGAAATATTCTGAACGTCAATACTGGTACTGAATGTCAATATCTCGAAAACAAAATCAAAGCAAAACGCTCTAACTTGCTAAGCTGTTTTGAAGCAGATGTTGCCTTCAGTAAGCTTCGTTTACGAAGTTATCTATCCAGAAAATTTTATATTTTTCTTTTAGCAATTTTTTCAAAATTGGCTCCAATGATTTTCTTTCAAATTCTTACTCTTTACTCCCCTAAATACATAACAATTTTATTTGAAACAACTGCAGTGTATCGCTTCCGTAAACTAAATAATATTAAGTAGCATTAAAAGCATTGCTAGGAACCCGAATTGGAAGAAAATCAGTTTAGCGTTTCTTTTTTAGTACACTTCTCTCTCTCTTTTTTAATGTATATATTGGAGAGGAGGTGAGAAAATGCTTTAACTTTAATTAAATTTGGCATACAACTTGTTTATATTAGATTAGAACGGGTCCTTTTTCGAAACCCTGCAGCTTGAAAAGATTTATAATGCCGACACTTTGTAGTTGGGATTGGAGAAACGTCTTTTTTTTTTAAAGGTCTGTGGTTTTCTACTAGACATTAGTCATTATTGCAAAGGGTCATGTATTAACCCTTCTGATATTGAAGTACTAGAAATCAATCAATCCACAAAATAAGGGTTGTGAGCCAGCCACGAGTGACAAGTGATAAAAGTGTGGTTAAAAAGTGAAGGCTATCTCTCTATTGATACGCAATCTGTCTGCACTATGTGTAATTTAAATAAGTATGAAACTCTAGAACATGTCGCATTTATTAACCAATTAGGTGCCACTGTCAATCAGAGTTTGTTAGCGAAAATAATTTTAATAAATTTCTAATTATTCAAAATAAAGACCACCTAAATTAAGATCTTTTTCGCTTAATGAATAAATAAATATTACTTTCTAATATTCAATTTCAGTTTTTATTTACGTACCTCTTTTTTTGGAAAAATATTTTTACTTAAATTAAGTTTAATTAAATAACATTCAATTAATATTATTTTTATTTCATTGTTTTATAAAATTGTTGACTCAAATCATTTCCGTCTTTCTTCACGCTCTTAGGCTGGTAGGAATAAGTTAAAATTAAAAACCAATCGATCTTCTGAATCTCAAGGAAGCTTGACGGGATATTTTATTCACAAAATTTGTCAATTAAAATTGCAATCCTTGTAGAAATAAGTTTAATGATTGGTAATAATTGATCTAATATCAGTTTTGATTGCAGGAGTATGTAAAACTTGAGGCGATCCGGGGTAGTTACCTGAGGTCCAGGCATCTACAGTACCTGCTGTCTTTCAGTTATTGGCCGCAGATTGCTTTGAGGAAAGGAGCTAATATTTACGAAATTAGAAGCTACAGTCTTAAACCGGGCACCATGATCGAGTGGGGCAACAACTGGGCTCGAGCCATAAACTACCGACGCAACAATGCTGAAGCTTTCGCCGGCTTCTTCTCCCAAGTGGGCCGCTTGTATAATGTCCATCACATATGGTGTAAGGCGTCATCGCTACATTGTTTCCATTTTTATTACTTGGCTTTTACTCCTAGTTAAAGGAAGTGTTGCGATCATGACAATTTTTTTGTTTAATGAGAAGTGCATGTTCAAAGGTCCCGTTTATTCGAAACGTTGCTGTGATCAATCACACGATTCTCCTTTTGCTGAAGTTTATTACAATCAAATTGACAAATTCCCTTGAATTCTGACTTATACAGAGCGTACAGCTGCCCTTAACTTAAGTAAAAAAGTAAACTAAAGTTTTTTTTTTCATGCGGGCTCTACGTCGACTACCAAATTAGGTGTCGTGGACGGAGGCAACTAACTAATATATTTCACTAATAATTTCTCGTATTAACCATTAAATAAAATCCAAGGTGTAGAGGAATCGAACCTAGTACCACAATCCATCTCAGCTTTGCGGACCGTAATTAAGCGGTGTAAGCTTGCCATAAGTTTCACCTCAATCGTTTGGTTACACATTTCCTTTATCCTGGCATGTCCAGGTACCAAAAAGAGCTTCACATTAATTACTTCTCTGAGCATTATTTGGACATAAGTTCCAAACTGAGTACCATTTAGTGTATTCACTATTAGTTGGACTACCTACCCACTT
Organism: Rhodnius prolixus; assembly: GCF_049639745.1. Classification (NCBI taxonomy): domain Eukaryota; kingdom Metazoa; phylum Arthropoda; class Insecta; order Hemiptera; family Reduviidae; genus Rhodnius; species Rhodnius prolixus. The sequence continues at coordinate 2,937,388 of NW_027411635.1, read as the reverse complement.
TTATTTGAAACATTTTTTCGGAGAAAATCATTGTAAGGATTGTGGAGGAAGAGGTGAATTACAAATTCATGTAATGTGCCATTTTGTTTTTTGTACGGTTTTAAAAATAATATTAAAAAGTAGTCTTCCTTAATTTTTATTTTATTTAATAATTTATTAATTTTAAATTCTATTGTTCATAAAAGCCTTTGAAGTGTTTGTAGGCCTGTGTATTTTATTTAAAAAACAATTATCAGCAAATACAGTGTAGAGGGTACTGTGAGGAAGTGGAGAGGTGCTGACATGTCATGCTCCATTTATAACTACATACATTTATGTTTATTTTAACTACAGTACACTTTCATTATAGTGATACTGTGTAATTTTTTTTTTGCCATGGAGACCCTGGGCTTCCTCGACAATCTCCTTCCAAACCTCCCTGTCTTGCGCCTTAACTCGCAATCTTCTAATACCCAATTCACGGATATCCTCCTCTACATCCTCCAACCATCTCATTCTCGTCCTGCCCCTCAATCTTCTGCCACCTAGGTGACCATCCATTGCTTTCTTGGGCATTTTTTCTTTTCCCATTTTTTCTACATGCCCAATCCACCTCAATCTACTGGCTTTTACTACTCCCACTATTTCCGGTTCGTGGTACAACTCCCTCAGTTCTGTGTCGGATCTCATTTTCCACTTGTCACCATCTCTCACAGGACCATATACTTTTCTTAAAACCTTACTTTCCCAGGTATTTAATTTTTTTTCCTGCTTTTTCGTTAACACCCAGGTTTCTGCTGCATAGGTCACTGCAGGTCTTATTACGGTTTTGTAAATATTTATTTTGATTTCTTTCAAAACCATTTTGCTTTTTAAAACATTGCAATGTGCTGCATAGTACTTGCTGTGTAATGTTGAAGCTTATTAAAATATTTAGTAAAAATACAAAATTTTAAAATTACAAGATTTTCAGTATAAGAATGTGGTACCTAGGTAATCACCTGAGTTAGAAAAGTGGCTCCCTGAATACTATTGTATGACCAGGTTAATTCAAAATACAGATAAATTGCAGGAGATTCAAATTTGATATTTGGGTTAGGTGTGATCTGATTCGACAGTAAGGTAGCCGTTTAAATCAGCTAACTACTTCATTGGATTGGTCAAATTTTGTTTAAGCTTTTTATGTACATTAAGAAGATGAAACATATTATTCTTTTTGATTTCCAGGTTACAAGGACCTGCACAGTCGAAAAGAGACTCGTGAGAGTGCGTGGCGATTGCCTGGCTGGGACGAATGTGTCGCCTACACGGTTCCCTTGATTAGGGAAATGCATTCTAGGATTCTCTATCCTACTAAATTTTCACCCACTCAATGAATATTTTGTAATTGATACTATTATTTCTACTTTTAAGTTGTTATTATTATTAATTATTATTACCATTACTACTTTTATCTCACAATGAACAAGATGAGGCCATTCTGTCTGTTTGCTGAGGGCCCTCAACGCCGATGTCTCATCCAGCATGAAAAATTCCATAACTTACATTTTTTTAAAAATTCGAGTTAAACGTACAACAAAGAATTTTCATTCTCCTAACTCAATATGTTTGTGTTTTTGTATGTTTTAGCTATTAAGTCTGATTGTTGAGTTTAGTAGTTGATATAAGACTGGTACCTAACAAAACATTTTGCTACATACATGTTCTCTCATACGAATACAATGTGTACAAAATAATATAGAAATTATCATTATTATTATTATAAAGAGTTTTATTCTTCTTGAATAGCTTAATCAACCATTAAGTAAAATTGAGACGCGAGACTCAGAACTGCATGAATTAGCATGTCCATCTATTTTGTCATGTTGAAGAGAGGCTGCGTGTTCGACTTAGTCACCCAGTGTAATGAGGAACCGGCGAATAATTGCTGAAATGTTACGCTTTCGTCTCTAATTGGTGTCTTATTACCTCTGATAAAGGACTCATCAAAATCTAATCTGAAGCACAAGTTTTAACTCAGTGTCATTCTGAAGTTCCAAAATTTCTAGCTCCAGTTCTTACTGACCCTTACGTTTACTTCTACAAAATCTGTAAGCGTAAGCTATTTCTGTCGTTCAACGTGCAAGTAAAATGAGTGGTAAAAAAACTAACCTCTAAAACGATGTTGCAGCAGTTGAAATCTCATATAATTTGTTTCTGAAGCATTTTAAAGCAATTAATAAATGAGAAATTAAATTTACTTACATCTTTATTTTTTTTAGTCTTTTTTAATTTTTTGTTTTGTATTTCATACTTGGAAAATAGAGATACTTTTCAATATGCAGACACGATATCTACAAAATCAGTTTCGATCAATGAATATAGAGAAGTTTTCATTTTAGAATAAATTTTGCGTTTTCTGTTGTACTTTTGAAGATAAGAGAATTCAACTATTCCACAATAATTATGAGGAAACGAAAAAATAACTAATTTCAGCTTAGTTAGTCAAATAATGCTGGGAATCCTTGTTTTAAAGGATTTAAGAGGGATGTAGTGTGATATTGAAAAAGGTATTTATTTGACAGAAACGCGTAAAGAGAGACTGTAAAATGCTATCTATTTATAAAGCGAGTAGCACAGCTGAGCAACATTTGTACAAAAATTCAACGATACACGGTATTTTTACAACTTGCATAGAAATTTTATAAATTATATATATAATTATCTTTTCTTTTTACACCTTTTTTAATAGTTTTTCCAACATATAAAATGCTTGAACAATATAACAACATTTAAACATTACAAAACTAAATCTTAAAACCAAGGAAGGCTTTTTTAATCACTGATTTGTCCGCATAACTAAGGATGCATTGATTTAGTGAGTCCAACGGTCGCTACATCAGAAAAAACAGCGTTGATTACTTTCTGGCGTTCAAATCGCTAGTGTTTAACCACTAACTGGGATCTTCATTCTCAGCCCAAACGTTTTGATTAATGATTTTTGGGACCAGCTGAGTACAAAAAGCTGCAATGTATTTGACTTCTTAAAAAATAATAATATAGGGAAAGGATTAGCTTAGAGGTTAGCGAAACAGATTTTACGTGGAGATCCCGGGTTTAGATCCATTTGCTGGGGCTTTAAATTTTCTCTTCCCAGGACTTTCTTACAGCTCACAGTCCGATAGTGTTGTCTGTAACGAGAGAACACGTCCGGAGGATGGCAGTGCCCTGACAAAAGCTCCTTGTGCCAATATCCTCAGGTATACACTTCTATTAAAATGAATTTAAAAAAATTATGATACAAGGCACCCCTTACTCGGAAGACAGGGAAACTGTACTACACTAATAATAGTGATCAAGTTATCGAAACTTTTTAGAACTGCTCAGGAATCCTTTACAGTAAATTTCCCTTTAAGTAATAAAATAAAACTTATCACTGCCAAACTCCGTGTAAGATATATATATATATATATATATATATATATTAGAGTGATAAGACGTGAGAAGTGGATTTACCGAGCGAAATTACTAATACTAGAGGGTCAGTGATTTGATTGTGATTAAAGTTTCTTGAACTATGAAGAAGTAATTTATCAAGAATTCGTTATCGATTCGTTGTAAGAATGAAGCCCACATTATAATTATAAATTAATTTCAGCAGACTTAGCTGCCAACATTAAACGCTAAAATTAGACATTTAATCATATGCATCCTTCAGTTCTTATAATTCAAGAGGTACAATAATTCATTATATTTGTTTAGAGAAACAGAAGTGCCTATGCTTGAAGTGGAAAACCCAGGTAAAAAGTTAAGGTTTGTTAAGGCGTCCCAAATTTGGAATCCACAGCTAAAACAATCCTTTTTTTTCTACCCACTAGGGCAACTTCAGCACCCATCAAAAATTTGTCTTAAGAGCATTAATTTATAGAATTGTTTACAAAATATGATACAATGATATCTTTAATTGATTATTTATTTAATACATGATTGGTTTGTTTTGAGTCTGACTGACTACGTAGGCGGTGAATCGTTTCAAGAACTTAGGATACTCGCGCTTATAGACGGCTCGTAGGGCTGATGCAGGCACCCAGCCTCCTGGATTCACTGTACACAAAGCACAACATAGACATTAGTTTATGTATAAGCTGTCAACATTTCTCAATGAAGCAGGTCTGAAAATAAACACCTCACTAGTTAGAGACATAAACAAAACATACGCACCAGAAGAGGATAAATTTTAACTTTAGTGAGGTAATACTTTGTTACCTTCACTTTACGTCTTTTTTTAACGTCTGTTTTCTGCTGTTTCTTTAACCCTTTCCAGCTCGATGATGCCATATGGCATCACTAGTTTAAAATGTATTATTTCTTGCTTAATTTTGACCAAATAATATAATTGGCATCATTTTAGTTTTCTTTCATGCCTGTTGGGGCAGCACAAGTCGTAATTTTTACATAATTCTTGCCCGCGAAAATATAATATGTTTTTATTTCATTGTTGTCAACCACCAGAAAATCGTCTTCATTACAGTTGTATTTGTGAATTTTTTTTTGCATTTTTTAAAGCTTTTTTGTTTCTTAATTATTTGTTTTTGTAGAAACTAAGTGTTATTTATCTTGAATTAGGTATGTTTCAATTTATTTAACTTATATTTATTTGTATAATCGAAATTTTAAAAATGAGTCCATATGGACTCTTTGAGCAAAACTTGACTATTAACCATTCTATTTTTTTTATTACATAGGGTATATTCTGACCTGTTTTTTTTAACATGGAGCGCATGTATACACCCGAAGAAGCTATAAAGATTATATTAGACGGTAATTGGTCAGATGTTGACTTAGAATCTTCAGATTCTGAAGATGAACAAATTGGGGAAGTTGATGCCAACGCGAATTTACCCCCAAAAAGAGACTCTAATTATACCACTTTACCAAATGAAGATGAGTTTTTTACTGAGGATGAAAGATCAGCTAGTTCGGAAAATATTTCAGGAAACCCTTCCAATAATTTGCAGGATCCTGTTTTACCAACCCCTGAAGCAAAAAAGAAACCTCCAAAATTATTACGCGGGAACAATATTAGTTGGGTACCAGTTAGGGATGATTTTCACTTGAATTGTACTAATTTTTCTTTCAATAAAAAACACAATATCACTTATGGATGTGACAAGCCCATAAATTATTTTCAACTCTTTTGTTCGAATGAAATTTTAAAAAATTTTGTGGAGCAATCTAATTTATATTCTGCTCAAAAGACTGCCCAATCTATTGGCACCACAATTAATGAAATAAAAAAATTTTGGGTATAAACATCATGAGCGGAATTGTAAAAATGCCAAGCTATAGAATGTATTGGGCCAGAGATACCAGGTATCCTTGCGGATGCAATGAGCAGAAATCGTTTCGACAAACTTCGCACATTTTTCCATGTGAATGACAATACAAACTTTATCTCTGATCCAAATCACCCTAATTACAATAAATTGTACAAAATTCAACCATTCCTAGATGGAATAAATAAAGTTTTAATTATTTTCATTCTTGCTAACTGGTGCCCAATGATGCCATATGGAATCATTTTCCAAAAAATGTTCAAAACATTCAAAATGGAAAAAAATATTTGATTTGTTCATTTTAAGCATTATTTATTGCAGTAAAAAAAGTTTGTTTTTTTTCTCTCTCTGTATAATAATTCGGTCCGGAAAGGGTTAATAGTTGTGATCACTTTTGAGCTCAAATACTTTTTAATTACATTGTTGGATACTTTTTAAAGAATAATTTTTTTACTGTTTAATGAGTAATATTTAAGACATAGACAAAGAGGAAGTGGGTGACGAATGAACGGATCTTCATACAATAGCGACTTCAGTATTAAAACTGTCCGGTAGGACAGTTGTATAAGGATTGATCGTCAAAAAGTGCACGAAAAAGCGTAACGTTAAAAAACACCCAAATTTGACAATTTTTTTCTCTTTTTCTATAAAAGATAAAATTCCCAAATTTTCTTTAAAATGTAGGGCAAACCCTCCTTTATAACTGTAATTTTTTTGCAACCCCCCAGACCTAATAGATTTCGAGAAAAAAGTTGCCGAAAATGAGCAAAAACGGCATTTTCAGAAATTGTTGTTGTTGTTCTTCTTCTTCTTCTTCTTCTTGTTGTTGTTGTTGTTGTTGTTGTTGTTACCTTTTTTGTAAACTACGTAGCGCCTAAACGCGTGAACCGATTTTCATGAATGAGGTGACATTCGATTCGGAATTTTATGTAGATGTGCCTTTTGGGGGTCTCGACGCTGTACACCGAATTAGAGAGGAGTTAGCCCCCTTTATGTAAGGCCCCCTTCAAAATTATTATTATTACTAATTACTCTGTAAATCTTAGCCCGATTTTGATAAAATTTGGTAGGATGATAGAGTTAGGGCTCCCCTACGTAACATTAAAGCGGCGATCTGCTCTTACACTAGTTAAGGGGAAGTATAGCAATCGTTTCAAATTATCGACAAGTGAACTGATTTTCATGAATGAAGTGTCATTCGAATCGAAATTTTGTACAGATTTGCACTTTAAAAGTCTCGTCGCTACGCCTTATATGGAGGGGAGTTTGCCCCACCCAAGTAAGGCCGTTTCTAAAACTATTATTACCAATATTTCTATAACGCTTTGTCCGATTTTGATAAAATTTAGCACGAAGAAGTGATTAAAGCTCCTCTACATGGCTGTGAAGTGCCATCATGCTCTTACACCTACTAAGAGGAAGTACTGAAATCGTTAAAATTATCAATGGGTGAAACTATTTACATTAATGAATTGTCGTTCGATTCAAAATCTTTGCCTCTTTGCCTTTTAGGGAGAAGTACTGTAATCGCCCGTTTATTTTTCTTACTCCTCTTAAAAGGAAGGTCTGAAATCGCAGTTTAAATTTGCTTTTTACGTACAAATACCTTCCTATTTTATATAAAAAGGCTTTCTCAAAAAAATTGTTATTGAGGATGGTTTGGGGACCGCAACTATAATCATTCTTTAAAAAGATCTCTCCAGTGGTAGTTACGGTTACTACTTAACACCTTATCAGGTTATAATGATAGAATTGCTTATTCCAAATTTAAAAAAAACAGTAAAGCAGATATGTAACTTAGCAAAATAGACAAAAATGAAAATCTATCCAAAAGGTACAAAAATCTCCTTAACAAAAACTTACAGTTTAAAAAGTTAAGTATAAGGGTTGATTAAACGCCAAAAGGTACACAAATCAGCAAGTACCCAACATTTCATTCAAGCTTAGTTGATATAATTTAAGTAATTTTGCTGCATTAACTTTTCCTTCACATTTTTTAGAATTTATTAGATGTCACAGACCCTTATGCTGGCCATTTTCATCTACAAAAAATTTGTTCAAGTAGCACTGTAGATTGACTGTAATATCTATTAATCTATAATAATCAAACTATTAATTACAGGTTAAAAAGAAAACGTTATAAAAAATAAAAAAAAATACGAGGCTACAAAATTTAAAAACTTTTTTAAAAAAATGCTTACACCAACATACATCAATGATTTCGATTATTTTATTTTTAATAAAAATCGTCTGTTTAAGTTTATTCTTCGATTAAAGTAATTGTTACTTTATGAAGTAGTCAAACGTTTATAATAATAGGTAATAATTATCTGGCTTTATCGCAAATAATATAGTTTTCTTCAATCACACTCTCAATGTAGCTGTTCTTCTCACAATGGTATATATATGTTATGTAATATAAAATAAATAAGTATTGCATACTTTTAGGACAGCTAATTATTCCAGTATTTTACTGTAAGTAAAATTAAATTACAATTGAGAAATGAATAATTGTTGTTGAATAATCTACTTGTTATTAACTGTGTGTTATTTGTGCTCACGAATATTTCGGTAAGACGAATTCAAGTCTGAAATATTGTTTTAAATCCTCCGTGATTCAAATTTAAACAGTAGCCGACTCTAACTTTGTCTTTTTCTACTTTAACATGCATGTATAAGATGTGACAACTTCAGAATAAAGGGCATATTAAAGATAAATCAGAAGAATAATTTGGAATAGAATTAAAATAAAGTACCTATTTAATAACGAAGATATAATATACATTTTATCATAATTATAACCAAATAATATTATGAACGAACTGGCCAGCATAAGGGTCTGTGACATCTAATAAATTCTAAAAAATGTGAAGGAAAAGTTAATGCAGCAAAATTACTTAAATTATATCAACTAAGCTTGAATGAAATGTTGGGTACTTGCTGATTTGTGTACCTTTTGGCGTTTAATCAACCCTTATACTTAACTTTTTAAACTGTAAGTTTTTGTTAAGGAGATCATATAATAGCACTTCCAGCAGCTGACCCTTAGATATTCTCTTTCTAGGGGATTCTAAAAGCTCACGGTCTGGTGATAGTCAGTTTTGTCTAGAACGAGAGAACACTGACCGAGGCCTGCAGTGCACAGAAAAAGCTCCGGGCGCCAATGTTTTCAGATGTTGACGCACCTTAATACAAATAAAAAAAAAAAAAGCGACTTAAATACAGGGCCGTCGGGGGACCCCTGTAGCGATAAGAAGCGAGAGGGAAGTACTAAACCCCTCTCTTCAGGCGGGAAAGTTGTCGGATTCAAACTTCTCTGGAGCCGGAACAGAAAGCAGAATTACAAGAGAACCGATCTCTTTACCAATTGAGAAATCGCTTTTAGTCTGAGTGGATTCTGTCTCCAGGTAGGATCTACACACGTTCTACACGAATAAGAAATTATCCGAGAAGCAACCGTTCTGAACCCTTTCACGGATCCTCCACAGATCCAAAATTAATCACCCCCATAATTCTCATGCAGGTAGAAAGCATGAGAACATCGTAGGCAGACTTCTATACAAGTAAAGAAATTCAGGAAGATCCCATAATCTTTTTCCCTTTTGCATAAACACACCTTTCATATTTATATTTTATTTATCGAAGACACGCAAATATCATGTCTATATATATTTTATGATTTAAGGCATCTTAGGTCATTGGCGCCCGCAGCTTTTTCCAGTTCACTGCCGGCCTCCGGACAGTGTTCTTTCGTTACAGACAACACTGTTCATCACCGGACAGTGAGCTGTAAAAAGCTCCTAGAAAGAGAAAATCTAAGGGTCAGCAGCTGGATTCGAACTCTATTTTATTATCGATTTTCTCCTTTCCTGCGTCTTGTAAGAAGAAAGTATTGTGATCGAATAGGTAAATTTTTAATTTTTGTTTCCCACAGGAAATATCCGTTTTGAAGTCCCTATTTATTTACTTGGGTATATCTGGGTAACTGGTGTTTGATTAAGTTAGTAATGAGGCCATACAACAGATTTACGGCCACCTAAAAGATCTAAAGTGTTCCGCGGAACCTTGGTTTCAGAATATTTAGAATTAAAATACTAATAATAATAACAATTTCACTAAAGAAGGGATTAGCTAAGTGGTTAGCGAATACTGGATTCCATCGCGGAGATCACAGGTTCGAATCCAGCCTAGAAGCTTCTTTCTTACAACTGTCAGGTGATAGACAGTTTTGGGGGGGGGCGGTCCCCGAGCGTAAGCTCATACCCGCCCCACGTACACAACTCTACCGCTCAACCAAGCGTCCACACAATGACTCCTCAATACACACAGATCCCGTCAACAAAACTTAACAGCCACAAACAATCACCACAACAATAACAATAACAACAACAGTAGGTGATAGACAGTATTGTTTGTAACGAGAAAACCGTGTCCGGAGGCCGGCATTTCACTGAAAAAAGCTCCGGGCACCAACAATCTCAGACGTAGACGCGCTTTAAATAAAAAAAAATCAAACTGCTTACAATAAGCAAATAAATCACGTGTTTCTAATAAACTATTTTTATTTAATTTTTTTTTTAATTTCTACCTCAAATGGTAGTTGTTCAATAGACTTACGGTGGATAAAATATACAATTATATGAACCATTAGCTTAAGTTTTTTTTTTCGTATTCAAGGGGCATTTAAGGAATTTCCGATAAAAAGAATGAAGTGCAAAAATAAAAATAATATAAAAAAATAATTATTTAAACAACCAAACTCAAACTTACCCACAGAACAATAAGTCACTTTACAGACAATATCGTCTCTGGTCACATGACTGCCTTGCTTAGGAGGCGTGATGAGAGTCTGGCAGTACAAACACACAGTCAACAAAACTCGTACACACTTGCTGCTTTTTGACTGGAAAATTATAAAACAGAAAAAAATAACTATTTATAACAAAATACAAAGAGTTTATCAGGTGAATAAAATTATAAGTTTCAATTTGAAACGTAAATATATAGGGTGACCAAAGTTATATGCTCCACCCAATTTTTTTTAAACGGCGGGAAATTTCGAAAAAATAAAAACCACGTATTTAATCATTTTTAGTCTAGTTTATTTTTAGTGATTGACCCATTTTTTTAAACCCCTGTATCTCGAGATACAGCATCCAACTTTTGTTTTTCAAATGGAACGTTATATTTTTTGTTGCATATTTTTGTAGTATTTGAGCTCCTAAAAACAACAAAAAAAATAATTTTGAAATCGGTTAGGTTTTTCAAAAGTTATGGTAATTTAAAATATGAAAAACAAATTTCAGTTTACTATCAAAATTACGTTATTTATTTTAAAGAATCTGTTCAAACTGGGCACAACCAACGGATAGGCAAGCCAAAACTCTGGACTCCCACGCTTTGGTTGTAGCAGCACTTATGGTAGCGAAGTCAAGATCTAGGCGGGCTAGAGTAATTCGACGTTTCAGATCATCGACTGAAGCCACGGGATTAAGGATACTTTACACTTTATTTTTTAGGTATCCCCACAAAATATAGTCCACTTGGGTCAAGTCCGGAGATCGAGGTGGCCATTGGATGGGACAATGAGTCCTTACGCACTTTTAAGGAAATTTCTGCCCAGCTAACCTCGAACCACTCTCGCCGGGCAACCATCTTGTTGAAAATACATATCTATCCGACGTTGTAGATGAATATCTTCAAGCGGAACTGGCAAAATGTCTCTTAAAAAAAGTTAGATACCTTGCACCAGTTAAGTTCTCCCTGTAGAAGTATGGACCGATTGGTTGATTTCCTAAAACTCCACACCAAACGTTTGTAGAAAAAACAACCTGAACGTCGAATAACTCTAGCCTGCCTAGATCTTGACTTCGCCACCATAAGTGCTGCTACAAGCAAAGCATGGGAGTCCGGAGTTTTGGCTTGCCTTTCCGTTGATTGTGCCCAGTTTGAACAGATTCTTTAAAAAAAAACCGTAATTTTGACAGTAAACTGAAATTTGTTTTTCATATTTTAAATACCCATAACTTTTGAAAAACCTAACCGATTTCAAAAAATTTTTTTTGTTGTTTTTAGGAGATCAAATACTACAAAAATATGCAACAAAAAATATAACGTTCCATTTGAAAAACAAAAGTTGGATGCTGTATCTCGAGATACAAGGGTTTAAAAAAATGGGTCAATCACTGAAAATAAACTAGACTAAAAATGATTAAATACGTGTTTTTTATTTTTTCGAAATTTCCCGCCGTGAAAAAAAAAAGTGGGTGGAGCATATAACTTTGGTCACCCTGTATATGTGAAACGCTAAAACAGGAGAAAATCTTAAGATTAGCAGGCATGTACTCGAACCTTGGTAGTTTGAGCAATTAATTCTCAAAATTTAAAGCGCATCAACATCAGAGTCACCTCAAATAAATTATTGGGAATCACGATTGAGATTGCTCATTAAAGACAAAGCAACAATGGGGAAGTGTTCTTCACTCCGATGAGTGCCAACTTGTGTCTTCAACCAGTAGGCGGACCTGAAAGAGTCTGGAAAAGTCCAGGAAGGAGATTTACCCGGTACACAATTTTTGTTTCCTTAAGTGTCTCTTTCGAAAGAACGACGGTAATAGCAAAACTTCAAGTAGTAAGGTGAAGGAATCATTTGGTGGTGACATACGAATGTATTTCAGTTACTTATAAAACTATACCAACTTAAGAGTTGGTAATATGTCAAGTAAGAAAATAAAAGAGAGAAAACTTTCAAAAAAAATCCACAGACATCCAAACTCTGCATAAAGTACACATACGTACCGGATATTGCGGCAGTTGTGTTGAGTGGTTCACCACGGCCCAAATATCTTGCGCATCATGGTCCTGCGGATCCGATACGTGCGTTATGTGCGACCAAAACAGGGCATCTCTTTGCGCAGTCGGCCAAATACGTTTATGCACTTGTAGGAAAATAAGGGTATCCTCAGATATTTTCTCCACAACTGTCATCTGTTCTAATGTGGCTGTGACAAAAAAAAAAAAATGGAGTTAACATACGACTTTTTTTTTTATAGCAAGGATCTACTTTCTGCGTTTTAATTTTTTAAGTTACATTGATCTACCAATAGTAGACAACTTATTATTACCAAATTGTACTTAAGAGGAATCTGAACAAGTGCGGTGAGAACTCATTCAAAAGTAAGAACAAAAGAAGGGCACACATACATGTGTATAAATAAAACACTTTTACAAACATACTGGCGACAAAATAAAGATCCACATACTTTCCCAATCTTTACGATACTGCGGACTGAAGAAGTAGTGGCACATCTCGCGTCCAGTGACCCTCTTGACGATGTGGCACGCCTTGAGCGGGTCGATCACCAGGCCATTAAGTTCCTCCTCACGACGGTACATCTTCATGTCACCCTCTTCGGCGAACAGCTGCCAACCACCCTCGCCTACGCCCAGGCTGGCATAGTGCATCTGCTCCGTGGTTATTCGCTCGATCTGCAACAATGATGCTGTCTCTACTCACACGAATTTTTCTAACTGTAATTTGTAGCAGGTTGTAACATAAGTCTGTGTTTTCATCCACCAATCCCAACATGATTTCCCACTTATTAATATTAAAGTAGCGGGCTTAAAATACTGCTTTCAGCTGAATGATACTTCTCGGATGTAAGCTGAAAATTCAAAATGTTATATTACTGAGCAAATGCAAGCTGGCTTGCCGTAGCTTGTTAAAGGAGTACTTTTTTCGATTAACCAAAAATACAATATTTTTCAAACAAGAATTCCAAGCTAACTAGAGTAGAATTCGGAAGAGGAAGAAAAAGTATTTATTTACAAAACTAAAGTTACATAAAAGCAATGAAAAAGTATTCATGTTAAAATAAAAATAAACACAAAATATCCTTATAATCAAATTAAGACAAACTTAAGTGCTTCGGTTGATTTCTATATAAATAAATAGTTTGTCATACAAAAGTCTGTCAGTAGAGCCTATGGGCGACATTTAATAAATATTTTATTGCAATAATTTTAATAGGACTTAATATATTCATTACATTATGATTTAATGAATATTATTATTTTGTTATTGCAATCTTTAATGTCTTACTATTTACTATCTCTACATTATTAATATTTACTTTTTTTTTTTAATGATTTAAGGCGCGTCAACATCTGAGGATTTACTACTATTGGAGATTAAAATCTATGAATTAGAATACACCAAAAGTAGCATTAAAAACTAATTAAATAAAAAAAAGAAAGGTAAAAATAAATTCTTCCTTAAATTCAACAATTCAAGCCAATTAACATATGCAGATTTACAGTAGCTCACTAGAGTGATCAAACTTTTGCCATTAAAGCAACCTTTGTCGTTTTTTTTTTTCAAGTGTTTTCTTCGTCTGCCTTGGCTTCAATAGAAGATAGACTATCAGTACGTGGAGACTTGACAGAAGTCAAGTCATTTTGTCAAGCGTCTAGTGGCATTATCAACGTTAGGGGTACTCAAATCCTTAATAATTAATTTATTATATTTTAGTATTGCGTATTTATTAGCAATAAAACATCAAAAAGTTCAAAAGTGCTTCAAAGAGTTTAGGAAATAAAAATTTCCTCGTACGCAACACATCTTTGGGGAAATCCTCAGCAATTTTTATACTGCAACCTTTTAATTTAAAACTGTTTTTTAAATTAATTAATTTTGTGCAATTAAAATCGACTGGAATAACAGTCAACAAAGCCAAGACAATGGCCAGAGATAGGGACGGATGGAAACTTTTTTTGCAATCCTCTACACTGCAAGGTAGAAGAGGAAGAGAATAAGTAAGTAAGTAAGTAAAATCGGACGAGCTCTGTTATCATGCCGTACTCCTAGCCTTCTTATATAGTCAAAATGTGATCAACTTAGAATTAAATTTAAATTTTTATTTAAAGTCGAGCAAATAAATCATTCCAAGTCCCAATAGCTATTAAATTCGTCCAAAATGCTAAAAAGTACCAAATTTCTTTACAACTATTTAACCTCGAATCTGTCATTAATATCATTTATACTTTCCTGAATACTAACTGTTAATTTGCGCTAAGCCTCCGTATCGTTTTTAATTCTCTTTTTAAACTGAACCAAAAAGTCCATTATTTCATTTATATATCTTAGAGTTGTATTAAAAGGGCGATAAAACCAGATTTTTCAATTAAAGATGTTAAAAATTACTATAATTATCTGCCTTTACAAATCAAATCTTATCCAAATAGAATAAATTACAGATAGCAGCAGTAGCTAGAGTACAGCGGGATTTCTGGCATTGGTAAGGACGTCCCGCTTCTACAGCTAGCGTCAGATGTGGCCTGATTCTAAGGATAGAGTCGGAGCTTACTTTCGATGCTCATTTCACCTTTTTTAAAGGTTTGAACCCAAATGAACAGCCCGTAGAGAAATAGTCTTCCTCTCTCTCATTTGAAGCGATGTAGACTTTTTTTTAAATTAAAGAAAAAAAATCGCTCTAATTTCTAGATAAAAATATTGACCTTTTCAAAAGATGGTACAAGCATAAACTGGAAGTGAAAGGAGGGGGAGCAAATCAAGAACTGAAGGTAATCGTAGTAGATAAACTGAAAAAATAAGCTGGTGCATTCACTGAAAAGAACACATCAACTTTGTTACAACCCATATTAATTCTAGCTGGTAAGAGGGTATGAAGACTATCAATATCACCTCTGGCCAGAGTACGTGGTTAGTGACTCCGCCGGGAGTTGTCGGCGCTAAAAGACTAGTGTTTACGTCATTCAGCCGTTCTCTAAGAGCCACCTCTTCCTCGATCCTTTCCAGTCCGGTCTCCACGGCGTCGTAGAACTCTTCCTCGCCTAATGTACTGTGCGGTCCCTCCTGTTAAATAAATTGCACAAATCCTTTAGTTGCATATTAAACAAATATTAATACATGCATCTCCTTGTTTTAAATGGGAGAAAGTATCTCTGTAGCGTATCAAACTGTAATAAACAAAACCTTACTTTGATAGCGTCATTTTCAGCCAGTAAAAGAGTCTGACTGCCCTTAACTGTTTGCCTCTGAGCCACGGACTTTGGTCCATTTCCGAACCTTGATTTTCTTATGCAACAGTAAAGCATACTTAGGAGATTCATCCATACGGCAACCAAGTTTCTCTAAGACTATGTTGTGCCACAAGGTTTTGAAAATTGCTTTGACATCAACAACTTTAGACTAATTTAAATATAAGAATAGAGACATTACTTGGTATGGAGCTGACCACTTTTATAACTGTATGAATAACATTGGGAAGATTTGTATAAACTAGAAAAGGACCCAGAGTTGACCGAAACGGTTTAAGAAATTATAAGAAAAAATAAAGTTTGATTTGGAACACAAGTTAGTTATTCATAAAAATATAACATACAGCTGAGAATATATCTAAGTAAAAGATGATAAATTGATAAAACTGATACGTTCTAATACTTTCAGTTTCATGGATAGTATATTCTAATCAAGGAGATCAGAGACATATTCAATCATTACCCAAGAACAAAGTACAATGGGCCAGATACTCCGGTAATGCAACTACATTTGCCTACATGCCCCCCCCCCATTTAAACACATGCTCTAACGTAATTTTAAATTATAATTTTTGTACAAAACGAGTAAGAAAAAACCCTGAGAGTGGTCTTAGGAGGTGTGCAGACGTTTTACAAGTCGAAAAACCTTACCAGAAGTAATAAAGAAAAAGGTGGCTAGTAATTAATGACAAGATCATTGTGAAGACAGCAGCTTGCTAAAGTTTATGTCGACGCGCCTCAGAGTGTCATCAATTAAGTTGTCAAAGTTGTGTACTATATGTATGAGTTTGAGTTTTAAAAACTAAACCTCTAAATAAAGAACCTCATTTCTAAAACTTACACAGAAAAGACATTAATTTTTCGTTCTAAAAAGAATTCAAAAGATATATTGTATTTTCTTTGAGAATACAATTTAGAAAATTTGATTAGATCGCAATACTAACTCTTACTATAAATAAGAGGAAGTGAAAAAATGTGATATCTACAAGGTACGATAGCCTGGGATAGCTATAAGAACGTTTATACTGCAGTGAACAAACTTACCTCCTGATCAGGTCCAGTGAGAGGCCCATGCTTGACGCGTAACGCATCAATATGTTTCTCCAACTTTATCACCCGGCTGTGTTCCTTCTCCAACCCCTTACGCCAAAGTTCTTCTCTTTTACGCATCATGTCGATGCACTGAGATAGCGCAGTCAGTACGGCGCCTGATGTCACCTTGAATGTCATCGCTTCTCCTTTGAAATCGTGTATATTCAATTTCTCATTGGACATGGAAGCTTCTGTTTTTTATATGGTTGCCAGGAAAAAAAAAGTAAATATTAAAATTCGCCTTTTTAATTGATATTTTTAATTTATTTATTTTAAATAAAAGAGCGTTTGTCTATCGCCAGCATGTTATTTTTCCTCTCTCCAATGTAACATTACATAAGTTGTTGAGAATTGTTAACGCGAGTCTCCCCGCTACACTAACACATTTTACATTCCAAATTTATACACTCAGACATTCACAAACACAAAGAAAGGTTTTATAGCAGAACGATATAACGGTAATTTTGCATCACCTATGCAAAAAACGCGAGCTGATGGAGCATGCGGATAGCATGCGCTATGGTGAAACCGATGGGTATGGCGAATCAACATACTATGCTGAGTTCGTTAATAGTAATCAAAATAAGGGATAGCTCAGCGGTTAGCGAATTCTGGAACCAACGCGGAGATCCTGGATTCGAATCCAGCTTGTGACCCTTAGATGTCCTTTCCCCATGAGCTTCTTACAGCTCATGTTCGATGATGGACTTGTGTCTGAAAACACTATCTAGAGGCCAGCAGTGCACTGAAAAAAGCTATAGGCGCCAATAACCTCCACATGCTGATGCGCTTCAAAAAAAAAATATAATATTGATATATCATGACAAAATTAAAGAAAAGGTCAGGGTAGCCATCATGTGACGTAGATATTTCCAGGACAAATAAAAATCCAAATTACAACTCGTGCACTGCTTCAGAACCGTCAGTCGCTTTCACGAAAGAAAGATAAAATGAGTTGTAGAATGTGGCAAATGGACTTACATCTGCAACAGATCGCCGCCACAATGCGTAATTTCAACTTTTCTTAAAGAGAAATGCGCTTTTACAAAATCATTTATGCTATAAGAAATAATGTATATATTTGCTTTCTAAAACTACGAAGGATAAATTTATGATTTGTTGCTGATTGACTTTATATTGATTTCCTATCTTTACTTTGACTTGGTCATACTCCTCTCGCAGATTTATTATATTAAAGGTTATATAATAACTCTGTCGCAGTCGAATTTGGAATGTAAGAGTTTGTTAGACTTCAAAGCCAAGGAGTGGGTATTAGCGAGGGATCCAATAGCTGACAAAAAGTTGTCTTACAACAATGGAATGGGCTATATTTTGAACATCAATAAAAAATTCATATTATTAAGTACAATCTAAACTCAGTTCAACTCCCTGAACTAATCGTTCAGTTCACAAGTTCAACATTTTAAAAACTCTCACCTTCACATGCTGAAGACAGGCGAATAGCTCGCAAATAGGGTCAAAATGAATTCGTGGGAAACACAGAAGTGAATTCAGAAACAATTACTGATTTAACTGGAAGTCGTTCCCTTGATTAGGTTACATACCAATAGCTCGATTCTCGACACAGTTATCAAAGAATTTCTGCAGAGTGTCCATGTGTGAACAGAGAATGTCCCGGTAGGTTTCCATCTCAGCCAATTTCTCTTTCAGACCTGCCAGCAAGTAATTTCATCTTTCTAGTACATACCTAATAAGCTGCGATAAATACAGCTTGCCAGAATGTAAACAATGTGTGCGTTTTTGTTTGTTTGTTTTTAATTCTCTATTTTTACTAACACTTTAAAAATGGTTATAGCGAAGGATGCCGCTATTCGGGTGTAGAATAGGTTAGTTCAGGGCTCCACTATCTTTTTTTTTGGAGGGGTTATAAGTGTACGACTTCTTCATGTATCAACTGATGCCGCGCGAGATCGCTCACTCTATAGCACTCCCTCCGTCCCAATCCTTGAGATTCAACGCTTTTGACGTCAGATACCTTCCGAAGCGAGTCTTTATATGGCCAGTTCAGAAAACAATCATGTGAATTAAACATGTCCCAATCAACTTACAGCAAGCAGAAAGTTTGATTACCCAAAACTTCAGCAGCATTCCCCAGAAAACTGCACTTCTACTTGAAGTTTATAAGACCCTTCTTCAAACCCTAGGTGATTTTCTTTTCACCTAACTGATAATTCCTTAAAAGTGGATTATTTCCGGAATCAAACATATAACAATGAATTAGATGTAACTAACTACAATCCCTTCTATAGACTTGATATTTGAGAAAAAATGATCAAGGAAACCGCTTTCATTTTTAGCCGGTTTCCCAGGGCGTGAACTTGAATAGGTACACTCCATTTTTGCTGAAAAATACTCCCTCATTGTTTAAAACAAAAATAGTACCTCTTCAAGAAAACAACGCAAAGACACACATCTCGACAAACATTCTTGGTGATAGATGATTTGAAGTCTGGATTTCTCTCAGAATAGAAAACCCAAGCTTGTCCGTAGGTGGAAGCGGAATTTTTTTAGGCAACAAAGACAGCTGAAAGGGCATGGAATTGTTGACTCATAGATGTGTTCAAGTTATAAAAAATAATGGGCTATATTTCGTGGAATAGTTAAGAAGTGTAAACAACCTTTTTTAAAAACATTTAAGGTGAAAAACGCACAGACGTTTATTACATCCTAGTAGTAACAAAATGCTTGCAGTTTTTGAATGTTAGTTTCTTCTTTGCTGTAAATTAATAATCTAGACTAGAGTTTAAGGATAATAGTTACCTCGACAACTCTTGAGGCTGGACGCTGAAGTGGAAGACAAAGTTGTGGAGGTTAGGGAGACGGCGCTACCGTGGCGCTTGAGGCTGCACTGGCTGCCGTAGCCAGACTCCGCCTAAACACCCAAATTAAAAAAAAAAAAACCAAATAATATTTGGAAAACACAAAATCAAGAAAATTAAAAAAAAAATCAAGTAAAAAAAAAAAAAATAGAAAATAAAAGAGAAAAAGCTGGTTCAAACACTTAGAAACTACAATGAATTTCGTTGGTTGTTCACACATAGTAGCAACTAGAAGGTGTATATAACACATAGGTGCACTAGTAGGGCTGCTTAAATTGTCAGGTATTTTAAAAAAAACTATAAGTTTTGTTATTTCCCACGAAGAAGCATGAACAGCAATTTGAGTCATCTTTCCTTCTAAATATACTAGATGGTATGGCGAAATCATTTATTTCATTCCTAAAACTGCTTTAATATTAATTAGTCTCCCAAAATCTGCAACGTATAAGTGGCCAAACTATGCCAAAGCTGTATTCTATTGCTCTTGTGATAGCATTTTTTTTTGTCACGAGCAAAATTAGTGTTTTTTCTTCAATAAAAATTGAAGGCTCCATTGCGGAGCTAATGGAGAATCTCAGGGAATGGATCTCTGGGATTGCAAGCCCTCTACATTAAAAACAGGATAAATGGAGGAAGATAAGAGAAACTTCGTAATATATCGGAGCTTTCTGCGATTTTTCGATTTCGATATATTCTGTACAAATATAAACAAACTCACAATCAGACCTTTTTTTTTAAACAACTTTTCGGACTTAAAGGAGCTCATAAAAATAATTTTCGGGGAAAACTCAATCTGAGAAAATTTGACACAGTTGCAATAGGAATAAGTAAAACTGGAACCTTATTGAAAAAAATAAATAAAAACTGAAAATGAAATTAAAAACTTTTTTGCTGAAAGAGGAAACTCTTACCTGGTTTGGAAGTTGGACATTTAAGACTGTCACGATAGGCTCCGCTTCACTTTAAAATCCATTAAATCTATTTATCTATTAACAGAAATTACTGGGATTTAGCACACTGAAGCTCTCTAGTTAAAGTACACAAGCTTTGGATTCTTTCAAGACAAAAGGAGATGTGCAAATCTCAAAGCAGAACTATAGGGATCAAACTTGGACAGAGGGATCATCA
The DNA here is from genome assembly GCF_049639745.1 of Rhodnius prolixus. Taxonomy (NCBI): domain Eukaryota; kingdom Metazoa; phylum Arthropoda; class Insecta; order Hemiptera; family Reduviidae; genus Rhodnius; species Rhodnius prolixus. The sequence continues at coordinate 2,916,975 of NW_027411635.1, read as the reverse complement.
AATTTTTGGTACAAGTTACTCATACAACCACCCATCACCTCTTTTAAGAAAAGAGATATTAAGGGTGTTTTCAAATACCAATTTAAATGTAAGTTCCCCAAGTTGTTTAATGTTAAACACAACTAATTCAGGTAGAAAATAATCACCCTATTTCTTCATTATTTTTTCTTTTTTCTTCATTAAATGAATGGTGAAACCTACGACTCGCTCTCCTCAAACTGCTCGCTTCATTTCATTTCAGAGACAGTGGCGGTAGGTACAGGAAATATCTGCACTGGGTGGCACTTATCTACTCAGAACCGTGTGTAGATTGTGAAATGGAGGAATATGAGACTTCTGCCACTTTTGAGAGCAGAGGAGATGACAGCGCAAAAACGACTGATTCGGAAAAAACTCGGATTACACTAAGGGAGGTTTCTGCCACTAAACTACGAAGGCTACACTAGCCTTGTTTTTTTTAAAGGGCTCGGAAGATTTAAAAACATTACCGCAGACATGTATACACGATCTGCATCTTTATATTTATTTTTTAGGTTCCAAAGTTGGGGCTTCAACATCTTTAAAAAACTGGAAAGGGCATTGAGAGAGGAGTGCATTAGCTTCTGGAAGCTATCTCTTATTGTCTGTCTCCTTTCATAAGAACTTTCATGAAAAGCCTTCTTGCCTAAATTTGGCCGAAGTTATCCTCAAAGCATCTAGAAGGCATATTGGCCTTTCTAGCGCTTGCTTGGTGAGTGATGGTAATGCTAGGTTATTAAGTGTAATGTACTCTAACTAGAATCTTCCTAGTTTCTTTTAGTTTAAGGCAGAGGTGTCAAACTCTATTAAAACCCGGATTAAAAAGAGGACATCACTGGGAGAAGTGACCTCACTCAGATAAGCAACAGTTAGGGATTTCTGTTCACCCACGAAGAGAGCCAGTGGCGAGTCTTTTCCTTCCAAGGAGTGTCAGTAATGGCAATGTTTAAAATAAGTTGGGTAAGTCCATTTGCAACCGAGTTTATTCATTAGCTCACATTACTCAGAGTACCGTATATATTATATAAATACGATATGCAGCACATCAAGATTGCCTATATGATCTTATGTACAATATTTACAAAGACTAATAAAAATTTGATTGATTCTTTAAACTATTATGTAACTAAGAAAAGCATTGCGATCGTGCCAAATTTTCAGAAATTGAGTTTTTACTAGAAATAAATATTTTGCAAACACCTGATTATGAAAGGAATCTTTCATTAAATTTTCATAAAATAAAAGACCCAGGAAGCCCCTAGACGAGAAGAAACCTTACCTTAGCTACTAATTATATCGAAAAGCATTCCCAGCTATTCAACAGTTCAGCATTCAACAATTGACTTGACAGGGAGCTAATAGCTTACTGCTTGGTAGTCCGAGAAGAAGACCTCTCAGGATATTATTATCGCCGGTGCTGGATGCTTTGAGCACTGATTGATCTTCCTAAGCTTGCTTATTTGGATATTTTGAGAAATCAAACTTCAGATTAGTCCCTATATACAGGGTGTCCCAAGCTATATGGATAACGACTTTTTCTCGGAAACTAAGATAGCTAGAAAAAAACTGAAAAATACGTGTCCCCTTAGTTTTTTTGTTAGAAATCCAAATTTATTTTGTAAATTTTTTTCGGTGCTTCCAGAAGCGAGATACAGGCTCTAACTTCATTTTTTCAAATGGGGAGGTGTGGTTTTTATTTAAGAAATAGATTCCTCTATTTTTTTTTAAGAAAAATTTACTTGAACGGTTTTTTTCTGTGAGCGATATTTTACAAGTTACGAATGAAAACATGATTCTAATAAGAAATTAACACGCCCATCAAATTGCCTATCGAGATATCTCTTAACATGCCTGATGGTGTTATATCGACACGGGGGGCGATTCAGTGGCCACCTCGTTCACCGGATTTGACACCTATGGACTATTTCCTTTGGGGATACCTGAAAAACAAGGTGATTATTTATAACTTTTTTCTTTCTTTTCTTATTTCAGCTTATCTAAAAGCATTTCTAAATCTAGGTGTATTAGAATCAAGCCGGGCATGCATCTGTAGATGATTTAAAGCAGAGAATAACAGATGCCTGTAACTCGTTTAAAGCCGAATTTATTTTTTTGGCAGTAAGGGACAATTGGCAGGAAAGAGCATGTCTTTGCATCTCTAATGGTGGAGGTCATTTCGAGCATGATCTGTAATGTTACTGAGGAGTAAAATTTATAATAAAATAGTACTTTTCTTCTTATTCAATCAAAAAACCGTTATAATATTATCATTTTGAAATTTCTTATAAGAATCATGTTTTCATTCATAACTTGTAAAATATCGCTCACAGAAAAAAACCGTTCAAGTAAATTTTTCTTTAAAAAAAATAGAGGAATCTATTTCTTAAATAAAAACCACACCTCTCCATTTGAAAAAATGAAGTTGGTGCCTGTATCTCGCTTCTGGAAGCACCGAAAAAAATTTACAAATTAAATTTGGATTCCTAACAAAAAACTAAGGGGACACGTATTTTTCAGTTTTTTTCTAGCTATCTTAGTTTCCGAGAAAAAGTCGTTATCCATATAGCTTGGGACACCCTGTATGGTTTCCACATCACCCAGCTCCCTGTAACTGTAAGAATCTTGAAGAAGTTTTAGTTATGAGGGCGAAAGCCTAATACCATAGTTTTGCCCGACAATTCCTGCGAAATCTTTCTGTCCAAAAATTACTTGGATACAGAGGTAAAGTCGGTGCGTTCTTCTACCTTACAATTCAAAAATTTTTTAAGTTCAACACCTATCAAGCTTACTGCAAAATTAAACGCTATCATTTAGAGCTAACTATTGTCTAAAAAATTACATGCCCTTGCCGTACGATAAATCATCACAATAAATGAAGTGGCCAAGGAGCTGAAGAACTGGTAATCAGAGCGTCATGTTTGGCCTTTAAAGCTTTCCACGGATGAGCTCAAAATTCAAATCTTCTATTGCTAAGCAAGTTGTTGTGACTCATTTTACTGTTCATTATTTTTGGTGACTGAATCATAGTTTCAATAGGATGAAAAAATTAATGCCAGTTAGTTTCAGTCATTATAAACTTTATTCTGCCGAGCTTTCAACCAAGGGACTAGGTCATCTTCAGGTCCATGAACAGACAAGACAGAAGACACACCAACTCTCTAATGATGTAAAACAGTATATTATAAATAAGCCCTGAAGATGACCAAGTCGAAAGCTCGGCAGAATAAAATTTATAATGACTGAAACTGGCACGAATTTTTTAATCCTAGTGACTCATTTTCACAATGAAATAATGCTCTTTTTCCTATTGACAAAAGAGGGACCTTTCCCAGTCAAAACGGAGTGAATGCGATTATAGCTGAATACAGTAAACATAATCGCCCAACCGTCAGCAATTTGTTCAAAATGAATACAGCCTTAGCCTTTCACTATTGCATCACTTTTATCTAAAATCTTTAATCTTTGAGAAAAAGATCCAGCTGCCTGGTCCGATTAAATCCAATATTTTTTATTAGTACCACGATCTCGCACGAGACAGACTTTCAACTCTGCACACTCACTTACACCGAATACCGATCTCTTTCTTCTAGTTTACACTTTCTACGATTACCCATAAAGGAAACTTTTTTTAGCCTTCAAAGTGTATGCTTAATTTCAAACCCAGTATACAAAACTATTGTTGAGATGAAAAGCTGGTTTTGTTTTTCTTTCTTTAAATTGCACTGGCCTTTTAAGGTGATACAAGGAAGTATAAGAGATAGATAATAGTGACTGTTGGTAAACATAGTTGCAAAAGAACAAATTACACTCTGAAAGAAAGAGAGTAGAGGGGGAACAAACTTACAGATTTTTTTGTTACACTCACGTAAATACAGTGTCCTTTGTGATTCCAATTTAAAAAAAAATTATTTTTAATCTATAAATTAATACATAAACAATGTGATTACCTTGAAAGCTTCGAGGATGTCGACCCAGTGTTGGCGGTCCTCAGAACTCTCTGCTCGTAGATACCAAACACAGTCGTTCACTGAGACGTCGAAACGGCATTCATCAAATTCATGTGGCTGGAACCAATATATTAACTGTTAAATTTGTGACTCCTGCAAAGTCTTTATTAAATCAAACGTGTAATGTGACATTCATACGACTTTCTCTTGCTGTTGCGGTGAATGATTAGAAATTGATGAATGGTCATCATATATTCAGAATTCGATTGGCCAGTTGCCCAGTCAGTAACTACTGCCAAAAAAAGACTTATGATGCTGAGTTTTCCCTTACTTTCAAAGAAGATAGCAATTCTTCTGGCAGTAGAGCCCTGATCATTTAGCTTATAATTGTACAGATTTCAGCTAACAAAACAGCTCTAAAATGGTGCTGCCGAAGCTGACCCTCTTTATGTGACCGCAATCTAATTTCTCGTTGAGCACAGAGTGATAATTAAAACTCACGTCTGAATCTATCACTCCGAATCTTGATTCAAAATGATATTTCGGGTTCATCAAAACTGCTCCTTTATTTTTTTCCCCCAGATTCCCGACTATACTAAGAAGTTTGAGGCTCATATATTTGAATAATAGGATGCTAACCACTCTATAGACTGATCTCTATGGCTCTTCCCCCAACACAAAAATGCACGAATGGAAGTCCCAGAAGAACCTCTAAGGTTGCCTCGAACTTTATTTCACATTAATAAAACAAAACCCTCTGCACAGTGCCACCAGACATTAAAAGAAAAATAATTACAGTGGGTCCCTTCTAAATGGTTTAGTCACAAATGAAGAAGGACCGACTCCTTTCGTAAGATCAACTCAACACGGAACACCCTATATAAATAGATCCGTGGGGTATAGAATCTGTTGTAGAAAAAAAATCTTACAGGCCCTTCCACATTGATCCAGCAATCAAAACCACGTTCAATTAACACAGAAATCATACAGTCCAAAATTCACCTAACATAACTTTTATGGAACTTTTCCTCGAATAAAAATTACAAGTAATTTTGGTGTATAAATAGCATACTAAGTTTAAATAAAATCCATCTACTATAGTAGCTTTTTGGTAAAACTAACATTATGTAACAAAGTTTAAGAGTTGTTGAAGCAGAATGTTGTTTATATATTATAAGCATAGATCTAAGGTCAGTTCAACATAGAACACCCCGCTTAATACCTAGCTAAATTTTTTGTTTGTGTTCATTGGACCTCGAAACAATTTTTCGGTGAAAAAAAACTCACGATAACTGTTTTATGTTTGATTAATTTCACAAAAACCATCTAGCCATTTAAGTCGGGAACGTGGAATTCTAGAAAAATACGCTCCTAAAAACAGTAAAAATAGCGAAATAGGTCAGAACGTAATTAAACCAATAATGCCTAAACTAGGGCAGGGTTAAATATACCAATGGTGGTTCATGTCTATAGGAACTTGTGTAAGAGATAAGCGAAGGTTATATTACAGTCGTAGCATTCGACTTAGCTTTCTTTTACCTGAAATGAGAGCAATTATTGTATTATGTATTTAATTAAATTTAAAACTAATTATTGGTTTTATTACTTTATCAAATTTTCATAATTGACTTTCACCGGAATACAAACAGGTTTTTTGAGGTTCCCTGAGTACCAAAAGTTGTTCATAAAATAGATCTGAGGTGTGCGTGCAAGTCAGTTTGTTGTCAGACACCTAAAGAAATGAACATCTTGAAAGATAAAATTCGATATTTAGTTTAGGAACTAATTAAGGTCTCGATAGTAAGTTATTGGATAAAATTGATCCACTGGAAGAATCACTTAATTAATTTTTGAGTGTTTTCAAAAATATTTCCGAAGGTTAAAACAAAACTTTTTTTTTTCTAAACTAGTGTAGCCTTTACGTAAAAGAAGAGCCGTAACTTTTACTCGTGACATTTTTTAACTTTGAATAAGAGCTAATAAATTTAGTAAAAGTAATTATGGCCGAAAGCAGGCGGTTAAACACACATACTAAGGGCCATTTTAAACTTTAAGTATGGTCGTATGTCTTGATAGTATTAACAATGATCAAATCAGTAACAATGGCGTGCCGGGGATGTTCGTAATTTCTACAGAAGAAGTTTTTCTGCTAATGACAAAACACTTTATGAAGTGTTTTTATGCTATGGCATGGGTCTGGCAAGGTTCGACGCTTCGGAGAAAAAAAAACACATACCTTTATGCTTTACTGAGGCGCCTCTCACCAGACTTCTAGGTCTAATTAAACAGACAGGACTGAAAGAGGTGCGTAACTACAATAGACCTCTGGGTCGCGGCGAAGAAGGCCTTTTGAACAATCCTCATGGAATCTAATCTGATCTGAGACATATTCTGTTACACCCTACCTCGGAATAGCGTTACAGAATAGGGTTAACAGGCCACAAATTCGCAAGTCATCCGTAACTACTGCCTTCTTTCTTCAACACCACAATCGGAGCACATTCTTCTTGAGGAGGAGGTTTGAGTACATCAATTACCGTCAGATGTTAATTTTGAAACAAAGAAAATAATGAAAAAAGGGGTATATGTCAAATAATGTTTTTGTACATCAAATGTAAACAAACAGTTCTTTACAAAGAAGACGTTTACTTCTTAGAACCCTCTAAGAAGTACTAGGGCTAACAGGTCTCAACACATCCGTAACTACTGCCTTCTATCTTCAACACCACAATCAGAGCACATTTTTCTCGAGGAGGTGTTTGAGTACATCAATTTTCTTTTTGAGTGAAATTAAGAGAAACGCTACAATACATCGAATAATCAAATGGACTAGATATTTTTTTTTTTTTTTACCCCGCGTATTATATGAGAACCTACACAAATTGAAGCAAACCTAATACTACTTAATCTACATTTTCGACTTGTACAAATAATTATTTTGGCAATTATAAAATTTTAGGGTAAATGCTTCGAAAAAGAGTTAGGGTTGTAGGTGAATCAAGTTTGGCTTATAAGAATAACTTCTACTCTAATAAAAGGTAAGTAAAGTAATCGCCTATTTTTTCAGGCGGGGCTTAACGTCCAACTACCAATTAGGTAGTCGTGAACGGAGGCGACTACTAGCAAACATACTTTACTGAAATTTCTTTTATTAACCATTAAATAAAATCCAAGTTTGGCTTATAAGCATAACTTCTACTCTAATAAAAGGTAAGTAAAGTAATCGCCTATTTTTTCAGGCGGGGCTTAACGTCCAACTACCAATTAGGTAGTCGTGAACGGAGGCGACTACTAGCAAACATACTTTACTGTAAATTTCTTTTATTAACCATTAAATAAAATCCAAGGCCTAAGACCGGGGAATCGAACCCAGTACCGCAATACATATTAGCTTCGCAGGTCTCGCCTCTAACCGCTCGGCTACCGTGGCGCCCTACTCTAATAACAATACAATGTATAATAGAAAACATATCCTAAGATAGTGAAAAACTGTGTTAGTGTGCAACCTCAATCTGCCTGGAAACGGTGTATCTCGCATTCTCCTAATCTATCCTATTTACAATTTATCAAGTGCCACTGTACTAATTCAATAAAGTAAAAATACTGAAAATCTTTTTCAATATTGGAATCTTGAAAACTTGTACATGATGTTTATAATTTTCTCTTACATAAAAATTTAAATGAAAATATTTCTTTTAAAGTACAATACATTACGCAATTTTAATTCGTTTGTCGGCTTTGAATTTCTGAAAGAAGATAATATTTATTGGGAGGGTTACATAAGATCAAATTAATTTTGTTAAAGAGATCAATAAATTTGTATTTTCTTTGTAGTTTCCTAAAAACCAAACTATATTTTACGAACCACGATGATTCATAATATAATCAATTATAATAGTTTCAATAAAACTTCTAGTTCATTTCACCAAATAAGGACATTTTTGTACAAAATTAACAATTATGACTAATAAGTCTAAACGGTGATAACAATATTTGAAAAACGTTTCTCCATTAAATTAGGCTTCTATAGAATTACAAGGTAGTGAAATGGTAAGAAAAACAAAATATATCTAAACAGAAAACTTCCATTTTTTTTCTTAAACATTCTTCATTTTAAGACTATACAATTTTACTGTTTTTTTAAACATCGAAAACACGACTAAAGGTCATTACAATTCTAAAAATACTTATGAATTTTATGATAAAGTTTTAGGGTCTAAGATAAACTATTGTTTGTTTGTTTTTTACTGTTCATGATTCACGTTTTTGAACTTCTGAAGGCTTAAAAAAATAGTAAAATTGTAAAGGATTAAAATTAAATATGTTTAAAGAAAACCTAAAGTGTCTTGTAAATTACTTTGTTTTCTTTTATAACCATTCTAATTTTCTGAAGAAGTTTTAATAGGCGGATGAAATTTTATACTGTGGTTAACTGTTATAAGAGTGCCCTTCGAAATTATAAATTATGTAATAATTTAAACTATTCAGGGTTTGAGAATGATCGGTATACAATCAAAACGTCATTGAAAAAGAACAATCAAAATATATGGAGGGAACACTTGCAAACTTTTTTTTTTGCTCAAATGAATACAATTGGCAAATTTTTAATCCTTGGGGTTTATTAAAAAAAAAGTATGTTTTATAATCTTTTTTAGATTTAATTATATACCGTTTCTCCATAAGAGATAGCCAGTAAGAGTACTTTACATGACACAAAAGGTCTAGGGGTCTAATTCAGGATACTAGTGAAGAACTCTTGTGTAAAGCACAAAGGAAGGTGTTTTTCTCCTCTGAAGGGCCGAACTCTAAAGCCTTGTGTCCACTTATCGCAAAGAGTGTATCCTACATCGTTAGTGTAGTCAGCTTATCTAGATTTGTGGGATTTAACACGTATCATTACTGCGATACAATAAGCAGATGATACGAGTCTATTAGGCCTTTATCATCACCCTTTCATTTAAACATCAGCCAATTGCATACATAATCCATTTTTATTAAAGTACATTTTTTTTTTTTTTTTTTTTTTGGCGCATCAACAGCTGAGGTCATTAGCGCCCGGAGCTTTTTCCAGTGCACTGCCGGCCTCCGGACAGTGTTCTCTCGTTACAGACAACACTGTCCATCACCGGACAGTGAGCTGTAAGAAGCTCCTAGGAAGAGAAAATCTAAGGGTCAGCAGTTGGATTCGAACCCGAGACCTCCGCGTGGGAGTCCAGTATGCTAACCTCATAGCTAATCCCTTCCCTAATACATTATTATTAAATTGTATTACGAAAAGAAATAATCAGAACTGAGGTTAATCAATCAAGTACATCCAAAAAACCGAAAAATGGAGATTAAAAAAATTCGTAGATCAATTAGTGAAACCTACGTAGCAATTAGGCCTTACAATACCAGGATCTCGGGATCCCGAATACCGGAATCCCGGACGATTTTTGTCCGTAATTAAAAACCGGTATTTATGTAAAAATACCGGTATTTTTGTATTACATTGGTTGATAAAAATTGAATTTATACACAATTTATCATTTTTCAGATAAAGAATTTAATTTATTATCTTCAATTATTGCTGCTCTTACTCCTGTAAAATTAACAGTAGATGCTTTATGCCGAAAAGATGCAAATCTTTTGACGGCTGACGCTTCTTTGACATTTATGTTAAATACTCTTTCCCAGCAAAAATCTACAATTGCATTAGAATTATTGGAAGCATTAAAATCTCGAATTTTACTGCGACGAACTGAATTATCACAAATACTTCAGTATCTGCAAAAAGGCTCACAAGATGTTGTAGAAGTATTTAAACGCATATCCAAATTTACAATCATTAAAAAAATTGTAAGCTTAACAAAACGGCTCACACCTGAAAATCTAGAAGATACAGAAGATATGGAAGTTGTGCAAGAAACATCCCTTCCAATATCTTTTCAAATTAGTTTCGAAACAATATTAGAATCTGACAAGGTAAACGTAAACGCATTAAAGAGAAAACTACAGGCAGCAATAGACGAAACACTAAATACTTCACCCGTGCCTGCGTTTAAAAAAATTCCAAGTCTGGAACAAAAAATAAAAGATGAAATTACTTTTTTTGAAAAAACAGGAACCAAAGGAACGTATTTACAAAATGTGTATGATTTCTTAATGACAATAGTGCCGACAAGTGTAGAATCAGAAAGAGCTTTTTCAGCGGCTGGTTATATTTGTACGAAAATTCGGTCCTCGCTTGATGATGAAACGATTAATTGTTTATGTTTTTTAAGAGCATACTTTAATAAACAAAACGCAAGTTATTAATATTGTTTCATAAATACTTTCAATTAATTATATTTTTCGCTTCTTTAATTACATAATGCCATGCGAGCCTATTATATGTAAAATATAACATAAAATTTAATATGTACTTTTTTTATTTGCACGATTTTTTTATCTATCTATTCCTACTCTCTATGTAATAAAATTAATAATATCTACTCATTTCAGAACAATATTTATTAGATTTCAGCAATTATTTGTTAACAAGTCAATATAATATCTGATGTAAGTAAAAATATAACTAGTAAATTTTTTATTAATAATACCGGTATCCCGATATTTCAAATTTCAAATATCAAATACCGGCATTCAGATTTTACTTCGGTATTGTAAGCCCTAGTAGCAATGAAGAGTGTTGACGAATATACACATTCCTCGAGATTTGGGAGAAGCCATTAGAATAAAATTGGATATTGGATACTGTCAACTCCAAAACCAATCAAGTGAATTAATTAGAAAATGAAAAATTGTTACATTTGTCCTTCTAAATAAAAACATGCAAAAAAACTCACTTTACTTTGCGTCAAAAACTAACTAGCTAACTAAGCGATGTAAAAATATCTTTTAAGATTTGAACTGATGTGATTTTTAAATTTAAGATTGATATGTTTGAATTAAAAGAAAACAAAATAATCAGATTATTTAAACACTTTTTTTTGTCTTTTTTAATTAGAAAATCAATAAATACTTTTAGGGGCATTTACACTTAATACTTTTCAATGTTATTCTCTTTTTGAACAAGTTCTTTTTTCATGCATCAGACAATGTCTTTTGAAGAGAACTAAAGTCTATGGAATTTGAGAAATTGCATATGTACAGCTGTCATTTATGTGTGAATTTATACAGAGAAATGCAAGGTTTGCCTACATTAAAAATTCAAGTTTCTTCACAAAGGGGGCCTTAACGTACCTTTCTAGTACTCTATTTTAACTCGTATACATTAATGGTATGAAGAGTTAGAAGCAGATTTGTTAATTATGTATCCTAATGACTCGACAAATCAATCAAGGAAGGTAAAAATGTTGAAGACGAACATCAAGCTTGTGTCAATAGATAAAACTTGGTCTATATAGTTAATGGGTATGATGGCACTAAATATAGATAAAACAGAAAGATTGGTATTTGGTAATAGCGATATATTGCGAAAACTACCTACCTAGGTAATGTTATGAAGGTAAAGCCAAGGAAGAAGTAGTGAGAAAGCTATTGGATGACGATATTTTTCTTTGGATGGTTCCATCAACTTTTCCCACCAAATGGACTAATTGGAGATATAGCTTAACGTGCCGATAAGGTATCCGGAAAAAATAATTCTGATCATGGTCAAATAAATTAGTCCACTGCAGGCTAAATTCAAGAGCTTGAAAATCCAGACATGCCACCTAGTTTACACTAAAAAATGTAAATTTCGTAACAGCAAAAAGATGTATCGATAAGTTGGACAGACAAATATGCGGAGTGAAATGGTTGAAAACTGACTAGCGCTTACGCAGCACAGATCGGAAAAACAAAAATACCGACATAATGTTAGCATATATTTTAAACAAAATACTAGAGGATTTCAGAACATTGCCAGACAAGATAATAGTGAAAAATGCAAGGAAACATATTAAGAATGAGGCATTTTAAAGAATAAACCGAGTAGGTGTTCACCTCTGTAGGATGATTTCTTTACCGACATACTCAACGTTGATCATACTAGTCTTATACCGCATATTTTAAGTTCGTAGGATTTTTATTAATTTAAATTAAAAAAAAAAAAGAAGAATAATCTTAACTCATTTTCATGGAAATCTGACAGCCATACTTTCTATTTATTTACAGTATTTGAGGAACAAATCTTCTGTTCAAATCGAAGGATGGGTGTAGATTATAAGGAAAGTTGCTATGGATGATAAAATATCGCAACATTAGAAGGTAGAAAGAAGGTTGATGGTTTACCTTAATGGAAGCTTTGAACAAGCTAATCGCTCCACGGCAGCCGAACCCTTTATCCTCTTGGGACTTATAGTAGGATAAAATGCCATCCTTAAGGACAATAAACCTGGACTGCCAACCGTGGATGTAGTTGGTCCACTTGTTGAGGACGCCCTGGAGCTCGGCCTCGTGCAAACCGTTGTCGCTGTCTTCGTCTTCTTCACTCAACTGTTCGTGTTCACTGGCCATTCTAACTAGCCCACACTAACTAACTCAAACTATCAATCACTTTGCACTAACAATCAACTTCAATCTACAGCCACCAAGTTAATCAATGCGAAAGAGGAAAAAATTAAATAAAATCAATTGAACATAATTCACTAGGTAAAATAAAGAAATATGGGTGCGGCCTGTTAATTTCGTTGCAGTTACTTACACTTATTGTACACTAAGGTTTTACTAATGGTGTACATCTTAGGCTGTCATTCAGCTCATCGATTCTCTTCCATCGATAATCGATAGTCTACCTTAAGTATTTAAATTAAAACGAAACAATTTGAAATTGATACATTTATAAGTTTAAAAAACTAGATATTTATATCTAAATCATAAGAATTATTAGCATTCAATAAAAATGTTTGTTGTTGGCCCCTTCCTTCTATATTAATATCTTTTATTTTTTTATAACAGCTATCTAATTGCTATTTATGTGTAAAGCTCTTAATGAGCTGGCCCATATTTTATTTGTAAAAATAAAAAAAAACACATAAATGTAACGGGAATTACTTTTGACTTTACGCAATACTTACCTACCTAGGCATCACAAACATTACATTTGTCACGATTGAACTGTAGAATCTATTTCCTATGGCCATTTTAACTGAGTATATGCTCTAAGTTTAAAACCGTGAATCATGTTCATTATTGAATGTTTATAAAGCTTTAAGCCGTAATACATACTCTTTTTTTACGTTTGGTAGTAATCAATCAATAATATAATTAGTTTTTAAAGAAAATTTTGCTAAATTTAATAAATCACCAACAGCTAAGTTCCCAACAAAGTAATTATAGTTTCTGAAGATGCTACTGTACTGTTTGAAAATGGTTAAATGAACGCAGAAATAAAAAATTATAAAAGTAATTTAAGAGCAGCCCCTTTACGAAAGTAAATAGTAAATATAACGAAGACGAATGTTACACACTGTTAAATTTAAATTCTCTCATGATGCTTAATTTTTATGTTGTCAGTTTCATACTGACTACTATTGCCATCCGGTCCGTGACAAAAAAATATTGCTCACACCTGTTTTAGATTCTGTACGATCTGACTGTGAAAAGGTACAAACAGATTTAACACACATTTTGAAAGTTGTTTCATTCAAAAATATAATTTATTTACTAGCGAGGTATCACAATACAAAGTATCACAAATTTTTACGTACATATAATGCATTTCTGAACCATCAAAAAACTATAATGAATAAATTTCTCGGTTCATTTCTTAAATGAACACTGATATGAGAAAGGAACCTCACAATACTAATATTATAGAATTACTTTACAAATAAATAAATTAAACTAACAATTGACTAAAATAAACCAGGGACCAAGAGAGGACTCACTAGTAGGCCTTTGGACTACTTTGAACTTGGTGAGCCAGCATACCTCAGCTACAATTACTGACTTACAATATAAGTCAGGGAAGTGAGAAAGGCGGGAGAATATTCTTGTTTCTTTCAGAATCCTTGGAAAGTTTCAATTGCTTCAGACACATCTAAGCACTGCATTAATATTCACTTGCACTTTATACACCTTTTACACCCCAGTAGTACGTGCTTGTGCCATCTGCATGTTTGCTGTGAGAGGAAACCTGTGTTGTGGAGGGCGGAATTCCTGAGTATTCACGATAGGGTTCCGCTAAAAGCAAGTTCCCTCAGTAGTCCTTGCGGCAGCCCAACACATCTCTTTGACACCCAACACTGCTAAATAAGAGGCTAACCCAATTCTGGCCAATCAACTAGCGTAGAACATGCATGGGTGAGTTCCCGGGAGTTACGGGCTTTGGCCCCGGTATATCTCTGGAGTAGCTCTGGCGCTCTAAGAAGGGTGGAGAGCTACTGAGTTGGATTTTTATTTCCAATCTTGCAAAGAATATTACTTAGAGTGGTAAGGAAAAGAAGAGAGGGTCATTGGTGGTGGAGTTATTTCCTCGACTTATCCTGATCGGATAACCACCGTCAAGATGAAGTATTATTTTTTTATTTAATAATAATTTGTCTTGGGGACATACCCCTTACAAATGAAGACTGGTCAAATATAGTGAACAACATGGTAAGAAAAAAGAGACCAGAATATATAAATAATACAATAACAGTAAAACATAAAATCTAGAGTAATAACAGTAAATATACAGCACACTGCATTGTATCCATCCGTCAAGATGAAGTATTGGGAGTAAACTGGTAAATATTTCCAGAGGCTATTACATTGATATTGAAGGTATAAAAGTTAAAAGATACCCTCCCATGGTGTGGAAAGTTACATGGTACAGTAATCTCTTCCGTGTTTGGCTCCTGGAAAGCTAGAGATGATGCAGATTAATCCTAATTTATACTGTCGCATTTGTACTGTATGCTACTCACCAGACCTATTTTATTCTGGTTCACGTGCCGTTCATCTACTAAAACGGAGAGGTTCGAGGTTTAGCAGTGTAGAACGGTAAGCTGTATGTGGAAACACAGTGGGCGCTCCTATAGCATGAACATGTAAAGGAGCATAAGATAATGTAACTTTATTCAGGTAGTTTTGCTCTAGGGGCTTGGTTAGGGACGTGGATTTAGGGTGGTGCAGGGGACCTACAGGAAAAAACTACGTACTTGATTTCTTTAGATAATTGAGATACACAAGGAAGGGATTAGCTATACGGGTTCGAATCCAGCTGCTGACCCTTAGATTTTCTTTTCCTAGGAGCTTCTTACAGCTTACTGTCCGGTGATGGGCAGTGTTGTCTGTAACGAGAGAACATTGTTCGGAGGCAGGCAGTGCACTAAAAAAAGCTCCGGGCGCCAATAACCTCAGATGTTGAAAAAATAAATAAATAAATAAAATAAAATAATGAGATACATATAATGATGTAAAAAGACACAACAGTACTATGCAAGAAATGTCTAGGTTGTGTAACGTTGCTAGTGGCAACGAAATACCATCTGTATTAAATTGTTTGTTGAATAAAAATTGACATTTCAATAAAACTAAGTAAAACTGATAATTTATATTATTTAGACCCAATAGGGTGTCTATTTAATTTAGATAAAGTTTTTTTGTAACATGATTACAGTTTATTTCAACTGTTATACTTTGCACAGTTTTTTTGTTGCTTCTGACTTAAAGATTTTATTGAAGCTAAGAAGCATGAGTATTCTTTGGTACCCTTCTCATCTCCACCAAGTGTGCTGGACTAAATTACACTCGTAAAAGCTAGTTCGATTTCTTGGAAACAATATGAATTATCAGATAGGAACTTTTAAGATACTCTGCCAGATCCTACACGGTGAGAGAAATGGACTCATAGTAGTTACTGGTAGATCTCCATTTTCCGGGTAATGTTTATGTAAGTTTGTCCGGTACATCCACAGTTGGCGAGTGAAGGCTAAGATCTAATGACTTGTCGTCTTTGGAAGATCTGGTTACCCAGGAGAAAGTGGTTGTGGCAGTGCAAAGTTTTACACATTCACTCATATGAGGAATATCGAAGGATTAACATCTCCTAGGTAAATAAAAACTTCTGCACAAATTAGCAAATCGGTGAAGTTCATGTAAATATCCTTGACAGCAAATGAAAATTGTTCAGAACATGAAAAGACATATGTAAGTACGTTTATCTCCTTTTGGCAGTGTTATAGGATTATAGGTAAAAGTTGGAGGATACCGCCCAATATGATATTATGGACATACTCTGCGTAGATACAGTCCCCTCTCAGACCTAAGGGTTGGATTCCTTATGGGCATTGTAGTAGGTATGTTAAATATTTTTCGTTTTTGTTTTGGCATTGACATTTTATGATACAGCCATAGTACAATCAAAGGCACCTCTGTATAGTGGTGCTCATGCCTATTTTATAAAATGTGAGGAAGAGTAGGAAACACTCTTCGGTTCAAGATGGATTGTTTAGGTTATAAAGATATAAGGTTCAGAATCTTTGGTCGGAACAGGTAAACAAATTTGGAAAAGCTAAGGTTGTTTCTTCTTGAGTTTATGGTTCGATTTGTTCGTAAAGCTAAGAATACTAAATGGCTCAAATCCGAAACTATTTTGGGGGGGGGACGATATGAACTAAGAACAACATTAGATTGGGCATGGTGCCTTCCCACAGACAAATTTTAATAGTAGAAGAGAAGCTGATGCCTTTAACCTCTCACCCACAGATTTCTAATAATTTAGTACGTATTAAACCTCAAAAGGCTATCACGAGTTATAAAATAAATATTTAAAAACGAAAAATAACACATTAATTTAATAAATAATTATAAATTGATCACAATCCTCTTTTACATCTTAATTTGTTTTATTTAAATAAGACTTTAAAAGACTTCCGAAAAAATTATTGATAATATTAACGCAATCAACTAATTTTCAGTGAACTACAAATACAACAGGTACGTTTGGATCAATGTGGAAAGGGGCGAATGCCACCTACCTGCCATATTATGACCAGATTAATTTCATCAAGGAGCAATCAGCAAGTAAACTTATTTTGCATTTACATTTCAATAAATTTATACTCCTCTCTCAAGCTCCTAGGAAGAGAAAATCTTAGGGCCAACAGCTGGATTTGAACCTGGGATCTTCGCTGGGGGGGTCCAGTATGCTAACCACTAATCTAATCTCTTCCCTGTAAGGTAGTTATTTTAAATTCAGTTTATCATTGATGAAGCAGTTAAAAACTAATTAGAATGTTAAGTGTCCGAAAAAAATAAATAAATGGAAGAATATATGAAGTGCGCGGAAGAATCTTAAAATTAAAATTTTAATTTATTGTACTAAATTTATTGGAATTTAGTTTATTATTTTTTAACTTTAAAGTATTGAAATAACAGGCCATGCTAGGGAATACAAAACAGCTGAAATTATTAACACCAAAATAAAAAAAAGTGCAAGTGGACAAATGAGTGTGCGCGTTTTTTTAGAGGTAGGCTGTTGCCGGATTACTCCACTTGCCTAAGGAATTAGTGCCAAAAACTCAGAATAAAGCTTAGAGGTTACCGGAGGGCATTTCACCGCAAGGAAAATTAAAAAGTGTACTATTTATAGAACTGAACTTTGTGGAAGCAATGTCGACAGTACAGATACTGGAAACTGCCCCCAAAATGTTAATTTTTTTGCATTTTAACATTTTCTTTAAAGAAATAAAAGGATTTTTTTTAAAAAAACTATAGCTTAACTTTTAAAATTAGCTTTTAACCATCTTAGCTGCCTGCGAAAAAGGCACCTTAGCTGACTGGTTGGAAGAGACTATTATTATTATTTTTGTTCTTTCTCTTCACCTTCATTTCATAAATAAAAAGGCTCAAAGTATTCTTATTGTAAGCTTTATCTGATCCACGTCGGACATTCACAGTTAAGATAATATCCTTTACTTTTCGAGCTGTGACTCAGCTATAAAAGTTCGTTTCTTTTTTCACCACTTATTGACATGTAGTAAAATAAAATTCATTACAATTAATAGTCGAGTAGGAAAACTATAATTTTTAATACAATTTTTGACTCTATATGCCCCAAAACAACAAAAAGACTAGTGAGATTTATTTAGTGAATTTGAACGTCCACTTACACAATTTCTATTGTACACACCCGCGGTATACGTTAAAAAAACTGTCTAAGTGGAAGTCATTCGGCAAAGCTGATGAACGAATCTTTCTGGAGAAGTCTAAAAGGCGGTCAGAATTTAAAGAATATATACTACAATTGATCTAATCAACAATACGACAAGACAAAAAAAAATTAATAGTAAATAAAAATTTGTTCTAATTGGACAGCACATTTTCATTTTAAAATATTGGCAGGTACGATGGCAGACGCCACTTTTATGAAAACTACAAAAAAATAAAAAACTAATAATAATAATACAAAACGACTTTTTCAATTCACAACAATTATTTTTTAAACTTGTTTAAAACTTTGATTCATGGCAAATTTTAGTAAGTGTTTATGGTACTTTATTTGATCAGTTGATTTCTGGGCGAGAGTACGTTTAGCTAATAATGCCTTACAAACATCATGGAAAAGATCTTCATTTCGTCTGATATACATGACCGTATCCTCTTCCAAGATTTTTAGGTGATCCTCATTTGTGTCGTCCATGGAAACTTCGTACGACAAATGTGGATTTAATCGGAAATATACCTGTTCCGACAGGATATCCGCCATCAGCGTGTGAATATCTAGAAATATATATATAAAATAAAATACATAAACAAGTGTGTTACTCACATGATTATCTTACCAAAGCAAAACAGTAACATTTTTTTCATCAAAACCTTATACCTGGTGTCGCATAAAAGATATATTAAATTTCAACTACTGCGATTTTCCAAAAAACTTGAAAAAGTTTCTGTGAAATCGAACTTATGGATGACCACTTCGACCAAAACCGTAATAGAAGCAATAAATAGTATCAAAATGGTATTTCAAGTTCAAGCTTTCTGCAGTTTTTAGTTTCTGGTCTAACTTTTCCATATTTAGCAAACAAAACTATTGTTTTCGTATTTAAGGGACTTTAAATCGTGTACTGCTGGTAAAAACTTAATTTCGAAAATTGTCATGGATGCAATAGTTTCTCTCACCAGAATATTAAAAAAGTTCCAGTTACATGTGAGCTATGATTCTCAAATTTACATCCATGCCTACTTCTGTTTTTTAATCACTCTGCACAAATTAGTTGCTGTTCTGATAAAAGAAGCAGAAGTAAACTGGCTGAAGCCTATACATGAAATGTTTGTCTGATAAAGGTGATCTGGCCAGCTTTTAACAGCTATTAGAAGTAACTAATGCGCTCGTACTAATATAATAGACTGGCGCAGTGCAGCTATGCATAATAACAATGTACACAACATATCCAGTGCCAGCCTTTTAAGGTGTATATAGACCTACTAATGTTATCTCATGACTTGTATGATGTACAAATAAGATAATTCTTACGTTCAGTATCCGTGGCACTTTGCAAGATCTTATCCAATATAGTTTTCCATGAAGAAGATCCTTTAGTTAAATTTTGGAGTTGTTCTGTCATGACCATCGGCTCGTACTTGCCGGTGCCGCACGATACGATGCATGAGAAGCTTTCCATTGGCCATAGAGTTCGCGCTTCATGTAATGCTACTGCTGTCGGATTATTGACCATTAATCCTCCATCCTAGAAATAAAAAAAAATCTTGTATAACTACATATGTATAAAATATTGGTGTAGGGGATTGGAGTTACAAGTTTCACTGGCCAAGATTTATTCACATTGTCTGGTAGGGCCATTTTTTCTCTCACTTAATAATGAAAAACTCAATATTTTTTAAGTATACCTACAAATCTCTTCGGCCAATTAGTACTTGAAGTTTAGTAAAAGTAGTTTTCGCCTTATAATAAAAACAACTAATCTCACAGGGTTCTTGGTTAGAAAACTTATTTTTAGAGAAGCTTCTTGTCTTGAACTACGTGCCCTGTCACGCCAGACAGGGCCAAAAGGCCAGTTACCAGATCTAGTTTCAGGATCTTCTATGTCCTGATTTTAACATTAGTGTATTACCTGATATTATAGGAACCGTTTAGAGAAAGTGACCAAAAGCAACTATTCAGTCAATGAAATGAAATTTCTGGTTGGCTGATTTTGATCGCTATCTTATTTTCGGTTACGCTGAATTAGTCACACATGCACAGAATAAGTTGCCGTAGTATGTAAGTTACCTGGTGCAATATGTTTCCGGTTTTGTACTCTTCGAAGATAGTAGGCGCCGCTGCAGAAGCCCTAACAGCCTCAAACATGGAGTGTGCGTAACTTCCGTGGTACTCACTGCATCGCTCGTAAGGACTACCATAGTTTCGGAATATGTATGGCACTGCTCTGGAGTAGTTGACTATAGTTGATACTATCGCCACCTTCAATAAAATAATGGGATCGGAAATGAAAATTGTTATTCAGTTGTACTACCTTTATTGATCACTGAGAAGGAGTTACCGGATGAGAAATGCGGAAGAGAGATTATTGGAAGAGAAAGTGAGAAACAATGGAAGAAAAGACTGCTAATTCCTAATCCAAGGAAGGCAGGTCATTAGCAGTACATCTAAGAGGAGGCCTACATATTTAAAAAAACAAAAAATTATGTTAAATGAAAAAATTATGTAATTTTTATTTAATTTAGGTATTTAATAAAAGTTATAATTTTATTGGAATGAATAATTTATTTTGAAGTTCTAATTTACTTATTTAAAACTAGCTGCACCCGGTCAGGCGCTGCTGTTGCTCAGTCCACAGTGAAGCAGCAGCAGATCGATTCGGTGATAACATTCCCAATAGATTGAGAACTTTGTTCAGGATTTCTAAGCACAAATCTTCAATCATTATCAACGCTCCTTTGTAGATTTCTGCTGTGAAATCCTTATTCATATTTGAATTTTCCTTGAAAATTCGATGGAAAATATCTTCAGCCATGCGCACCTTATATTTCTCCCATTACTCTGTTGGAGATGAAAGAGACAACATGATCGCAAACAATGCACGAATTTGATTTGAATGAGACATGTTGCACGCGTCATTAATGCATACATCCCAGTGTCAGTCGTTCTTCAATAAATTCAGAGCTTGACAAGTACTACGGAGAGTGGCATGTTAAGAATTCTCAATTGTTGGAAGACGTTGGACCGGGCACATTTACCAACACCATGCGAAGAAACAAGCATTCATCTTGATTGATATGCACGGTATACAGTCTGCCTATCATAGTTTATTCAAAAATATGTCAGGTTGTCCATCGACTCGCTCTCCACGTTTGCATCGTTCAATTAATTTTCTATGCTTTCCATATGCATACATACATAGGCACTTCCATACTATGCAGCAGTGTTCCCGTAAACACATTTTGACACAACGTGGAAAAACCAGTTAACGTTGTAGCCGGTGGATTCAGGGCTATTTGTTGCACATTGAAATCTATGATCATTCAATTTAACAATGCAATCGGAAACATTGAAATATGGTCGTAAAATATTTAGTATAGCATGTTTTGCTATTAAGTCCAATAAATAACCTATCACAGGGATTGTACTTATATATTAGGTATATAAAACATGCGCGCATTCGAATGCGCAATTGTGTCAAAATACCAAAGCAGTGAAGAACTTTCGGAGATTTAAGATTTTGACAAACGAACATTTATATTTATACAGACAAATAGAAGATATATTGGTTTTGTTTTTGTTTAACTGCATTATTTTGTTTTTGTTTTAAGTATCCACTGAATGTATTCTGTACATTAAAACTGTCCGGTAGGACAGTTGTATAAGGGTTGACCATCAAAAACTGCACGAAAAAGCGTAACGTTGAAAAACACCCAACTTTGACAATTTTTTTCTATTTTTCTATAAAAGATAAAATTCCCAAATTTTCTTTAAATCTTACTCCAAACCCTCCTTTATAACTGTAATTTTTTTGCAACCACCCAGATCTAATAGGTTTCGAGAAAAAAGTTGCCGAAAATGAGCAAAAACCGCTTTTTCAAAAAATGTTCTTGTTCTTCTTCTTCTTCTTCTTCTTCTTCTTCTTGTTACCTTTTTTGTAAACGCACGAACCGATTTTCATGAATGAGGTGTCATTCGATTCGGAATTTTACGTAGATGTGCCTTTTGGGGGTCTCGACGCTGTACATCGAATAGGAGAGGAGTTAGCCCCCTTTATGTAAGGCCCCCTCCAAAATTATTATTATTCAAATCGAAATTTTGTACAGATTTGTACTTTAAAAGTCTCGACGCTATGCCTCATAAGGAGGGGAGTTTGCCCCACCCAAATAAGGCCCTTTCTAAAACTATTATTACCAATATTTCTACAAAGCTTAACCCGATTTTGATAAAATTTAGCACGAAGAAGTGATTAAAGCTCCTCTACGTGGCTGTGAAGTGCCATCATGCTCTTACACCTACTAAGAGGAAGTACTGCAATCGTTAAAATTATCAATGAGTGAACCGATTTACATCAATGAATTGTCGTTCGATTCAAAATCTTTGCCTTTTAGAAAGAAGTACTGTAATCGCAGTTTATTTTTCTTGCTCCTCTTAAAAGGAAGTACTGAAATCGCAGTTTAATTTTGCTATTTACGTACAAATACCTTCCTATTTTATATAAAAAGGCTTTCTCAAAAAAATTGTTATTGAGGATGGTTTGGGGACCGCAACTATAACCATTCTTTAAAAAGATCTCTCCAGTGGTAGTTACGGTTCCGATTTAACACCTTATCAGGTTATAATGATAGAATAGCTTATTCCAAATTTTAAAAAAATCCAATCTGTAAAGCAGATATGTAACTTTGCTAATAGACAAAAAGGAAAATCTGTCCAAAAGGTACAAAAATCTCCTTAACAAAAACTTACAGTTTAAAAAGTTAAGTATAAGGGTTGATTAAACGCCAAAAGGTACACAAATCAGCAAGTACCCAACATTTCATTAATACTTCATTGATATTATTTAAGTAATTTTACCGCATTAATTTTCATTAATATTTTTTAAGAATTTATTAGATGTCACATACCCTTATGCTGGCCAGTTCATTCATAATAGTTATAATTGTGATAAAATGTATATTATATCTTCGTATAAATAGGTACTTTATTTTAACTCTATTCCAAATTATTCTTCTGATTCTGAAGTTGTCACATATACATGCATGTTAAATTAGAAAAAGACAAATTTAGAGTCGGCTACTGTTTAAATTTGAATCACGGAGGATTTAAAGCAATATTTCAGTCTTGAATTCGTCTTACCGAAATATTCGTGAGGACAAATAACACACAGTTAATAACAAGTAGATTATTCAACATTATTTATTCATTTCTCAATTGTAATTTAATTTAGTTCCCCTAATTTTACTTATGGTAAAATACTGGAATAATTAGCTGTCCTAAAAATATGCATATCTTATTTTATATTACATATACACAACATTGTGGGAAGAACACCTAGATGGAGAATGTAATTGAAGAAAACTATATTATTTGCGATAAAGCCAGATAATTATTACCTATTATTATAAACGTTTGACTACTTCATACAATAACAATTACTTTAATCGAAGAATGAACTTAAACCAACGATTTTTATTTAAAAATAAAAATAAATAAATAAAATCATTGATGTATGTTGGTGTAAGCATTTTTTAAAAAACGTTTATGAATTTTTTAGCCTCATATTTTTTTTTTTTTTTTATAACGTTTTCTAAACCTGTGATTAATAGTTTGATTATTATAGAATAATAGATATTACAGTCAATCTAAGTTAAATGGTGTGCTACTTGAACAAATATTTTGTAGATGAAAATGGCCAGCATAAGGGTATGTGACATCTAATAAATTCTTAAAAAATATTAATGAAAATTAATGCGGTAAAATTACTTAAATAATATCAATGAAGTATTAATGAAATGTTGGGTACTTGCTGATTTGTGTACCTTTTGGCGTTTAATCAACCCTTATACTTAACTTTTTAAACTGTAAGTTTTTGTTAAGGAGATATCTTATTTACTTTGTATTACATATATACAACATTGTGGGAAGAACACCTAGATGGAGAATGTAATTGAAGAAAACTATATTATTTGCGATAAAGCCAGATAATTATTACCTATTATTATAAACGTTTGACTACTACATAAAATAACAATTACTTTAATCGAAGAATGAACTTAAACCGACGATTTTTATTTAAGAAATAAAAATAAATAAATAAAATAAACAAAATCATTGATGTAAGTTGGTGTAAGCATTTTTTTAAACAAGGTTTTGAATTTTTTAGCCTCATATTTTTATTTTATTTTTTATAACGTTTTTCTTTTTAACCTGTAATTAATAGTTTGATTATTATAAATAACTAGATATTACAGTCAATCTACCGTGCTACTTGAACATATATTTTGTAGACGAAAATGGCCAGCATAAGGGTCTGTGATATCTAATAAATTCTAAAAAATAACTTATTAATGAAAATTAATGCAGTAGAATTACTTAACTATTAATGAAGTATTATTGATTCAAAAAATGTTCTTGTTCTTCTTGTTGTTCTTCTTCTTGTTACCTTTTTTGTAAACTGCGTAGCGCCTAAACGCGTGAACCGATTTTCATGAATGAGGTGTCATTCGATTTGGAATTTTATGTAGATGTGCCTTTTGGGGGTCTCGGCGCTGTACATCGAATGGGAGAGGAGTTAGCCCCCTTTATGTAAGGCCCCCTCCAAAATTATTATTACTAATTACTCTGTAAATCTTGGCCCGATTTTGATAAAATTTGGTAGGATGATAGGGTTAGGGCTCCCCTACGTAACAATAAAGCGACGATCTGCTCTTACACTTGTTAAGGGGAAGTATAGCAATCGTTTCAAATTATCGACACGTGAACAGATTTTCATGAATGAAGTGTCATTCGAATCGAAATTTTGTACAGATTTGCACTTTAAAAGTCTCGACGCTATGTCTCATAAGGAGGGAAGTTTGCCCCACCCAAATAAGGCCCTTTCTAAAACTATTATTACCAATATTTCTACAAAGCTTAGTCCGATTTTGATAAAATTTAGCACGAAGAAGTGATTAAAGCTCCTCTACGTGGCTGTGAGGTGCCATCATGCTCTTACACCTACTAAGAGGAAGTACTGCAATCGTTAAAATTATCAATGAGTGAACCGATTTACATCAATGAATTGTCGTTCGATTCAAAATCTTTGCCTTTTAGGGAGAAGTACTGTAATCGCAGTTTATTTTTCTTGCTCATCTTAAAAGGAAGTACTGAAATCGCAGTTTAATTTTGCTATTTACGTACAAATACCTTCCTATTTTATTCAAAATGCTTTCTCAAAAAAATTGTTGTTGAGGATGGTTTGGGGACCGCAACTATAATCATTCTTTAAAAAGATCTCTCCAGTGGTAGTAACTCCGACTTAACACTTTTTCAGGTTATAATGATAGAATAGCTTATTCCAAATTTTAAAAAAATCTGTAAAGTAGACGTAACTTTGCAAATAGACAAAAAGGAAAATCTATCCAAAAGGTACAAAAATCTCCTTAACAAAAACTTACAGTTTTAAAAGTTAAGTATAAGGGTTGATTAAACGCCAAAAGGTACACAAATCAGCAGTACCCAACATTTTATTAATACTTCATTGATATAATTTAAGTAATTTTACTGCATTAACTTTTCCTTCACATTTTTTAGAATTTATTAGATGTCACAGACCCTTATGCTGGCCAGTTCATTCATAATATTATTTTGTTACAATTATGATAAAATGTATATTATATCTTCGTAATTATATAAGTACTTTATTGTAACTCTATTCCAAATTATTCTTCTGATTTATCTTTAATATGCCCTTTATTCTGAGTAGTCACATATACATGCATGGTAAAGTAGAAAAAGACTATGTTAGAGTCGGTTACTGTTTAAATTTGAATCACGGAGGATTTAAAACAATATTTCAGTCTTGAACTCGTCTTACCGAAATATTCGTGAGCACAAATAACACACAGTTAATAACAAGTAGATTATTCAACAATATTTACTCATTTCTCAATTGTAATTTAATTTAGTCCCCCTAATTTTACTTATGGTAAAATACTGGGATAATTAGCTGTCCTAAAAATATGCATATCTTTATTTTCTTTATTTTATATTACATATATACAACATTGTGGGAAGAACACCTAGATTGAGAATGTAATTGAAGAAAACTATATTATTTGCGATAAAGCCAGATTATTTATTACTTATTATTACAAACGTTTGACTACTACATAAAATAACAATTACTTTAATCGAAGAATGAACTTAAACCAACGATTTTTATTTAAAAATAAAAATAAATAAATAAAATCATTGATGTATGTTGGTGTAAGCATTTTTTAAAAAACGTTTATGAATTTTTTAGCCTCATATTTTTTTTTTTTTTTTATAACGTTTTCTAAACCTGTGATTAATAGTTTGATTATTATAGAATAATAGATATTACAGTCAATCTAAGTTAAATGGTGTGCTACTTGAGTAAATATTTTGTAGATGAAAATGGCCAGCATAAGGGTCTGTGACATCTAATAAATTCTAAAAAATGTGAAGGAAAAGTTAATGCAGTGAAATTACTTAAATTATATCAATGAAGTATTAATGAAATGTTGGGTACTGCTGATTTGTGTATCTTTTGGCGTTTAATCAACCCTTATACTTAACTTTTAAAACTGTAAGTTTTTGTTAAGGTATGTACTCTGAATGTATTCCGTAAAATAAATACATAGAGCTTATTCAATCCTATTGAATTCTGGGCTCTGTTTATCACTAAAACATTGCTGTAATATAATGATTTTAATGAGGCCAAACCGCTCAATTGAACCAAAGTGAAAAATATTTAGCTCACTGGAAACCTCAAACGACACCGTTTAACGTACCAACAAAATTCCATCTTAAAGCAAAAGCGGCTTACCTTAGGGCATCTCAAATGCTTATTCGTGTCCAGCAGTGCGGTTTCGCCTACATAATCCTTAAGTAGGTCCTCCCAGACTTTCGTATCGTAATAAGCATGGCTCCAAACAAGCTTACTGGTGCCCCACAACGTATTTTGCTTGAACACTTTCAAACTCATACTGCGGTAAAGATAGTAGATCTCGTCTAGGCCCATGCAGTGAGGCGGAACTAGGATGACATAAACAAAAATAAATCTGATGTAGACACTCATACGACTTTTTCTTACTGCAATTTTTAAGTTTGACTAATAACTTTACATTTCGGAATTGTAATTAAATTTTAGTTGATTAAAAATAATGCATGGTTTACTGTAATAGTATAATGATATTTATGATAAAATTGCCAACTTCCCAGATCACAAACAAATTTTTTTTTTTTTTTTGATAAACTTTTTAAATGAAAGTTTTATGCTATAAGTTATTAGAATGTGTACAAAGTTAAAGAAATGTCATTTGAACCGCTTTCTAGAAAAATTGCCAAAACATGAATTAACAATTTCAGTAAAGCCAAAATCATGTTCACTGATTTTCTTGTTATTTGCAACTTTTTTTTTGTTTTGTCTCGATTTTTATTCTCATTAAAATTATGATGAATAAGAATTGCACCATACATTCATTTTGGAGAGGAGTAAAGGACAGGACGGAAGCATATTTTTTACTATTAACATTTTTTCTTACAAATAAAATGTAGCTGGACTCAGAATTCAAACTGGGAATATCCCACTTAAAAGTCACGCTTCCTTACCACTAGACCAAAATGAGTGTATGGTGCAATACTTATACATTATAATTTTAATAAGAATAGAAGCAAATAAAACCCCTCGTTTTGGAGAGGAGTGCATCATCTCACTTTCACCAAAACCTTACGCCCAAAATAAATTGTCAAGGAAAAATCTTTCAAAGCTATTTTCGAAAATCTTGAAAATTCTTAAGTTGCATTTTTGGTTTAAGGATTTGTTAAAACTTTAGCAATATAAGCGATAACAATATCAAATTCAAGATTTACAATATTTTTCGTTACTGAGATATTCTGTTCTCTATCAAACGCAGGCCGCTTCCTTAATGTTCCTCAGCAAAAACTTTCAGTTTAAGGAGTATCGTTAAAAGCTGATTTAACAATAAAAAGTTCACAAATCAGCAAGTGCCCACCAATTGTTTCATAATTCAGCTCGTCATTTCAGCCTGATGATAACTTTCAAAAAAGCTTAGGTGATTTATTCAAAATTGTTTCTAAAACTAATGATATTGCGGAATATTATCAGATTGTCAGGTGTCGTTTATTTAACAAAACGTTTCAACTGCACGTGAGCAGGTTTTTAATTGTTAGGTAAGCAACCTGGAGGCCGTAATACATGATTTTTTAATGAAGGTTGAAAATCTGCACGGAAGCAATATATTCTCTTACAAAATGATAAAGTAATACTCACCCAAAAAGCAGGTGATAATGGCACCCGTACTGACTCCGCAGATAAGGTCAAACAGCTCGTGGATCTTCTTGCCGCAAACCTCTTCAATGTACTTCAACATTTGGATCACCGCTATGCCCCTACAACATTGACAATGTTTATATTTATAGTTGCTGCGTATTCTTCAAACTTAGAATTTTTAGTTTGTCTTCACAACTGATACTAAAATTTTCAAATTTAGTTAAGCAAGTTTCTTTTTTCTGGTTCTGTGACTGAGTTAGAATTAGAGTCAGTCAGCAATTGTAGTGTGAGACGGAAACACAGTTGAAGTCAAATTCTCGATCAAACTGATTAATAAACCTTTGATGATGGATGAAAATGCAAAATCAGTCAGATAAATATAAAAAATAAAAACCATGCGTGGTACGAAAAAACAATTAACAATAAATAAATAAATAAACCTTTATTTGTGTAAAAACATGCAATAAAATTATACAAAACTTGTTCATTATACAGAAATAAAAAAAAAAAAATATATTCTTTTCCCTTTTTATTTGCATTCTTAATGTTAGTAATATTATTTTTAATAAGTAAAAATTTCTAATTAATAATTTTTTTTTTTTTCTATTATTATTTACACAAAATCAGCCTTAGCTGAGGTTTTATTTAGTTGCAATTTAATGACTTTATGTGTCTTTCAAAAACAATTAGGCACAAAAACGAATATATAAAACAGAAACTAAAAAGAAAACAAATAATAAGCCTTTTAATAAGAATTTAGTCTATGAAATTCGTTTGCCCACACTTCACAGAACACATGCGTCATTCGCTTCCACTCCGTTCTGTCTCTAGCTACCCTAGGCCAGGTCGCTCCACCGCAAATCTTTATCATTTCTCGATCCCAGTCCGTAGTTGGACG
Organism: Rhodnius prolixus; assembly: GCF_049639745.1. Taxonomy (NCBI): domain Eukaryota; kingdom Metazoa; phylum Arthropoda; class Insecta; order Hemiptera; family Reduviidae; genus Rhodnius; species Rhodnius prolixus. Next base: position 2,887,699 of record NW_027411635.1, on the reverse strand, counting down.
TCCTCTTCCTCTTTTCCACATCCTAGGAGTCCACTCTATCAGCATCTTCGCCCACCTTACCTCTCCTCTCATAATGTGTCCTGCCCATTTCCACTTCCTTTCCGCCACTCTCTCTATTATGTCTGTCATTTCCGTTATGCTTCTAACCCAAATATTCCTTTTCCGATGCCTCTTTGTTATGCCCAGCATATACCTTTCCATTGCTCGAACAGTTATTCTCAATTTATTCATTGTTCTAGCATCTAAGGTCCAGGCTTCACAGCCATATGTTATTACGGGCAACACAAGTTTTTCCCAAAGCCTAACCTTTAGTTTAACATCAGCTTGGGATTTGAAGAAGTGTTTAAGGGCACACATTTTTTTCCAACCTACAATGCATCTTCTGGATATTTCAGGAAACTGACCTTCTGAACTTATCTTGTGACCGAGATATATAACATTTTCAACTCTCTTTATATGAATGTTATCCACAACCAGATCTTCCGGTGGACAGCCAAAAGTGATGAGTTGGGTTTTGGACTGGTTTACAGTCAAACCAATAAGTTTACATTGGTGCATTAATTCTTTAGCCATTTCTTCCAATTCTCTTCCATCTTTAGCGATTAGAACGACATCATCTGCAAAGTCTAAGTGATTCAACCAAGAACCATCTACTCGAATTCCTTTGCCAGTCCAATCCAAGTTATCAAAAACTCCCTGAAGAAGTAAAGCAAACAATTTCGGGGAACTTACATCTCCTTGTCTCATCCCTTTTTTAATTTTCACTTCTACTGTGCTCCCTTCTAAGGAAAATAGGGCTTTTGCATCTTTATATAAATCTTGAATAATTTTAATTATTCTATAGTCAATGTTTTTCTCTTTTAATGAATTAATAATTCTGTCTATTTTCACACAATCGAAAGCTTTAACAATATCTAACAAATTTATCACTGCAATTTTTCAGTGTATGCACTGGGAAACTACAAAATTTGGGCATACCTATAAAAATTGAATAGAACTACAATGTAAAGACCTACCACTTAAATATGAGCAGTTCACTACACAACTCGTTTAACTCCATAAAACAGTGGAGAAATGCATTGAAATAATGTACATTGCTTTATTAAAATTCCGTTTATAAAATTCAAATAAATTTACCGTTATCATTCAGCGCCTGATACTGAATTTGAGTTGAATTATTGCCAAGATTTACATTAGAACACGGAGTTAATCAAAATGGCTTCTGAAATAAATAAATAATTATTCAATGGCCAAAAAAAAAATTGTTCTTTAATGGTGTCAATCTTTATTATTTAGGAAATTCATTATAAGTACAAAAAGCTATGAAAATGCTTTGACACATAAATTTAAGATATTTCAAAAAGTGATGTTAATCGATTTGTGCAGTGAACGGCTCATATTAGGAGGATCTGAAACTTTGCCACTGAACTACTCCAAGACAGTTCAAAATTGTTGAGTGGTTAATGCATAGCGATCACACACTGAGTGTTTTGAACCTTCAATATTCACCTCCTTAATTTCAGTCACTAAGATTAGATTAGATTAGATTCCATCTGGGGAATTGGCTATTCAGCCTACGCCACCGCGACACCCCAAGGATCTATTGTGGCATCCCCCTAGTTGAAGACCCTCTCCCTATCCTGTCCTTAACCAAACTATGGAATTGGGGGGGGGGCTCCCAGGTGGTCGATCAGAGCACCTTCCATCAGAGCACCCTCTCGAGTTCTGCTTGCCTTAAAAGCCTTAATAGGTCCGAGAGAGGGCCCTGGCTGAGGCTTGTTGGCACCAGCTTCTCTTTGCCAAAGAGTCGGTACCTTAGCCAGACCAGCCCCTCGCACTGACATACCACATGCAGTGCCGTCTCCTCTTCTTCCTGACAAAACCTACACAGGTTATCCGTTGCCAGGCCCATGCGATGCATGTGCTTATTTAGTCTACAATGGCCAGTGAGAATGCCAACTGCTATCCTTATGGCCACCCGGCCTAGTTGGAGTAGTTCTGCAGTTAGCTTGGGCGAGTAGCTATGGATAAACTTTTTCGCCTGTCTCTGGCCTTCAGTCACTAAAGCATTGCATCTTATTGTAAGTTAGATAAAAATCATGTTTCTAGCTATCTACTAGAAAGCTACAATGAAATTAAAAGAAACCGTATACTTGAACTTTCAACTTTTCCAATCAGTATAATGTTCACATCTATCACATATCTCTTTAACAAAAACTTACAGTTTAAAATGTTAAGTATAAGGGTTGATTAAACGCCAAAAGGTACACAAATCAGCTAGTACCCAACATTTCATTCATGCTTAGCTGATATAATTTAAGTAATTTTGCTGCATTAACTTTTTCTTCCCTTTTTTTTTTAGAAATTATTAGATGTCACAGACCCTTATGCTGGCCATTTTCGTCTACAAAATATCTGTTCAAGTAGCACTGTAGATTGACTATAATATCTAGTTATTTATAATAATCAAACTATTAATTACAGGTTAAAAAGAAAACGTTATAAAAAATAAAAAATAAAATATGAGGCTAAAAAATTCAAAACCTTTTTTTAAAAAATGCTCATATGAACATAACATCAATGATTTTGTTTATTTTATTTATTTATTATTTTTAAATAAAAATCGTCGGTTTAAGTTCATTCTTTGATTAAAGTAATTGTTATTGTATGAAGTAGTCAAACGTTTATAATAATAGGTAATAATTATCTGGCTTTATCGCAAATAATATAGTTTTCTTCAATTACACTCTCAATGTAGCTGTTCTTCTCACAATGTTGTATATATGTAATATAAAATAAATAAGATATGCATATTTTTAGGGCAGCTAATTATTCCAGTATTTTACTATAAGTAAAATTAGGGAGACTAAATTAAATTACAATTTATTGAGAAATGAATAATTGTTGAATAATCTACTTGTTATTAACTGTGAGTTATTTGTGCTCACGAATATTTCGGTAAGACGAATTCAAGACTGAAATATTCTGTTAAATCCGTGATTCAAATTTAAACAGTAGCTCACTCTAACTTTGTTTTTCTCTACTTTAACATGAATGTATATGTGACTACTAAGAATAAAGGGCATATTAAAGATAAATCCAAAGAATAATTTGAAATGGAGTTAAAATAAAGTACCTATTTAAAAACGAAGATATAATATACATTTTATCATAATTATAACAAAATAATATTATGAATGATCTGGCCAGCATAAGGGTCTGTGACATCTAATAATTTCTAAAAAAAAAGGGGAGAAAAAGTTAATGCAGCAAAATTACTTAAATTATATCAGCTAAGCATGAATGAAATGTTGGGTACTAGCTGATTTGTGTACCTTTTGGCGTTTATTCAACCCTTATACTTAACATTTTAAACTGTAAGTTTTTGTTAAAGAGATTTTTGTACCTTTTGGATAGATTTTCATTTTTGTCAATTTTACAAAGTTACTTATCTGCTTCACAGATTTTTTTAAAATTTAGAATAAGCAATTCTATCATTATAACCTGATAAGGTGTTAAGACGGAACCATAACTACCATTGGAGAGATTTTTTTAAAGAATGATTATAGTTGCCATCCTCAATAACAATTTTTTTGAGAAAGCGTTTTGAATAAAATAGGAAGGTATTTGTACGTAAAAAGCAAATTTAAACTGCGATTTCAGTACTTCCTCTTAAGAGGAGTAAGAAAAATAAACTGCGATTTCAGTACTTCCTCTTAAGAGGAGTAAGAAAAATAAACTGCGATTACAGTACTTCTCCCTAAAAGGCAAAGATTTTGAATCGAACGACCATTCATTAATGTAAATAGGTTCACCCACTGATAATTTTAACGATTGCAGTACTTCCTCTTAGTAGGTGCAAGAGCTTGATGGCCCTTCACAGCCAAATAGAGGAGCTTTAACAACTTATTCGAGCTGAATTTTATCAAAATCGGACTAAGCGTTATAGAAATATTGGTCATAATAGTTTTAGAAAGGGCCTTACTTGGGTGGGGCAAACTCCCCTCCTTATGAGGCATAGCATTCAGACTTTTAAAGTGCAAATCTGTACAAAATTTCGATTCGAATGACACTTCATTCATGAGAATCGGTTCTCGTGTCGATAATTTGAAACGATTGCTATACTTTCCCTTAACAAGTGTAAGAGCTGATCGCCGCTTTAATGTTACGTAGAGGAGCCCTAACCCTGTCATCCTACCAAATTATTTCAAAATCGGGCTAAGATTTACAGAGTAATTAGTAATGATAATTTTGGATGGGGCCTTACATTAAGGGGGCTAACTCCTCTCCTATTCGATGTACAGCGTCGAGACCCCCAAAAGGCACATCTACATAAAATTCCGAATCGAATGACACCTCATTCATGAAAATCGGTTCGTGCGTTTAGGCGCTACGCAGTTTACAAAAAAGGTAACAAGAAGAAGAAGAACAATTTTTGAAAATGTAGTTTTTGTGCATTTTTCGCATCGTTTTTCTCGAAAACTAATTAATCTATGTTATTACGAAAAAATTACAGTTATAAAGGAGGATTTGCGCTATATTATAAAGAAAATTTGGGAATTTTATCTTTTATAGAAAAAGAGAAAAAAATTGTCAAAGTTGGGTGTTTTTCAACATTACGCTTTTTCGTGCAGTTTTTGACGATCAACCCTTATACAACTGTCCTACCGGACAGTTTTAATATAGGGGAACTAAAATTTTGTCTCTGAACTTCCTCAAGTCGGTACCACTTTTTTATAAAAAAAATATAATGATGCACTGCGTCTTTCCAGATCTATTATGACTCTTAAAATTGGTACTGTTAAAACATAAAAAATTTAGAACCACAGAGGTGCCCCCTCCATATAACCCATTTCACATATACATCACCTATATACTTTAATGTATTAAGGAATATTGTAACTTTACCTCAAAACTGCCACACATAATGCAATCCATTACCATGCAATGTGCTTTACTATAACCTATATAGTAAGTAGGGAAATACAAACTACCCTTCAAAGTGTCACGGTCACTTCAAGTTCAATTCTATTAACTGGATAATGTTCAAGAGTAACTGCATCCGTAAGGAAGACTCTAAAATGTCTAGTCAGTACATCGTTCAGATTTACCACTCATAAACTAAAAAATATGCCCCAATTAAATAAGCTGTAAACATCTACCATCAAAAAATTGTATTTATAAGTGTACTCTAATATAAACAATTTATAGAAGATGTCAAATGTGATACCAAATCCTTTAGTACCCAAGACCTTCTTGAAAAACATGAATTTCCAGTGCAAATTCATAAGTTAATTTTTGTTTACCTCATGCCGCCGCCATCGATGGAAAGTATCCGCAAACCGCGTGATTTTGGAGGATCTACAAATCCAAACAGGGCGAATAGTTGGTTGATCACTTGCAGAATGTTTTGATCCGTCATTCGCCGCCTCAATGTTAACAGTAATGGGATTGTATCTAACTGTAAGTTAGACAAAATCATGATTATAGGTCTCTTTATTTTTAATTTTCAAAATGAATATCACTGCCTAAGATAGAATACTTACCTTTGCTGCTACTACTATACCCTCTGGGTGAGATTGCAAATAGGACAAGAGTTCCACAAGTCTCTGGAGACGCGAGGAGTCCTGCTCTGCTCGAATAATGGCTAAGACAATTTTGAATATCTCTCCTCGCAGTGTGGCCTATGGAAGTAATATATTAGACTTAATGTAAATAAATTCACCATTTTTTAATGTGATTGACTGTTGTAAAGCACTTTTTTTTAGCGTTGGGTTTCCAGTTAAAAAAAAAATCCTGTACTTCAGTTTAAACTTCAAGAGAGTTTTACATTTATATCGCGCGAGGTGAGGTGGTTCGAAAAAAAAATTAGCAGCGGATGAAGCTAAGTTAGGATTATAGAATGGGTGTAAAAGAAGTACGATGCCATAAACTTCTCAAATCTTTTCTCTTTGGTCTGAGGTGTATGGCAGATCGTATTCCTTTGCAGCTTCAGATAACAACAATACCGACATTTTCTCATATTGTATTTTTGTACCAACAGGACCATTTAACAGGATCAGAACAGTACTATTTGACCGCTATTCACCTACACAGCACATGCCTCCCAGGATTTCGGCCACTAAATATCCATTTTTCATCACGTTACTTTTTTGGCTGGTTGCAAAGTCAAAAGTAGATGCGATTTCAAAGTAGATGAATAGAGACTATAACTAACATGTTAGTGGGTCCTAACATGGGTTAGATGGCCCACTAGAAAGCGATTGCAAGATCTTTCTCCTCGGAGACAGTGATGAATTGCAAGATTTTTGCGGGGCGATTGCATGCTTACGGTGGAATAGATTATCTCACACATTTTGTTGGGTGACAAAAAAAAAACTTGAAGATGGACAATAGGTAGATAAAGATTGAAATATCTGCTTTAGAATTATCAATTATGCAATTAAGACAGTTGAGAGTTGGCTTTGATTCCACAACTTCCCGTGAAACTTCATACGAGGGATACGAGATAGCCCTGTATCTGATTTTCTTTTAAAGGTCACTTTACAGATATAAATTTTGAAAACAGCAAGGAAGTACGCTGATCAAAAATATCTTGTCGTTCAACTTCATTCACACACAATTTAGTTTCCCTTGACAAGGACTTTTTTTAATTGTAGTGCCGTCAAAGTACTAATATATGATGAGAAACCGACATGGTCATCACAATTCAAGTCAGACAATCAAACGTCTAAAACTGAATACAGTGTTTTTCAGTCTTTAGTTCTGTCTAAGTTCATAGACATTCTTTAATTACGAAATTGGTCACTTCTTTTTTATTCCCTCTTAACTCTCAAGCTACTTTACACATTTAAACAATACCTTTCAATAACTAGGTTAAACAACTTACATGACTATAAAGAGGCTTCTTTGACTTCCACTGCGACAAGTTAGGCTTCTCATCCTTGGTTCGCTTAATCAACTTCGTTTTAATATCTTCATAGATATTTGTCAAATCTATAAATTTACTAGCGAGACCTGGTTTCTCCTTATTTGACGATTCTTCCGATCTACTCGACATTTGACTATGTTGTGTTTGAACTCTGGGCTCTTCAAGCCTTTTCTATTGAAAAACAAGAAACAGATATTTACACCAGGTAGATAAAGATAAAAGAGACTGTTGGATGAGATCTAAGGTTTTAGATCTCAAGAGAAAACGTCATCATAGTGTTTTACACTGCCAGCAATGTACAGACTCTGACAAGAGGAGTGGCAATGGTCTCTTACAAGAGGACAAGAAATCAATATGTGTGAAGAATACGAAGAGACAATTTTGTGGACTTGGGTTTGGGTCGAGCATCCCAAGCATAAGCTCAGATTTCTTCTGTGTGAGGTGGATTTTGACAAAGAAAACTTTGTCGGTAGACTGGAGGCTATAATAAGGATTCATTATCTGGTCATAGTTAGCCGTAATAATATAGCTAATTAAACACCACTAAGGCGCCACGGAAGCCGAGCAGTTAAGAGACAAGGCCCGCAAAGCTAATATGTATTGTGGTACTGGGTTCGATTCCTGGACTTGGACTTGGATTTTATTTAATGGTTAATTAAAGAAATTTAGAGTAAGGTATGTTTGCTATCCGTCTCCATCCGCTATACCTAATCGGTAGGTGGACGTAAAAAATAAACACCACTACTCGCAAATTCGTTTTGACAGGTTTTCCTTAATCTTGCTTTCATTTGGTCTCTTCATCATTCAAACAGCTATAGAGGTTTAAAAATTAAAAATAAATAAATACACCTTCCTCTCTTTTCTCTTCCAGATATTTTTGCATGCACTTTTACTCGCAAAAAGTTCAGTAAATTCCTTTAAACAGTTAAGCGGAAAAACGTAGAGAGAACCTATTATACAAGGTGCTCGAAGTTGCAATTCTCCTTGCAACTCTTCAATTTTAGGGGGAACATTTACTATCACTTCTAATTATTAAGTTCTCTGCATTTTCTGAATAAAAAACATACATTTAAGCAGACTTTTGTCACACTCTAGCAATATATATAGCAATCAGTAATGATATTAAAAAATAACTCCAAAATAACATACCTGCACTGAAGAACATTTCACTATTAATCTCTTATCACTTTCTAGTAGCTTATTCATAATTGACTCTTTAAAAAAACTATTATAAAATGATTTCAGGTTTATGTTAAATATTACATATTTTAAAATCCGGGCAATTTTAATTTTTTTGTTTTCCATTTTAATGAAAACTGGTCTTGAAAACTTCCTCTCTAGCAGATAAATTACTTGAGACCACACAAGTAAATTCGGTATATTACTGATTCACGAACCTTTTTAAAAGAAAACTATAGAAAATCATGCCAAGAATTACATACGCAAAATTTAACAGCAAACATCTCAGTAAATAATAACAATAATAAACGTTGTTAACTCAGTAAACACCATCTGACGATCGAGTATGGTGTGACACACACATACTATATATATAACCTCGAATTAGGGGATAACCTTGCTCTTGAAGAATTACCTAATACTTATCCACAGTTAAACAAAATTTAAGCCGTCTTAAATTTTTTGGTTAAAGATTAAAATATTCATTTATATTTATTTTAATAATATTATTCTTATTTTATTTTAGATCGCTACAAGGGAGAAGGACTTAAGCAAGCGGCTTATCCGTGCTCCCTATCATAAATCCACAAAATATCTGGAGTGAAACATCATACGACTTTCTGTTACGGCAATTCTCAAGATTTTAATCCGAATTCCTCTTAAAATTTCGAAATGTACTAAATGTTAGTTAGTTTTAATCTACAGTTTACTAAAATGAAAATGGGCTTATGAGAAAAGCGTGACATTACCCAATAACGCTTTAAAGAATTTAGAACCCACTAAACTTAACTGTCCCGATAAATAATAATAATAATAATCATTTTAATGTACCACTTCTCTCTTGGACAGTGTAGAAACCTTACAGAGCTTCGTCTTTACCGTCTCTGTCTCTTGCCAATTCTGTTCTCCCTCTTCACTCTATACTCTCGCTCTCAGATTCTGCTTTTTATTTTATTTACTACAGTAAATTAAGAGTAAGAAAAAAACAGAGTTGAAAACTCGTAGGCTTCCCTAAAATAAGAGACAAACCAATATATTAGGAGGTCAATTATTTCTTATTAGTAAATATTGAGTTCATTCCACTTCTATATTTCCCACACTATGGTCAACAACTTTGTGGCTGTAAGGTGCTGGAAGGGGGTAGGGCAAGTTCTCTCACTCAATCCGCAGTAACTTACTCGTAAACGAGCTCTTGAAAGGTTTTACAGTTGTTTAGGTATTAGTACATAGTATATTTAGAATAGCTCAGGATAATAATGCAAATGTTCTTCTGATCTCTTCAGTGGAGCTTCTTGTCGTGATTTCTGATGTCAAAGTAACGGCCTTAGATGGCATGCTCTGGATGTTAGATGGTATGGAGGACAAGGTAGGCTTATATATATATCTCAATCCGCATATGTCTCCGGCTGACCTCTTCCTCTATATAATGGAGACAAGTATCTTGGACTAACTTTAGAGCCACAACATAATTTTTGGACACAAGTGGAACAAAATTACTTGCAAAGCAGAATGAGTTAATTGGCCGTTATGCTTTGATAAAAGGTGGAGCCTTACATAAATCTAAGTTCTGAAGACGACTTACCTATAACTCAGCTTCTACAACCTACAACTCTTAGTAGGGTACCACGAACAATCGCAGTCTTCCCAATAACCTTAATTTTATTTTAACAACCCCCCAAAAACGACCTATCCATTCGATTAAAAATACAGAGTGAAAATTCTAACGGTGAATTCTAATTAGGACGCTGATTTATGAACATACAAATATTAAATCTTGGCTTATACGGTTGGCTCCAGAAAAATTCTTTGTTTTAAGATTATATACCAAGAAAATAACAAAAACAGAAGTAAGATTTAGAAATGTAACGCGACAATCTCTACATGAATCATCACATCTCCGTATAATATTAGCCACTGTTGAGGGCTCACTCCCATCTTTATACCACCTAGTTCTATTCACCCACCCCAAAATTAAAGTTCGAAATATAAAGAAAAAAAAGATAAGGTCAGCTAGTAGAGAAACAAATATATTTACTTTTTAGAATTTTCGCTTTTTGAGAAATACAATAGTTCCACCATATTCTTTAAGCTTCGTATACTCAGGCTATTATACTGAGGATTAAAAGATTTCAACGAGTATTCAATTTAGCTTCATAAAAAATAAAAATTAAAATAGTGGACGAGCCACAAAGCCAGGGAAGAGAACAACTTGATGGGTTCAGTGGTTGCGTCTCCAATGTAGAGTCCTGCCTAGGAACTCGGAGCTCACGGTCAAGAGGCTGGATGTGCACTGGACAAGTCTCAGAGCCAGCATTAAATGTGGTTGCGGCTTAAATTGATATCCTAAAAGTGGAGCACCTTCGGCAATTGCCTTCAACAGATTGCAGAATATTTTGCGCTTCAGCATTCGATTGTAAGCATAATTTTCTGCGTCCCTTTCCCTTTTTCCTTGCCCAAATCCATTGGAATTTTAACTAAATTAGTTGCAGAACTTTTGAAACCATTATTTCCAACTTCCAATTTTTTAGTTTACATTTCTTCTCATAGATCACTCTAGGGTTTCACTCTAGTAATTTATTATGTGTACGCTCTTAAAAATCTTTGTTACTGTACCAAGTTTCCACTTGGCAACTCCAATAAATTTAGATCTAGTACTTGATCACCTACTTCAAATATTAAGTATTTTCTATTGAATTGTGTGATGTTACAGCTTTTAGACTTTAAGCCATTAAGTCTGATGCGAACCATCCGTCCTACAAGTATGATGCTGGGTGCCTCTCCTGTTGTACTATGTGTTGTAATGCTTAATTAGGGATCTTTGCCATTTTTCCTGTAATGAAACTGTTCCATCATATATTACTTTTAAGAATTTTTTTATGGTTTGTACAGTACAAACTTTTCTGCCTACTTATTAGATGAAGGATAGTATATAGATGCACGAATATTATTATTAATTTCTGGAATTTCAAGCACACGGCTTATGCCATATTTTGGAATCAAACATTTTCCATTACTTTTTTTGGCAATCTAACTTTTTTTTTACAGGACAGTCATGAAGAAAAGGTACACTTCTCTCTGAATTGCCATTTTACTGGATTTTTGGCGTCACCACCAGTGGAATATCAGTAAAAATAATTTTAAAAGAGTTTATTTTCAATTTTAAAGAAAATAGATCAGGTCGAATTTTGAAATTCTTGAACGATTTTTATTTAGCAATCGTGAACCGTTTACTCTGATAAATAGCTAGTTTTTTGTTTGAAAATCTTTTCTTTAACAATTTTTTTAGATAGGATTTTCGAAAACACGCATCAAGCTCTTTTATTATAATGGAAATATATAAAAGATTATAAAAAAATCAATGTTTCAATTAAACCTTTAGAATTTTAGTAAGAGAAAGTTGTATTTGCGTTCACATCATTTTTGCCCCTGGATTGCGTTAGTTCTGCTTTGATTCTCTAATATAACGCAAATAAACGCGGACACAAATAACTACTGTAACCATTATTAGCTGTTTGTGAGTTTAGACGGTAGTCAATTGAACGTGGGTTTGATTTGGGTGAACCCTCCGCACCCAACTTTATTTGTTTTTCAATCCAAGTTAGAATGGATTAGCTAACTAGATTGACAGCTCAAGGATTAAGATCTCGGTATATATTGCTGGTTAGCAAACTGTAAATGCCTCAGTTGGAGAAATGGTTTCAGTATCGCTAGTTGGTTTGCTACTGGTCGCTTTGCAATTGATCACCAACGGATGTACACAAGGTGAGATACTTTCCTTCCAAAAAGATGCGACTGAAATTTACTTATAGCCACATAAGTTGGTGTACATGGCCCTTGGCGACTTGTGCCGATTTAGTAGGGTTTCGCTTTTAAAGTGTATTTTATATTTTACTGTTTTTCCGCCGAAAGGAAAATTTTCATATTGAGAAAATGTATATGTGGTGAATGTTTTCGGTTCTCCAAAATTTTCTCAATTCATCCCTATTTTAAATGAAAATTTATTTGCTTCTCTTCTTTGGAATCTTATCCACTAATTAATTCCATAATTTCCACGGTAAGACCTCTTCTATCGAAAATCATTGCTAAAGCAAATAGCCTTTCAGGAAAGTAATAAATACAATAAATGAAAAGGTTATTAATATCCTTTTGTAAACCTAAAATTCAAATGTTTTATTCAGATCACGCCAGGTCACAACAGCTGTAGATAATCCTTTAATTATTAAAAATTAAATTTATTAATATCCTATTAGATATTAATAAAATTAATGATAATCTTTAATAAAATAATATGAAAAACCTTCTGAACCGTAGTGGAAACAATTCAAACAAATTTGATATTCACTCATGCTAGGGCAACCCACTTTTTTCCTTTTTAATGAAATGCTCTTTAACATAAAATAAAACTTATTAGAAATATTATTCTCATCCAAATTGAAATCCAGTCCATTCCGCTCCACTACAAAGTAGATAACCCTTTATTAATCAGATTTTAAATCCATTAAAAAAATACTAACCTGAAACAAAAAAATTTTCTCGACTCTCTCTCACTGCAATTTATGCAGTGTAATAAACTTGAAACTTATAATTTTTGCAAAAAAATTACTTCAAAACCCATAAAATTTATACAGAAAAGTGGCACTGTCGTACTACTTAGTTTCTTTTACTTTAGAATTTCAGTTAAATAGTGTTTACAATATACAGATAATGAAGTCGCACATTATTCTATAATGAAACTTTAGATACGATCATAACCATCATCTATTCTCAGAACTCAAAAAATATTTTATTTAAAATTTATAGATCTGCAGCTAAAGCTATATAAGCATTTTAGTATAACTAATTTCAAGAAAAACGTTTCTGTAATCCAAAACATACATACTTAATCCAAATATCTTTCAACAATATTCGTTTTTTAGTTATGCAGACCATGGACAGACTTGCCCGTCTAAAACACCTACTTTTTAAAACCGCATTTTCGTATTTTTTTTTTCCGGCGCATCGACTTCTATGGTCATTAGTGCCGCGCATTTTCGCATTAAGGGGATCTCGAATCGAATATTTTCGGTGCAAATAGAAAATTTGCACGAATGGAATACTTTCTCTTAGGAGAGTCAAAAAAAAAAGGAATAAATAAAAATGTGATTCTCAACCTAAATTTGAAATCTTCAGTTCAGTTTAACAACATTAAAATAATTATCACTTCAAATCCAAACATGCTAACATTTTATGTTCTGTGAGAAAAACCAGTTGTAACAGAAAATAATTCAGTTTTAACTATCCTGTAAAAAGTATCTAAAAGTTACCAAGTTTCTCCGCATAGATGTCGCCAGCTGTCTGACTGCCCAGTTGTGTCTGACGCTAGATGTCGACATAGTTCACGAAAACATAGCAAGCCAACAAGTTTAGGAATCCTAGAGTGTATCATAGTAAAATAATACAATTCCACGATTTTCTCTTAGCAGAAATTGTCATTGTTATCTTCAAACTTCGTATTGTTACTAAGTGTTAGTTTGCTTAAATATAAGTTCATAATAGTATGTGAGGAAAGCACAATATCCATAACTATTCGCAAAATCTTTCATGAAATTCCATCAAATGTTATCTTCAAACTCGTAATTCTAGTAACATATTTAATAGTCACTAACTAATATTAAATATTTATTGAAGAAGCTCAGAACTTTAGGCATAAATAGTTTAGGATTTATAAACGAACTCTAGGTCTTTCATAAATAATAATAAAGTTACAGGCGAATTGAGGGTTACTGTGGTAATAAATAATAATATTTATTTAATGCAGCAAGTATTTACATAAATACATATAAAGTGCTATTAAAAGTATCAGATAAGTTTTTTCCTCTCCCATTTGATTTATACATATATAAATTTTAAAGTTCTAGTTATGCTGATGAATAAAACAAATACCCACTTCTAAAATTACAGAACGCCTTTTGCAAGAAGAAAATCAAGGTGCCAAGCGTTTTTGTTAAATTTTATTTTTTTAATAGAATATAGTTGAGTTTTACCGAGACACTAGCGCCACCGCAGTGACCATTAATGGAAAAAAGAGCCTGCCAATACTGAACTAAGCTTGGAGTTATTAAGACATTCTGAATTAAACTGCAATTATATTGTGAGAAAAATGCCTTAATAAGTTATTGAAAATTTCTTTTATTAACCATTAAATAAAATCAAAGGCCTAGAGACCGGGAGTCGAACCCAGTACCACAATACATTTTAGTTTTGCAGCTCTCGCCTCTAACCGCTCGGATACCGTGGCGCCTCCTTTATTTTAAGGATTATATACATCATACATTCATTGTAATATTATATGTATGTTATAAGCTACATTTTATATAAAATATCCGCAAGGGCAATTGTATAAGAGTAGGCCATTAAAAACTCCACAAAAATGCGTAAAATAAAATTTTCTTTAAAATATAAGGCACATTCCCGTTTATAAGTTTAATTTTTTTGTAACAACGCAGATTTAGTAGATTTAGAGAAAAACGTTCCTAAATATGGCATTTTAATCAAAATCATGTGATACAATATTTGTGAATTACTTGTATGTCCTTTGTGCAAATATGTTCGTTCTTGTATTTCAGCTATACAATTTTATTACCTGAATTATTACCTTGTATACATTCTTTGTAATTTGGCAACGTCAATAAATAATTAAATAAATGGACGGAACTTTTTTTTTTTTAATTTCATGATGAGAGTGAACTCGAATTTATTATTTAAGTACTTGGGAGTCGTTATTTTGTTTTCGTCAGATCTTTTTCGAGATGGTTGTTGTAATGCTGCAGCTTTGGCAATCCAAACATGTGAGAAGATTGGCAAAATAATGATTAAAGGTTAATTATATTAAAGGTCTTGATAAACTTAAGCTGTATTGATTGACGACGCTTTTTTAAATTATTATAGCAAAATTTTGATTTCCGTTTGTTTAAATTTTTGAAAAAGCACAAAATAATTTTTTTTAAAAAAATTTGGTATTGCATTTATTTTGGTTCGTACCCAATTTTTCTACTAGATTAAAATTCAGTAAAGTATATTATAGAGGCAGTAGTCTTCAAAAAAAAGAGCGGTAGGCTGGTGAATTAATTGTACGTGGTTGAAAGTAATATATGTATTTATATTGCATTACGCGAAACTGAATGGTGTTACTGAATTTACTGGCAGTAAGAAGATAGAAGCAAAAGATCTCTGGAACTATCAAGGCTACGCGCAAATTAGAAAATATAAAACTAATTGATTTAAGCACGTAGGTGTCCATCTATGGCATAAGTCGTCCGTCAAGGAACGCCTAAATTAATAATAGTACTAATAAACTGATCGAAATAGCAATGCTTTTATTGATCGTAGATATAATGGCGGAATGAACCTACATTGTTGTTGCCGAAGTTCTTTAGAGCTCACGGTTGCTTTCTCTGAAAACCATTATTTTACTGAGAAAATGTATTAACACTAATACTCACTTAATAATAATATTTCTAGAAAAATGTAAGAATAAAAAACTATAGGCATTTGGTTGGGTAAAAGAATAGATATAAGAAAGATTTATACGATTTTAAGAGAGACCAGAGTTTTAGCAAGTGGTTTCCAGCTCGAGAGGCTGTAGAACAAGAAGGAAACTAGAACAAGAAGGAAACTATAATAGAAGGAACTACAATAGAAGGAACTAGAATAGAAGGAACTAGAAAAGAAGGAACTAGAATAGAAGGAACTAGAATAAAGGAACTAGAAAAGAAGGAACTAGAATAGAAGGAACTAGAATAGAAGGAACTAGAAAAGAAGGAACTAGAATAGAAGGAACTAGAAAAGAAGGAACTAGAATAGAAGGAACTAGAAAAGAATGAACTAGAATAGAAGGAACTAGAATAGAAGGAACTAGAAAAGAATGAACTAGAATAGAAGGAACTAGAATAGTAGGAACTAGAAAAGAATGAACTAGAATAGAAGGAACTAGAAAAGAATGAACTAGAATAGAAGGAACTAGAAAAGAATGAACTAGAATAGAAGGAACTAGAATAGAAGGAACTAGAATAGAAGGAACTAGAAAAGAATGAACTAGAATAGAAGGAACTAGAAAAGAATGAACTAGAAAAGAATGAACTAGAATAGAAGGAAAGAAAAATTGAAATTCCGTATTTAATTTATGTAGAGGTGGGTGGAGTAATTATACATCTATTTACCTGAAAAGTAATTTAAGGCAGGCTAATAAACAAGTAAGTTAGACCGCACGCCCAGTAAAATTTAGAGTTAGTAAAAAATTCGTCAATTAGTAGTGGAGAGGGGGCACATTTGAACAGAATTTACATTTTCTGTTACAGAGTGCACCAGAATCGTATTATTGAACCTTTTTATTTTGTTTTCTACAGAAGTCTTCTTAACAGATCTATATCAATAAACAGTTGGTACTTTACATACATATCTATATTTTTTTAATTTAAAAATTTTGTGTCAAATGTTAATATCTGCCCCACTGGTGGGGTAGCTTTGAACACAATATAAAATAGAAAGAAATGATATTACTTTACTCTGAATCTACCTTCTATCAGTTATTTCTCTCACTACTACATTACTTTCTCTTTTAAACCACTGAAATCTAGTTCAAAAATCAAGAATGACTCAGTTCGGGACGTTATACCCGAAGTGATAGGTTTAGGAAGTTTGAACAAAATATTCAGTTCGTTGTGCTTCTTAATGTTGGTTCGGACCCACTTTCCCCTTCTCTGCAATTAAACAAAAAAAAGTCCCAAACTTGCAGGTCGGTAGGGCACATTTTAACTGTGATGTTGAAATGTGCCACCTCTCCTTCCATAAAAGAAAATATAATAACCAACACTTTTTGCAAGCAAATAGACTTTTATAAATACTGGGTTTAAAATTACGAATTCCATATGGTAATATGGACTAACAATACTTACACCTTGTCCACTACAATCTTCACAATACACTTCCAAAGCTGTAACAAAAATTTTACTTCCACCTTACAAAATATAACATTCCTCAATTCTGGACTTTACAAACAATGAAAACGAAGGGAAACTCTGCCAATTATACAACAGGTCTACCACAATATATGGATAAAATTACCAATCATAAATGTTTTAAATATTTAGCGGGAAATTAAAACTGTTCACCCCTCTTACCTTCTGTAATTATTGAGTTAGAGCCAATCTTGAGTGCCAACTCCAGATTATCCATATTTAGCAAACTTCAAAACATTGCCGGGTGCAAACTCGATTTCAAGAGCGACACGATTGCAGTCGTTCCTCCTAAGAAGAGAAGGTAATATAAAACGGCCATTTATTTTGTTTGTTTTCAATTCAGTCCATTATACCCGCTTACACTGATCAACATGTTAACTGATTTGTAGATGCAAGATAACTTGCTGTCCGAATTAATGCCAGTCACTGACAGATTCAATTACTTTGCAGACGAGCTGTATGGACACGTGGCCGAGCCGTTGGTGCCCGCACCCCTCCCGCCATACTCAACCATCACAGACGGTGAGTACACATACTAGTGTTGCTTATTGTAATCTTATGGCATAGTTAAACTTAACTCCGCCTTCCTTCTATTGCCAATCCCTACTCAAAGAGTTTTCCGCCAAACCAGGACACTACACCAGTAATCTCCCAGAAACTCATCTAAAATCAATGTTCATTGTAAAATAAAGTTTCGAAGTATTAATGACCATTCAGTAAACGTAGCAAGTTGCTGAAAATCACTTCAGCCATTTTTAAAAAGAAAACTGACGAAAACCTTACTCTCTTATTCTGTGAAGTTACAAAGATCATCAATGCTTTAAATTCATCCTAATATCTGTACACTGACTTAGCAGTAGTTTCTCTCTCCATGAACGGCGTCTCTTTTCATTTCCATGAATATCTTGTAGTCTTGAAAAGATACTGGGGAATAGTTTAGTTGGGAGCTTTGAATACTATTTCGGTTGCTTGGTCCCCTTGTCACTCCGGGATTCCGGGTAACGAACTTGCTGATGAAACAGCAAAGGAAGGAGCTGCGATGATAACAATGACTCTTCATTCCATTATTCCTGTATCCTATCGACGTTGTAGAACAGAGCTGGAGCAGTGGATTTTGAAGGAACATCGGAAACGGTGGGGATCCCGAGCTGACTGCCGTCAGGCTAAAGAAATTTTTGGCCTGTCAAAAACGGCTATAGTTGGTTTTAGCAGGTCCCGGATCCACCAGTTGGTTCAGGTGTTGAGTGGATTTGCGAATTTAGCGTACCATCTTTTCAAATGCGGCCTTACCCAGTCACCAATTTGCGTTGGCTATGGTGAGTCCGATGAGACTGTGCGGCACTTTGTAGAGGTGTGCCACGTTTATTCTAAAACTAGATTTCTCGTCTTCGGAAGGTCAAATGTCTCCCTACCGGAGATTGTGGCATCTGGTAATCTTAACCAGAACTTTCTAGGTTTATTTAGTGCACTGGGCGATTGAGTCGCCATCCTCCCTAGTGTCCTGTTATTACTTTATTAGTTTATTGTATTGGCATCTGGCAAACTTTAGCCGGATTTGTTGGTTTTAAAGCCCCGGTGTCTCTCATGAGATGAGGAGTGGGCGGGGAACAATGGACTTTTTGGATTGCCTGCGTTCCTTCCCCTTTTGGTGGAGCCGCCCTTCTAATACAATCTACAATCTAGGGAATAGTTTATTGCTTAGATTTCTAGTCTACGATGCCTGCACCTATATTTTGACCACGCCTGTCTTGAATGGTCGTTGGAGATTCTGTACTAGACGAGTCAGTTTACTCGAACCTAGTGGTAAAGCCTTGGAGGCTATTATGAAGATATTCCTCCCACCAATCTTGAAGCTTTTGGGCTGAAGAAACACATATCTTCAAGTCCATTCCTGAAGCTACTGCTGTTCGAGCCAAATTGCACACATCCTTGCGGTACCAATGGTAACTGGTCTCTAGTCTTGATCCGGTCCAGTCCATGGATTTGGCCATATACTTGGATAGTATATGCTCAGAAATTAAATCATAATCGCTTGGACCAGATTCTGGGCAGACGGAAAGGGGTCTCCTACTGATTGCGTTGCAATCGCTGGTAATTTGATAAGAGGCTTTTGGCACTTGAAGAACAAAGGATAATAATATTCTATGGTAATAGCACTTATGTGATAATGCTACTAGTGGGGTAAATCCGGACTTGTACAAAAAATATGTCTGTTTTTACTGCAGTGCCTGCGCCTGTCAATGTTTTAATCTTGAACTGACTGGCAGGCAATTTAGAGGTAACACTGTTTTTTTTTTTATTTTAAATGTTATACAAATAAGTAGATCAGTAAATTGCACGGTCGGGGCTCTTTAGAACCATGATGAAGATTGCATTTCTCTTCAAAATTGTAAGTGATAGAATTTGAACTCAGTGTTTACAGGAAAATATTATAGTCAACTTAAAAGTTGTACAGTTCTTCACAGTTCAATACCAATATTGTATCTCCAATCTAAAGATAGTTCTGTAAATTGCGCTAACTTCACATTTAGAGTACGTAAGGAATCAGATCCCCTTTAAAGTTTATAAATAAAAGCTCTGTCGATTGGTGATTAATCGGTACCTTATACAAATTTTCAACCATTTCTAAGAAATTAGCAGTTTCACTTAATTTGATGGAGATAGTGATTTACTGACTGTGGCCCTTTCTAGGTTAAACGTTCCGCAAAAACTCGGTAGACTTCATGAGGACTTAGAAGCTCTATGTGAGTCATAATGGATCTGTACACTGGACACTGTAGGTTTAGCGCCCATATGGCATTAGGCTGAATGAGAGAGACCACTCTAGGTCCTCTGCCAATGCGAGGGACTGGCCAAATTGAGGTTCCTCCAATCGGACGATGAAGGCAGCTTTGGGTTAACCGGTGAAATCAAGTAGGTTTTGGACTTTTCTTAGGCTAATCCTATTCTGCAGCCTTATAGATGCTTTTGGCAGCGCAGGGCTGGATTCGTCCGAATAGATGATAAAATATAGTGTAGCATTAGATCAAAAACCTATAAAATTGACCAGTGAATTTTCCACCCTAGTTTCAGGTGTAGACATTGGTGTTGAAGAACTACGATCTGTTGGGAGAAGTGTGACCCGCAGGACTTTGAGTAAGTGGCATGGAGATAACGATCTGACTAGGCAAGAAGAGACTGTCATGGAGCTACTCAAAGATAACCCATGGGCACACTTCTCAGTACGTGGTAAGTATTATGGATTACTCAGTATCATCTCTTGGGCTTGCACCAAAAAAAAAGAGTTATTAGTCGGATAAGTTGATTTAATGGGCCTCATTGAATTTGGTGCCCTTTGGGTTCGAGAGGTTTTGAAGGATTTTGGTCACGTGTGAAGGGTTGTCTAAAAAAAAAAAAAATTAATGAGCACCAGACTTTGAAACTAGGTAGCAGCATTGGTTTCAAGAGTTTAAGAAAGGACGAAAGCTGTTCGAGAACTCGCTTAAGTTGATTGACGTGTGGCTTTGCTTAAAATCTCTCAGACGATTCTGGTTAGTAGTGGCTTAGTTCAATCAATGATTCGGAAGTCGTTTAGGTACCCATGATTACTAAATGAAGAATAGGAAAGCTACAAACGGTTGAGAGGGGCCATGATTTTGATGATGACCTTCATTTGTCCTTTCATAAACTCATTAAACTCTATTCCCTAGTTTCTTGCCCCAAACTATGGACGTAAATAGCGAGGAATCTCAACTGCAATAACATTCTCGTTCGTGAGTTTATTACGTTAAATATGCGATAGCTCTCTCTCAAGACGTTGCAAGGTCGCAGCTTCCTTCCAAGCCCTCTCATGCGCATGATCTAAATGTATCGTGCATCTAACTGACTCCAAATTCAAAAGAGGTCGTTTATATTTCATCCTTTATTTCCAATGTAAGTTCAAATTTGAGAAAACCATATGAAGAGTAAGAGATAGTAAAAAAACAATTCAAGTTATCAAGAGAAATGTTCTAAGGAAATCCGATTCTCTCTATCTGATTCATCCATCTGATTCTTTAATTTTAAGCTACTCTGTTCATAACGCGTTCAAACCACAAGCTCACACTGAGTTTTAGTACTGAAGACTATGAGTGTTTTAACACTCCATTGCCAATCCGAAGTCAATTTGACTCCAAAAATGTGTTTCCCCACATCTCATAGCTATCCCAAAATGCTCTTTGATATGCTATCCCCACTCTCTCACCATCTGATAGTCACGAGCTTGACGACCATGGAATTCTTAGTTTCCTTTTTGCAGATTAGTTTTACTTGAATCATAAGAGTCATTTTGACTCCAGATTGGCATTACACACGTAAATATATCGGAGTTATTTCGACCCCTGATTGGTAATATAAGTAGATTTTTTGTTATTAACTTAACTCCAGATTATTGCCTAAATGCTTACTTGATAAATTTACATAATTTTCATAGAAAGTATCAAGGCACAAAAAAAAGCCTCTTTCCAGAATTAATTTTCTGTCCGAATTGCAGCTAAAATTTGCAGCGAATTGGGTAATTTCCGATCCGTGTCAACAGCGCACAGTAATTAAAAAAATAGTGAATGTAATTAAAACAATGAAAAAGCCCCTGATCAGAAGGCAGTCCAGTCAGGGTTCTAGAAAATACTGAAATAACTGCGATCCTTAGTTGAAGTTAATTCCTTCTGCGTGAAATGTTAAAGCCCGATTTGTGGACAAAATTTGTTTTTTATCGTTCTTAATGCCCATTCTTTCTCATCCTTTAATGCAAATTTTATTATTAAAATTGAAATCAATGTAAAAAAAAAAGGTAGAAATAAATTATGGAGTCAATATGACTCCACATTGGCAATAACTGACTAAGTTCGAGCATTGGCAATGCAGTATTAATATTTGGTTTACAGAAGGCGGTAGAAACACGGTGAACTTCAGCCCCCGTTTAGGACGGGATGAAGAGGTTGTGTTCACGGAGACATCACGCTCTCCGCCGTTTGCACCACGTCTTGGCCGTATCGTCTTCAGGCCAAGATTTGGACGTCTAACTCTGGCAGCGCAACACTAGATGTTAGTATATTTTTTGAACTTGCCTACGGTGCTTTGAAAGCTTTAATTACCACTTTTGTATTTTCTGCCTTCATGTGGATCATCTTCAATAGAAGTAAGACAATTCAACTGCTCATTTCCACACTGTGTACGTATTACAAAATACGAATAAAAAACTTTACCAACTTAAAATAAATTCCCTTTAGCGGTAAACCATCCAAAAATTTTATGTCAGCAAGTTGTTCTACTAGTTCATCAATTTCAAAAGAAAACTATTCGACATGTCGAATAATAATGCTCTAGGGCCAGTGATTCTCAACCACTGTGTCGCGGCACTTATGCATGCCGCGAAAGTTTTGAAGTGTACCGCCAAATTTTAGCGCGATAAACTAGCTTACTTATCTGACATTTTTGTTATTTTCAATAACATAAACACAGTTATGCAAGGGTCGAAAGAAAATATATTATTAAACTCAACAGATAAACTGGTGGGATTCCAAAAAAATAAAAAATAACTTAATGGAAGAACAAAGCACAGGTAAGTAATTTTGGAAAAGGTTGAGTCAGTTCCAAATGATTCTTATATGTTAAAATATATCCATTAAATTGTTATTGACCATTTGACAACATTAGAGGAGAGAATTATTCATTATTACCCAAATTTAGATATACGAGGTCTGTAAATTAAGTAATGAAACTGATTTTTTTAAAAAAAATTTATTCAAAAAGAATTACAATTCTATATTGTCACCTTCATAATAACTTCCTTCTGAAGCCACACAGCGCTTGAGACGTTTCTTCCACTCCTCATAGCGGTGCTCGAACTCCGATACTGGAATAGCCTTCAGCTGGTCGGTTTCAGCCGTTTGAATGTTTTCGATTCAATTGAAAATGACCCCCATTTTCTGAAACGTGTCATTACTGGTGACAAGTCTTGGGTGTTTGAGTACGACCCAGAAACCAAGCGCCAGAGCATGGAGTGACACACTTCAACCTCTCCAAGGCCCAAAAAAAGCAAGGATGGCTAAGTCGAAGATCAAATGCATGCTGATTTTGTTTTTTCGATATCCACGGAATCGTCCACAAAGAGTTTCTACCTCAAGGTCAAACGGTCAATCAACACTTTTACCGAGAGGTTCTTGAAAAACTTCGAAAAAGGGTCATTCGTGTGAGACCAAACATCAAGAACAAGTGGGTGTTGCATCACGATAATGCTCCTTGTCACACAGCAATTTCAATAAACGAGTTTTTGGCCAGTAAAAAACATTCCTGTGGCTCGTCACCCTCCTTATTCGCCTGACTTGAGTCCTTGTGACTTTTTTCTCTTCCCGAAGTTGAAAAATCACCTCAGGTGAACTCATTTTGGGACAGTCGAAAACATTCAAACGGCTGAAACCGACCAGCTGAAGGCTATTCCAGTATCGGAGTTCGAGCACTGCTATGAGGAGTGGTAGAAACGTCTCAAGCGCTGTGTGGCTTCAGAAGGAAGTTATTTTGAAGGTGACAATATAGAATTGTAATTCTTTTTCAATAAATTTTTTTTAAAAAAACAGTCTCATTACTTAATTTACAGACCTCGTAGAATAATTTGATTGGGGATTATCCCATAATAACCAAAAAAGCTTTAAAAGTATTGTTTCAAATTTCTACATCTTATTTGTGCCAATTTTGGATTTTCAGTATTAACCAACATAAAAATGAAAAAAAGATGGAGACTGTTAAATGTAGAAGACGATATGATAGTAGCATTATCAATTATACGACCAAATATAAACGAAATTATCGAAAAAACATCAAGCTCAAATTTCTCATTAAAAGTATTCTTATTATTAACCTGTAATTAATCCCTTAATAAACATATACTGTTGTTTTTTTGTAGTACAATATTATTTTATTTTATATTGAAAATAGAGCTGTAGGGGTTCAACCAAACGCTCCAATCTCCAAAGGATTCAATCTCTTCAATCTAAAATACTACGAACTATTGTACACGCTCCATTTTATGTCTCCAACTTGACTATACACACACAGACCTTAACATTCCTTTTGTCACACAAGTCGCTGAAAAAATTCCACTGCAGCCTGCAATCTCATATAAATCCTCTAGCTCAAAATCTTGCTTCTAGAACTCTTCCTGACAACTCGGAAAAGATGTCTTAAGAAACAGTGTGGCTTCGTGATCTCTTCTCAAGTGAAGAGAGCGACTAATAGCCTAATATTTTGGAGTGTTACCACTGGGGGTAACTTCTCCACTCGTATGCAACTGTAATTCATAGTTCTGTAATCACTGTTACTTATAGCGCCAACGCGCTGATTGTAGCAAAAATAAACGCCGTTAGTACAAGGCCATCTCTGTGCTAAGTTGAGATCTTTTTACTTTTGCCTTAGTATAGAATACGACTAATTGATACGTTCTTAATTTGCAGCAGTGTTAACCAGGAACCAGGATAGTGTGCAAACGGCGAGCTTGATTTATATCCTCCCCAAAACAAAGTCGTCCCAGGGTCATTAGACTTAATTTATATGCTAGAGTATTGTAGTATTGTAGTTGTAATTGAATTCATGTAAAAAAATAAATTTGAATAAAAAAAAGTAACTTTTTAGAAACACTGGTCTAGTATTTACACGATAACTTTCCTTCCAGATTGTATAAATCGAATCCAAGATTTCCAACTAGTGTGAAAACCGACGATGTTTTCTCTAACTCTAATTATAACAATTGAAAATTGTCAAATTTTTCCCAAGAATAAGGTAAGATATATAAAAAAAAGAAGAAGTTCTTTCGTGGATATACAGTGACTCCCATTAATATTGGGACAGTACATACAGAAGTTCAAAATGGACGAAAATTAAAAGTGGCACCCATTTATTCAAATTTTTATAAATTCATTTCATTTTATAATTACTATTAATTAAATAAAAACTATTTAAATAAGTACATAAAAATGTTTTGGTACATTAAAAAAAATATATATAATAATAAGAGCAAATTCTACCTCTCATAAATATTGGGACACTATTATAATTTATAGTTTGTCCAAGGTTTTGCCCGAATATTTATACAATTTGTAAATATATACCTTAAGCATATATTCAATATGAAATTAATAATTAAATTAGTTTATATAAATCAAGCCAGGTGTAACATGTCGCGCAAAAATACAACGATTGAACAAAGAAAAATTGTAATTTCTTTGCACAAAGACAATAAAAAGTGTTAGAGAGACGGAAAAACTGATCGGACCTAAAACATCTACTGCGTGGAACATCATTCAGCGTTACCAAAAAGAAAAAAGAATTGTTTCAATCCCACAAAAAGGCCGTCCTCAACTCCTCTCTGAGAGAGAGCAGCGTTATATATTAAAAGAATTAAAAAAGATCACCGACTTAGTGCTCCAAAACTTCTATGTGAAATTTTTGACATGTTCAGAGAGCAAAAATGGAGCAGAAACTGTTCGGAGAGTGCTAAGAAAACTCGACTATCATGGTAGAGTAGCCTGGAAGAATCCTTTTGTCAATAAGATAAATCGTGTTAAGAGAGTGAAATTTGCCGAAAAATATTCCAATGTAAATAGTGACTTTTGGAATGATATACTCTAGCGATGAATCAAAATTTAATATTTTTTAGCCAGATGGAAGGGATATGGTCTGGAGGAAAGCGAATGCTGAACTCGAAAAGAAGAATTTACAGTCAACTTTAAAGGGTTTTAAAGCTGCACCACCGGGTGGAGGTGGGTCAGTTATGGTTTGGGGTTAGATGTCCGCATCAGGATTTGGAGAATTAATGTTTGTTGATGGAGTGATCCACAAAATGGTTTATAGTAATATATTAAAAAATAATTTGAAAAAAAATGCCCAAAAATTGGGAATTTTAGGGTCTTTTAAATTCTACCAAGAGAACGACCCCAAACCTACGGCTTGGGTGATACGCCAGTGACTGTTATATAATTGCCCAAAAGTATTCCAAACCTCTCCGCAGTCTCCAGGTCATATCCCATTGAAGATTTATGGCAATATTTAGCTAGTGCTTTAAGTAAACGAGTAATATCTAACAAAAATGAATTAAAACGATGTTTCCTGGAAGAATGGGAAAAAAACACCACCTGAATTAACCAAAAACTTGTTTCATCCATGCCTGATCGTTTGAGGGCTATTTTAAGTCAAAAAGCAATTATTAAATTATTACCAACCAAATATTAAATAGTAGGAGATTTTAAATATTGAACATTTAAACTCTAGCACTTCTGGTGTCCCAATATTTTTGAGAGCCTTATTTTACACTTTTTCAAAAAGTGCTACCTAACAGTTTGGAATTTCATCGATTTATACTTATATATAATTTCTACAGATGTTGCTAATGTAATTTAAAAAAAAAAAAGCCCAAACTTTTGTATGTTGTTTTCATTTTCTTTTTAAATCATTTTGTAATAGGTGTCCCAATATTAATGGGAGTCACTGTATGTAAATAAAAAAGCGTTATTCACAACTCTAGAATTTACTTTGTTTCAAGAACATTTGTAAATTCAGAATTGTTAACAGATGAATTAAGGGAGTCAGCAGGGCTTATGCGAGTGTGAATTGGAGGGTGTGTCCGTAGCCCCGGGCAATTGTCACCGACAGTAACTTCAATCTAACTTGCTGCAGTAACATTAGGTTTACACATATCACTAACTGGTGACTATATTCACTTGAATTTCCCTTAATGCAAGTATTCAAATTCTAAACCAATAAATTTTGTTTTAATAATAAATTTTACTGAATATGTACAGTTATTCTTAGTTAAAATTAGCTTTTTATGTTTTTAATAAAATAAATTGAATATATCTTACAATATATACCACTTACACAATATCAAATTATATTGAAAGCATCGAATAATCGTAAAGTAAAGAAAATCTGTGAAACAAAAGTACAACTTCACAGAATCGACTTTAGAAGGGGAAATAGCTTTATAGATTACTTCTGAAGTTATAATGATAATATGGAGATATTTATCTATTACTTTTATTTGAAAAAATAAAAATATAAATAAATGATTGGGTTTAGAATACTGTAGAACTTTCAAATTGATGTCAAATGAATGTTTGCTTGAATTTTCAGAATCACTGGGCATTTATAAAAACATACTACACCATACTTGGCATAAATCCACCTCATTACTCCCGATATCCTACATTTCTGTATCGTTAGATATGTAAATATTGTTTAAAAGACAACCAAGGAACAAAAAACAAAATAGTTTAAACTTTAAATAATCGCTACATTGTCAAAATCTTAAGAATGGATTTCCATTAAACTGGTGAAGTCTTCCAATAAGATGGCCCGATGTCCAACAATGTTTATTTCGGTTTACAGCCTATAGAATCAGTTTTTATTAGAACTTCTCAAAAATAATTACAATAAAATAACACTAAGAATATAAAATACACATTTATTAAAAAAAAAAAAAACTATAACACAAATAATGATTATGCATAATATATTCAGAAATAACTATTGTTTGGTAACCGTAACCATAATGTAGAAATAATATACGACAATAAGCCGTAAGTACTAAAAGTAATATGGGTTCTGAAACATAATTTATAACTGTACTATATAACAAAAACTTACAGTTTAAAATGTTAAGTATAAGGGTTGATTAAACGCCAAAAGGTACACAAATCAGCAAATACCCAACTTCATTAATTCATTAATATTTACGTAATTTTACTGCATTAATATTCATTAATATTTTTTAGAATTTATTAGATGTCACAGACCCATATGCTGGCCATTTTCGTCTACAAAATATATGTTCAAGTAGCACTGTGGATTGACTGTAATATCTAGTTATTTATAATAATCAAACTGTTAATTACAGGTTTAAAAGAAAAACGTTATAAAAAATTAAAAATAACTGTGTGTTATTTGTGCTCACGAATATTTCGGTAAGACGAATTCAAGACAGTAGCCGACTCTAACTTTGTATTTTTCTACTTTAACATGCATGTACGTATATATGATTTATCATAATTACAAGAAAAAAATATTATAAATGAAGTGGCCAGCATAAGGGTCTGTGACATCTAATAAATTCTAAAAAATATTAATGAATATTAATGCAGTAAAATTACGTAAATATTAATGAATTAATGAAGTTGGGTATTTGCTGATTTGTGTACCTTTTGGCGTTTAATCAACCCTTATACTTAACGTTTTAAACTGTAAGTTTTTGTTAAGGAGATTTTTGTACCTTTTGGATAGATTTTCCTTTTTGTCTATTTTGCAAAGTTACATATCTGCTTTACAGATTTTTTTAAATTTGGAATAAGCAATTCTATCATTATAACCTGATAAGGTGTTAAGTCGGAACCGTAACTACCACTTGATAGATCTTTTTAAAGAATGATTATAGTTGCGGTCCCCCAAACCATGCTCAATAACAATTTTTTTTGAAAAAGCGTTTTGAATAACATAGAAAGGAATTTGTACGTAAATAGCAAAATTAAACTGCGTTTTCAGTACTTCCTTTTAAGAGGAGTAAGAAAAATAAACTGCGATTGCAGTACTTCTAGGCAAAGAGGCAAAGATTTTTTAATCGAACGACAATTCATTGATTTAAATCGGTTCACTCATTGATAATTTAAACGATTGCAGTATTTCCTCTTACCTTGATGCTTGATGGCACTTCACAGCCAAGTAGAGGAGCTTTAACAACTTATTCGAGCTGAATTTTATCAAAATCGGACTAAGCGTTATAGAAATATTGGTAATAATAGTTTTAGAAAGGGCCTCACTTGAGTGGGGCAAACTCCCCTCCTTATGAGGCACAGCGTTCAGACTTTTAAAGTGCAAATCTGTACAAAATTTCGATTCGAATGACACTTCAATCATGACAATCGGTTCTCGTGTCGATAATTTGAAACGATTGCTATACTTTCCCTTAACAAGTGTAAGAGCTGATCGCCGCTTTAATGTTACGTAGAGGAGCCCTAACTCTATCATCCTACCAATTTTTTTCAAAATCGGGCCAAGATTTACAGAGTAATTAGTAATAATAATTTTGGAGGGGGCCTTACATAAAGGGGGCTAACTCCTCTCCTATTCAATGTACAGCATCGAGACCCCCAAAAGGCACATCTACATAAAATTCCGAATCGAATGACACCTTATTCATGAAAATCGGTTCACGCGTTTAGGCGCTACGTTGTTTACAAAAAAGGTAACAAGAACAAGAAGAAGAAGAAGAAGAAGATTTTTTGAAAAAGTCGTTTTTGCTTATTTTCGGCAACTTTTTTCTCGAAACCTATAAGATCTGGGTTGTTGCAAAAAAATTACAGTTATAAAGGAGGATTTGCCCTTTATTTTAAAGAAAATTTGGGAATTTCATCTTTTATAGAAAAAGAGAAAAAAATTGTCAAAGTTGGGTGTTTTTCAACGTTACGCTTTTTCGTGCAGTTTTTGATCATCAACTCTTATACAACTGTCCTACCGGACAGTTTTAATAAATTATTATTTTAAAAATCTGTAATTTAGGCTAATGGTCATCAAGATGTAAATTTCAAGACCCAGTACTACGTGCATATTCTAGAAATATAAGAAATATAGGCTATAGTATTTTTCAAATTTCATTTTAATTGTAAAGAAACTTCTATAGTTGTCAAGAGAGGCACAGAAATTTATTTGAGATAACTATTTCTTTGCTTAACAATTTTGCAACGAATACAATTTCTGCCTGCATTCTTTTAGTTGAAAAGTTTGCATTGGATACGCCAGGTTGATGTTGCTGATTTCTTATTTAAAAGTAAATTTATTTTATTCTCATCCAATGGGCCTACATTGTTTATAGGTAAAATGGCGACCAAATTAATAAAAAAAATATACTTCGAGTTATGAGCAAAAAGCGGAGGAGCCTTTGTTTAGAATGGGTATTTTTAAATATTTTTAGTATCTAACAAAAACAACCCGAGTTATTTCATTTATAATGAATGCGATTAGTAAATTAATGTAAGATTGTTTTTTTGTCCCAGTCAATCAAAATTCTGTTATAGAATGTTATAATCGATTTCAATAAATTTAATCATTTTGACATCATAGGCATGTACTGTAGGAGTAGCTCTACAACAGACTGTATGTCATTTAATTATTTAATAAAAAGTAATGAACCAAATTAACCCTCAAACCACAAGGTGCGGGTCGGATCCGACCCGAGGCGAAAACATATTTCCATTGTTCCCCCCATAATTAGACTCGATTAGACTCGGTATACCCTTTCTGTGAGTCCTTAGGAAGAGGCCACACTGTTTCCGCCGATTCGGTAAGTGTCTCTCCGCTCTCTAGGTTTGTATTTCTTTCAGTAAGTCAGATTCTGGGTCGGATCTGACCCGATCTTGGTATTAACGTTATACGTTTTGTCCTGCACAAGTGGAACAAAAATGAAGAAAGTTACTCTGAAGATGCACGTTCGACGTTTCTCAAGAACCTTGCGTTTGCCTTGTCGCTTCCTCTAGAAGAAAAAAGACTGAAAAACGAGCGTTTTCCAAAGGAATTACTCCTTACGATTGGAAAATATGTCCTACTTGTTCCCACTGATAATGGCGAACAATCAAATGATTTTTTTCCTTAACAATGTGATAATTTTGTTACCTCACAACTACCTCACAACTCGTATTTTACTTTAATTTTCATTCAACCTTTTTGTAAACTGTTTTATTTTTATTGAAACTAAGCTCCTTTTTCAAGTCCATTTCTTCACTTATTAGTCCATTCTAAATAGACTAATGCCATAAAATTATACAATTTATTAAAAAATTTATACATTTTATATAGAAATAAATGTGTTATTTTGAGTTATATTTGAGTTTTTCACTGTAAGCAAGAAAATATAGTATCGGGTCGGATCCGACCCTACCTTAGTGTTCGTGTCAGGAAAATTCATCTTGTGGTTTGAGGGTTAAGAATACTGTAGAATTCCAGATTTAAATGCTAATTGCGCACACAAAGGTTTACTTTGACGCATTAATATCTTTGTGTAAGTAAGGTTTCCATCCATTGCAGGATTGCTGGACATCAAGTTGGAAGAATTTGTTACATCTTTTTAAGAGAACTTAAGAAGTGCTATTGGCGAGCTCGTTCTCTCAATTTAATTCCAATACAACATCTGTCTGATGTTATCTGTGCTTTAAAGGTTTCTATCAAATTGCAAACAAATAGTGGAGCTGCAAGTCTGGGCTGAAAATCCACAAGAAGGCATCGATTACCATCACCGTGTAGGGGAATGTAGGGTTAACTAAATATGGTCGCATAAAGGTTAACCCTCGACTGGTATCGTCGGGTCGAATTTGACCCGCGCATTTTTCTTTTGTGTGGCATTTTGTAGGAATTAACTATAAACATCTGAATCCTTCTCTGAATTCTCCTCTTTCATCCTCAACAACAATCGACCATACAAATCAGTCATTCTTGAGCAGTGCAATTAAATAAAATATAAATTTTGGGTCAAATTTGACCCGACAATACCATTTACGTTATCACTTTTTTTCTTAATAGTTTTTTATTTTTATGTTTTGGAGTTTGTTTTCTCTTCTATTTTTTAATATTATTCTATAATATTAAATATTATACAGGGTGAACCATCATGTAATGTCCATAGGCCTACGAGGGTCGTTTGAAAAGTCCGTGCAAAGTCAAAGAGATAGCACCACTGGCGCGTATCGAGGTTATGTTTAGTTAGTAGCATCTCTTGGAAGAACACACACCAAGTTTCAGCCAGATCGGTCTATTTCTTTCTGTTTGGCATTCGTTTGAATCGAGGAAGTCGAGTGATTTTCAAAAAATGGACGAAAAAGAATTTCGTGTGTTGATTAAACACTACTTTATGAAAGGCAAAACGCCTCAGGAGACTAAAGAGAAGCTTGATAAACATTATGGTGACTCTGCACCTTCGATTAGAACAGTTTATAAGTGGTTTCAAAATTTTCGGAGTGGCCATATGGGCACAAGTGACGCTGAACGTTCTGGACGCCCTGTTGAGGTTACTACTCCAGAAATGATTGATAAAATCCATGATATGGTGATGGATGACAGAAGAGTGAAGGTGCGTGAGATTGCTAGTGCTGTGGGCATCTCGAATGAACGGGTACATAATAATTTGCATCAACATTTGGACATGACAAAGCTATCCGCAAGATGGGTGCCGCGATTGCTCACGCTTGACCAAAAACGAAATCGTGTGAAGTGTTGCAAGGACGGTTTGCAGCTGTTCCAGAAGAATCCGCAGGACTTTAAGCGTCGTTTCGTCACTGTGAATGAAACATGGATACATCACTACACTCCTGAGACCAAAGAACAATATAAACAATGGGTTACCAAGGGGGAATCTGCGCTAAAAAAGGCGAAGACCGTTCCTTCGGCCGGAAAGATTATGGCGACTGTCTTTTGGGATTCGCAAGGAATAATCCTCATCGACTATCTGGAAAAGGGTAAAACTATTACAGGTGCATATTATTCATCGTTATTGGACCGTTTGAAAACCGAGCTGCAAGAAAAACGCCCACGATTGGCCCACAAAAAAGTCCTTTTCCATCACGACGACGCACCAGCTCACACCTCAGCAGTTGTGGTCGCAAAATTAATGGAAATAGGGTTCCAACTCGTTTCACATCCCCCTAATTCTCCAGACTTGGCTCCCACGGACTACTATTTGTTCCCCAATATGAAGAAATGGCTGGCGGGAAAAAGATTTTATTCAAACGAGGAGGTGATTGCAGAAACGAATGGCTATTTTTCAGACTTGGACAAATCCTATTATTCGGAAGGGATCAAAAAACTAGAGCAGCGTTGGACGAAGTGTATAAGCCTAAAAGGAGACTATGTTGAAAAATAAAAAAGGTTTACCCCAAAGAATTAAGTAGTTTTTATTTTTGCACGGACTTTTCAAACGACCCTCGTACTGTGTGTAGTACATCTAAAGTGGACTTCAAAGACGTATTGGCCAACTTCATATTTTCCACTGTTCTTGAGTGACGTCACTTATCTGATCTCTGAACTATTTGAGAAAATGTTAGGAAATATTTCCAACTTTTTTAACAGTGTAGTTGTGGGTGAAATTGTAATTTGGAGTAAATACAAACTACATAAAGTTTTGTTTAAGTACTTGTTTAAAATATTTCCTAACATTTTCTCAAATATTTCAGAGACATAAGAAGATAATTTTTAAAATGCAATTTGTAACCTTTGACTTCCTTATTTTAAGACAATCTACTTTAAAAATTGACTACTGGTCCATCTAAAAGAGTTTTCAATGAATTAAACAACTTGATAAACTAACACTGTTGAGTCTGCTCGTGAACACGTTTTCTTGTAAAACAAACGTAATTTCTCATACGAAGATAAAAGGAATCCTGGAAAATGATATACCGTTTGAAAGCCCACATTAGACAAGGAATCTTTTTATAAAAAGTGCCAGCACCTAGGTCTGATAATGATCACATAAGGGCCTAATGAGTTTTCTTCAAAAATTTCGATTACTTTTATTTTTCCAGTATTCGGAGGAAGATTGAGGCTGTTTGGAGAATAAGTTATGCTTCGAAATGGTATCAATTTTTAGAAAATTTATCTGTCTTTCTAACCGTGTCATCAGAATTGAATTCGGACTAAAACTGTCTGAGTAATAACATTTTTATTGCAAAAAAAAGTAGTGTTTTTAGAAAAAAAATTAAGTGACGTCACTCAAGAACAGTGGGAAATATGAAGTTGGCCAATAAGTTATTGAAATGCACTTAAGATGTACTAAAGTAATATTATTCTATTAGTTTTCTAACTCTGGTCACCCTGTATATTTTAAACAATTTCGTGGACCTTTGAACCAATCTGAAGCAACTATGTATCTCATGATATCTCTTATTTGCTTACAATTCTTTTTACTAGCTTAATTATAATTTTTTTTAAAGTAAACATTTAAAGCTTAAAAGTAATTTGAATAAACAATTTTCGTTCTTGAAGGGTGTTTGCAAATCAGATTTTTTTTTTTTTTTTAGTTTGGTGAACACCCAAGATTAGGTAGGATTTTGCTGGGGTGTGTTAGAAGCGCGGAGATATATGGAAGTGTGAGTACACAGAGGTAGGTCGCTGGAGAACGCGCGCACACTGGCAAGTTGGCGTACGTTGGAGTGGAGGAAGATACGGGGCATAATTATTGGATCAGACACCAGGGACCGCAGCAGAGTGCTGTTCCATGTAAGGGCATTACTCTTGATTTCCGGCCCAGCTGACACAACGCCGCCTCCCCGCGCACTGCCGCCTCCAGCTGCCTCCCCCCCCATACTAACTCCATCACCCCCACAGCCGTCTATATCTCAGCAAAGAGAGGAAGAATCGAAAAATATATCCAGGCTAGACAGCACATTGCCCGCATCAAATACTAACTCCCCACTTGCAGCACCAGCCTTGCCAACACCATTCAAATAACTCACGTCTCCTCTGTAGATACTCACACGACTCGTTCCAATTATTATAACTTCAATTTAACAAATTTTTTTGTAGACCTTTTTTTTAAAATTTGTTTATTCAAAAAGAATTACAATTCTATATTGTCATCTTCAAAATAACTTCCTTCTGAAGTCACACAGCGCTTGAGACATTTCTACCACTCCTCATAGCAGTGCTCGAACTCCGATACTGGAATAGCCTTCAGCTGGTTGGTTAGGATACAGCCGTTTGAATGTTTTCGACTGTCCCAAAATGATTTTTTGGATTCAATTGAAAATGACCCCCATTTTCTGGAACGTGTCATTACTGGTGTTTGAGTACGACCCAGAAACCAAGCGCCAGAGCATGGAGTGGTACACTTCAACCTCTCCAAGGCCCAAAAAAGCACGGATGGCTAAGTCGAAGATCAAATGCATGCTGATTTGTTTTTTCGATATCCACGGAATCGTCCACAAAGAGTTTCTACCTCAAGGTCAAACTATCAATCAACACTTTTACCGAGAGGTTCTTGAAAAACTTCGAAAAAGGGTCATTCGTGTGAGACCAGACATCAAGAACAAGTGTGGGTGTTGCATTACGATAATGCTCCTTGTCACACAGCAATTTCAATAAACGAGTTTTTGGCCAGTAAAAACGTTCCCGTGGCTCCTCAGCCTCCTTATTCGCCTGACTTGAGTCCTTGTGACTTTTTTCTCTTCCCGAAGTTGAAAAATCACCTCAAGGGAACTCACCAGCTGAAGGCTATTCCAGTATCGGAGTTCGAGCACTGCTATGAGGAGTGGAAGTAACGTCTCCAGCACTGTGTGGCTTCAGAAGGTAGTTACTTTAAAGGTGACAATATAGAATTGTAATTCTTTTTGAATAAACAAATTTTTACATTTCTGACTCTTTTATTCATCACGAAACCAAGACTTCCTTTAAATTGCATCTTGATTGCATAAACTGCATGCCAAAAAAAAAAAAAAAAATGAAAGTACAGGCTTGAAACTCTCACAGCTTAATTAACCCTTAACTTGGTATCCTCAAAATCTCAACTTCAACTGGTATCGTCGGGAGCTTTGACCCGAAACTTTAAATGCACAATACTTTTAAAAGTTCATTAAAACTGTCCGGTAGGACAGTTGTATAAGGGTTGATGATCAAAAACTGCACGAAAAAGCGTAACGTTGAAAAACACCCAACTTTGACAATTTTTTTCTCTTTTTCTATAAAAGTTAAAATTCCCAAATTTTCTTTAAATTATAGGGCAAATCCTCCTTTATAACTGTAATTTTTTTGTAACAACCCAGATCTAATAGGTTTCGAGAAAAAAGTTGCCGAAAATGAGCAAAAACGACTTTTTCAAAAAATGTTCTTGTTCTTCTTGTTCTTCTTCTTCTTCTTGTTACCTTTTTTGTAAACAACGTAGCGCCTAAACGCGCGAACCGATTTTCATGAATGAGGTGTCATTCGATTCGGACTTTTATGTAGATGTGCCTTTTGGAGGTCTCGATGCTGTACATCAAATGGGAGAGGAGTGCGCCCTCTTTTTGTAAGGCCCCCTCCAAAATTATTATTACTAATTAAAACTTAACAAAAACTTACAGTTTTAAAAGTTAAGTATAAGGGTTGATTAAACGCCAAAAGGTACACAAATCAGCAGTTCCCAACATTTCATTAATACTTCATTGATATAATTTAAGTAATTTTACTGCATTAACTTTTCCTTCACATTTTTTAGAATTTATTAGATGTCACAGACCCTTATGCTGGCCATTTTCGTCTACAAAATATTTACTCAAGTAGCACACCATTTAACTTAGATTGACTGTAATATCTATTTATCTATAATAATCAAACTATTAATCACAGGTGAAAAAGAAAACGTTATAAAAAATATAAAAAAAATAAGAGGCTAAAAAATTCATAAACTTTTTTTACATCAATAATTTTATGCATTTATTTTTATTTTTAAATAAAAATCGTCGGTTTAAGTTCATTCTTCGATTAAAGTAATTGTTATTTTATGTTGTAGTCAAACGTTTGTAATAATAAGTAATAAATAATCTGGCTTTATCGCAAATAATATAGTTTTCTTCAATTACATTCTCAATCTAGGTGTTCTTCCCACAATGTTATATATATGTAATATAAAATAAAGAAAATAAAGATATGCATATTTTTAGGACAGCTAATTATTCCAGTATTTTACCATAAGTAAAATTAGGGGGACTAAATTAAATTACAATTGAGAAATGAGTAAATATTGTTGAATAATCTACTTGTTATTAAATGTATGTTATTTGTGCTCACGAATATTTCGGTAAGACGAATTTAAGACTGAAATATTGTTTTGAATCCTCCGTGATTGAAATTTAAAAAGTGGCCGACTCTAACTTTGTTTTTTTCTACTTTAACATGCATGTATATGTGACTACTCAGAATAATTCATCACTCATTTTATCATAATTATAATAAAAAAATATTATGAATGAACTGGCCAGCATAAGGGTCTGTGACATCTAATAAATTCTAAAAAATGTGAAGGAAAAGTTAATGCAGTAAAATTACTTAAATTATATCAATGAAGTATTAATGAAATGTTGGGAACTGCTGATTTGTGTACCTTTTGGCGTTTAATCAACCCTTATACTTAACTTTTAAAACTGTAAGTTTTTGTTAAGGAGATTTTTGTACCTTTTGGATAGATTTTCCTTTTTGTCTATTTGCAAAGTTACGTCTGCTTTACAGATTTTTTAAAATTTGGAATAAGCTATTCTATCATTATAACCTGATAAGGTGTTAAATCGGAACCGTAACTACCACTGGAGAGATCTTTTTAAAGAATGATTATAGTTACGGTCCCCAAACCATCCTCAATAACCATTTTTTTGAGAAAGCGTTTTGAATAAAATAGGAAGGTATTTGTACGTAAATAGCAAAATTAAACTGCGATTTCAGTACTTCCTTTTAAGAGGAGCAAGAAAAATAAACTGCGATTACAGTACTTCTCCCTAAAAGGCAAAGATTTTGAATCGAACGACAATTCATTGATGTAAATCGGTTCACTCATTGATAATTTAACCGATTGCAGTACTTCCTCTTAGTAGGTGTAAGAGCATGATGGCACTTCACAGCCACATAGAGGAGCTTTAATCACTTCTTCGTGCTAAATTTTATCAAAATCGGACTAAGCTTTGTAGAAATATTGGTAATAATAGTTTTAGAAAGGGCCTTATTTGGGTGGGGCGAACTCCCCTCCTTATGAGGCATAGCGTCGAGACTTTTAAAGTACAAATCTGTACAAAATTTCGATTCGAATGACACTTCATTCATGAAAATCGGTTCACGTGTCGATAATTTGAAACGATTGCTATACTTCCCCTTAACAAGTGTAAGAGCAGATCGTCGCTTTATTGTTAGGTAGGGGAGCCCTAACCCTATCATCCTACCAAATTTTATCAAAATCGGGCCAAGATTTACAGAGTAATTAGTAATAATAATTTTGGAGGGGGCCTTACATAAAGGGGGCTAACTCCTCTCCCATTCAATGTACAGGGCCGAGACCCCCAAAAGGCACATCTACATAAAATTCCGAATCGAATGACACCTCATTCATGAAAATCGGTTCACGCGTTTAGGCGCTACGTTGTTTACAAAAAAGGTAACAACAAGAACAAGAAGAAGAAGAAGAAGAAGAACAAGAACAAGAACATTTTTTGAAAAAGCCGTTTTTGCTCATTTTCGGCAACTTTTTTCTCGAAACCTATTAGATCTGGGTGGTTGCAAAAAAATTACAGTTATAAAGGAGGATTTGCCCTATATTATAAAGAAAATTTGGGAATTTTATCTTTTATAGAAAAATAGAAAAAAATTGTCAAAGTTGGGTGTTTTTCAACGTTACACTTTTTCGTGCAGTTTTTGATGGTCAACCCTTATACAACTGTCCTACCGGACAGTTTTAATAATTTGTTTTTACAAGTTATAATGATTTATACAACAAAGAACATTTTTACTATTTATAAAAAGATGTGTTAAATTTTCAATTTTGAAAACTTCACTCTTCGAAATTGTTTGCAACCACATGAAATTTCAAATGTTGGAACGTAAAGTGACGACGATCTGGGCGTAAGATGGACTTGTAACGACTAAAAGATCGTTCAACATCTACAGATGTTATAGGTGCCTTGCTGAAAGAAGTTATCTCGTTGGTTGTAAAGGGTACACGATGTTCTGAGGTGACTTCTGTTCCACTGATAATATCAGAAATCTGGCAGATGGTCTCCCACCCTTTGTTCTTGCTCAGTACTTCTACCAGTTTTGATCTGATCAGATCTCCCTTACGCCCAGGTATTCCTTCCACCTTTTCGATGACTTTTTTAACGTTGGACACGTTTTCTGTCAGTCGAACATTTTGGGACTCAAGTTGGGTAATGGCTTGTGCAAGAAATACGCAATTGTCAGAAATGAATGCAAGGTCGTTCCTTAAATTAGGTTTCTCGAATAAAGACTTGGCTGTATTTATCGCTACTGCTTCGTCTTCGAGATGTGAAAGGACATTCTTGATTTTATTGTAGTTTTCATAGTAATACTGAGCTGCTTCCAGCCAAGTACCCCATCTTGTCAATATTGGTTCTGGTGGAAGGCACAAGTCTGGATAGAGATCTTTTAGCATTTTAATGCGACTTGGTGCTTTTAAGAACACTTTTTTAACCGAGGAGATTAAGGAATCTACGTCACTGAACAAAGATCGGACAGTTTCTGCTACTCCATGCAAGGCATGAGTAATACACGTCACATGAATTATCTTAGGATAAAATACCTGAATAGATTGCCCAGCCTTGACCATGTTGAGAGAGAAACAAAAGAACTTTTTCGTTCAAAACTCCACTGGGCCATAGGATATGCATTGAGGCATCGAAGAATCATGAAATGGTGGAATGATTGCATTTTTCGAGAACCTCACAGTTCAAAAGAAATGGCTTTGAATCCACATCAGCATCACTGTCAAGTTTTCCAATAACTGCATTGGCAATATACCTGCCCTCAACGTCAGTGGTTTCATCAATTGACACCCAAATCGGTCCATCTTTGATATGTTCTCGAATTTTGGTTAGTGTATCTTTATAGATATCTTCCAGGTAGTTTTTCCGCAGTGCTCTCGTCAGGCATTTTTTCCCCAATATAGGTCTCTAAGAATCCTTTGAAATGAGGATTTTTAAGTTTGTGGAAAGGGATATCTGCTCTAACCAAAGCCCGACACAGGTCTGTACTCAGAGTAGACTTACTTGATGATGGAGATGTAAGGAAGGCTTGATAGGACGTCCTCTCTTTCTTTCTGTTTTTATTCTCTATGTGCGATCCGGTGGCAATATGTTGGGTGACTTGGGAACGTTGAGAGCAAGAAACGCGCTTGTCACAAGCTGTGCAGTACAAAATGTCTCCATCACTTCGAAAAAGTTCTGCTGGAAACTCGCGAAGATATTTAGCAACCAGTTGTTTGTTAGAGGCCGATGTTCGTGGCATTTCACCCAAAAAAGAATACACTAAGTGACCGAACGAAATGAATTGGACACTTCAACGAACGAGCTGAAAGAACAGACAACGTCAGACAACTTCAAAGAACTAATAAGTGCCCGTCACTGTTTAGCAGCATTCTGTGTAAATTACAATAACCATTGTACCCACTGTGATTCACAGCCCTACCTCCCAACAGTTCCTGTCAACCACCTCCCAATTATGAAAATATGCCCAAAATGAAAAATATGAAAAAATATGTACATATTTTGATTAAATATGTAGAAATATTTATTTATTTTTATCAAATTTGTATAAATATGCGATAACATCCAAATATGTGGAAATATGTGAAATAAAAGTAGACTCAAACGGCTTAAAAAGTGTCAGTATGAATACTTCTAGTTGAAAAACGTCTGTAAATTGCCTAGAAAAAAATATGTAAATACATACGAATCCGTTCCTTACTAATTACTCTGTAAATCTTGGCCCGATTTTGATAAAATTTGGTAGGATGATAGAGTTAGGGCTGCCCTAACATTAAAGCGATGATCAGCTCTTACACTTGTTAAGGGAACGTATAGCAATCGTTTCAAATTATCGACACGTGAACCGATTTTCATGAATGAAGTGTCATTCGAATCGAAATTTTGTACAGATTTGCACTTTAAAAGCCTCGACGCAGTGCCTCATAAGGAGGGGAGTTTGCCCCACCCCAAGTAAGGCCCTTTCTAAAACTATTACTACCAATATTTCTATAACGCTTAGTCCGATTTTGATAAAATTCAGCTCAAATAAGTGGTTAAAGCTCCTCTACGTGGCTGTGAAGTGCTATCATGCTCTTGCATTTAATATTTACTATACAGGGTGAACCAGTAAGTAATGTCCATAGGCCTACTATGTGTAGTAAATTCTGTCCATGTAACGTCGAACAACTCTCGCAATATGTGCCGGGCAACCATCTTGTTGAAAATACATATCTAGCCGACGTTGTAGAGGAACATCTTCAAGCAAAACTAGCAAAATGTCTCTTAAAAAAAAGTTAGATAATTTTTACACCAGTTAAGTTCTCTCTGCAGAAGTATGGGCCGATTAGTTGATTTCCTAAAACTCCACACCAAACGTTTGTAGAAAAAAACAACCTGAACGTCGAATAACCCTGGCCTGCCTAGATCTTGACTTTGCCACCATAAGTGCTGCTACAAGCTAAGCGTGGTAGTCCAGAGCTTTGGCTTGCCTATCCGTTGATGGTGCCCAGTTTCAACAGCTTCTTTAAAAAAAAACAAATAAGGTAATTTTGACATTAAACTGAAATTTGTTTTTCATATTTTAGATTACCATAACTTTTGAAAAACCTAACCGATTTAAAAAATAATTTATTTGTTGTTTTTAGGAGCTCAAATACTATAAAAATATGCAAAAAAAATATAACGTTCCATTTGAAAAAAAATAATTGGATGCTGTATCTCGAGATAAAGGGGTTTAAAAAAATGGGTCAATCACTGAAAATAAACTAGACTAAAAATGATTAAATACGTGTTTTCTATTTTTACGAAATTTCCCGCCATTTAAAAAAAAAATGTGGGTGGTGCTTTGGTCACCCTGTATATTGAAGTGACTCTAAGGGCTGAAACAGAAAATACAGTAGCCCGTACGTTGACAATCGGATCCTTAACCATTAAAATATTGGGCGATGACCAAGTGATAACTGCGCAAGATCTTGATCTTGATGATCAGGAAGCTGCGAGAAGAATGTTCTTTTTGATGCTTGCAGTTCTATTCCTTAATACAAAATACTCGTATGTGACAACTTTATTGTTAAAGGGAGTAAATAAAGGTAGATTTTTTTTTCTGCTGCTGAAACATTGGCACATCTGGCAGAGAAATGAAGTGGAGAATCACTCTATCTAGGAGGTTGGCGAGTGTTCGCTAAGCTCTACTCAGTCATATCAAGTAGCAAGCAATATAATGGAGATACACAAAGCATCTCGTTCATAAGACTGTGGCCGTTAGCATGAAGCAGAGGAGACCTAGACTATAAACAAATATCTGAAGAGGAAATTGTTGTCTACAGAAATAGAATACCGGAAAAGTGCTGCCTGTGTGTTCAGAGATTGAGATGGAAACGAATCAAGAAGTCAGAGAACGAATGTATGAACATTACATTCGTAATTCGTACCACTGAAGTGGTAGGTTCATTTAAAAAGACAGAACGAAGTGAGAATTCCGAAGATAGTTTTTACTAGATTGCGAGAGGCAAAAGACAAAGAGGCCTGTCTAGGAATAGTGCGTATCCAGAGATAAATGGAGAATCACGGAGTAAGGGAGCAAGATGTCCAGGACGAGGAAACTTGGGAAAGAACAGTACAAGAAATTTTTGGTTGAGGTTATCCTCAGTAATAAGGGACACCTTGGATTTCAAATTTTACCAAATCTTTAGTTGCTTCGAACAACCAGTGTGACTTCTTCCTCGGCGCTACAGTCCAAGCGAAAGGACCAGGGCCTCCTCAATCATGGCTCTCCACTGAGCTCTATCAAGAGCCTTCAACTCCATCTTCGCACACCCATTTTCCTTAAATCCTCTTCGACGTCATCAAGCCCTACCTCTCCTTCTGACGCTTCCGGGCCTTCCATATAAAAGGCGTTTAGGGATTCTGTTTTCCACCATCCTCTCCACAGGTCCTAACCAATTCAATCTTCCTTTTTTTAAATGCATTCAACGATGTCTTTTTCTCCATAGAGAGTTTGCAGTTCCAAGTTGGTGCGTATTCTCCATCATTCTCCCTCGTTTACAGAACCATATATCTCCCTCAATACTTTATTCTTCCAAAAAGCTTTTCACACTATTAAATGGTTTCAAATTTTGTAATTTAGGCTTGTGAGTGACCAGATAGAACTCCTTTTTTTTTACTTGTTTGTAAGTTACAGTCAAATACCAAGTCGTAAAGACCCATTTTTCTTTATCGAGAACCCCAAAACAGGTTTTTAACCAGTGAAAATCTTAAATTTGGCCAATCAACCTTCTTTGCACGATAAGTAAGTGAAATCAGCATGGGACTTAAAACATAGTTCTTAACAAGTTGAAACTTTTTCTTGGCCGAGGTTCACGACGATCGCTGCTTAGTTTTAGGATCGTTTTGAAAAGTTGAATGAAGCGAAGCTTTGATAATGTTGAAGGAATTCAAATGGAAACGCCGATAGTACCAAACTCTCTGACGAAGAGAGACTTCCAACAAAATTTCAAAATTGAGAGTACCACTGGATAGCGTAGGAGTCCTAAAAGGACACTACATTTGTTTGTAACTAAAATGGCTATAAGTAAAGTGTTATGTTTCCCTTCAATTCAAATTGGATTGTAATGGGTCTTCTTCCCAAATTAATAAATTTTGCCTCTTCCGCTTTTACGACATACGACATACGATGTGACATACTGTGAGATTGAGGCAACTTTAGGCATTAGTTCCACCAGCATATACAAAATATTGCATGATCATTTAGCCTTGAAAAAGGTTTGTTCTCATTGGATCCCACATAATCTGACAAAATCTCAAAAAGATGCTCGTGTCGATTGGTGCAAACAAATGCTTAAGAAATACAATGGCGGTGCTTCAAAAGACGTGTATAAGATTGTAACAGGTGACGCATCATGGATATATGCGTATGAGCCGGAAACTAAACAGCAGTCGACTATATGGGTGTTTCAAGATGAACCAAATCCAACAAAAGTTGTTCGCGCTCGAAGCACTTCGAAACAAATGGTCGCCTGTTTTTTTTTCGGAAAAACTGGTCATGTGGCAAGAGTGCCTTTAGAGGTCAATTCTGAATGGTAAACAACCAT
Source organism: Rhodnius prolixus (assembly GCF_049639745.1). NCBI lineage: Eukaryota > Metazoa > Arthropoda > Insecta > Hemiptera > Reduviidae > Rhodnius > Rhodnius prolixus. The sequence continues at coordinate 2,843,748 of NW_027411635.1, read as the reverse complement.
TTATTTGCCGGAAGTCTTCGATGAAATAAGGAAAAACAAACAAGCGCCATCAGGATCATTCTTCATCAAGACAATGCCAGCTGTCACACATTTTGATCTAACAACCGACGATTTGAGCACTCAAAAAATCGAATTAATGGGTCATCCGCCGTACAGTCCTGTTTGGCACTTCTTTTTGTTTTCGAACGTCAAGAATAAATTACGTGGACAACGATTTTCGTCGGCAGTAGAAGACGTTGATGCATTCAAAAACCATGTTTTGGAGGTGTCTCAAACGGAATGGAAAAAATGCTTTGACAAGTGGTTCAAACGCATGCAGAAGTGTATAGATCATAAAGGCTGTGGTGTTTTTTTAAAACTCAAATTCTATTGAGTTCTTGGAGCCCACCTGGCCAAAAACTATTTCCTGTAAAAATGCAATATCAAACCTTTGGGCTAGATCTCAGTACTTCCCTTTTTCTAGGTGTAAGGGAAAGTAATTAGTTAAACAGAGCAGGCTGGGTAAGATTCCCGACACATTCCGTTTCGTTTGTAAACTGGGATTTGGATTTGAAATATGCAGGTCGTGTGCAGCTAATATCGTAGTCCAAGCTTTGATATTCCTACATATTGTTGGGCGTTCAGATGGTCGGATTTTTATCTTGACGAGTGCCGTCTGTCAAACGGATTGCAACAATATTTAATTAAGTGAGCCGAGCAATAAGTTGAGGGATGGTTAGAGAGTTGTAGTGGAATGTAGTTATTAGAGTGCACCTGTCAGGTAATATCAGCCGGGCCGGGATGACATGGCGCGTGTGCTCTTCATTAGGCCGTCTCCAGGTAATGAAAAATAGATGGGTGCAGAAGGCTTGCAGTCTTGGATATTACCACTCGAGCGACTAGTGTGTGAGAGTATCTCCTCCCGCTCAGTAAACTCCCGCCAGTTTCACCCTATCATTTCCGACATGTACCTTCATGTTCCATTTAATTCAACTTATTGCACCGCCAACAAAGCGTTTCTTTATCATCCACTTTTGCCGTCTCCTCCATATTGACCTGAGTGAGTCTGCACTGTCTGGCAGCGTGCCCTCTGTTTGCCCTTCCACAAACTAAATTTTGAAACAATACTCTTTTGTGAACTATATGGGCTATCTTACTGCAATTAAAGCAATTATACAAAAATTAAAAATCATAAGTGGTTTTCTCTCACCGCAATTTTTCTATTAGAGACGGATGTTATCTTTTTTGAACAAAATGTTGACACAATATTTTAAATGGAGTTTTAAGATTGAATTCCCTAGGAGCTTCTAAATATTCAGTGAATTCATGTTATTTTATTTAAAAAGACAAGTTTAAACAATAGAAATTTAGTCATAAACCAATTGACATAAATTTTAATCATAATTTAAAACTTAAAACATCATACAGCTCTGTAGCCTATTTGGAGCTCATTTCTGGGCTGAAGTACTCGTAAAAGTAAAGAACTACCTATTTTTCCAGCCGAACTTTTTTTTACTTTTAGAATAGAAAAGAACTTTAGAATGGAATAGAAAAGAAATTTATTATTCTGGGACAATTGTCCCCTAAGAATAAATACAGGTACAATTAGAGGCCTTAATAGTTTGGCCTGTGATTGAAAGAAAATAAATAAATAAGTATTTACAAAAAGTGAAAATAAAAATAACAATAGAAATTAAGGAAATAAATTAAAACAATTAAAATTACGGAGGAAGCTGAATAGAAAGGAGATAACTGAATAGACGGGATTTAAAGATAGAAAGGGTAGGAGCATGGCGGACAGTGTGATGGCAAGGAGTTCCAGAGAGAGGTAGCACGTATAAGGAAGGATTTGTCAAAGGATGATGTACGGTGTGAGGGAATATAGAGATCAGATGAGCGAGATCTAGTATTACGGGAATGGATCGAGGATTTAAACTTAAAGAGTTGGAAAAATATAGGATGGCCTTTGAGACTTGGATGACTTGAAAAAGGAAAGAAGCCAAAAAATACTGGCTGGCGATAGACAGGGGTAAAGCCACTTCAACTCATCGTAACAGTGCGAAATGCGGGAGTCTCTGGAAATGCTGTAAATAAATCTTGTAAAGCAGTTCATGGAGGCGCTTGAGCTTAGCTTCAACATCACCAGTAAGACATCCGTACACTAAGCAACCATAGTCGAAATGGGGGAATATAAGAGAGGAAACTAGGAGTTGCCGGGTCTTAATTGGAAAAAGGTGACGGCAACTATTAAAGTGCTTTAGGATGTGGATGGAACGACGAGAGTTTTGGGGAAACATGGTTTTTCCAGGATAGGTTTTGATCAAAAGTGATACCAAGGTTTTTCACAGAGGAACAATATTTTATTGGGGTATTGTAAAGGAAAAGATTAGGAAGAGGAGCCAATGATTTAAGGAGTGGGTTGGAGCCAATAACAATTGCTTTGGTCTTTTCTACATTCAGGGTAAGCTTATTGTTCGTGGCCCATGATGTGATATTGTTACGGTCTTCTTGAAGCTTAAACATAGCTTCAGACAAATCCGACGGGGAAAAGGATAGGCAAATCTGAAAATCATCAGGATAGAGGTGATACTGGGAATGAGAGATGGAAAGAGGAAGGTCATTGATGTAAATGGCGAAGAGGGTGGGAGATAGAGAAGAACCTTGAGGTACACCACGTGACAAAGGAAGAAGTGAAGAAGGATTACTATCGGGAGTGACAACGAATTGGGAACGATTAGAACCAACGGCGGGTGCTATTGGAAAAAGAGAGGGATTGTAGTTTAGATAGTAGGATATGGTGGTCAACGGTTTCAAAGGCTTTGGAGAAGTCTAGGAGTATAAGGATGGTAAGTTTTTGGTCGTCAGTAGCCGTCAGCAAGTCATGAGTAATTTTCAAGAGTGCAAATTGAGTGGAATAAGAAGGACGAAAGCCAGTGTATTTACATCCAACTACAAATTAGGTGTCGTGGACGTAGGCGACTAGCAAACATACTTTACTGTAAATTTCTCATATTAACCACCAAATAAAATCCAAGGCCTAAGACCGGGAATCGAACGCATTAACCAACAATACAACTTAGCATTGCAGGTCTCGCCTCTAACCGCTCGGCTATCGTGGCGCCTGAATCTAATATTATGTCTTGTACAAAACCTGGTAGACTGTAGGTTGGGACACATTCACCAGATGATGGATTTAAAAGGTCCAAAGGAAGCTTTTACATGGGCATCCTAGTGGGAGAAGGCCTCGAGGCAGACCAAGGCTGAGATGGCTGAGGGAATGTGGAGGACGACTTGAAGGTTCCGGAAGTGCGGTAGAGAATCAATTTGGTCGAGAATTTATCCCATAAGAAGTAATGTAAACTATGTAGTTTATTTCGTTTCTAAGCCCCAGAAATATGCCGTTTTACTGGCCTAATTTTTATATTTTATGTGAAAACTTGTCTCTAAAGAAGAAATAAGATCTTAAAGTGTAAATATAAAAACAACTCGACTCATCTCGGTGGTGTTCGAGTTCCAAATGTTTGTTCGGATTTCAAGACAATATTTTCTCGAATTTCTTGGTCTAATACCGATTTTTTCGAAAGTCGTCGTTCGAAAACCGAGGAATTACTGTACTTACAATATTATTAAGAAAGGAATGAATGTGCTGCTATTACTAGGGATTTCTCAGAAGTAAAATAATGCCAATTTTTTTAGTCGCGCTTTACTAAGTACCAAATTACGGACGGAGGCGACTAGGAAATGTATTTTACTATAAATTTCTTTCTAGCCCATTAACTAAAATCTAAGGTCTATACCAGTAATCGAACCCAATACCTCCACAATAAATCTCCTTAACAAAAACTTACAGTTTAAAAAGTTAAGTATAAGGGTTGATTAAACGCCAAAAGGTACACAAATCAGCAAGTACCCAACATTTCATTAATACTTCATTGATATTATTTAAGTAATTTTACCGCATTAATTTTCATTAATATTTTTTAAGAATTTATTAGATGTCACATACCCTTATGCTGGCCAGTTCATTCATAATAGTTATAATTATGATAAAATGTATATTATATCTTCGTATAAATAGGTACTTTATTTTAACTCTATTCCAAATTATTCTTCTGATTCTGAAGTTGTCACATATACATGCATGTTAAATTAGAAAAAGACAAATTTAGAGTCGGCCACTGTTTAAATTTGAATCACGGAGGATTTAAAGCAATATTTCAGTCTTGAATTCGTCTTACCGAAATATTCGTGAGGATAAATAACACATAGTTAATAACAAGTAGATTATTCAACATTATTTATTCATTTCTCAATTGTAATTTAATTTAGTTCCCCTAATTTTACTTATGGTAAAATACTGGAATAATTAGCTGTCCTAAAATTTGGGAATTTTATCTTTTATAGAAAAAGAGAAAAAAATTGTCAAAGTTGGGTGTTTTTTAACGTTACGCTTTTTCGTGCACTTTTTGACGATCAACCCTTATACAACTGTCCTACCGGACAGTTTTAATACTAGCTATGTGTGCCTCGCCTTTAAGCGCTCGGCTATCGTGGAGACTCAAGAATTTACTGTATGCATTGCATTTACAAATGCAGTAAATCTGTAACTTTTATTTCAATTTTTTTTCGAAAATTAGTACATTAGTTTTAGTGCATTCATGGATTATTTATGGGTAGGCTTGGCTCTTAAAGAAAGATTATAAAATCCGTTTAATTAATTTTCAATAACAATAAAATATGTTTTGAGATTCCAAATTTAAATACGAGTACCATTCTCGAGTATGAGATTTGTGTACGTCATTTGAGAGAGTGTTCAGGCGATGATATTCCACAACAGGATATACAGTGTTTAGTTTTGTAAAGTGGATACATCAGTACGAAGTACACAAAGCTTTGTGAAGATAACAGTACATTTGTTGGTAGGTAAAAATTATAGGAAATTGGTAGGATTTTACTTACAATAGTAAGAGAAAGCAAGAGGATGCTATTTAGAAGACAGGAGACTGGTGGCAACCAGCCAGGGCTGTTCAGAGGGGGTAGATATATCTGGGGATTACTAGCCGCCTCCGGATCATACAAATGGCCTGGTTTAGAACAACCGCCACGGCTATTTATTTCCCCGCGGAGGCAGGGGGTGCGCTTCCAACTAACGCTTTTATACCGTCCCCATATTTCACACTTGCCGTCCTAGCCCCCAGTAGCCCTTCTCGATTTACAGTAACTCCTTCTTCAAGGGAACCAAACATTTACTCTATCCTTCCTCACATCCTGCTTAAGCTTTTGCCATTCCGCCAACCCGAATCATACCACAATCTCTGCTGTACTTCTTCACCAATGAGAACCTTACATCAGTAACTGAATGGAACACTTTAGAGGTCTCATAATATTGGTAGCTAATAAAAAAGAACATAATTCTGATGTCATTTTTTGGAGGATGCCTTTAGTTTGACTTCTGTGAGACCCCCTCCAACCACCAAATTAGTCTTCCTGGAAACATGTTTCAAAAAATAATTGATAGTCTTTTTTGTAAATCCGTGGTATGCCAACAAAATTCAATCTATTCATTCATTTATTTGTCCTCAAGAATCTCCCCAACCTGTAAAGCTAATATGTATTGTGGTACTGGGTTCGATTCCCCGGTCTTAGGCCTTGGATTTTATTTAATGGTTAATAAAAGAAATTTACAGTAAAATATGTTTGCTAGTCGCCTCCTTTCACGACACCTAATTGTGGTAGTTGGATGTAAAGCCGGCCTGAAAAAATAGGCAAATTACTTTACTTTACTATGAAAAATAACTAATAACTGAAATACAAAAATCAGATGTAACTTCTTCTGACTGCAATCCGCAAGCTTCTTTCTAAGCTATTCATTTGCTTGAGTCTTCATATTTCAAAACAAAGTTTACGAGTATATAATTACTGTTCATTATTTTTAGCGACTGAATCATAGTTAACAATAGGATGAAAAATTAATGCCAGTTTCAGTCATGATAAACTTTATTATGCCGAGCTTTTGACCTAGGGACTAGGTCATCTTCAGGGCTAATTTATAATGTACGGTTTGGTGTGTCTTCTGTCTTGTTCAGTCCATGAACAGACAAGACAGAAGACACATCAAACCGTACATTATAAATTAGCCCTGAAGATGACCTAGTCCCTAGGTCGAAAGCAGATGGTTCAGTTGCTATTGTATGTTCATTTTGAAATTTTAAACTTTGTTTTTTATCAATTCTTAAAAACTTTAAGAAGGAAAGTTCAAACTGTTATTTTTGTTTTGTTATCAAAATAGTGGAAGTTATCCACACTATATATTGCTTCAAAGGGATGTATTGCAGCGATTTTCATTTGTGAATCAGTTCTTATGTCTCCCAATTTTTGTGGGTGACATATCAAATCCAAGATAGCGATGCTTGCAATATGGAACCCCATTGGTGCTGGTAATATGGAAGCCGGTTCCACATTGGTAGCATTACAACATCACTTATTTTTCATGGGGAAAAAAAGAATCTGATGGTTGGAGGAGAGTAAATTTGAAGACAATAGTGCAAGACTAATATACGAGGGTCGTTTGAAAAGTCCGTGCAAAGTCAGAGAGATAGCACTACTGGCGCGTATCGAGGTTATGTTTAGTTAGTAGCATCTCTTGGAAGAACACACACCAAGTTTCAGCCAGATCGGTCTATTTCTTTGTGTTTGGCATTCGTTTGAATCGAGGAAGTCGAGTGATTTTCAAAAAATGGACGAAAAAGAATTTCGTGTTTGATTAAACACTACTTTATGAAAGGCAAAACGCCTCAGGAGACTAAAGAGAAGCTTGATAAACAATATGGTGACTCTGCACCTTCGATTAGAACAGTTTATAAGTGGTTTCAAAATTTTCGGAGTGGCCATATAGGCACAAGTGACCCTGAACGTTCTGGACGCCCTGTTGAGGTTACTACTACAGAAATCATTGATAAAATCCATGATATGGTGATGGATGACAGAAGAGTGAAGGTGCGTGAGATTGCTAGTGCTGTGGGCATCTCGAATGAACGGGTACATAATATTTTGCATCAACATTTGGACATGACAAAGCTATCCGCAAGATGGGTGCCGCGATTGCTCACGCTTGACCAAAAACGAAATCGTGTGTAGTGTTGCAAGGACGGTTTGCAGCTGTTCCAGAAGAATCCGCAGGACTTTAAGCGTCGTTTCGTCACTGTGGATGAAACATGGTTACATCACTACACTCCTGAGACCAAAGAACAATCTAAACAATGGGTTACCAAGGGGGAATCTGCGCTAAAAAAGGCGAAGACCGTTCCTTCGGCCGGAAAGATTATGGCGACTGTCTTTTGGGATTCGCAAGGAATAATCCTCATCGACTATCTGGAAAAGGGTAAAACTATTACAGGTGCATATTATTCATCGTTATTGGACCGTTTGAAAACCGAGCTGCAAGAAAAACGCCCACGATTGGCCCACAAAAAAGTCCTTTTCCATCACGACGACGCACCAGCTCACACCTCAGCAGTTGTGGTCGCAAAATGGAAATAGGGTTCCAACTCGTTTCACATCCCCCCTATTCTCCAGACTTGGCTCCCTCGGACTACTATTTGTTCCCCAATATGAAGAAATGGCTGGCGGGAGATTTTATTCAAACGAGGAGGTGATTGCAGAAACGAATGGCTATTTTTCAGACTTGGACAAATCCTATTATTCGGAAGGGATCAACAAACTAGAGCAGCGTTGGACGAAGTGTATAAGCCTAAAAGGAGACTATGTTGAAAAATAAAAAAGGTTTACCCCAAAAAATTAAGTAGTTTTTATTTTTGCACGGACTTTTCAAACGACCCTCGTATAAAGCTAATAATTACCAGAGAAAGCAATACCATTTTTTGGAACGTCTAGCATTGGTAAGTCAAAAACAAAGAAGGTTTCCACATTCCCACCACATCCTCTACCATACAACTATGAATACATTAACATTTTAAACAATCTTAATTATTACACATACACACACGTTGTAAAAATTTAAATAACATTAATTTTGATACTTTTCAGTAGAATTAATTTCTCTTAATAGCGCCAGTTCACGCTTTAAAAAATAATAAAATTCCATACAGTTCATTTGAATGTTGTATTTGACGGAAATACATGCTTCTAATGTGCTTACCTTTAACTGGGGTTTTTCCATTCGTCCACATATCATTCAACAATAAAAATATGTATTCCAATTTTTGTAAACTTTTCGACGACTTTACAAAACAAAGGGCAAATAGCCTATTTTAGAAAATGAATAAAGTTAGAGGACAGAACTGTAAAATGAAGGACTGTATTCTAAAATAAAGAACGTATGGTCACCGTTGTTATAAGTGCCTCTTTGATTTCTGACTGTAAAAAATTACAAAATTCGCTTAAGGTAAAAATATAGGGGTAATTCTGTTAAAAATGGCCTAATATTTCGAGAATCGAATTTAATAGTAAATTCCAGTAGTTCGGTACTCTTTATACTTCCTTTACTATAAATTTGCTCATTTTCAGCAACGTATTTCTCGAAATCTATTTAATCTATGTTGATACAAAAAAAAAAAACTACAGTCCTAAAGAAGGATTTGCCCTATATTTTAAAGAAAATTTGGGAATTTTATCTTTTATAGAAAAAGAGAAATAAATTGTCAAAGTTAGGTGTTTTTTAACGTTACGCTTTTTCGTGCAGTTTTTGACGATCAACCCTTATACAACTGCCCTACCGGACAGTTTTAATAATTATAGATTTTTATTTTGGTGCCAGCTATCGACTATTTTTCCCAGGTGTCATTCTATGGATCTTACCTAGATTACCCCGATTACCCTCTAGGTTAACGACGTAAGGGCCCTTATCAGAGTTGCGATAGCGATTGTTTTATTGCTTTGCTAATGTACTCAGACTTATTAGGAGGTAGATACTTTTTAGCTTCGGGTTTAACCTCATGTACTTGAACTTTATTTATGGTATTTGGGACAATCTCAATAGATCTTTTAAGTGACCACGAGATGTTTCATGCGAAATACGAGAATCGTAGAATTAGCTGGGTTTGATTTTCGCAGATGTAGAAATCGATTGCTCCGCCACTATATTACTCATATTAATATCTTTGTTTACGTCTATGTTATTTAAAATAATAGGATTAACACTAGGGTAAAGTCGGGTGAGATGGCCAAGCGGAAGAGATGGCCAACAGCCGAAATTTAACCGAAATGTCGTCCGACGGCGCTGCGTGACCTCTTCAGTGATGAACCTTCATGTCTGACTACAGTGAGTTCATTTTGGTCTGCGTCAAAGCGTTATTAATTAACTCAACTGCGTGCTGCAGCGAATGAATGTGTCGAAATTTTAGTGTTGTTTCTTACATATCAGGAAAGTGCAGTATACATTAATGAATCCTAACTTCTAAAACTGTCAAAAAGTACGCGTTGAGTTATGTTTATCATGTTGGCCATCTCTCTCTAGCATTCGGGACAGATGGCCATCAAATAGTAGGGATAGATGGCCAATTATTTTTACTTTTTTTTTGTTATAGTTTGGCTCAGTTTCCAATTCACTGCAGAAAAATGCCAACTCAGCATAAAAGACAGAACACTAACCGCGGAAATTATACTGAACAAAATTTGAGATCATATTAACCCCTAAACCCAAACTGTCTTTTCTGCAAGAAAACGAGCCAAGTCTGTTGTCACTTTATTAACTTCTCTCGAGCACATTGCTGTTGTGAAAAACAGAGTTGTAAAGAAATCCAAACCAACAAGAAATACCATCCCCAAAGAGACAATTCTGAAAGAAAGGATTGCCCGAAAAAGAAAACGCTCACCTTCCCTAAAGTTCCGATGAAGAGGACGAATCAGGAATCGAATTTGAAGAGGAAAGTGATGCCATTTTAGAAATCGATGAAACTGAATGTACAGGATATGGGGAAAGCTACAACAAGACCAGAAGAAAAAGATTGGTTGGAATGCATAATATGCCGGAAGTGGTTCCACGAAAATTGCTCTTCTTTTGCATACGCTTGCCAAAATTGTAGTAAAAGCGCATTTAAAAAGAAGAATAATAAGTAAATATTAAGTAACCACTCAATTTTTTCTGTTATTTTTACGTTTTACTAGTGCAATTTCATTTACAATATGTGGCCATCTCTCCCAAGTTCCACTGGCCAACTCACCCAACCCAGTGGGGATAGATGGCCAATTGCTATTTTCTTTTTTGTAAGAATAAAAAAATGTTTCCCTTAGCATTTTTTCTGAAATGTTTACCTTATCTTATGTTTGTGAGCGTATGAGGTTTCCAAAAATAATAATAAAGTAAGCCTAGCCCTTACCAAAAATTTGCAAGCAACCTCCAAATAAAATGGTGCCCATCTCACCCTACTTTACCCTATACTTATCTGGTTCTTTAGTTGTTGGCGGGGGCTCGAAGCCTTCGCTGTTGGCTGACATCTTAACCAGGCTTAAATCTTCAGTATATTCATTCTTCACTAATTTACAGCTATTTTATGTAGCAAAAGCACTAGCAACAACACGATGTTAAATGTTCAAAGATCAAAAAACTGGATTTTATTTTTCTTCCCTTTACGGGGGTCGTTCCCTCCACAAATGCCTTATTTTTCGCCTTTAAATAGTTATTAAATAACTTAAATAGAACTGATTATTTAAGAGAGCAAAATCAAACAATTTCACTATTTAAACGATCATGTTCTTTTAAGTTCTTTATTTAATTATTATAGTTATCAATTTGTTTACAGTTTTAGGAAAGGCTGCATCATGCCTCTCATGACGACACCCATTGGCTTACTATTTTAGTTCGAAATTTTGTCACAGATCCTACTGAGGAACTATCTAGAAAAACATTAGCTCATACTTATTTCAATAAAATCATTTTATTCTATCTAAAATGTGAACTAGCGAGGCCAATAATGGCCAAGCAATGCCTACTAAATCTTTTTGTACAGATTTGAAGTGTGAAGAATTTTTTTTAAGGGTTGTCTCTACAGTGAGGATTCCTTCGCCCAAAATCATTTAATTTTTTATTTTTATCTTCCAAATCTCTCTGTTTTTTGCGTCTTCAATTGAAACACCATATATCCTCCTTAGCCATCTTCAGCCATGACAGCTACGGCCTGCCTCTTCTCCTTCTTCTCTCTGGGTACCATTCTAAGAATCCTTTGTCCTTTCATTCTTGAAACATGTCCGAGCCAGTCCAACCTTTTCTCCGTAATTCTTTGGAGGATGTCCTTCTCTACTTCTATAGTCTTTCTTATCACCGAATTTTCTAACTCTTTCTAAACGGGATTTTCGAGTGGACCTTTTCCAAAAAAATCTATCTCGATTGCCAACAATTTTCATCTGTCTCTTGACTTCCTGGAGTCCATGTTTCACTACCGTACAGTATAATGCTTTCGAATATGGAATTATTATATCAGCCTTTTAACTGACGGTAGTATGTTACTACTCCACAGTAGAGGATTAAGCAACCCTATAGCTCTCTCTGCGACCCTCAGTGATTCTTATTGACATTCTTTCCTAGAGCCGCCATCTACTTCGTAGGATGGTACCCAGATATTTAAAATATGTTGAATTTTTAATTTTCTCTCCCTCGATTTCTAGTGTAGCCCTCCTTGGCTACTCATGATCTCAGTTTTTTCAAAATTGATAGCTAAGCCCCATTTTGTATACTCTTGGGCTAGTCTAGTACACATAAAATTAGCCTCGTCTGAGTCCTCAGTAGATTAGATTAGATTAGGGTGGCCTCAAGGACTACGCCACTGCGACCCCTTTGGATCTATTGTGGCTCCCCAACTTAAGAGCTCGTCCGTTTAATCAGACTCTTAATTCCTGCAGAGCGACTCCTGGGTAAAGCTCACCGGCCTTGGTTTTTCCTTCCCGAGAAGTAACATCCTTAGCCACACGAGCCCCTCACACTGACACAACACATGCAATGCCCGTTTCCTCCTCTTCCTGGGCAGAACCTACAACGGCTATCATCTGCCAGGACCATGCGATGCATGTGTTTTTTGAGCCTGCAATCGCCCAGTTAATAGGGCCTACAATTATCCTTATAGCCCCACGGCCTTGACGGATTAATTCTGCAGTCAGCCTTGGCGAATAGCCTCTAATGAACTCCTTCGCCTGTCTCTGCCCAGCGGTGGCAAGCCACCACTCCTGAGACCTACTCTGCACCCACAGGCCGCAGACAACCCCAAAATAGGGCTCCGGGCCAACGAAGTGTTCCGTAGAGCCTTCCCAGACCCTTGTGTCCTGAATGAACAGATACCCAAACCAGAAAGACCTTATTTTGGTCACTAATATCCTTCAGGGCACCCAGACAGTCCCAAAACAAGCTTAGAGTTGACCTGGTAGGAATTGATAGCTCGTAGAGCCGCCTGGCTGCCCGAGAAAATTACGACCTTAGAATTAGTAATTCCTCGTCCAACAATCTCGGCAGCACAGAACCTAATTGCAGCTAGCTCAGCCTGAAAAACCGTGGCTAGTTTTCCTAGGCTAACCGAAAAGCTACATTTCGGCTTCGCCCCGTACACTCCCGCTCTGTCTTGGAGCCATCCTTGTACCACATCGAATCTCCCACAACTGGGAGTCCTCAGTAATAACCACCTGATCATCGGCGAAGAACAGATTGTGTATGTATTCGCCATTATTTATGAAAAGTTAATTGCATAAATTTCAGCTGGAGAAATGTGACAGTTTCCTGCAGATTTTTTTGTCTCTTTAAAGCAGTGGTTCTTAACCTTTTCAAAGACGCGGAACAATTATGTATATATTTTTCTCGCGGAACACTAACATTAAAAGATATGAAATACGGTATTTAGCAAGAACTTAAAATTAATGAATAATAAAAAATGGAATATAATTTTCAAAAAAGATATATGTATTAATTAAAATTAAAAAGGATAAATTATTACATAGTTTTAAAAAATAAATTCTGAAAATTAAATTCTGAAATATGACTTAAAAAGATGGCCAGCTTTGGTAGTAGAAAATTCAAATTTAAAAAACAAGGAACGATTTTTTGTTTTCGTATCTTTCCTAAGTTTCTAATTTTCAATACATTTAAAATTGAAATTTCGCGGAAAAGCGTTTTTCCCTGATTGAAAATGAAAAAAAAAAATCTTTCTTTTTGTTGAGCAGATGGGTAATATTTGAATAAGATACCCAGAGAAGACAGTCTACTCTAGAACTAGTAGCAGTTATTGCAGAATTCGCTTGATTGCAAGATCTTCTCTGTGGAAGAAGTAAGACAGTTGGGTAAAGCGTGCTTCTTATCCCCTATTTTTAGCGAGATAGAAAATGGAATAAAGAGCGCCACTTTTGAGAGCTCGGCTATATTGCCGCCAAAGGTTCGTGTAGGTGGAGGCGGTTAAAAAAAATAAAAAAAAATAATAATAAAAAAAAAGAAAGAACAAAGAAATTCCAGAAAATATAACCAGAAAAGGGAGTCGGTCTTCTCTGTATAAGTGTGAGAGGGTGGAAGTTGATAGCCTGCCAGGGTTCGAGGAAATATAGGGAGAGTTCCTAGGGAGTCTGGAGATTTTTGGGATACGCTGTGCCTGTAGTGGGATACAGTAATGGGAGTGGCTATAAGTATGATAATGGCTGTGTTAGTTTATTGGCTAGAATAGTAGGGGAGGAAAGTTCTGTGTGTAGTGGTGGGGGTGGGACAACATGACCACGCCCCCAATGGGAAAATCTTCAACAAAAAGAAGAAGTTAGTAATAATTTTAGGAAGGGGAAAAGCTTCGGGTTAGGCTTGCTACAAGTGTCTGAAGAAGAGGGGCTTTCAATTTTATTTTTATTTATTTTTTTTTTGGAGGGATAACTGGGGGGGGGGAAGTTGACCTGCGCTTTGAATACGCCAGTGTTCCTTAAGCCCCGGCACGGCCGCACATTCAATCCGAACTTTGCTAATATTATTATTAACTCGTAAAACCCCTCACCATACCCAACTTTCGAAAAAACGTAAAAAAGAAAAAGAAAAAGTAAGTTTCTATTAACTTTTGAGTTGCTGAGAAAAAAAAAAAAAAAAATTGTGCAGTTCGTGACTAAAATTTCGGGAGTGTTGCCATGATCGCTAGAAATTTTGATTCAGGTTGAACTATACAAACGGGGGGGAAAAAAATAATAATAATTTGTGAAACCGCCATTTTTTATTTATTTTATTTTTTAATTTTTTTTTTTTAATTTAAGTGTGCAAAAAAAGGAATAATTAGAAAAATAGTTCAACTAGTTCGCACATTTCAGTAACAAAATAAAGAATTATTTGGAAATGTTAAATAATTTAAGCCTCATCGGAGCAAATCCAGTAGGTAAGCTGTCACCATTTTCTTAATTAACGTATACAAATATCGATAAAAAATAGTTGATTATTTATCTGGCCCCATAATTGTATATATATTTATATTTATCAGAAAATAGATAACAACAAAAAACTTAATCAAAGATTGAACATTACCTAATTGTGGCAAAGCCTTATAAATTGTTGTAATGGAATGTTAGTAAATTAAACCCCTACAATTGTTGTAGATAACAATGTAGATAACACTATTGCTGTAAATAAGGCAAAACAAAACAATGATGAGGCTCCAACAAATACTAGCTAGGACACAACAATTCTTTAGATCATTATAAATTTAATACTTCTTTCAATTTCGTAGATAAGTATTGCTTTTAAGGGGGTTTTATTGGTGTAGATAATATAAACTGAAACTTAGTTTTAGACCCTAAAAATTGTAGTAGCCAAGGCTTATCATTTGAACAAGAAAAATTAGTAAATTTAATTCTCTTACAATAGTGTATGTTTGTAAGTTTTGTAGCATCGTAGCCATTATTCTTGGTAGGCAAAGTATATATAAAAAAAGTTTGGTCTCCTATGAAAAGCAACAAGATTATTAATTGGTCGGAAATGTAATGAATTTAATTCTCCTACAATTCAGTAAATAAGTTATTATTGCACCTTTATTATAGAAACAAACAATAACAACAACAAATATAAACAAACTTGGGACACCCATAATCTAATTAGATGGGTACCGTAGTAAATTTAATGCTTCTACAAATTGTGTAGATAATTGTCGTTATCGTGGAACTATTGCTGTAGAGATCACAAAATCTAATAAACTTTGTAATTCTCGGAAGTGGTAGCAAACTAATAACAATTAGGTAGAAACATAGTGGATTAATTCTCCTACAATTGTAAGTG
Source organism: Rhodnius prolixus (assembly GCF_049639745.1). Taxonomy (NCBI): domain Eukaryota; kingdom Metazoa; phylum Arthropoda; class Insecta; order Hemiptera; family Reduviidae; genus Rhodnius; species Rhodnius prolixus. The sequence goes on along the minus strand of NW_027411635.1, from coordinate 2,828,540 downwards.
TTCGTTTTCGTAGAAATATTACTGCTGATAATAACGCGAAAAATACAACAGTTTTGTCATCTACAAATTGTATTTTTAGACGGTAACAAAGTAAACATTAATACTATTACAATTGTGTAGATGATAGTAATTACTGTAACGTAATTGCTTTAGATAACGCGAATCTAAACAAACTTTAGATTTTCCATAGTGTGGCATAAATACAATCAAATTTGCTAGTAACATAGTAAATTTAATCTGCTAGAATTGTGTAGAGAAATGTTTTTGTGCCGAAATTAATGCAAAACTAAACTATTTGGACATTCAACACATCGTAACTAAGCCTTATCAGTTAGACAGGAGCATCAACAATAATGAACTTAATTGTTAATATTGTAATATTTGCAGTAGAGATCAGCGCAAATCTAAACAAACTTCTAAAGTTTAAACTTGCATGTATTTTGCGAAGACTTATTTACATAAAAAGGAACATAGTAAATTTAATTTCTTACAGGTGTGCAGATAATATATAATTGATGTTTTGTAGCATTATTGCTGCACACAACAATTCAAATCTAAATAACATTGTGTAACAAATATGTTGTTATTGTTGCATTCTTGCCGTAGTTATCAACGCTAATCTAAATAATGATTTGACACTCATTCACACATCGTAGCTACTCAATAGTCTATATCAATTAGTCAGGAACTATAGTAAATTTAATTTCCTATAAATGGATAATACAATTGATGTTTTTATAGTTCTAATACGCAGAGTTGTGGCACCAACAAAATCGTAGCTTATATAAATTAGGCATAAACACTTAAGTTTAATTCTACTCTATTTCGAAAATCGGGAACTGAGGAATCGAGAATCTGCTAATGATTTTTGTTTTAATTATTACAAAATCGCCTCCACCGAGTTTTTGTTTTGTTCCCTAAACTTTTGTTTTGTGGTATTTATTTTCTTAAAAATATGTGTGCAGTAGATTATTTGTGGTTTCTTCCATTATGACGATTGAGCTAGAGATATTTTTTTTTCTCCACTTAACATGATAGTTTCATTGTAGTTATAAACTCCTTAACAAAAACTATGTCTTGATTAAACGATAAGCAAAGACCAAACAATTCATTCGCACCCCTAATTTCAGCCAATTAGAAACGTTCAACAAAAGCTTATGTTTTTTATTTGAATTTTCTACAGTTTTCTTAACTTATTTCCCTTACTTTGGGGGCTGTCTAAGTACTTTAACTTCGACTTTGAAAATTGTTAAAGATGATATTTTAGGATTTATTAGGTGTAACAAACCCTTGAGATGACCTTTTACTTACAAAACATATTTCTTGCTAAAATAATAATTAATTGTATATTAAATCTTCATAAATGTTAATAAATAGGCATTTCATTTTAACTCTACTCCAAATTATTCTTGTGATTTATAATCATCACATTCTCTCGCACATTAAGGAAGAAAAAGGGAAAGTTAGAGTTGGTCTTTTACTGCGGTGATTTGAATCACAGATTTAAAACGAAATATTAGTCTTGAATTCGTCTTATATACAATACTTCTATAATAATTCATTTTCAAACTTCAATTTAATGTAGCCCTTTAATTGAGTACTTGTTGTTTATCAAGTAATTAGTAAAGCTCACATAAATAATTGCCTACTCTAAAAATATGCATTCTTTGCCTCTTTAGTTTTATACATAAGTTTGTAGCATAATTTTGATTTAAAATTACTATATAATTATTTGCATCAGATTAAAAATTTAATCGACGAATACTGAATTTTTATTATTTCTTTTATAATTAATCGTTAAGGTGACATTTTCTTCTAAATACTGAAGAGTAATTTGTTTGAAAAAGAATTTTTGTTTACAAATTGACCTAGTAACATTTAATGATTTTAATTTTTTCAGAGTTACACAATTATCAGGAAAATCTGTTTTCCTTTAATGTTTAATAGTTCAGATTAATAATTATTATATTATATAAATATTAACAAATAATGCAAAGTAATTATTAATTATTAATATATTAAAACTGCACGATAAAGCGTAACGTTGAAAAACACCCAACTTTGACAATTTTTTTCTCTTTTTCTATTGAAGTTAAAATTCCCAAATTTTCTTTATAATATAGGGCAAATCCTTCTTTATGACTGTAATTTTTTTGCTACCACATAGATTAAATAGATTTTGAGAAAAAAGTTGCTGAAAATGAGCAAAAACGGCATTTACAAAAATTGGTCTTGTTCTTGTTCTTCTTTTTCTTGTTGTTGTTACCTTTTGTTACCTACTGCGTAGCGCCGAAACACGTAAACAGATTTTCATGAATTAATAATCATTTTAGTAGTTTACTATTTTGAATGTCACCCTTTTTGTTTGATTACCTCTTTTTAAATAAACTATTAGAGATAAGATGATTCATAATTTTAGTAAAAGCAGCTTCGATTTACTCTAATTTTTCTTTGACATCAATTGTCTTAGTTACTTCATCTTCAGACCACTAATCATTAAAATATTTCCAAATATGTTCAATTGATTTAAATCGGTGGATGAGCTGCATTTTAAAATACTTTTAGACAATTATATAGTTTAAAAATTTACTTTTACTAGCAATGTGGTATGGTTCAGATCGTTGTGCCCATAAAATTTAAAATTTTTTTTGGTTTGGGCACAGCTATCAGTTCTAAAGAATTGTAACAGTTCAGATCAAAGTTTAGCCAGGAATGATACTGAAATCAATATTTTTTTAAATTAAAATTGTCTGGTAGGACAGTTGTATAAGGGTTGATCGTAAAAACTTACACGAAAATGAGTAACGTTGAGAAACACCCAACTTTGACAATTATTTTCTCTTTTACTCGTTTATAAGTGTAATTCAGTACACAGTTTGCAAAATAGACACTGATTCAACCAAAAAAGTTGAATACATTCAATGCCTAACCATTAAAAAAGTGATATTAAGCAAATGGCATACAAATGTTAGACTAGAAGTCCAACTAAAGAGATAAAATTTACGGATATTTTAGTACCGTAGATTAATTTGATGTTTATAAAGTTTCTGACTTAAAAATATTATATTTTTCTTTTGTATTTGCAAGCATTTTTACCCCAACCATCATTTATGATAACCATTACTAGTTTGTCCGGATTTTAAAGCGATTTCTTGTTAATTTTTATAAGTATATATTTAACTCTGGTTAATCTAAGTGGTTAATGAAAAAGCGTGAATATCTAATTGCCACTTCGTTTTGATAAGGATTAAATCCTCATCAGTGGCCCAATTATGATGCAGAGTTATTCTTCATTGAGAGGTTATACTCTTTGTGGTTAAAATCAGGTGACTGCCATGGAGATATGCCCCTACCATATTGATTGGGTTTTGTCTATGTGGTTGGAATTATTTTTATCTATTCTGTAATAAATTCAAATAGGATGTTTTACTAAGTGTAGAATGTATTTCTCTGATTTTGTTATTTTTTTTCCCCGTTATACAATGATTGTTAGTTTTAAAGTTCCGCTGGTTTATCTCAATTACGCATCAGGAGGCTTCCACCCACGTAAACCTCACATACGAGGTTTGGCTATTAAATAACGAGACTGATGCTGCTACAGAAGAACTATGCATGCGCCAAATCCTAACGACCGACAGCTGTGCAGCGCGTAAAGCCTTCTCTTTCGATTGCAGCGTCTCACGTGTTTGTAGAGAAATCTGTCTGACCGGAACCGTCGATTGTGTAAGAGGTGTTAGTTTCGTTTTGCTGAAAAGATGTTTTCCGCGCCTAAAATGAACAATAAAGAGGTGCAAGACCAGATTAGATCGGCATGGGCAGTGTCCGAGTCCGAAACAACTGACAACATTTTTTAGAGATGTGCCAATTGCTTAGACCAGAGATCACCATACTTTTTTGCACTGTGGGCCGAGGGTAATTGACAAAATGACGAACGCGGGCCGCAAAATCTTCATCTTCTTCTTGTTTCGCTATCTCCTTCGTGCCGTGAAGCTTGGAGAAGCAGCCCCAATCGATCTCTATACCGTGCTATCCTTCTCATCCCCGCAAGAGATTCTCCTCTAGCTCGGCCGAGACTTTCAATGTACTCCTCGTACATAGTACGAGGTCTGCCCTTTTGCTCTCTTGCCTATATGTCTGGCATCCAGCATTTGCTTGGCCTTCTGTCAATCCTCCATTCTCAAAACATGGACAAACCATTCCAACTGTCGGGGGCCTCCAGAATTTGCCGCGCTGGCTGTACTTTTAAGTCTTCTCTAATGTGTGCATTCCTGATGCAATCTCTCCTAGTTTTACCTAGGTTGCGCCTCGGAAATCGCATTTCAGCAGCCGACAACTTACTAGCATGCCTATCCAACACCATCTAGCTTTCAGAACCATAGAGGGCAAAAACACCATTTTATATAGCACTAATTTAGCGTCAAGACTCAACTCCTGCTTTCCAATCAGTGTAGTACTTACTTTTGGTAGAAATCCGTTACAGGCATCTTATTATTCTCTGCTTTAGTTCATCTACAGATGCAATCCGGTGAACGAGGTGGCCACTGAATCGCCCCCCGTGTCGATATGACACCATCAGGTATGTAAAGAGATATCTCGATAGGAAATTTGATGGGCATGTTATTAGCATTTCTAAGTCTAGGTGTATCAGAATCAAGCCGGAATTGCATCTGTAGATGAACTAAAGCAGAGAATAAAAGATGCCTGTAACTCGGTTAAAGCCGAATCTATTTCTTTGGGCTATTGGCAGGAAAGCGCATGTCTATGCCTCTCTAATGGTGGAGGCCATTTCGAGCATGATCTGTAATATTAATGAGGAGTAAAATTTATAATAAAATGGAACTTTTCTCCTTATTCAATCAAAAAACCGTTATAATATTATCATTTTGAAATTTCTTATAAGAATCATGTTTTCATTCATAACTTGTAAAATATCGCTCACAGAAAAAAACCGTTCGAGTAAAGTTTTCTTTAAAAAAAATAGAGGAATCTATTTCTTAAATAAAAACCGCACCTTCCCATTTGAAAAACTGAAGTTGGTGCCTGCATCTCGCTTCTGGAAGCACCGAAAAAAATTTACAAATTAAATTTGGATTTCTAACAAAAAACTAAGGGAACACGTATTTTTTAGTTTTGTTTCTAGCTATCTTAGTTTCCGAGAAAAAGTCGTTATCCACATACCTTGGGACACCCTGTATATCATTTCTAGCACTTTCCTTTTTTGTGTGCTGGTTTCTGATTTTGAGTATCTTTGTGTTTGGGAAATCGAAAGTGTGATGATTTTCTGTGCTATGTACCACAGCCCTTAAGATGACCTAGTCCCTAGCTCGAAAGCTCGGCATAGTAAAGTTTATAATGACTGAAACTGGCATTAATTTTTCATCCTATTGAAACTATGATTCAGTCACCAAAAATAGAGAACAGTAAGTAATAAACTACATCAAAACAATTTCATTACAAATATCAAGGAGGGTCAAGTAGCCAAATAACAGCTAGAAATATACTTTCAAATTACAAGAATATAAAATAACATTCTTGAATCCATTAGTATTCATGGATACAGTGGACTTTCTATAAAAATTAAGGCTCTCATAGCCCACTTCACTAATCTATTGCTAGCCATAGATCACACTGCCTTTGGGGCCCCTCCCCCAGGCAGCTGCTAGGTTAGTCGGCTCTTAATTATTTAATAAAAATTGGAATTCGGTTGAAAACCTTAGGGAATTAACAGTTGTATAAGGGTTGACCATCAAAAACTGCACGAAAAAGCGTAACGTTGAAAAACACCCAACTTTGACAATTTTTTTCTCTTTTTTTATAAAAGATTTTTTTTATTAATTTACAACCTGTACATATACATATACATCAAGTAAATGTGTGCTTAATTGAGTTATGCACAGATTGTAGGCTGAAACCTAGTGAATCCAGCGCCACAATCGGGAAGGCATGCTGAGAGGGGTCAGCCAATGCTGGAACTCTCTAGAGGTTGGAAGGAAGTTTAGGAAATTGGTAAAAGGTCGCGGGGCCAACGTCGTGGAGGACTGCCGGGATGGGTTGTTGTGGATAAGGCTTGTGCTGTGGGGGGGATCAGGATGTATGGTTAGGCTATTATGGAAATTAAGGAAGCCGAGAATGGATTAGGTCATTGACAAAAGTCGGTATGGAGAGTTAAATTGGATACATAATAAAAAGCGTTGACGATATGCCGAAGGACTTTAGATTGAAAGGATTGGATTCTTTGGATGTTGGAAGGTTTCGCAGAGCCCCACAGCTCAGCTCCGTTGGTCCAGATGGGTCTTAGTAGTGTCTTGTATAGAGTCAAGTTTGTTCTGTACCTTCATGGCTGATCTCCGCCCTAGCAGTATTCGTAGTTGTCCGTTTCATCTATTGAGTTCTTGTCTTTCCAGTCTAGTGTGTGGGTTCCACGTAAGTCGACCGTCTAAATACAGTCCTAGGTAGCGTACTTGTGTTGAGGTCGGTATTTCTCTGTTGTATATGAGTAATGGGGGACAAGTTTGTCTACGTAAGGTGAATGTAATCTGTTGGCATTTGTCTTCGTTGAGTCTAACTTTCCATTTTTCGCACCAAGTGGAAATGAGGTCAAGGTGTTCTTGGACAAATGAGGAGGCTTCAGAAGGGTTGGAATTTGAGGATAATATTGCGGTATCGTCTGCATAGGTTGTTATTAAGGTATGAGGGTGCGTGGAGATGTCAGCAGTGTACACTATGTATAGGACTGGGCCAAGGATGCTTCTTTGCGGGATCTATAAAAGATGAAATTCTCAAACATTCTTTAAATTATAGGGCAAATCCTCCTTTATGACTGTAATTTTTTTTTGCAGCAACATAGATTAAATAGATTTTGAGAAATAAGTCGCTGAAAATGAGCAAAAACGGCTTTTTCAAAAAATGTTCTTGTTCTTGATGTTGTTACCTTTTTTGTAAACAACGTAGCGCATAATAGCAGTAAGAGAATAAATATGTTATTAGATTAATATACACATTAGGTCGATCGAATTAGGAAACAGAACTTCATAATCAAAGGAAAAATGGGAAATATTAGCTAGAATGGCCAGCAGATCAGTGTATTTTGGCTCTTACTACCGATATAGATAGCAGAGCTAGAATATACATAGTAGGTCGATCGAATTCGGAAATAGAACTTCACAAACAAAGGAAAAATAGGAAATACTAGCTAGAATGGCCAGCAGATCAGTGTATTTTGGCTCTTACTACCGATATAGATAGCAGAGCTAGAATATACATAGTAGGTCGATCGAATTCGGAAATAGAACTTCACAAACAAAGGAAAAATAGGAAATACTAGCTAGAATGGCCAGCAGATCAGTGTATTTTGGCTCTTACTACCGATATAGATAGCAGAGCTAGAATATACATATTAGGTCGATTGAATTTGGAAATAGACCTTCAAATAGGAAATACTAGCTAGAATAGACAGCAGAACAGTATATTTTGGCTCTTACTACCGATATATGTAGATAGCAGAGCTAGAATATACATATTAGGTCGATTGAATTTGGAAATAGACCTTCACAAACAAAGGAAAAATGGGAAATACTAGCTAGAATGGGCCGCAGATCAGTATATTTTGGCTCTTACTGCCGATATAGATAGCAGAGCTAGAATATACTTATTAGGTAGGCGCCACGGTAGCCGAGCGGGTTAAGAGGCGAGACCTGCAAAGCTAATGTGCATTGTGGTACTGGGTTCGATTCCCGGTCTTGGCCTTGGATTTTATTAGTGGTAAAATGAGAAATAGTAAAGTACGTTTGCTAGTCGCCTCCGTCCACGACACCTAGTAAATGGTAGTTGGACGTTAAGCCCCGCCTGAAAAAATAGGCGATTACTTTACTTTACATATTAGGTCGATCGAATTTGGAAATAGACCTTCACAAACAAAGGAAAAATGGGAAATACTAGCTAGAATGGGCCGCAGATCAGTATATTTTGGCTCTTACTGCCGATATAGATAGCAGAGCTAGAATATACTTATTAGGTAGGCGCCACGGTAGCCGAGCGGGTTAAGAGGCGAGACCTGCAAAGCTAATGTGCATTGTGGTACTGGGTTCGATTCCCGGTCTTGGCCTTGGATTTTATTAGTGGTAAAATGAGAAATAGTAAAGTACGTTTGCTAGTCGCCTCCGTCCACGACACCTAGTAAATGGTAGTTGGACGTTAAGCCCCGCCTGAAAAAATAGGCGATTACTTTACTTTACATATTAGGTCGATCGAATTTGGAAATAGAACTTCACAAACAAAGGAAAAATAGGAATGATTAGCTAGAATGGCCAGCAGATCAGTGTATTTTTGCTCTTACTAGCGATATAGATAGCAGAGCTAGAATATACATATGTGGTCGATCGAATTAGGAAATAGAACTTCACATGTGAGGGTCCATGGCCTAGTTATTTCTTATACTTTAATTTTGAAATGTTAATTGAAATTGTCTTTATGTTGTGGGCTTCATTCACATAATCAAATTAATGAAGTAGCATTAAAATCATAACTAGAAAAGTTTGATGGTATTTCTAAAATCGCAATGGCTCCTGATTCGGTGAGCGAACGTTATTTCGCGAGATATATTTTAATTCGTTCTTTACACAGATAGATAATTTAATTTTGACTGCAGATCATAAAAAATGGAAGGAACAATTTAGAAAGGAAAGTGTGCAGGATGGTTGGTGGGTCGTAAAATGGCAACCGGCTCGTAAAGCCAGTAAGCACGCACAGAATGGTTCGCCGGCTGATTTTATGTCTGCAGGCTTAGCGAGCATCTATTCTACTATCTCCATTCTACTTTCAGCTTCTTTCTACCCTCAACTAACTTCTGCAATGTAGCTTTTCATGGCTTTTTCTTACTGAATTCAATGAGGTATTCAACAATTTTTGTTTATAGTCAGTTCAACTGGACTAGTGTTTGTTTACTAAAAATTAATTGATTATCTAAAAATCTTTACTTTTGAAGAAATTTCTTTGTCGTAATCAGGCGTTTTTCCATTGTTTAGAAAACGGCTATTATAATAACACACCAGCATCAGCGTTTCCCAACCTTTTTTGGGCTCGCGTACCACTTGATAGTACATCATTCTAAATTGTACCACTCGTAAAAATGATGGTATTTCGTGAAATTTGTTATTCCGAGAGTTATTATTATCTTTATTTGTATAAAAATAGTTGATGTTCACTTCATAAACTTTGTAAAAGTGTCAGTTCTTAGTTTTAAAACTTTTTTAAATAATTAAAAATTGCGTACATATTTCTCTCTTCAATCTTCTAAATTAATTTCTTTTAAGCATTCAACTACCTGTAAGTACCAATTAAATTTAATGTTGCTTGGTTAGAGCTTACTCATTACAATCAGTCTCTCTAAGCAGATTTTTACATAGTTATCATTTAAGTTCTGTCACATGATAATTCTATTAAATTTTCTTTATCTTTTATCGATAATGATGTAGCTTTTCTTAGAGCATCTTTATAGAAGGGGTTTGAAATCCAATTATTATTTGTGTTTTCGGGTTTTGGAAAATACTCCATGAAAGACAATTTTAATCCAGTTAAATGTGCTATTATATTTTCTCGTATATCTTGAGACAGACTAACCTTATTACTGTACATATTAACAACTTTACTGTTTAATATTATTAATTAAAATAATTTCTATGCATTATAGGAAAAAACGTTTCTATGATATTTTTATGCTTTAATTTTTTAAGACCGCCATTACTAATTATTTTTCGTGCACCAACAACCAGCAACTCGTGTACCACAAGTTGGGAAACGCTGCACTAACCACTATGGTTAACAATGCGTCCTCTAACAACGATATTGTTTCGAATGATATGAAAAATAGGAAATACCAGCTAGAATGGCCAACTGATCAGTGTATTTTGGCTCTTACTGCCGATATCGATAGCAAAGGAAGAATATACATATTGGGTCGATCGAATTAGGAAACAGAACTTCACAAACAAACGAAAAATAGAAATTACTAGCTAGAATGGCCAGCAGATCAGTGTATTTTGGCTCTTACTACCGATATAGATAGCAGAGCTAGAATATACATATTAGGTCGATCGAATTTGGAAACTGAACTTCACAAACAAACGAAAAATAGAAATTACTAGCTAGAATGGCCAGCAGATCAGTGTATTTTGACTCTTACTACCGATATTGATAGCAGAGCTAGAATATACATATTAGGTCGATCGAATTCGGAAACTGAACTTCACAAACAAAGGAAAAATGGGAAATACTAGCTAGAATGGCCAGCCAGCAAGTTAGTGTATGCTGTCTCATATCACAGATATATAAAACAGTATTAAATTAACATATTACATATTAATTCGCAGAAATTTGGATAAAGAACTTGAATAACGAAAGAAAATGTGGAATATATTGGTTTGATTGGCCTGCAGATTGGTGTAGAATTTCGCCCTACAGCTACTATTTGGGGTGTTGCCAAAATGCCTTAACATTAGGACGTCCAAGTGAACACTTTACTTTGTTGCGATGGTCCTAACTCCTTCTGGTCATCGTACAGACGGTAGTCTTGGGACTTCATGAAGTAGCCAGCTTCCACTGTAGCAAATCAGCAGCCAACCATAATTTTATCAAATGGAACTACATTGTCTTTAGTGCCAAGACCTTTTTTAAATTAAAAGTATAATTTAATTTTCAATTATTGAGGCAGATCTGCTTTGTATGTGCCAATGGAAAGCCATCAACACTTTTGGTTGTTTATTAATTCCGGTTGTGACGTAACGCAAGTACTAAGATGTTTCTTCCGCTTTTGTTGAAGTTTATAAGTAATTGATTGTAGTTGATTAATTGTAATTGATTTGAAAAATGTTCGCAGAATAGGTTTGACCCCTCAGTATCTCTCAAATAAATAGTGGAAAATATTGTGCCTAAACCGAAAACTCAGTTTACAATTTTAATTCCTCGTGTGAGAAGGAATGCAATCGCATGGATTTTCGATTTTGATTTCCGAATTCCTTGCCGTCTTTTTTTAAAAAAAGTGTCAAAGGATTTTTTGTAAACTTGTACAGCACGTAAAAGATTGATCAACAGACATCCATATTGTTATTCACTTAAAAAATGTTGGATTAATATTGAACAAAAAAATCAATTTTTAATTCATCTCATTCGGCTTTGCAGTGCCTTCTAAATTTGAGGAAGCAAAAGTGTAACAAGACTAAAAACTTTTTTTTTTTTCTAGTGCGGTAAATTGCCAAGTTTTTTAAAAAAATCTTTTAGGTTCAAGCATTTCTTTTCCTACCAATGACTCAGATAATTCGGGGTGGGTGTTGGTCTAGTGGTGAAGAGCGTGGCTTTGTAAGTGGGAGATCTCCTGTTAGGATTCCGAACTACTTTTTATTGGATAGAAAAAGGTTTTTATAGTTTTGAGCTTAGTTAAGTATGTGCCTGAAAAAATAGGCGATTACTTTTTACTTAACTTTTTACTCTGGTAATTTTGATACTTTGGTAATATCTGAGTATCCTCTAAAGACGTCATTCTCAGAACAAGTTTCGAATGTTCAGAAAGAAAAAAAAGAATCTTGCATTTTCAGAACTGTCTGGCAAATCATTCATAAACGTCAGAAAAATCCCAACTTATATCCTTCTGGAACTTCCAATCCAATCTGGATCTATCAAACCCAACTAAAGAAATAGCTTCATTCTATTTGAAACTGATGTATTAGTTTAGGAGCTAATGACCGCTAAACTTTGCTTGATTATAAACAGGATCTAAATTCACATCTCCAATACCTTGCTTTACATTTAACAAATCAATATGAAGTCTTAAACTACGAGGTGTGGCTATTAAATAACGAAACTATTGCTGTAAAACATTCGCTCCATGCGAATTTACCATTGTTCGAACAGTGCTGGAAGTCTTTTTCCGTGAGCTCCTGCATGACGCGTGCCGCTTTTTCTTTCACAGCTTCAACGGACTGAAATCGTTTTCCTTTTAATGCAGATTTGATTTATGGGAACAGGTGAAAGTCACATGGGGCCAGGTCAGGTGAATAAGGCGGATGGCCTAAAACTGAGATATTGTACTTAAGTAGAAACGTCTTGACAGACAATATAGTGTGAGCTGACGAGTTGTCTTGATGGAGAACCCATGACTTGTTCTTCTACAAATCGGGTCGTTTTTCCTTATTCTTTCACGGAGTTGAGCAACAATTAATGTTGATTAATTATAATCGATATTTTCATCCGTTTTGGACGTGGAAGGGCGACCCGGATGGTCATCATCTCCGACGTCTTCTCGGCCATCTTGGAAACGCTTGAACCACTCAAAAACTTGCGCACGTGATAAACATTCATGGCCATAAACTTCTTTTAATAAAAGATAAGTTTCAGTAGCGGTTTTATCAAGTTTCATGTAAAATTTCACGACAATTCGTTGCTCTGCTACATGTGTAGTCTCATGTTTTCGGCAAAACGAAACTAACACCTCTTATACAAACGACGGTTCCGGTCAGACAGATTTCTCTACAAGCATGTGAGGCGCTGCAATCGAAAGAGAAGACTTTACGCTGCAGAGCTGTCGGTCGTTAGGATTTGGCGCATGCATAGTTCTCTTCTGTAGCAGCATCAGTCTCGTTATTTAATAGCCACACCTCGTATTATAAGACTATACTAGTCTCTATATATGAGTAAAACATCAATTTCTAACGATGTCATGAGTTTAGGAGATAATGCCAGCTAAACTATGTTTGGTTATAAACACGATCTAAATTCACTACTCAATATCTCTCCCTACAATCATCAGATCATTATCACAATCATCACAATTTATAGACTATATCAGATACTATGAACAACTAAAATATAAATTCTATCAATAAATAAGTTTAAGAGATAGTGGCAGTTCAACTTTTCTTAATACAAAGCACGATCTAAATCTAAGTCTGAATATCTCGCCCTACATTTATCACATCAATGTGAAATGATTGCCACTTATAGACTGTAACAGTCTCTAAATACCATTATAAGAAAAATTCTAAAGATTAATTAGTTCAGAAGATAATGGCAGATAAATTTTGCATAGTTCAAAACTTTCGCTAAATACATGAATCAATATCTCACTACACATTCATCAGATCACCTTGCTAACCATTAACATTGTAGAATAATATCTGTTCCTATGTACGGGTTAAATATCAATTCTAACAATAAATTATTGGGTTGCCCGGAAAATAATGCAGGATTTTATGTTTTCTTTAAAATATCCGTCTAAATAGTAAACTGTTTATGTTTGTTGGACTTTTGACTTTTATAAATGTAAACACTTATTAATCCTCTTTCAAACAAAAATGTTTGCCTACCTCAGTAACTGTCTTTACTAAGATGTCAAAGCGTGATTTTCGCATAATTTTTGTTTAACGAGTTCAAAGTGGGCCGGAACGGGGCCCAAACGGGCCAGAAATATCAACGATGTCTGGGGCGAAGGCAGTATAAGTGAGAGCACTGTTCAACGGTGGTTCCAGAGATTTTTGAGAGGGAGACTTGAGCCTTGAAGACAAAGAAGGCCGTGGAAGAAGTTCTGCCCTTGATGACTGTTGTTCTCCGAGCTTTGGTGGAAGAAAATCCCCAGAACAAACTGTTCGAGAACTGGCAGGGAAACTGGAAGTCAGCAAATCAACCGTCGATGACCATCTCAACGCGATTGGGTAGGCGAAAAAGGCTTGAAAGTTGGGTTCCTCACACATTGAACGACCGCCAAAAAGATCAGCGGTATGTAAATTTGTGCTGCACTTCTTTGCCCGAAACAACAGCGATCCTTTTCTGTCCAGAATTGTGACTTGCGATGAAGGAGTGGATCCTCTACGACAACAGCAGACGCTCTGGACAGTGGCTTGACAAAGGAGAAGTAGCACGACATTTTCCAAATCATCAAAAAAAAGGTGATGGTTACTGTTTGATGGGCTTCATTTGGTCTGATTCATTACAGCTTCTTGAATCTTGGCAGAAACCATCAATGCCGAATCGTATTGTAACCAAATTGACGTAATGCATCAGAAATTGGCAATAATGAGAAGTCATCTTTAGCCAATCGAAAGGGGCCCATTCTGTTGTTTGACAACGCTCGGCCACATATTTGACTTCCCGTGAATTGTTGGAGCTTGGCTATGAGACTCTGCCACACCCGACCTACTCACTGGACCTCTCGCCTACTGATTACCATTTTTCTTTTAGACACCTGGACCGCTATTTACAAAATAAAAAATTTTTTGACCAAAGAACATTAGAAAACGCGTTTTCTGAATTTATAAATTCTAAGGATTCCAAATTCTATACAGAGGGTATGGAAAAGTTACCCACACGTTGGCAGAAATGTATAGAAAGTAATGGAGACTATTTTGATTAATAAAAACAGTTATAAATCATTAATTTCTATTTTTTTCTTTTAAAACCATAATCTTGCATTATTTTCAGGACAACCCAATAGTTTAGTTGATTATAGGAGTTAAACGTTAAGTAGTTCAAAACATTATCCAATTTTAACTGTCCATGTCTCGCACCTCATTCGTCAGATCATTATGAAATGTTCAATACTTACAGGACTGGTAGTGGTAGAAATTACACTGCCATTGCAATACTTCTTATTAAAACAGGTAAGATAAAAGAAATACTGCAAATTCTTTAATTAACAAAAAAAGAAGTAAGAGAAATTGTATTGTGATTTCTTGACTTCCTCTTAAGAAAAGAAGCTACGATTAGAATAGCTCCTTCTGAACAGAGAAAAGAGAAATGAAACTGCTATTACAGTACTTCTTTTGAAGAGGGTTTAGGTGAAATTGATTGCAACTACAGTACTTCCCTTTATGAGAGACAAAAACATTAAACTGCAATTACTGTACTTTTCTCTAAGTGAGGAAAGAGGAAGTCAACTGCGGCTGCAAAACATTCCCGTATTAGAAGTTAATGGCGGTAAAAATAGATTGCAGTATTTTTCATTTAATCGAAGTAAGAACTGAAGTAGAAATGCCAAAATTCATCAAAATCAGGCCTAGAGTTATAGAGTTATTATTAATAATTAAAACTGTCCTGTAGGACAGTTGTATAAGGGTTGATCGTCAAAAAGTGCACGAAAAAGCGTAACGTTGAAAAAGACCCAACTTTGACAATTTTTTTCTCTTTTTCTATATAAGATAAAATTCCCAAATTTTCTTTAAAATATAGGGATAATGAATTGCGATTTGATTTAGGGGCTAACCATTATATCTCAGATGAGCATTCATTTAAGTTAATGAAAAATGTGTTTAGAGCTAGAGGACAACTGATGAATTTGAATTTTAGAATAGGGCGGACAAATGTGCAACACCTGTGTTCTATGTGCAATAGAGCAGAAATTGAAGATGTCTACCATTATGTGGCTGTATGCCCCATAATGGTCGGATTTAGAATTGCGTGTTTTGGCAAGAGTTTAAATAAATTCTGTACATCCGCTGGAAGATATAGACAGTTTCTCATGGAAAATTATAATTATTAATTTTGTATTAAAATTATTTTAAAATTGCTCTTAAGTTTCAGTTCTATATTTAGTTGTTGCAAAAAAATTACAGTTATAAAGAAGGATTTGCCCTTTATTTTAAAGAAAATTTGGGAATTTTATCTTTTATAGAAAAAGAGAAAAAAATTGTCAAAGTTGGGTGTTTTTCAACGTTACGCTTTTTCGTGCAGTTTTTGACGATCAACCCTTATACAACTGTCCTGCCGGACAGTTTTAATAAAGGAAAAGTAGTCTCTCTTTGTTTATTTTTGTTTTATTTTAAATTTTGGTTATTGGTCGGGATGGAATTGTAATTATTAGTACAAAAGTGCAACTCAAGCAGACGGACGAGAGTCCATGCTTAAATGTTAAAAATGTGAAAATTACTTTTATGTGTATATTTTGAAATGCCAATAAACAACTTATTATTATTATAGGGCAAACCCTCCTTTATAACGGTAATTTTATTGCAACAACCATGATCTAATAGGTTTCGAGAAAAAAGTTGCCGAAAATGAGCAAAAACGGCTTTTTCAAAAAATGTTCTTGTTCTTGTTCTTCTTGTTGTTGTTGTTCTTCTTCTTGTTACCTTTTTTGTAAACAACGTAGCGCCTAAACGCGTGAACCGATTTTCATGACTGAGGAGTCATTCGATTCGGAATTTTATGTAGATGTGCCTTTTGGGGGTCTCGACGCTGTACATCAAATGAGAGAGGAGTTAGCCTCTTTTAAGTAAGGCCCCCTCCAAAATTATTATTACTAAAATTACTCTGTAAATCTTGGCCCGATTTTGATAAAATTTGGTAGGATGATAGGGTTAGGGCTCCTCTACGTAACATTTAAGCGGCGATCTGCTCTTACACTTGTTAAGGGGAAGTATAGCAATCGTTTCAAATTATCGACATTATTTCCCATGGCATGCACTATATCGAGACCCCCAAAAACGCATATTTACATAAAATTTTTGATCAAATGACACTTCATTCATTAAAAATTAATTCACTAATAATAATAAGTCTGTAGAATCCTGGCGTATGCCGACGATGTCGACATTATAGGAAGATTCTGCCGATGCTGTAAGAACTGCTTTTGTGGAGATAGAAAAGGGCTGGCAGAAGTATGGGCCTTCGTGTAAACGAAAGTAAGACCAAATTTTTAACAAAAGTGTGATCAAAGGTAGGTTTGAAGGTCCCCTTAAGAGTCGGCGGCTACTCATTTGAGAGGGTCGACAGCTTTGTGTACCTGGGATCTCTACTAACTGCTAGTAGTGACGTCTCGAGCGAAATCAGCAGGAGGATCATATCTGAGAATAAGTGCTACTTCGGCCTTTATAGGCACATGAGAAGTAAGTTATTGAACAGGGCACCAAGCTAAGAATTTATAAAACTCTTATTCGCCCTGTTCTGGTATATGCCTCCAGAAACCTGGACAATCACGAAAGCAGATGAACATGAAAGCCTTTTTAGTATTCGAAAGGAAAATACTGCGTAAGATCTTCGAACCAATACGTGAGAACACGACTTGGCGCCGCAGAACAAACAGAGAGCTGTATGCTCTGATGAAAGAGCCGAATATTACGGCGTTGATTAAGCTAATCAGGCTTAGATGGGCTGGACATGTTGCAAGAATGGCCCACGAAGAGATCCCGTACAAGCTTCTACAGGAAGTCCCTGACCCTGAGTTGGGAGACCAAAGCTGAGATGGTTCGACAGTGTGACGCAGTATGTCAGGCAGCTATTGCGTACTAGAAACTGGATGGCGGCTGCAAGAGAGAGGGACGACTGGCGGAGTAAGATCGAGGAGGCCATGACCCTACTAACTGGGTCGTAGTGCCATTGAGAGAGACAGAATAATAATAATTATTTTTGAAAATGCCGTTTTTTGGCCATTTTCGGTAACGTTTTTTCTCGAAATCTATTAAATCTAGGTTGTTGCAAAAAAAAAAAAAATAATAATAATAATGTTTTAAAAGGGGCGAATGCTTTTTCATTTTTAAGATAATTTGGGAATTAATTAATAGCTTAATTAACGCTATAATATTCGGCTCTTTCATCAGAGCATACAGCTCTCTGGTTTGTTCTGCGACGCCAAGTCGTGTTCTCACGTATTGGTCCGAAGATCTTACTCAGTATTTTCCTTTCGAATAATATTAAGGGTAAAAGGGGGGAAAAAATTGTCAAATTTCGGTGTTTTTTCAACATTTCGCTCTTTTGCGTAATTTTGACGATCAACCCCTTATATACAACGGTCCTATAGAATAATTTTGATAACAGTCCACATTTACTGTATTTTTAAACTATTCAAGCTTGGCACTTTATTTCATTTATTGTTAGAATGCCTGCTTAATGTCTCGGTGAGACAATTCTATCTTTTTTAATTAAATATTTTGTCATCCATAAATCTTCTTTTGAATGTTTGGAAAAAAAAATAATTGCAATTGTATCATTGGGACCAACTATTCTAATTTATATAATTGTCAAAAGAGCTTTAGATTAACGTTTTATTAGACGAAAAAATTATTAAGTCAAAAAGATCAATGAAAACAATAATTTGACTGCAACAATATTAGTCTTAAAACAGATCTCATATTTCTGTTTCTTTATTAGTATTTTAATATAAAAATTTAAGTTAATTTAAATATAATATAATATGTTAAGTGTTGTTGCTATCTCTCTCACCGATTGGCATGGATCATTATCGATTTCGCCCTTGACATTATTTGAATTAATCTCGGTTGGGCGACCGGAGAGGGGCGCATCATTAATGTCAAAATCTCCAGAACAGAATTTGGCAAACCACTTTTGGCATAAGCGTTCTGTTAAGGCATCATCACCCTATACACAACATATTTTTTTATGAGCCTCTGCAGCTCGTTTGCCCTTTTCTAAAATAATAGAGCAAAATATGACGAAAATCCACTTTATTTTCTTCGATCTTTACAGCTAAGCAGCAAGCACAAAAGTAATGTTTGTTAAACCGAAATTCATAGAAAGGTTACACTTAATAACATAATCTTTCAAATGAACAATCGAGTTGTGCGCTTGCGCCGAGAATAAAAAAAGAAAATCCGAATGAATCTGTACCCAGGGCCGGATTTTTCTATAGGCTAACTAGGCTTCTGCCTAGGGCCTCAAGATCAAGAGGGGCCTACATTCAAATTATTAGCAAAATTAAAATTACACTGTTCTAAAAACATAGCATATTATATTATATTAACATTTAACATATTGATGTACAGGGTGAACCAGTAAACCTTCGATTATAAAAACAGTACTTGTTTAAAATATTTCCTAACATTTTCTCAAATATTTCAGAGAGTTTAGAAGTATTTTTTTTATTTTATTTTTTTAAGTGCAATTTGTAACCTTTGACTTCCTTATTTTAAGACAATCTACTTTAAAAATTGACTATTGGCCCATCTAAAAGAGTTTTCAATAAATTAAACAACTTGATAACTAACACTAAGTGCTCGTGAACACGTTTTCTTGCAAAACAAACGTAATTTCTCATACGAAGATAGAAGGAATCCTGGAAAATGGTATACCGTTAGAAAGCCCATTAGAAAAGGAAACTTTTTATAAAAAGTGCCAGCACCTAGGTCTGGATAATGATCACGTAAGGGCCTAATGAGTTTTCTTCAAAAATTTCGATTACTTTTATTTTTCCAGTATTCGGAGGAAGATTGAGGCTGTTTGGAGAATAACTTATGCTTTAAAATGGTATCAATTTTTAGAAAATTTATCTGTCTTTCTAACCGTATCATCAGAATCGAATTCGGACTAAAACTGTCTGAGTAATAACATTTTTATTGGGAAAAAGTAATGATTTTAGAAAAAAATTTAAAGAGACGTCACTCAAGAACAGTGGAAAATATGAAGTTGGCCAATACGTCATTGAACTCCACTTCAGATGTACTACACACAGTAGGCCTATGGACATTAGTTACTGGTTCACCCTGTATATCACAGTAGTGATGTATTTTATTATCTCTCATATAATTTACAAACTTAAAAATGGGAGGTGAAAGGGCCTCATAAGTGGAATAGCCTAGGGCCTCTTTTTATCTAAATCCGGCCCTGTCTGTACCAAAATAAAAACCGAACGAACTTATTTGTCAACCCATTATTTTAGAATCACTAAAATTATTTATTTCACAATCATGCCTATGAAAGTTTAAAGAAGACTGAGCAATCAGCACTTCTTTGTTTAAAGAACATTTCATGGAAGGTTCGGGAATTAAGGTAACGACATTCTCTGGTAAGTTTTAGTGAACAGAGTCCAGAGGTGAATAAAACTTGAACAAGATTTCAATAACGGCTGTATCTTTAACTCAACCCATTTTATTAAGGGATGATTGATTTGATTTGCAGGTAAAGACTGTGAAGAAGTGAAGCGACAGATCCTGAGCGCAGCGCACGGAGGCATCGTGGAGAGCAAGCTGGGCGGAGGCGGCGATCTGGGCCACCACCACCACCATGCACACCATCACCACCACCATGGCGCGCCGACGGCGGCGCCTACTGGCGCCCTGCACCAAGGCGCGCGCCTCGAATTCCACACGGCCGCGGCGGCCGCCGCAGTGGCCGCAGCCGCCGCCGCCGGCCTGGGGCTGAGTCCCGCGCCCACAGGTCCGCCCGCAGGCCTGGCCGAAGACGCCGGCAAGCCTGGCAAGCAGAAGCGCCACCGTACCAGGTTTACACCCGCGCAGCTCAACGAGCTTGAGCGTTGCTTTTCCAAGACACACTACCCGGATATCTTCATGCGGGAGGAAATCGCCATGCGCATCGGCCTCACCGAATCTCGAGTTCAGGTATGGTTCACCACCAGTTTGCACTTTTATTTAGCTCTTAGAATTCGTACATAAAACAGATTCTGGAAATTCCTCGATCAATAAATTAATATAATTGTTAAGCAGAAAGAAACACTTTATAGCAGGGTTGGCCAACAAGTCGATCGCGAGGCCAGTTTTGGTCGCAATGTCTGGGGTGGAATTCCGTATACCATGGACTTTGAAGCGATTGTAGAATACAAAAAAACTAAATTCTAAATCGGTCTTTATCTGTAGCTACTTTGAATTAATAAATATTGTTAATAATTATCCATGTTCTTTTAATTCCCCTGGATGTGAGTTTTTTGGCCATTTAAATAATTATTGTTGTGGTTTATTACGTAGGTAGATAAGCCGTATATCTATATTTCAGTTACGAGGTGTACTCAGCGAGCTATTGATGATAGATTAGCAAAAAGTAAGTCATATTATTCTTTCATGATAAATTTTCCTAGCCCCCCCAAAAAACGCGAAAGTGAAATATTGAAATCATATTATCAGCCAGTGTGCTTTTTTATAACAACTTTTTTGTATTTACGAACAAATAGTACAACAACTTATACATTGCAGTTGATAAAAAACTATTTTCTTCATGAGCCTATACCTCGCTGGAATGCATCTTATACTGAAACACAGTGTATAAACATAGTATGCATTTCACACCCCTTCTTCGCCCCTTAGACTACGCCTATAATAACAAGTCGATCGCGACACACTTTTAAGGTGAAAAGTAGATCTTATATACAGAAAAGTTGGCCATCCCTGCTTTATAGCGTCAACACATTACTCAACCCAGATCATCACCCGAGAGCGAACAGACAAGAACCATCAAAAGTACTAATTAGAAGCAGCAAAAGTCTACGATTTCATTCTCTTGATCTGGAAGCCTGCTTGTTCTACTTAACTGCTAAGTTTACTAATACCACGCGTTCGCTACCCGTTTAAATTCACACAGCGTAGCACCGTCTAAAAACATTTATAGAGGATAACTTTGAGCCTGGAATGTAGGTTTGCCCTAAGGCAATCTCAGATTCAGCACTTCTGACACCAGAAGTAAAAAAAGCTGATCCTTCCACCAGCTCCAGAAAACTTTCAGGTGAATTAGTCGTGGCCACTACAACCATAAACCACTATCTGCAGATGATGTACTCGTATTTCCCAGAAATCGACTAAAAATGGATTTTACTTCATTTCCGCTTATCACTTTTATTTAAAAATTTATTTCAAAGGAAGTGATTTTTTTTTTTTATATATTTAAGGCCAATGCCCAAAGGCAATGATACTTAAGGGCAATGCCCAAAGCCAATGATACTTAAGGGATGTGTTTAAGCTTCCTGCCAAAGTGCTACCTCACAGCAAGGTACTGTTCTACAGGCTGGAACAAGCATGAAGTTATAAATTTGAGAAAACCTTTTCTTTTAGTTTTAACCTCCCCCAAAATTATATGATTTGAATCTGTTGGGACATGAAATAGGAATGTAGATTAATATGGGCGTCCTTGTGTGGATGGTTAGCCTACTACACCATCCGGTTTTAATGGACAATAACTATCCAAAATTCATTTACAAAAGAAAGTTTGCAAATTGCAGTTACAGAAAGAAGTGTGTTTGTTCACAATGCGATTTTTGCTTTTTGAACGTTGAACACAAATTGTAGATTGTTGTGTTTTTAGAGAATGTTGTGGCAAAATGGCGTATCTTATCCCCGTAGGGAATTATTTTTCAATATTTTTCACTGCAAAGCCTTGTTTTGATTTGTCACATATTATTGTTGCATTTCTAAGAGAAAACAAATGATAAAGGCATTATGCAACTGGATCAGTTGATACGCAATGGAAATAACTTCAAAATTACATTCATTTTTAGCTGTATTACATTTTTGCTGATCTAATGTGTTTTGGAAAAAATCATTTTTGGTTTAGAGACAAATGAGCACAAATCAACATCTTGTTAATTCCATACTGAGATTAGACTAAGATTAAAGAAAGACATAATTTGAAGGAACAAGTGGCGATAAACAGCAACTAATCGCCTGTCTGGTGTTTAAAAAAAGCTACACAAAACTAAAGCGTCTGTTTAAATGCTTAACGTGTGCTGAGTGCATAATGCATTGTTCAATTATCTGCTTTCACCGTAAAATTGCAGCAGTGAGTGCATAGTACTCTTCTGTTTTTTTTGGGGGGGGGCCCTATGCGATTTTCTAGGATTCTTTAAAGACGGTTACTGCTTACAAAGGGCGCATATGTCATTCAGGCTCTAGGGGCTTTGTGAAAGATAGAAGTCTTTATTCAATTATATTATTTATCTATTTCTGTATTATACAAAGTAGCATCTTAACAGAAAGAGTTAGCCTTTTACTATACTATAAGAATTAAGATACAAAAGTAATTGAAATAAACAAACTTATACTGAAATTAAACATAGTACCACTGTAAGTGAATTTAAAAAGCAAAAATGAAAGTGACACTCAATAGTACATAAACTGTTCATTTCTTTTGCTCATATTCAAAAGAAAACAAAATAAGATGTAGCTCAGGGAAACAACATCAAGTATTTATTCAATTAAAAAGATACATAACTTATAAATTGCTTAAATGTGTATAAATTATAGAATTCACAAATTAATAAATCAAATAATAACAAGAAAAACAATAAACTTTAATTTTAATTTATCTATTTTGAATGTTGAGTGGCTTTTTGAAGAGGTCATTAAACAAAAATACATTTTAGAATCTTCTAACAGGTTGGTACCTTGAAATAAACAGTTTAATTTTGTAATGAAAGCAATATTAATTTTTTTTTAAAAAATCCAAATTCGAAGGAAGATTTATAAGTTAAAACTTAGAATAGCAGTAAGAAATAAGTCGTGTTGATATTTACATTACCAATTTTGAAATAATAGACAAAGATTTGGTCTTAAATTTTCCTCAGTTTGGCACAATTTCACTACTAGATCAAAATTTGTTGAGGTTGTGATATTAATGTTTGTTCTAGTCTACTACCTCAGTTTATTTTATTTATTTTTTATTTTTTTGTGCGGATAATTCTCGGATAGTTTTGTAATTTAGAGACCGAGCGATATCCAATAATCTGATACGCATATTCACATAATTTCATTTACTGCAATTCTCAAAGTTATAATTCGCAAATTTTTCTTCAGATTTGGAAGTTTTTACTTTCTTTTAATAATTTTTTGTTTACTATTTTACGTTCCTGTTTTTGCAACCATTTAGATGATTATTTTTGTATAAGGTTGCCAACTGCCCTTTTGAAACCCAACAAAATGAAAAAAAATCGTACTGGATTTAATGATTCTGATCAGTTATATTCTTATGGTAGGTGAATTGCTTTCATAATGCCGACGCTGTTTTGAGGCCTACTTTTTTTTGCAATTAATCAGAGATTTCTGCATTAATTTTTAAAATTAACCCCAATGCATTGTATATCTTTTGAAAGGTGATTGTATGTAGATGTTTTTCATGAGTAGTGCAAGTTTTAAACATGTAATATATTTGAGAAAAATGAAGTCAAAATTTTTGGAAATAATTAGAAAGTTGCTATTCCTTATGTTTGGGCCACAAAGTGAAATACTTAATATTATTATTTTGGAATATAAATTAGCTTATTTAAAAGGAAATTTAACCTTCTTTCTAATGAGCTTATTGAAATTGCTGCAGCTATAATAGTTTGAGAAATATAGACAACCATTTGCTAAAAAGTAGTAGTACCTTAAAAAAACATAAAATTAAAAATATCTATAAAATGGAGCCGAATCGAACCATAGTTTATATAGAATTTTTTGTTGCAAATGACGCCCAGAATCGCTTTCCGAAGTAACGGTAGTCTTATGCTGAACACCCTGTGTATTCCCGGGCCCCAAAATCCTGTCGACCGCCCTGAGCTGTACCTAATTTTTTTAGGGTGTCCTTCTTTTTGGAACTTTATAGAGTTGGCAACCCTATGTTTGTAACAGAATTGTTATGATTGTAACTTAACCTAGTAAAGAGTTTAAATTAAAGAATAGACTTCGTGTCCGTTAGACTTGTTAACAATTGAGCATTGAATTTATTTACAAAGTGCTGCGAGCGTTAATTATTAATTAAGAAATTGAATTAAAACTGTCCGGTAGGACAGTTGTATAAGGGTTGATCATCAAAAAGTGCACGAAAAAGCGTAACGTTGAAAAACACCCAACTTTGACAATTTTTTTCTCTTTTTCTATAAAAGATAAAATTCCCAAATTTTCTTTAAATTATAGGGCAAACCCTCATTTATAACTGTAATTTTTTTTGCAACAACCCAGATCTAATTGGTTTTGAGAAAAAAGTTGCCGAAAATGAGCAAAAACGGCTTTTTCAAAAAATGTTCTTGTTCTAGTTCTTATTCTTGTTCTTGTTCTTGTTGTTGTTGTTGTTACCATTTTTGTAAACTGCGTAGCGCCTAAACGCGTGAACCGATTTTCATGAATGAGGTATCATTCGAGTCGGAATTTTATGTAGATGTGCCTTTTGGGGTCTCGACGCTGTACATCGAATGGGAGAGGAGTTAGCCCCCTTTATGTAAGGCCCCCTCAAAAATTATTATTTCTAATTTCTCTGTAAATCTTGGCCCGATTTTGATAAAATTTGATAGGATGATAGGGTTAGGGCTTTCCTACATAACATTGAAGCGACGATCTGCTCTTACACTTGTTAAGAGGAAGTATAACAATCGTTTCAAATTATCGAGACGTGAACCGATTTTCATGAATGAAGTGTCATTCGAATCGAAAGTTTGTAAAGATTTGCACTTTAAAGGTCTCGACGCTATGCCTCATAAGGAGGGGAGTTTGCCCTTCCCAAATAAGGCCCTTTCTAAAACTATTATTACCAATATTTCTACAAAGCTTAGTTCGATTTTGATAAAATTTAGCACGAAGAAGTGATTAAAGCTCCTCTACATGGCTGTGAAGTGCCATCATGCTCTTACACCTACTAAGAGGAAGTACTGCAATCGTTAAAATTATCAATGAGTGAACCGATTTACATCAATGAATTGTCGTTCGATTCAAAATCTTTGCCTCTTTGCCTTTTAGGGAGAAGTACTGTAATCGCAGTTTATTTTTCTTGCTCCTCTTAAAAGGAAGTACTGAAATCGCAGTTTAATTTTTGCTATTTACGCACAAATACCTTCCTATTTTATTCAAAACGCTTTCTCAAAAATGCAGATATGTAACTTTGCAAAATAGACAAAAAGAAAAATCTATCCAAAAGGTACAAAAATCTCCTTAACAAAAACTTACAGTTTAAAAAGTTAAGTATAAGGGTTGATTAAACACCAAAAGGTACACAAATCAGCAAGTATCCATCATTTCATTTATACTTCATTGATATTATTTAAGTAATTTTACTGCATTAACTTTTCCTTCACATTTTTAGAATTTATTAGATGTCACAGACCCTTATGCTGGCCAGTTATTCATAATATTTTTTCATTATAATTATGATAAAATGAATTATGAATTATTCTGAGTAGTCATATACACATGCATGTTAAAGTAGAAAAAGACAAAGTTAGAGTCGGCCACTTATATTACATATATACAACATTGTGGGAAGAACACCTAGATTGAGAATGTAATTGAAGAAAACTATATTATTTGCGATAAAGTCAGATTATTTATTACTTATTATTACAAACGTTTGACTCCTACATAAAATAACAATTACTTTGATCGAAGAATGAACTTAAACCGACGATTTTTATTTAAAAATAAAAATAAAAAAATGAATAAAATAAAATCATTAATGTATGTTGGAGTAAACATTTTTTTAGAAAAGTTTTTGAACTTTTTAGCCTCATACTTTTTTTCTTTTTAACCTGTAATTAATAGTTTGATTATTATAGATAAATAGATACTATTACAATCTAGTCTACAGTCTTGAAAAAATATTTTGTAGATGAAAATGGCCAGCATAAGGGTCTGTGACATCTAATAAATTCTAAAAATGTGAAGGAAAAGTTAATGCAGTAAAATTACTTAAATAATATCAATGAAGTATAAATGAAATGATGGATACTTGCTGATTTGTGTACCTTTTGGTGTTTAATCAACCCTTATACTTAACTTTTTAAACTGTAAGTTTTTGTTAAGGAGATTATCTAGAAGAAATAACTAACAAGAGGTCTTGAAACTCAAATTGTTTTAAGATGATTAGCGCTACAGGTGATGATAGTAGATGATGAGAACTGCAAACATTAGACTGTGTTGTGTGAAAGGTTCACCATTTACCGTCTTGTCGATTGTCTTCGACTTTCATCGATTCCTAATCTTTATCTCACCACTTAACGTAAATGTTAAGCGAGTTCTTACTACCTTAACTAGGTTGAGTACTACCATAAGTTGAAAGCACCAATCGTTAACCTGAAATTAACGCAGTTAAACTAGTTGGAAGCTTTCTGATAAGGGATAAAACTACAGAGGGTTGTCCATTATTGGCCACTTTCTTGACTTCGAGAACTGGAACATGCAGGGTTTTTTTTTGTTTTTTTTTTATGATTTAAGGTGCGTCAACATCTAAGGTTATTGGCGCCCTGGAACATGCAGTTCTTTTTTCTCCAAATTCCATTCTTGCTCTCGCGATGTCTGGCTGGAGATATTTACTAATGAAATGCATTTATAAGCGAACATCTTATTTTCTTTCTGTGCTAACCTCTTCCCTCTTACGTTGTCCTTTTGGATCCAATGTAGGACCACGTTTCAGCCTTTTTTGAATCCTGTTACTGAGACAAATCCTAAAAATTCATAATTCATAAAATTCTGGGGAAAGAAACGTAACTGAGTAACGAATAACCAGTTACATTGAGCCATACCTAACTTTACTTAGCAGGTCGACTATACCAGCGTTTCCCAAACTGTGGTGCGCGAGTTGCTGGTTGGTGGTACACAAAAAGTAATCAATAATGGCGGACATAAAAAGTATATCATTAGAAACTTTTTTCCTATAATTCAAAAAAAATATGTACAGTAATAAGGTTGGTCTGTCTCAAGATATACGAGAGAATATAATAGCACATTTAACAGGATTAACATTGTCTTTCATGGAGTATTATCCAAAACCCGAAAACACAAATGATAATTGGATTTCAAACCCCCTTCTAGAATTAGAATTGCTCATTAGAATGCTTTTATCATAAACCTAATATTTCTATAATAAAGCAGGGAACACTTGCACTTAACTGATTTAAATAAAGTAAATAACATTATGTTTAATGTATTTTGGAATTCTCAAAATTGATTACAAAATGTTGGTCAACAATATTTAGATAAATTCATTTCTTTTCAAGTTATAAGAATTCTTTCTGAAATAACATCGGGTGGCCCTTATGTTATTAAATTTGAAAATCAATAATGTAATTTATACAATCAAACCCCAAAGATCATTGTTTAATGTGTAATACGAGGTCTGTAAATTAAGTAATGAGACTGATTTTTTTAAATTTTTTTATTCAAAAAGAATTACAATTCTATATTGTCACCTTCAAAATAACTTCCTTCTGAAGCCACACAGCGCTGGAGACGTTTCTTCCACTCCTCATAGCAGTGCTCGAACTCCCGATACTGGAATAGCCTTCAGCTGGTCGGTTACCCGTTTGAATGTTTTCGACTGTCCCAAAATGAGTTCCCTTGAGGTGATTTTTTAGCTTCGGGAAGAGAAAAAAGTCACAAGGACTCAAGTCAGGCGAATAAGGAGGCTGAGGAGCCCACAGGAATGTTTTTACTGGCCAAAAACTCGTTTATTGAAATTGCTGTGCGACAAGGAGCATTATCGTGATGCAACACCCCACTTGTTCTTCATGTTTGGTCTCACACGAATGACCCTTTTTCGAAGTTTTTAAAGAACCTCTCGGTGAAAGTGTTGATTGACCGTTTGACCTTGAGGTAGAAACTCTTTGTGGACGATTCCGTGGATATCGAAAAAACAAATCAGCATGCATTTGATCTTCGACTTAGCTATCCTTGCGAGCTGGAAACATTAATTGTTTATCAGTTGCCCAGTCTATTAAGGTTTTAGAATCCCACTCCGTATAAACAAATATAATAATCCTAAAGAACTTTGTAAATTAATTTATAATCTTGAAGTGAAAAATGTGTATGCAATTTTTAATTATTTAAAAAAAGGTTTAAATCTAAGATCTTACACTTTACAAAGTTTGTTAAGTGAACATGAACTTGAACTCCTTTGTAACAGATACATTGGTATCTCTATACAAATAAAGATAATGTTAATAAAATAGCACTCTTGGAATAACAAATTTCACGAAATGCAATCACTTTTACGAAGTGGTACAATTTAGCACGATGTACTACCAAAATAGTTTGGGAAACGCTGGACTATACGATCAGTTATTATTCAGTTTTTGGGCATCAGTGACTTTACATCTTCTTGCCGGCTCTAGTTTTGGCGTAGTGAATTTGGTCTGCACTTTGTGGAATTCCTATTCGAGTGCGCATTTCTAGCATTCATTTGAATTCACTTGTCACCATTTAGATGTAGCCGAAAAATTTGGTTGAATTATAGTATTTTGACAAGAGTATTTAATTTTATTTTATTTTTATTTTTAGAACAATTCACACTTAATTTCTCCTAGTTCACCAGCTCACTATTATGCCCAGCGCATTAACACTGCATTGCCAATGCTCGAACTTAGTCAGTTATTGCCAATGTGGAGTCATATTGACTCCATAATTTATTTGTATCTTTTTTTACATTGATTTCAATTTTAATAATAAAATTTGCATTAAAGGATGAGAAAGAATTGGAATTAAGAACGGAAAAACAAATTTTGCCCACAAATCGGCTTTAACATTTCACGCAGAAGGAATTAACTTCAACTTAGGATCGCAGTTATTTCAGTATTTTCTAGAATCCTGACTGGACTGCCTTCTGATCAGGGACTTTTTCATTTTTTTAATTACATTCACTATTTTTACAATTACTGTGCGCTGTTGACACGGATCGGAAATTACCCAATTCGCTGGAAGTTTTTGCTGCAATTCGGACAGAAAATTAATTCTAGAAAGAGGCTTTTTTTTTGTGCCTTGATACTTTCTATGAAAGTTATGTAAATTTATCAAATTAGCATTTAGGCAATAATCTGGAGTCAAGTTAATAACAAAAAATCTACTTATATTGCCAATCAGGAGTCGAAATAACTCCAATATATTTACGTGTAATGCCAATCTGGAGTCAAAATGACTCTTATGGTTCAAGTAAATTAATCTGCAAAAAGTAAACTAAGAATTCCACGGTCTTCAGCTCGTGACTATCGAATGGTGAAGAGAGTGGGGATAGCATATCTAAGAGCATTTCGGGATAGCTATGAGATGTGGGGAAACAGAGACCATTCCTATTTTTTTTTTGGAGTCAAATTGACTTCGGATTGGCAAAGCAGTGTTAAGATATTGTATCTGTGTGCGTCAGACTCCTGCTAACATATCATTGACATAGCCATGGTTATAGTAAACTTGCAGGTCATCATGGTTGATAGATTTTTCACGAAGATGCAGAAATAGCATATTACATGCGTGTAATTCTATGATCTATCTATCTATCTATTTCCAGCTACCTTGCAACTAGCTATGGAAGCGATTAGCTATGCGGTTAGCGTGTTGGATTCCCACGCGGAGGACCTGAGTTCGAATCTAGTTGCTGACCTATAGATTTTCACTTCCTAGGAGCTTCTTATAGCTTACTATCCGGTGATGTACAGTGTTCTTTGTAACGAGAGCATACTGTCCGAAGGTCGGCATACGCGCCACAATAGCCGAGCGGTTAGAGACGAGACCTGTAAAGCTACTATGTACTGTGGTACTCGGTTCGATTCTCGGTCTTGGCCTTGGTTTTTATTTAATTTTTGATATGAGAACTTGGTAGTAAGGTATGAGTCGTCTCCGTCCACTAATTGGTAATTGGACGTAAAGCCTGCCTGAAAAAATAGGCAATTACTTTACTTTACTTACTGTCCGGAGGCAGGCAGTACACTGAAAAAAGCTCCGGACGCCAACAACCTCAGATGTTGATGCGCCTTAAAACCAATTAAGCGTGGAATTTATCGTAGTTTAAAAAAAAAACCCTCCACAGTGTGCGGTATTAAAATCAGACAATGACGTGTATACACGTGTATGAACGCAGGGCAAAACAACCAAAAGTTTACAATAGTCGTAATAGTCACTGCAAGAAATTTTTCTGCAATCTCTCTGGGGCTTGAGATTACCAGAGCATTCTCTGTGCTCATTCAAAATCTTGCACCGCTTCACGTATGCATTGCCTCTAGTTAACTAGAGGGACAAAAGAGCTTTTACAAGGAAGAAAAGAGCTTTTTGAATTCTGTGCAAAATGAAATCATGCTCAAACTGAGGTCTGAACCTCTATCTAAGGTAAAAACGGGCATTGCACAAGGGTTGAGAGCTTCTATTTGTGTGCGTAATTCCCCAATCTCTAATGCGGGGACCAAACATGTACCAACCACTTATCATTTGGCTGGCTCCCTCCATCCCCCCCCCATATAAAATACTTGGCAGTTCTATTGGTAAGATAAAGGAAACATACCACCAAATAATATTCTTATTGTATTTTATTAAAATTTCGAGTTTTTATAGTTAATGGCAATTTTATATTTTTCACAACGAGTATACGAGTACACGTCGAACGCACCGTAACAGAGATTTGGTTTGACGTGTATACACGTCAAACGCGCTTAACTGGTTATAAAAAAAAATTAAAAAAACTAGCTATGTCACCATAAGACCTTTACGTATCTATCTAAACCTGAGAATCAGATTTTCTAAACGTAATAATAAGTTTAGGATACAGAATAAGAACCCAAATTCATCTAACGTTTTACTTAGACAGTAAAGTAAATGCGAAGGGAAAGAAAAATTGGATTCAATAAGACGAAGAGTGAAGTGGCTAATACAAGGGAATTGGTAGTTGTGAACTGTTTGATAGAGTGGTCGTGTAAAGTACCCGTCCTATAAAAAGGTTTTCCACAGTGGTATTTCTTCCCCTATCTTACCTCGTCGTGCCACTCTTCTGACTCGTTCAGAGCAACAAACTTGTTTTTAAGATTGAGTGATAAAAATGTTCACTGTGTGAGTGAGTGGCAATGAGATTTGCGCTCATAAAGGTGGTCGTCAGGAGTTTATGAATGGTGAGGTGCGCTAGAGGAGGTGGCGCGTTAGAGGCAGAAGGGGCTTCCTTGCTCTGTGCTTTGGGCTTTTGACATGGGAAGCGTGGCTCACAACCACCACCCAAGTGAACGTCATATCCTTGGCTAAAACTTTCTTACAAATCCCCCACCATCTATGGCAACCATTTTGGCTATGTTTTTGCAGAGAGAGTGTGCGCGCGTGTGTATGATACGCACACTGATGTGTCTTTGCTTTTTCCCCTTTTTACCTTCTAAAGTCCCTTCAAACTACTTGACTTTGGGAGTAAACATTTTATTCAATCGTGAAACTACTTGCCAGTAACCTGAGGCCACTTTGGCAGCCGTAAAACTTACTGACGAGCTTCTACACCCTCTTACATCCTTGCTCGCAAACACCGAGAAAGAGAACTCCTTTATTTTTGCATTCAATAATTTTATGGGCCATCAAAATTGTGATTGTTATGATTACGAATCACTCTCTGTGTTTTTTCCGTTTTTTTTTAAATTTTTCATTTCATTTATTTATTTATTGTTTTATAGTACACTGTACTTTAAACAAAGAGTTGGCCCGATTAACATTAATTAATACATAATAATTTTAATAAAACAAAAGAGTTATACAAACAAAAGAAATTAAAAATAATAATAATAATGAAATGATATCCATCAAAGGTAACAAACAGAATAGAACTTTGTATAAACTTAAATATTAAACTGAACTTCAGACATAAATACATAATTCAAACTTAAAAAATAAAATAAGAATGCATCGTAAAACTAAAAGAATTTAATATTTAAAAAATTTAAAATATTTATAAGTAATAATTAAACTACCAATAATTTAAAAATAAAACTTCTACATCTTATTGCCTGACATCCAAAATTAAATACTTGATCAATATTATTGATTGAAGTAATTGTTAATAAGTTAATTCAGGTATTTTATCCTAAGATAATTCATGTGACGTGTATTGCTCATGCCTTGCATCGAGTAGCAGAAACTGTCCAATCTTTGTTCAGTGACGTAGATTCCTTAATCTCCTCGGTTAAAAAAGTGTTCTTAAAAGCACCAAGTCGCATTAAAATGCTAAAAGATCTCTATCCAGACTTGTGCCTTCCACCAGAACCAATATTGACAAGATGGGGTACTTGGCTGGAAGCAGCTCACTATTACTATGAAAACTACAATAAAATCAAGAATGTCCTTTCACATCTCGAAGACGAAGCAGTAGCGATAAATACAGCCAAGTCTTTATTCGAGAAACCTAATTTAAGGAACGACCTTGCATTCATTTCTGACAATTGCGTATTTCTTGCACAAGCCATTACCCAACTTGAGTCCCAAAATGTTCGACTGACAAAAAACGTGTCCAACGTTAAAAAAGTCATCGAAAAGGTGGAAGGAATACCTGGGAGTAAGGGAGATCTGATCAGATCAAAACTGGTAGAAGTACTGAGCAAGAACAAGGGGTGGGAGACCATCTGCCAGATTTCTGATATTATCAGTGGAACAGAAGTCACCTCAGAACATCGTGTACCCTTTACAACCAACGAGATAACTTCTTTCAGCAAGGCACCTATAACATCTGTAGATGTTGAACGATCTTTTAGTCGTTACAAGTCCATCTTACGCCCAGATCGTCGTCACTTTACGTTCCAACATTTGAAATTTCATGTGGTTGCAAACAATTTCGAAGAGTGAAGTTTTCAAAATTGAAAATTTAACACATCTTTTTATAAATAGTAAAAATGTTCTTTGTTGTATAAATCATTATAACTTGTAAAAACAAATTATTTTGTTCCTAATAAATTATTATAAATTGTAAAAATGTTCTTTTCTTGCCCCCCCCAAAAAAGAATTCCATTTTTATAAAAAAAAATGTCCATTTTACTTAAATATTACAGAAAATATTTTAAGAAAATCACATATTTTCCACATAATTGACGAAAATAAATGCATATTTTAATTAAATATTTGGCATTTTTAAATACATAAAAATCCGTTCCTTATTAATAACTGTTGGTAGCAATCATGAAAAGATCTTTCAGTATCATTACTTCCTGGGAGAATGGTTCTAAAAGAATTCAATGTTGGACATTCAAACAAAAAGTGCATTAAAGAGTCGGGCTTCATCATACTACAAATTATACAAATATTGTTGCTATCAAATTCAAATTTACTGTTGTTAAAATATAAAATAAATTTTGCTAAATTGGCCAAACGTAATTGAATTGTTATTCTAATCTTTTTAATGTTACAGTTAAATTTTAAATAATTCTCTCCTAATCCTAGAGTGCTTAGATTTCTATACACACAATTATATTTAGAATTAAATACTGATTCAATATCTATACTTAAATAGTTATTGGTTAATCTGGAGATTATATTTTTTAATCAATTTTAACATAAATTGGGGCTCTTGATAAAGACTTGTCTGGGTAGCCAATAGATTGTAATTCGTGTTTTAACTGAGAAACCCAGTTTTTTTTTAATTTAGTTTTATTCGAGACAGAAACCCTGGCTGAAGGTAATATAAACTGCTCCACAAAAAAAGTGGCGCACTTTGAAAAAAGCGCTTATTTTTTGTTTTATCACATTTTGGGGAAAGATTATTAGTTTTAATTGTTTTCATAAAATGTCAGGGAACAATTAATCGAAACAAGGTCCAAAGTTTCTTGAAAATAGAGAAGCAATTCCTCGTTTAATCCCCTTCGGTCTTTTTGTGTAAACAACAACGTGAACTTTACCTCAACAGTAAATAAATTTATTGACCTCTACAGTTGCGTTTCGACTTTTTTTCAAGCTGAAAGCATTGCAAACTCTCAATTACATCAGAGCAAGTGGCCCGTATTATTGCAATAGTTGAGGATGGACGGAGTCAACGGTACGCAGCACGAACGTTAGGGTTGCCTGAGACCACCGTCCGTAGAGCCATCCATCGTTACCGGGAGACAGGCCTCTGCACTCGTAGACAAGGTTCGGGTCGACCAAGAGCCACAGAAGCACTAGATGACCGATTTATTAGAATTCACATTATAAGAAATCGTACATCAACTGCTTCTGAAACAGCTCAAACACTGCTTACTGTTCGTGGAGTTTCAATCAGTGCCGAAACCGTACGAAGAAGGCTTGCTGAAATGAATTCACGCTCTAGGAAGCAAGCCACAGGACCATTGCTCACCGTAGACCATCGGAGAGCCCGTCTAGAGTTCGCTAGGGAACACCGCAACTGGTCTGAGAACGATTGGACAAACGTTCTCTCTTTAGACGAGTCCCGTTTTGCTCTCTATGCATCTGATGGGAGGCGACGAGTTTACAGAAGGCCTGGGAAGCGCTACGCTCCGTGCAATATTTCTGGTAGACTACCATTTTGAGGTGGTTCAGTGCTGGTGTGGGCTGGGATTTCTATGGAGGCTAAGACTGAGCTCCACGTGTTCAACAGGGCAATCTTGAATGCAGATTTGTATGTGAGGGAAATTTTGCAGCAATATGTGATACCCTATGCACCATTTATTGGGGAGAATTTTATTTTTATGCAAGATAATGCCAGACCACACACTGCCGCCTGTGTTGTTCAATATCTACAGGATACTAGCATTCGTGTTTTGAGGTGGTCAGCACGCAGCCCGGATTTAAATCCAATTGAACATCTTTGGGATGAGCTGGGTAGGCGATTAAGATGGAGAAATAATCCTCCCAGGAGCTTAGAAGAGTTGCGAGGTGCTCTGGTGGAGATATGGGAGGAATTAACACAAGATTTCGTGAGAAATTTAATAAGGAGTATCCCGAGGAGATTGGATGCAGTAAGCCGAGCAATACACGTTACTAAAATTCTTTTTCTCTTTTTTAATCGGAAGAAATACATTTTTTTTTCAAACTCATATTTTGCCGAGAAGTACTTTTTTGTTAAATTAAAGGTTTTCATTTCTTTTAGATCATTTTTTATTTTATTTTAGCCCTCCCGTAACTTTATACTTCTTATATTTGCTAACTAAAATAAAATGTAGAACAAAAAAGTTACAGAGAAAAAAAAATAACGCATTTTTAAAGTGCGCCACTTTTTTTGTGGAGCAGTGTATTTTACACATACAGTAGAACATGTTAGTGTATACATTTAGCTCCCGGAGATCCTCTTCTACATCGCACATCCAACGCAGCCTAGGTCTCCTCCCTCTTTGTCTACTGCCTCCAGGGTGACCCTCCAGCGCTCTTCATGGTGTTCTCTTACTCTCCATCCTCTGCACATGTCCCACCCAACGTAACCTTACCTGCTTGACGACGGACACTAAATCCTCTTCCCCGTACAACTCTCTTAAATCCACGTTTTTTCGGCACCTCCAGACTCCATCCTGGCACACTGGACCATAGACCGCCTTCCAATACCTTTCTTTCCCAGCGGTTCAATTTCGACTCGTCTGCATGCCTCAACGTCCACGATTCCGAGCCGTACGTTACAACGGGTCCCAGACACCTATTTTCGGCCACTATTCAACTTTCTATACCAGGTCTGTAAACTAAGTAATGAGAGTGATTTTTTTAAAAAACGTTTATTCAAAAAGAATTACAATTCTATATTGCCACCTTCAAAATAACTTCCTTCTGAAGCCACACAGCGCTGGAGACGTTTCTTCCACTCCTCATACCAGTGCTCGAACTCCGATACTGGAATAGCCTTCAGCTGGTCAGTTACAGCCGTTTGAATGTTTTCGACTGTCCCAAAATGATTTTTTGGATTCAATTGAAAATGGCCCCCATTTTCTGGAACGTGTCATTACTGGTGACGTGTCTTGGGTGTTTGAGTACGATCCAGAAACCAAGCGCCAGAGCATGGAGTGGCACACTTCAACCTCTCCAAGGCCCAAAAAAGCAAGGATGGCGAAGTCGAAGATCAAATGCATGCTGATTTGTTTTTTCGATATCCACGGAATCATCCACAAAGAGTTTCTACCTCAAGGTCAAACGGTCAATCAACACTTTTACCGAGAGGTTCTTGAAAAACTTCGAAAAAGGGTCATTCGTGTGAGACCAAACATCAAGAACAAGTGGGGTGTTGCATCACGATAATGCTCCTTGTCGCACAGCAATTTCAATAAACGAGTTTTTGGCCAGTAAAAACATTCCTGTGGCTCCTCAGCCTCCTTATTCGCCTGACTTGAGTCCTTGTGACTTTTTTCTCTTCCCGAAGTTGAAAAATCTCCTCAAGGGAACTGATTTTGGGACAGTCGAAAACATTCAAACGGCTGTAACCGACCAGCTGAAGGCTATTCCAGTATCGGAGTTCGAGCACTGCTATGAGGAGTGGAAGAAACGTCTCCAGCGCTGTGTGGCTTCAGAAGGAAGTTATTTTGAAGGTGACAATATAGAATTGTAATTCTTTTTGAATAAATTTTTTTTAAAAAATCATTCTCATTACTTAATTTACAGACCTCGTATCTCGGCTTACCTCATTCTTTGTTAGTGAGAACAGCTCCTAGATATTTAAATTCACTAACGCCCTCAAACCGGTGCTGATCCGCGATCAATTCTCTAAAAACATCTTGCTCGCCGAGTTGTGACCATGTACTTAGTCTTCTCCTCGTTAATCTGCAGGACCATAGCCGGCCGCACCTTCAGCCAACTCCAAGAAGGTTTCCCTAAGCGCAGTCTTTGACCTAGCTATAATGGCTACATCATCTGTGTAAGCCATATAGTCAGACATCCTGTTATTATATGTTGCCTCCAGGGTTAATCGTGCATTTTCGCGTTGCCATTTCCAATATCAGGTTGAAGAGGATCGGGGACACCGGGTTTCCCAGTCTTAAGCACACATCTACAGCGAACTCTCCTCGAACAGACAAGGAATGCATCCCATTTTTAAAATGCGCTTCTGAACCTAAACAACATTCTGTAAAAAAAAAAAACTAAGTTCAATGAAAATTGATGCTATCTGATTTAGTATTGTAGTTAAAGCGAGCCATATGAGTGTTCACAATAGGAATTCAACTTTCAGCTTGCACTTATACAGTAGCCTGGCGGACAAGCGGCCAACTGTAAACCGCTGACAAATATTTGACACATGTATTTATAGAATTGGTGTCAGTTTTAATGTAAAATAAAATAACACGTATTCATTGTTACATGGTCTCCATATAATGAATTTAAAATACACAACCATCTACTCTACACTAACTGGGCACACTACATACACATAAACAAATACACACTCTTTATAAATGCAATTTATGAATTTACAAAATTCTACATGAAATTGTAATTATTAATACAGAATCCGATCATAGTATTGTAAAGTGAAATTTGGAAATGTTTTTTAAATTAGATGCAATAAATATCTAAAATTTATGTAAACACGCTGTGAACTCTGAGTTGAATTGCAGTGAAGTGTTCTTTTTTTTTGGTTTTTGTCTTGTATTTTTGTAATTATTCTTCCATTAACTGTAAGCCTAACAATCAGTTTTACAGAACTTATTTTTACGGAGAATGTAAATTAAATTATTTACAATTTTGGTTAAAAAAAAAAAACTGCGGCTGCGTCATGGACACGGCCGTGTGTTGTACGTGAATACGTTTACGTAACGGGTTATATTTTTTATATAAAATACTGGCTCTTCAGGGAAAGCATTATTAAGCAGCGGTAAGTGTTTTTCTTTAGTTAGCTTCAATGAGCGCAGAAACCATAGACGATCACACACATCACACTTAGTATGTCCGAATGGATTGTTGACAAACGTCGTAGTGAAAAGTGCTTGTTCTTGAGAAGCCCTTTCCAACCGTATACGATCTCTGTATTTGGTTTTGGCTTTTCGACGCGTATAGGCCGACATTATATATTTTTGATAATATTTTTTTATTCTAACACCTTATTATAGGGGCGGGATTAGCTATGTGGTTAGCGTACTCGATTCCCACGCGGAGGTCCCGGGTTCGAATCCAGCTGCTAACCCTTAGATTTTCTCTTTATAGGAGCTTCTTACAGCTCACTGTCCGGTGATGGACAGTGTTGTCTGTAACGAGAGAACACTGTCCGAAGGCCGGCAGTGCACTGAAAAAAGCTCCGAGCGCTAATAACCTCAGCTGTTGATGCGCTAAAAAAAAACACCTTATTATATGCCCTGTCTCTATTTTACACTAATGTTTTATATACAATCGATAGATTGTGACGACAGCTGACGATTAAAACTTAAGCGAACATCTCAGCTTCTCCGAGTCAAAAGTTATACCAATTGCAAATCTCTAATGATCTCATAATGGCGGCGCTTCCCCCTCCACCGCGCGCGATGCGTCACAGTCCTCGCTTATCGTAATGAATTCTTTGATCCTTTAGCTATCCAGTGGTCTAATTTAATTTTGGATGTAGACGATAGATTCGAAACTATAATGCCAAACTGTATCCCCCGATTTTGTTATCATTAGGTTTTTTGGATTGCCTCCATATGATAGCAAATTTAAAGACGTATTCACGTCAAAAATTGTAACCCAGGTATGAAACAAAAATTTGTTCCAAGTTCTTGATAACTGTGCTATAAAAGTAAAGTAACTGCCTATTTTTTTCAGGCGGGCTTTACGTCCAACTACCTATTAGGTATCGTGGACGGAGGCGACTATCTAACATACTTTACTGTAAATTCCTTTTATTAACCATTAAATAAAATCCAAGGGCTAAGACCGGGAATCGTACCCAGTACCACAATACATATTAACATAGCTTTGCAGGTCTCGCCTCTAACCGCTCGGCTACCGTGGCAACTAACTGTGCTATAAGTTTCCTAGGATTGCTCTGTATAATGTAACCCTAATTCAACAAACCAAACCCCGAAATAAAATTAAGAATTTTATAACTTTTCAGCTAGTACGATAAGTAAAAAATAACATGAAATTCTACATAAAGTAAGTGCGTTGACTTAACGACAATGAACATACACTGGTTTGATTCCTTGAACGGCCACCACCCAGAGATAAATAGCCTTAAGAGCTATCTTAAGGCGTTAGAAAGTCCAATTGTGTCTCTGGAGAGCTGAAGAGTCAGGCATTCTGATAATCTTGGGGCCAGCAGCACTGCCAACGTCTAGGAAGGTTCGTGGGAAGGAGCTGAGGTTGAGAGAGCTTGGATAAGTGGTTTTGAATTAGCGGATAGTTTTGAATGAAGTTTCAGGTAACAGATTTTGGGTTTGGCTGTAGACGAAGAGAATTTTTAAGTCAGTATGGATGGTGAGGTTTGAGATGTAAAAGGGGCATTGACTATGGTACGCAGGATCTTGGATTGTAAGGATTGAATGCGATTAAGGATTTTGCATTTGGCTGCACCGTGTAGTTTAAGTCCATAAGTCAATATTAGTGCAAGTAGGGTGTAGTAAATTTGTCGTTTGTTTTTTAAAATAAGTTTTTGAGCGTTTGTCTAATAGATTTTCTAACTTCCTAAATCTGTGTAATAGTTCAGTTCTTTTGAGTCTAGCCGAAACACAAATCTACCAAAAAAATACCATTAATACAAATAATTCCAAATTACGACAACTTACAAATTACAAGTTCGCAAAATACTACTAATGAAACTAACATCTAAGAAATTATTTACAATGAACTTGCCTCTATTTCGGTAGAATGTACAGTTCTATTACTTACACAAAGTGGAAACTTATCTCTAAAAAGCCTGACGTCCAGTATATTGCTGAAATTTAGCACCTCTATATTTATTGAAACTGCTTTCTTGCCCTAAAGTCTTGTTTTCCTAAACGTTCCAATTTACTACAATGTACTGAAACATCACTTATATTAGGTTTAGATGATCTGCAATCTTAAATAACTCTCCAAAGTAATGTAGGCAGTTAACAATTAAGACCTCGTATCTTAAAATTTATCGCTTTAGGCCAGAGGTCGGCAACCTATTTTAGGTAGGGAGCCATTTCTCCTTAAATAATTTTAATAAATCTTACCAAGAGCCGCAAGGATGATAGTGTAAACAACTCTGAAGATAATATGTATTTTCAAATTGTTATTTTAAGATATTCAATAACATTTAAATGTTTTCTATATTTATTTTCACTTATTACAAAGTAAATAAACGAATAAATAATAACTAAACCTGTATTTGAATGAAAATGGCGGCAGTCCTGAATATTACGTACTGTATTTTAATATAATTCCATTCAATTTCCTATCACATTTAAAATTCTTTTTGAAAAAATATCTTTACTTTAATAAATGAAATTTTCATTTGTTTCAATAAAATTGAAATATACAATTTATTTTGGACAGGCAGAAGAGCCACAAAATTTGGATAAAAGAGCCGCGGGTTGCCGACCCCTGACCTAGGCTATTGGTCTTAGCAAGTAGACCTGCAAAGCTAATATGCATTGTGGTACTGGGTTCAATTCCCGGTCTTAGGCCTTGGATTTTATTTAATGGTTAAATAAAAGAAATTTACAGTAAAGTATGTTTGCTAGTAGCCTCCGTCCACGACACCTAATTGGTAGTTGGACATTAAGCCACGCCTAAAAAAATAGGCGATTACTTTACTTTACTTTTTTATTGAGGCCGAAGCTTATGTTAGATTGGGAATCATTGATTGATCACCCCAACAGCATCATGACTTTTAGAACCGTCCGTATTGAAGTAATCCGTATTGAATTGAGGAAATTTGGTTTTAAGTTTAGATAGGAAATTGTGATTATTTACGGTATTAGGAAGGTTTGCTTCGTACTGGTAAAGATTTGTGAAGATATGAGTGCTATAGTTTGAAGTGAGGATAGAGTAATCAAAGCAGTATCTTGGACGAAGGGGAAGTTGAGGAACCATTAAAAAGCTTTCGATTTTGTTTGGCACAATGGCCTCATCTATAAATTAATTGAGAATAGCTTTCCGAGATATTTAATTTACTTTGTTAAAAGCTATTTAACTAACAGAAAATTCAGCGTCGCATTCGGTAGCACAGTTTCAGGTGTGAGTTTAATTAAAGCTGGAGTCCCCCAAGGCTCAGTCCTGGGGCATACACTTTTTAATATTTTTATTAATGGCATCACCAAGCTGAAACTCAAATCCAGTAGCTCCCTTTTTGCTGATGATACTGCGTTCTTTATTTCTACATTCAGTGTTGACTCAATAGCCAAACATTTATCGATAGCCCTTGAAAAATGTTTCAAATACTTCGCAAAATGGAAAATAAGGCCAAACCATGCTAAGACACAAGTTATTTTGTTTATACGCCGTAGTCCGGTTGTGAATAGATTTGTTCAAATTAACGGTAACTCTCCCTTCCGTGGAGTAAGGAAGTTAAATACCTCGGGTTGGTGTTAGACTCCAAATTAACTTTCACAAAACACATAAACTCAGTGTGCGATAAAGCGGTAGGAATTATGTGTAGTCTGTTCCCTCTGTTAAACCGCAACTCTAGCATAGATTTTCTTAATAAAAAACTTATATATTATCTCTACATCTGTCCAGTTCTCTTATATGCGGCTCCTGTGTGGTCCAATACTTGCACCAACTACAGGAAGTTACAAAGAGTCCAAAACAATTGCTTAAGACTTGGGTCATATCCCCGGTGGACACCCATAGACTACATACGAGGGTTGCTTGAAAAGTCCGTGCAAAAATAAAAACTACTTAATTTTTTGGGGTAACATTTTTTATTTTTCAACATAGTCTCCTTTTAGGCTTATACACTTCGTCCAACGCTGCTCTAGTTTGTTGATCCCTTCCGAATAATAGGATTTGTCCAAGTCTGAAAAATAGCCATTCGTTTCTGCAATCACCTCCTCGTTTGAATAAAATCTTTTTCCCGCCAGACATTTCTTCATATTGGGGAACAAATAGTAGTCCGAGGGAGCCAAGTCTGGAGAATAGGGGGGATGTGAAACGAGTTGGGACCCTATTTCCATTAATTTTGCGACCACAACTGCTGAGGTGTGAGCTGGTGCGTTGTCGTGATGGAAAAGGACTTTTTTGTGGGCCAATCGTGGGCGTTTTTCTTGCAGCTCGGTTTTCAAACGGTCCAATAACGATGAATAATATGCACCTGTAATAGTTTCACCCTTTTCCAGATAGTCGATGAGGATTATTCCTTGCGAATCCCAAAAGACAGTCGCCATAATCTTTCCGGCCGAAGGAACGGTCTTCGCCTTTTTTGGCGCAGATTCCCCCTTGGTAACCCATTGTTTAGATTGTTCTTTGGTCTCAGGAGTGTAGTGATGTATCCATGTTTCATCCACAGTGACGAAACGACGCTTAAAGTCCTGCGGATTCTTCTGGAACAGCTGCAAACCGTCCTTGCAACACTTCACACGATTTCGTTTTTGGTCAAGCGTGAGCAATCGCGGCACCCATCTTGCGGATAGCTTTGTCATGTCCAAATGTTGATGCAAAATATTATGTACCCGTTCATTCGAGATGCCCACAGCACTAGCAATCTCACGCACCTTCACTCTTCTGTCATCCATCACCATATCATGGATTTTATCAATGATTTCTGGAGTAGTAACCTCAACAGGGCGTACAGAACGTTCAGCGTCACTTGTGCCCATATGGCCACTCCGAAAATTTTGAAACCACTTATAAACTGTTCTAATCGAAGGTGCAGAGTCACCATAATGTTTATCAAGCTTCTCTTTAGTCACCTGAGGCGTTTTGCCTTTCATAAAGTAGTGTTTAATCAACACACGAAATTCTTTTTCGTCCATTTTTTGAAAATCACTCGACTTCCTCGATTCAAACGAATGCCAAACACAAAGAAATAGACCGATCTGGCTGAAACTTGGTGTGTGTTCTTCCAAGAGATGCTACTAACCTCGATACGCGCCAGTAGTGCTATCTCTCTGACTTTGCACGGACTTTTCAAACGACCCTCGTACATGTAGCACTTGATGTTGCCAGCGTGTCTACACTTTATCTACAACGCCACGGAAAACTTGGTTCACTGTACACATAGTCCCTATCCGCATGTAAGAAGTATTGTTGACTACAATTTAAGTTCACTGAATTATAAAAAATATAAGTACAAAAGACTAAAACATATCCTGTTATAATTGTTATATTGTTGTAAAGTTTTTTGCCTTATATTAAGTCTGGAGTACTTATCAAAGTGGGAATCATTGTTGTGGAGAGTACATAGGCGCTGCAGCCTGAAACCTCCTTTTATATACAGGGTGTATACAGAGGAAAAGTAAAGTAGGAATAAAACGCAGTAGTTGACTAGTCAAGAAACTAAAAATTTGCCACAATTCTTTCCCACTTCCTTCTTTGAATAGTTCGAACAATTTTTGTAGCAATTTTAGCTAGGCACCTCCCTATTGTACTTTTTTACTAATGTATTTCATTGCTACTTCATTTTTTACTTCCGTTTTATTAAATAATAATTGTTAAAAACTAAAATGGTTACTTTTCTTTTTGTTCCTTCTCCAAAAATTGGCATTTGAGTAAATCAGTAGTGAAAAGTCGGTTAC
The DNA here is from genome assembly GCF_049639745.1 of Rhodnius prolixus. Lineage (NCBI taxonomy): Eukaryota > Metazoa > Arthropoda > Insecta > Hemiptera > Reduviidae > Rhodnius > Rhodnius prolixus. The sequence continues at coordinate 2,784,565 of NW_027411635.1, read as the reverse complement.
GCAAAATTCCAGTTCTCTGCATTTACACCCCTCTGTTCGGGGTAGGGCTTTATTAAAAACCAAAAAAATCCACATGGTCTTGAAGCTCAATAAATGCGCAACTTTTTCTGAAATTATGTGGCTCCTAGATTCATTAATCATTGAAAAAAGTACAGTTGAAAATTTTAACAGAAATCATCGAGAACGAATTTTTTAGACATTAAAGTAAAAATGTCATTGTTATAGTTTTGAGGCTCTGCATTGAGCAGATTTATAGGAAATTTAATGCTCTTTCGTTTGGAATAAGCAGATTTGTTGTAGAATAAAGGATAGAAAAGTTACGGCCGTTTTTATGGTGAAAAACGAGAATATCGACGGAACAGTTAAAATTGCAAATATCTTGGACACTATTGAGAATCGGGCCAAAGTGAAGAGAATATTTTTTGTTGCATTTGAGCTGCTGAATCACCTCCCGGTAGTTTCGACCACTCCTCCGTATACACCCTGTATATTTGTACAAATTCTTAAATTGTAAATAAACTTTCAAATTCAAGTTGAGGAACAGAAGCACGTCAGTTTGCAGGAAACCTCAACTAAAATTGGAGTTTCCTTTCTGGCCCAATATTTTTTTTGTTAAAACTCTAGTTGATACATCACATATTTCATGAATAGTTTGATGGTTTTTTGACCACTAGCCTGTGCTCAATAAACCGAAAAACTAAAAACTTCCTCTAAATTTCAAGAGGAAAACCACGGGCCTCTACCAGATGTGTAATCGTAGGTGTGAAGTTGAGTGCTCCTCAGCACAGGACTTCAGTCCTATGAACTGAAATCTATCGACTTTCGCTGGCTGGGTCTGAGTAGCGTCTCCATAAAGGGCAAATCCATAATCTATCCTGCAAATAATTAATTACCTGTTGAACATCAACGATGTTTTAGATAGTTCAAGCGATTGATGCCCCTCAGGTTGAAGCTGAAGGTTACAAATTGTTATAAATCAAGGCAGAAATTATCTTTAACTATGAAAGCAACTGTTTTTCCCGTCTATTAAGCTCTGACAAATTCTTGCCAATGATTTTTTTTTTAGCACAAGGTATATTAGAAGTGTCGTCTAGTTAAAATAGTGTTTCATTTACAAAACCCCACAACTGGTATGACAAGTTTTTAAAACCCATATAACTCTTCATAATTATTCTAGTGTGTATTCAAAGAAATGGGTATATTGTAATTAATGAATTATGGGCTAATGTAGCCGAGAGGCGCGAGTTTGGTAAATCAATACGGTGCTGTTAGGGGGAGCTGGGTGACCCGTAATGGAATCTGAGTGTTCCTACAGTGACGTTCCCACCTGCTCAGTTTACATCCTAGACACGTACACATATCTATTTCACTGTCATCTAACTTTGCTAGCTGCCATGTTTCACAAGTGTACCGCTGGTACAGCTACCCTTTACAGTTTTATCTAAATCATTTTTTGTTTCCCCAATTGCGCAGAATAGTTAACAATTCTTTGAATAGAGGTTATCTTTCCATAGAAATATCTGAGGTAACATCAAGACACTAAGTTGTTCTTCCATATTAAGTGCCATCCTAGTCTTACACCTACTAAGGGGAAGTATTGCAACCATGCCGCATTCGCAGTTTAAATTCTCTTTGCCCGTTTACAGAGAAGAACTGTAATCGCAAATAATTCTTCTTTCCCCTTCTCTATAGAAGTTATTGTGATCACAGCTTGATTTCACTTACATCCCTTCTGAGGAAGTGATGTTATCAAAATTGATCTTACTGTTCTTATTGGAAGGCACTGGTAATTGCAATTTTTTTTCTACTATCCCTCTTAATGGGTTGTAATTATTCATCACTTAATTCCACAACTTTTCTCCACTCTCCATCTTCTACCCACAAACTTGTCACCATTCCCCCATAACTTGGGTCAGTTTTTTTTTTTTTTTCATCCTAGATCTTCCAACTAATTATTCCCGATACCCATGTATTTAAAAAAATCATTGGATAGGGTAAAGTCGGGGAGTTGGCCAATCGGGAGAAATCGCTGAAATTTAACCGAAATGTCGTCCGACGGCGCTGCGTGACCTCTCCAGTGATGAACCTTCATGTCTGACCACAGTGAGTTCATTTTGGTCTGCGTCAAAGCGTTATTAATTAACTCAGAGAATAAAAACATTATCGTCTCAACAAAAAATTTTATGATAGTTGCATATTTCGTGCTGCAGCGAATGTATGTGTCGAAATTTTAGTGTTGTTTTTTACATATTAGGAAAGTACAGTATACATTAATGAATCCTAACTTCTAAAACTGTCAAAAAGTACGCGCTGAGTTATGTTTATCATGTTGGCCATCTCTCTCTCTAGCATTCGGGACAGATGGCCATCAAACAGTAGGGATAGATGGCCAATTATTTTTACTTTTTTTTTTGTTATAGTTTGGCTCAGTTTCCAATTCACTGCAGAAAAATGCCAATTACTCATAAAAGACAAAACACTAACCGCGGAAATTATACTGAAGAAAATTTGAGATCGTATTAACCCCACAACCAAACTGTCGTCTCTGCAAGAAAACTAGCCAAGTCTGTTGCCCACTTTATTAACTTCACCCGAGCACATTGCTGTTGTGAAAAACAGAGTAGCAAAGAAATCCAAACTAACAAGAAATACCATCCCCAAAGAGGCAATTCTGAAAGAAAGGATTGTCCGAAAAAGAAAAACGCTCACCTTCCCCAAGTTCCGATGAAGAGGACAAAACAGGAATCGAATTTGAAGAGGAAAGTGATGCCATTTTAGAAATCGATGAAACTGAATGTACAGGATATGGGGAAAGCTACAAAAAGACCAGAAGAAAAAGATTGGTTGGAATGCATAATATGCCGGAAGTGGTTCCACGAAAATTGCTCTTCTTTTGCATACGTTTGCCAAAATTTTAGTAAAAGCGCATTTAAAAAGAAGAATAATAAGTAAATATTAAGTGACCATTCATTTTTTTCTGTTATTTTTACGTTTTACTAGTGCAATTTCATTTACAATGTGTGGCCATCTCTCCCAAGTTACATTGGCCAACTCACCCAACCCAATGGGGATAGATGGCCAATTGCTATTTTCTTTTTGTAAGAATAAAAAAATGTTTCTCTTAGCATTTTTTCTGAGATTTTTTCCTTATCTTATGTTTGTGAGCGTATAAGGTTTCCAAAAATAATAATAAAGTAAGCCTAGCCCTTACCAAAAATTTGCAGGCAACCTCCAAATAAAATGGTGGCCATCTCACCCTACTTTACCCTATATAAATTTGTTCCAACCAAGGAACAATAAGAAAAAATCTATCTAAAAGGTACAAAAATCTCCTTAACAAAAACTTACAGTTTTAAAATGTTAAGTATAAGGGTTGATTAAACGCCAAAAGGTACACAAATCAGCAAGTACCCAATATTTCATTCATGCTTAGTTGATATAATTTAAGTAATTTTGCTGCATTAACTTTTCCTTCACATTTTTTAGAATGTATTAGATGTCACAGACCCTTATGCTGGCCATTTTCATGCATAAAATATTTGTTCAGTAATGAGTAGCACCCATTTAATTCAGATTGTAATAGGAGTTATTAAACTATCCATGCACAGGTTTAAACAAAAAAAAAATTAATGAAAAATATAGTTGTTTTGACCTTAAAAATTAAAAATGCATATACCAACGTACATACCGATTTTATTTTGTTTTTGACATCTGATTTAAGTGCAAGTTTAGCGCAGTAGAAGGAAGTAAAAATCGTCGGTTTAAGTTCATTGTTCAATTTAACTGATTTGTACTTTACTTTATTTTACCGAAATTTCGTTTCAACTCTATTATTCAAATCAAGGCAGTTGTAGACCAACTCCAACTTACCCTTTTTCTTTTTAATATGCTATTTAATATTGATTATTCAGAATAATTAGGAATAGAGTTAAAATAATGTGCCTTTTTAATACTAACTATGATGAACTATGGCACCGCAGCCACAGAAGACTTATTGTGCCAGCCCCTACTTAGTTCTAGTAAGCGAACCCTCCCCTCCTAAAGAGGTTGAGGACTTTCCCTACTAGTTCTTTTTGCGCTACTATCTCCTTCGGCCTCAGCGTTCCTAAGGTTTCATAGCGCAAACGCTCGATTGCAAAGCAATCGAACAACAGGTGAGAGGCCGTTTCCTTCTCTTCCTGACATAATCTGCACAATGGTTCCGAGCTAATAAGCCCCACCTTGCTCAGATGCTTCCTGAACCTACCGTGCCCCGTGAATAGGCCTGTAATCAGAGTAATCTGATTTCTACCCAAACACAGGGTCTCTTTGGTTCTTTGCTTACACAGCCAAGGCATCATGGACTTGCTGTGTTTAACTCCAGCGCACATCACCCAGTTCTTTTCGTGCTCCCTCCAGTTCCAATCTCTGAGAGCCGCACGAACCGAACCCCTGGTGATCCCCAGGACACTTCTAATGTTAATACATTCTAAAAATTATGATTCTAGAAGTACGAATGAAATGTTAGGAACTTGCTGATTTGTGTACCTTTTGGCGTTTAATCAACCCTTATACTTAACTTTTTAAACTATAAGTTTTTGTGAAGGTCTTCATACAAGCAACGATCGTCAAGATGATTGATTAGTAATGGCGAACAATGAAAGAATCGTTTTTCTAACGAACAAACAAAACAAAAATTTGTAGAATTTTCAAAACAAGGGAAGAAATAATACAAAAAAGAGGTTTAACCTTGTGGCGCAAGTTGCCAGATTACCAGACTTCTTACTTTGGCACCCTCATAATAAAAATGATTCATCCAGATCCTCTATCGAAGATCTGGAAGCCGACATTACGGATACTTCAGATAATTAAAATGGGAATTACATTCTTCAGATGGCTTTAAACAAGAGAAACCTTCCTGGACTTACGGAATGGAACTTTGGGGCTCAGCTAAAGCTACCAAAATCTACAAAATTTAATCCTTCCAATCAAAAACATGATTCCTTCGAATCACTAATGCTTCTGACTTTGCATCAAACCTTGCACAGAGATCTCCATCTTCTCTTCAGTTTCCTGAAGCTGAAGGCCATTTCCACTTCTCAATTCCCTCACATTCTAACCCTCTAGTTTTAACCCCCCAACTTACTGCATTACCAGGAAATCCTCCAAGACGGTTAAAGTGCAGGTGGCCAAGCGATCTTTTTAATGAAGTAAGTGCTAGGTTCATAATAGTGAAATGTTCTTCTTTGGCTGTTTCACCACTTGGTGAATTCTTCCCTCATGTTACTCGTGTTTATTTATACTACGTCTCACATTGTGTCAGCTTCACTTATTGCAGCAGAAATGTGTCTGCAGTTGTGAAAATAAAAAAAGAAAAGATGCCTCTAAATTTTTCCAAGATAGAACAATATACAGGTGTACCCAATGGTGTCTTCGAGCCAGAAAGCTGCGGAAAGTCGTTTCGGTACTTCCATTTTGGATAGGAACACGTTCCTGAACTAAAGATTATTTCTGTTGTAATGCAAATTAGCTGATGTATTAAAAAAAAATTACGTGAGTACAATTTTCTACATCAGGTCGCTTGGAGGTCAGATCCAGCTCTGAATTCTCTAATATATGTAAATATAAGTCTTGTAGGTGGTTATTATTGCATTGCATGATGACAGAAAATAATTTAATAAATGTATTTCGAGTATTAGATCCAACGAAATGGCTGACGGATATTGAAACTGACTATGGAGAAAATGAAATCGAGTCGTTATGCACCAGATGTTACAATGCGTTTAGAGATTACATTGATAATGGAGGCACAGAAATTCCTGAAGATTTACAAATTTTAATTCGCTATATAAATACTATTTCTTGCAGTTCGGCAGAGTGCGGATTTAGTAATATGAATATTGTTTTAAATGAACAAAGAAATAGAATATTAATTGAAAGTCTAGCAAATCTTCTATTTATAAAAATGAATGGCCCACCGCAACAATTATTTAATCCTGATTATTATGTAAAAATTTTGTTGAGGTCTCTTCGTTCAGCAGTTGACAACAAAATGAAGAAAGTTCAACCAAAAGATCCTGAACATAATCCTATTTGGAATATTTTATAAAAATTATTATTTTTAATGTATTATTATAAATATTTATGTAATTGTTTATGAGTACTATACGTTTATTATAATTATAAGAACGTTTTTATAAAATGTTCTTATTATTGTAATAAACGTATATACGAGGTCTGTTCAAAAAGTATCGCGAATTTTGTGTTTTTTCAAAAATTATTTATTTATTCATGAATATCTATTTTGTCCCCTTCAAAGTAATCCCCATCAGATATTATACACTTGTGCCAACGTTTTCTCCAATCCTCGAAGCACTTCAAAATATCATTTTTTATGATCTTGTTCAGCTCCTCCTTCGATGCCGTCTTTATCTCCTCAATCATAGCGTAGCGTCGTCCTTTCATGGGCCTCCTCAGTTTCGGGAACAAGAAAAAGTCACAAGGGGGCCAGATCTGGGGAATACGCTGGCTACGGCATCATTAGTGTGTTGTTTTTGGCCAAAAATTCCCTTCAAAATTGAGCAATTTTGGTACGAATTTCGCAACGACCCGTCTCATGCCCAAATCATTGGTAAAAATCGAATGGCAAGAGCCATTAGGTCCTCAGCAACTTCTTTAACGATGATTCGACGATTGGCCAATACTATTTTCTTCACTTCAAGTTTTTGCCTGCTGTTGACGTGCTCGAGCGTCCGGCACGCTCTTCGTCGTTCACACATCTTCTCGGCCCTCTGAGAACATTTTGCACCACCGATGAACGTTGCTTCGGTCCAAGATAGCTTCACCATATGTCACAGTCAACATTCGGAATGCGTCCGCGCACTTAATTTTGTTTTTCACACAAAAGATTCTTAGATCCATTTTTCGGAATAGGCAAAAATCGAAGACGAGCCAAAACAAGCGCAAGCAAAGCAGCTGCCAAAAATTAACTGAACATTCAAAATGACCGAACTTGTCGGCATAAGTGAGAGACATGAGTACCAACATAACGCCACAAAAAAATCGAAAATCGAATATACGTAATCCGCGGAAATTCAAAATTCGCGATACTTTTTGAAAAGACTTCGTATACATAAAATGGGGTTTGCCATGATTTTCGCTTCCTTTCCTTTTTGGTGCTTAAAAAAAGTATATCTAAGCGTTCCGGTAAAAAATAATTAACAGGACACCACTGGGTGTACCACCTGAAAGGATTTCGCCAAATACTCGTACCAGTGGTGAAATTACAAAATTACTATAATCTGGACAATGAAAAAGCGAAGAATATAATTGATTTTTTTTTCTTTTCGCATTGTTAAGTTTACAGTACCCTGAAAGGATCTGAACGGGCTTCTTTGCAATTTATAACCTTTCTGGTAAGATGTACTAGTGATTTATACATTTACAAACAAAAAATGAATTTAATGATGCAACTGCTGAGTGCATATTTTTATCATTGTTTCAATATTTTTGTTTTGATACATAAGTTAGTTTCGCCAAATTAAGTACATCCTTCTCTTTAAACCTTCATGCCAGGGGACTCAGATCTTTAAACAGTATGCTTCAATTTTCCTTAGGTTATCTTTGAGATACCAAAAATCTATTAAAACGCCTCATTTCTAGAAGTTATATTTGTGTAAGAGCATGTTGGTAGCAAGGTACCAACCACCTAAAGCATAACCGTGACCCCAAACATAGTATTCGTTTATTTTGACAATAGATATCACGTACATTTATCATGAGTCTTATAAATGGTAGGTAATCGTGCTGTTATTGCCAAGCGAAATCGTAATCAATGCTGCATGACTGTCATTTACACTTAAACAGTAATAATTAGCACAAATTTGCAAATTACTAGTCTGATTTCTATAAATAACCATCCAAAACCTTGAAAAACGTATCAATTTTTATAATACTTTTCTTGTATTTAGGGGATTATTTTAATTTTTATATTCAAGTAATGAGGAAACATTTACAATTCTAGCTCTATTTACATAGCAAAATCTCTCAAATATATGGAATAACTTGCTTCTGTTTGTTCAACTTATACAGAGCATAACAAAAATGCGGCCGTTCATTTAACAATAATCACAACAATGAGAACATTTTATAATGGGGCAAAAATTATATTGGCTACCAATAATACTAATGAATTTAAAAACTAACAAACTAATTTGAGCTGTAGCACTAATATTTTCCATTACAATTAAGTAAAAGATGATATTGTTCATAGTTTTAGATTATAGAATCATTGATCAAAAAGTTGCCAATTTAAGTTATAACATTTTATTATTTTTTGCCAAGCTTTCGACGTAGAGACTAGGACATCTTCAGGGCTGGTGCTTGTTGATACCAAAACGTGAAACACCCATTTAGAGTAGATTGATTGTAATAAAAGGTACCGAACTATTAATTGTTAAATAACAGCTCTATGTAAATAAACATACAAAATGGCAGGTAACAATAGGCAAACTTGGAACATGATCCGTAAGCTTCTTTTACCTACTTCGCAAGAAAATAACTTCTATTCCCAATTTTTTGTTTACCCTTACATTATTAGTCTTTTATTTTTAATGTTTTTATTGAGAAAAATTTTTATAGCTTAATTTGCTTCTTCATTAACTCCTTAACAAAAACTTACAGTTTAAAAAGTTAAGTATAAGGGTTGATTAAACACCAAAAGGTACACAAATCAGCAAGTATCCATCATTTCATTTATATTTAATTTAAGTAATTTTACTGCATTAACTTTCTTCACATTTTTAGAATTTATTAGATGTCACAGACCCTTATGCTGGCCATTTTCATCTACAAAATATTTTTTCAAGACTGTAGACTAGATTGTAATAGTATCTATTTATCTATAATAATCAAACTATTAATAACAGGTTAAAAAGAAAAAAAGTATGAGGCTAAAAAGTTCAAAAACTTTTCTAAAAAAATGTTTACTCCAACATACATCAATGATTTTATTTTATTCATTTTTTTATTTTTATTTTTAAAAAAAAATCGTCGGTTTAAGTTCATTCTTCGATCAAAGTAATTGTTATTTTATGTAGGAGTCAAACGTTTGTAATAATAAGTAATAAATAATCTGACTTTATCGCAAATAATATAGTTTTCTTCAATTACATTCTCAATCTAGGTGTTCTTCCCACAATGTTGTATATATGTAATATAAGTGGCCGACTCTAACTTTGTTTTTTTCTACTTTAACATGCATGTGTATATGACTACTCAGAATAATTCATAATTCATTTTATCATAATTATAATGAAAAAATATTATGAATAACTGGCCAGCATAAGGGTCTGTGACATCTAATAAATTCTAAAAATGTGAAGAAAGTTAATGCAGTAAAATTACTTAAATTAAATATAAATGAAATGATGGATACTTGCTGATTTGTGTACCTTTTGGTGTTTAATCAACCCTTATACTTAACTTTTTAAACTGTAAGTTTTTGTTAAGGAGATTTTTGTACCTTTTGGATAGATTTTTCTTTTTGTCTATTTTGCAAAGTTACATATCTGCTTTTTTGAGAAAGCGTTTTGAATAAAATAGGAAGGTATTTGTGCGTAAATAGCAAAAATTAAACTGCGATTTCAGTACTTCCTTTTAAGAGGAGCAAGAAAAATAAACTGCGATTACAGTACTTCTCCCTAAAAGGCAAAGAGGCAAAGATTTTGAATCGAACGACAATTCATTGATGTAAATCGGTTCACTCATTGATAATTTTAACGATTGCAGTACTTCCTCTTAGTAGGTGTAAGAGCATGATGGCACTTCACAGCCATGTAGAGGAGCTTTAATCACTTCTTCGTGCTAAATTTTATCAAAATCGAACTAAGCTTTGTAGAAATATTGGTAATAATAGTTTTAGAAAGGGCCTTATTTGGGAAGGGCAAACTCCCCTCCTTATGAGGCATAGCGTCGAGACCTTTAAAGTGCAAATCTTTACAAACTTTCGATTCGAATGACACTTCATTCATGAAAATCGGTTCACGTCTCGATAATTTGAAACGATTGCTATACTTCCTCTTAACAAGTGTAAGAGTAGATCGTCGCTTCAATGTTATGTAGGAAAGCCCCAACCCTATCATCCTATCAAATTTTATCAAAATCGGGCCAAGATTTACAGAGAAATTAGAAATAATAATTTTTGAGGGGGCCTTACATAAAGGGGGCTAACTCCTCTCCCATTCGATGTACAGCGTCGAGACCCCCAAAAGGCACATCTACATAAAATTCCGACTCGAATGACACCTCATTCATGAAAATCGGTTCACGCGTTTAGGCGCTACGCAGTTTACAAAAAAGGTAACAACAACAAGAACAAGAACAAGAACAAGAACAAGAATAAGAACAAGAACAAGAACAAGAACATTTTTTGAAAAAGCCGTTTTTGCTCATTTTCGGCAACTTTTTTCTCAAAACCAATTAGATCTGGGTTGTTGCAAAAAAATTACAGTTATAAATGAGGGTTTGCCCTATAATTTAAAGAAAATTTGGGAATTTTATCTTTTATAGAAAAAGAGAAAAAAATTGTCAAAGTTGGGTGTTTTTTAACGTTACGCTTTTTCGTGCACTTTTTGACGATCAACCCTTATACAACTGTCCTACCGGACAGTTTTAATACCTACGAAGAAAAAAATAGTAAAGCTAATTCAAACTTTTATTTTCCATAGAAATAATTAGTAATAAAAAATTGGCCAATCACAGTGAAGAAAGAAACTGTGAAAAGTAGGTTAGTTGAAAAGCCAATCATAAGCGAGAATAGTTTATTAAACCACGCCTATCTTCCATGTATGTCACACCACGCCCTCTTTGGTCTTTAATAAAAAGGGAAGACCTGCATTTTTTAGTTTTCTACTTTCTATTACTTTTGACAAAAGAAAGTATCAACAATTTTTATTAAAATTAGAAATTTTTTGCTTCAAATTGCACATAGTAAATAACAAATTAATAACTACTTTTAAAATTAGTTCCTAAATCATAATTTAATATAGTTCCTTTAATTGAGTACTTTTAAAGAAGTTTTATAATCAAATAATTAGTTAAGTACTTCAACAATAATTGCCTTTCCTAAAAATATGAATATCTATATCTATTTTATATTACAATACATATATTTAACATTGTGGGGAGAACATCTAAATTAACCTGTTAAGCGCGTTTGACGTGTATGCACGTCAAACCAAATCCCTGTTACGGCGCGTTCGACGTGTACACTCGTTGTGAAAAATATAAAATTGCCATTAACTATAAAAACTCGAAATTTTAATAAAATACAATAAGAATATTATTTGTTGGGGATGTTTCTTTTATCTTACCAATAGGACTGCCAAGTATTTTATACGGAGTAGTCAGCCAAATGACAAGTGGTTGGTACATGTTTAGTCTCCGTATTAGAGATTGGGGAATTAGGCACACAAATAGAAGCTCTCAACCCTTGTGCAATGCCCGTTTTTACCTTAGATAGAGGTTCAGACCTCAGTACGAGCATGATTTCATTTTGCACAGAATTCAAAAAGCTCTTTTCTTGCTTGTAAAAGCTCTTGCGTCCCTCTGGTTAACTAGAGGCAATGCATACGTGAAGCGGTGCAAGATTTTGAATGAGCACAGAATGCTCTGTGCAATCTCAAGCCCCAGAGAGATTGCAGAAAAAGTGCTTGCAGTGACTATTATGACTATTGTAAACTTTTGGTTGTTTTGCCCTGCGTTCGATGTGTATACACGTCATTGTCTGATTTTAACTCCACGCTTAAATGTTTCACCTCCCACCAACGACCACCTTATTATTAAAAGTTCGTTTGACGCGGTGAAAAAAAGAATTATCCCCTCTCAAGTTTTTCTTTTTTTCTGGTTTTTCCTAAAGTTTTCTATATAAGCTCTTACATCTTGTACCATTTTTAATCATTTTTCAATATAACTTTGGATGAATAATATTATTTGTTTCGATATGTCCTTCAAATGAAAGTGGTTAATTCTAGAAGAGAAGCTCTCAACCCTTGTGCAATGCCGTTTTTACCATAGATGGAGATTCAGACCTCAGTACGAGCATGATTTCATTTTGCACAGAATTCAAAGCTCTCTTTTCTTCCTTGTAAAAGCTCTTACTTCTCTAGTTAACTAGAGCAATGCATAACGTGAAGCGGTGCAAGATTTTCAATGAGCACAGAATGCTCTGTGCAATCTCAAGCCCCAGAGAGATTGCAGAAAAAGTGCTTGCAGTGACTTATTACGATATTGTAAACTTTGGGGTTGTTTTGCTTTGCGTTCGACGTGTATACACGTCATTGTCTGATTTTAATTCCACGCTTAACTGGTCAAGAATGTAATTGAAGAAATCTACATTAAAATTTATTATTAACAAACTAGATTAATTATTAATTACCTATTATTTTTAACGAGTAACTACTGCATAAAGTGAAGTAACAATCAATTTAATGGAACAATGAAGTTGAACTGAACAATATTTACTTCCTACTGCTGCACTTAACTTGCACTTAAATCATGACATCATTTAGATGGCAAATAATAATTATGTTGGTATTTGTATATTTTTAGATTCTGGTAAATTCTATGTTACTAAAATTAGTTACCCTGATAAGATCTAGAAGTTAAGGTAGATAAGCTTTGTTATAATCTGACAAGACGTGTATGTATGCGTTTCTAATAACAAAGAGATGGAAGATTGATTTAATGGGGTGTGAAGCGATTAGCAAGGGGAATTGAGGGGCATGCTTGCCCCCCCCTATGGGGCTACGCACACATAATTAAAGTGAGGAAAGGAAGAGTAACTGCTAGCAGCACCCTCTGTGGCCAGTAAGGCCCCACAGATAAACTAGCAATAACAATTAGTGCTCGCATACGCGCCGCACCAACTATCAATCTAACTGACCTGCAGTCATCGCACTCATTGCATCTAAAGTTTAAGTGCACTGATACTGCATTATCATACTTCTAAGTTTTTACAATTCTAACTGATAATTACTGCTCTAAATTTTATTAGAACTGTTTAATTATTTTAGTTGCTGGCTACGTCTATCAACTTTCTGTCAGTTACCAAAAGTCAGTCACATCAAATACTTCAATTCCAAACCTTGTTTTCAAGATAAAATCTCACTCCAAAAAAAATACTTAAAAATAATTTGTTCCGTATAATTCTTTCAAATAATAGTTGACCGAATAGAATAGCTTTATTGGACAAAAATATATACAATTGAGCCTCCTATAAAGGACACTCTTACTAGCGACCACACCTCCATTTACGGACAGTTTTTGGATTTCCCCGTTTTACCCCTATACCACTTTCTTGTATAAAAGAACCTCCGTCTAACGGACATTCTACATAGCGACCGCGGACTTTGATTTTGGGAGAACGGATTATATGTTTCGCCTCCCAACCAACGACCACCTTATTATTAAAAGTTCCTTTGACGCGATGATCAAAATAATTATCCCCTCTCAAGTTTTTGTTTTTGTTTTTCTGGTTTGTCCTAAAGTTTCCTGTATAAGCTCTATACATCTTGTACCATTTTAATCATTTTTCAATATAACTGTGGACGAACAATATTATTTTTTCCGATATGTCTCTCAAACGAAAGTGAGTTAACTCTAGAAGAGAAAATAAATGTGTTGGAAGATTTTGCAAAAACCAAATCGGAGCCATCGTCAACTAGCCGAAAGGTTTGTTCTATTTTTCTAATAATAGATGATAGTATGATGATAATTTTACCATAAATTATTATTGTTATGAATAAATGTGATAATTATTATAAAGATGATTAATTAAGTCAATAATATGTAGTTTTTTGATACATTTTTTGGATAATTAAGAAAAATTTGATGCATATCATATAGCTAAATAATTACGCAATTATGTACGTTTTTAAATCTATTAATAATAAACAATTTTTAAATGGATGTTTGGAAAAAAAACCCATATTTTTTCATTATGAAACTTGCCTACACTCCTTCTAACGTCCACCTCCAAACAGCGGCCACTTTGCTTTCCCCCGCCAGTGTCCGTTATTGAGAGGTTAGACTGTATATACAATTTTATCCTAAATAAAAGGCTACAGAAAAACAAAAAGCATTTTCGGCTTGGTAAATTACCATCAGCCTAGAGTTGATGCGGCAATATGGAAATAGAATAACTGTTTCCATCCTCCACTATTCAACAGGAATATACTACTTCATTCTATCCAGCCACTTTATTCTATATTCGGTCAAGACTGGACAGACACCTACATAGTGATATAAATCCTCCTGTTCTTCTCCTTTACACAGGGCATATAGTCTCTGTTGCTCTGATCTAATTACATTGTTATTAAGACAGATTAATTGCCCACGTAATTTAAAGATCACTCTTATTAAGTTCAAGTTATTCACAATCACTTATGCAGCGACTGCCTGCTGGATCCAGCATTAGATCTTTATATAAACAATGGAAACTTGACTCATTTGCCCTCTCAACCATTGCACTTCGTAATTCTGTTTTAAGATTAGAGAGAATGTCATCCAAGTTTATTGTCATCATAGTGTGAAAAAGTAATACCATACTTGGTACATAAATCTAGGTTATCCTTGTGCCAATAAATATTATGTAGGCACTCACTTAATTGCGATTTTTTTTTTACTTATCCGGGGAAAGCTGTGCCAGGTATTTACTAAATTCCTGAACAAGTGATAAGGTATTCAGGGCCTTTGGTAGCAATTTAAATGTATGTATAGCCAGAATTGTTTTAAATAGCAAGTTTAGTGGTATTCAGGAGCTTTGAATTAATAAAAGGATTAAACAGTTAGTAGAAATGGTTGTCTTAAGACTGCTTAAGAGCTGTTCTTACTACTTTCCTGCTGTGCGACAAAGCATTCTCGCTGTATCTGGCAATCCAAGAGCTTTGGGTATTTAAATTAGAAACATTTCTAGCTTATTATGAGCTTTAGTCTTTCTACCACTGCGATTCCTTAGAATTTTGATTGAAAACTTTTTTTTTAAAACTTAGGATTTTGGTAAAATTTAAGATTGCACGTTTTTTTAAAAGGAGGTGCGGTTATGTCAAATTTCTATGTTGGCTGTTCATTGGAAATACATAATTATTACAAAGCTGAGCGGTAACAAAATAAAAACACATTATTAATACAAAGCTGGGTGGTAACAAAATAAAAACACATTATTAATACAAAGCTGAGCGTCAACAAAATTAAAACACATTATTAATACAAAGCTGAGTGGTAACAAAATTAAAACACATTATTAATACAAAGCTGAGTGGTAACAAAATAAAAACACACTATTAATACAAAGCTGAGTGGTAACAAAATTAAAACACATTATTAATACAAAGCTGAGCGGTAACAAAATAAAAACACATTATTAATACAAAGCTGAGCGGTAACAAAATAAAAACACATTATTAATACAAAGCTGAGTGGTAACAAAATAAAAACACATTATTAATACAAAGCTGAGTGGTAACAAGATAAAAACACAAACTTGGAAATCTCTTCTGGTAAAGCTGTCCCTTCAACATCTTTAAAATTCACCAACCAAAAATTGCTTTCCGCCTCAAGCGCTTGAGGTTCGAGGTTGATCCTCAAAAATGGCTAAAACGAGTTTCTTTACACTTCTTGCACCATCAACTAATATAATCGCTTTTAATTCGCCTAAGAAAATTGTTTATTTTAGCTGGTTCCCAAGGCCACTGTGCTAAAACCATACGATTTGGACATCCCAATAATATAACGTAAGATACACTGCTAGATTAAAACAGTCCAGTAGGACAGTTGTATAAGGGTTGATCGTCAAAAAACTGCACGAAAAAGCGTAACGTTGAAAAACACCCAACTTTGACATTTTTTTTCTCTTTTTCTATAAAAGATAAAATTCCCAAATTTTCTTTAAAATATAGGGTAAATCCTCCATTATGACTGTAATTTTATTGCAACAACCTAGATTCAATAGGTTTCGAGAAATAAGTTAGCAAAAACTGGAAAAAAACGACATTTTCAGAAAATGTTCTTGTTCTTCTTCTTGTTACCTTTTTTGTAAAAAACGTAGCGCCTAAACGCGCGAACCGATTTTCATGAATGAGGTGTCATTCGATTCAGAATTTTATGTTGATTACTTAAGTTGAAGTAAATCGATTAACCAGAAAGGTGAAGATAACAAGATAGGGAGAAAAAGTAAAGTAATACCTATTTTTTCAGGCCGGCTTAGATTAGGTGTCGCGGATGGAGGCGGATAGCAAACAAACTTAACAGTAAATTCATTTAAATAAATAAATCTTTTTTTCCATTTCTTTTACATAACAAATGTTTTGATTGAACAAAATAAAAATACTTGTTAAAAAAAAATAATAAACTTTGATGAAACATAAATTGAACTCTAAAAACAAAAGTTTAATTTTACTTTAAATTTTTTGGGAACTAGAAACCACTGCCTTCATGGAGAAAAAAATCTAAGGGCCAGCAGCTGGATTCGAACCCGGGACCTCCGCGTAGGAATACTTCAGTTCATTTGCCTATCTCAAAAATTGTCTTTCTTTCTTTCCACTATCACCCAACGGTGTCCAGTTGTCCTTCTGGTCCACCTTGTTATCAGTCAGTCTTACTGCATGCCCCGCCATCTTCTATTCTAAAGTCATGACTTTTTTCTTTCATTGAGTCATCTAGTTCGGCTATTTTCCGTAAAACTTTATTTCTCACTTTGTCCCTTACTGTAAAGTTAAGAATACTCGTTTCTATCGATCTTTTGAGTAATTTGAAGGCGATTAATATTCTCCTTGGAGTGGGTCCATATTTGTGAACCATACATCAGGGCATCATCTCTGATACGCTAACATTTTAAAATTGAGAGGCATGCTGCTTTTGAAGATAAACATGATACCTCAATGCTTCTTCCACTCTAAGTAATGCGCCTATTTATCTTTTTCGAAATACTGTCCTTGAATGAAATAATCTGGCCCCAAGTAGACAGTCTCGGTTATCCAAATTAATTTGCGCCGTTCTAAATGTACTTCATTGCACTCTCTGTTCGTCATAAGAACTATCTTAACAGGGCTTATTGGCATACCAACTTACTTTTCATAGGCACCTCTTCTATCATTCCGGCTAGTCCCTCTAAGAAAATTGACTACTGGTCCATCTAAAAGAGTTTTAAATCAATTAAACAACTTGATAACTAACACTGTTGAGTGCTCGTGAACACGTTTTCTTGTAAAACAAACGTAATTTCTCATACGAAGATAAAAGGAATCCTGGAAAATGATATACCGTTAGAAAGCCCATTAAACAAGGAAACTTTTATAAAAAGTGCCAGCACCTAGGTTTGATAATGATCACGTAAGGGCCTAATGAGTTTTCTTGAAAATTTCTATTACTATTATTTTTCCAGCATCCGGAGGAAGATTGAGGCTGTTTGGAGAATAACTTATGCTTCGAAATGGTATCAATTTTTAGAAAATTTATCTGTCTTTCTAACCGTGTCATCAGAATCAAATTCGGACTAAAACTTTCTGAGTAATAACATTTTTTTTGCAAAAAAAAGTAGTGTTTTTAGAAAAAAATTTAAGTGACGTCACTCAAGAACAGTGGAAAATATGAAGTTGGCCAATACGTCATTGAACTCCACTTTAGATGTACTACAGACAGTAGGCCTATGGACAATACTTACTGGTTCACCCTGTATATCAATATCAATTTATAAATTAAAATAATTATTAGAAAATAATAACAATTTTTGAAAAGATTATTAATAACAAACCATTTTTTTAATCATTTTTATTGCCTCAGGTATTGGGTTCATTTTTTCTTTCATTTTTAATACTTAAAAAGAAAATTCAAAAACCGAGATATCTCGACGAGACCGAGGCCGAGACGAGATTGATAACACCGAGACGAGACACTGGTCATACGAGACCGAGGCAAGATTTGCATGAAGTCTCGCCTCGGTCTCGGTCTCGTGCAGCATTACTTAAAAATACAGAGGAGGTCCATACCAAATCATGATTTCTAGTAAATTAAAATAATGAATGAATAAAAAATGAAAATGTTTCGTTAGATCAAACTAGATTTGAAACAACAACCTTGATATCTGTGCAGTCCAGAAGAAAGTGGCAATACGATGAAAGCCTATTTTAGTCGGCTTTGAGCCTAGATTGTGAAATGGTGGTGATTGCTGATTGATTTGATTGTGAATCAAACTGCTTTGATTGTGAATCAAACTGCTTTGATTGTGAATCAAACTGCTTTGATTGTGAATCAAACTGCTTTGATTGTGAATCAAACTGCTTTGATTGTGAATCAAACTGCTTTGATTGTGAATCAAACTGCTTTGATTGTGAATCAAACTGCTTTGATTGTGAATCAAACTGCTTTGATTGTGAATCAAACTGCACTGGATCAGATCATAAAATAAAAAGTTTTATTGATTTTCTTAAAAATTTACTCAATATTATGCGCCTAAATCATTTCTTTCTTATATACAGGAGTCTAAAAATAATGTATTTCTGGTAAAAAGTTAATTTTAGAAATTTGACGATCGCAATAATTCCAGTTTTTAGGAGTAAGAAAAAACTGGAGTTAGAAAAAGTTTTTTTTTTCTGTAATCAGAGGATCTTAAATTGGTGTATTTGTAGTGAAAACGTAAAATGGGAAATCAGCATGAAGATAATGCTTGCTCTAAGGCCAGGGGCAAAGGGTGAGTAGAAATCAATAATTAGGTTTGGAAGAGGAGATACATGTTGCAGCAGGAGCTCGGTTCGAACTGTAGCAAGAGATGAAGGCACCACTGTGTTGGTGAGAGCAGCACTATATAAAGTAGTTGGCCCGTGTAATATACTCTCCGCTAAGCTATTAATCCCCTAATGGGGCGAGCAAGGGCCGAATGATAGGGCCTGGAGGGGAGGGGGCTGGCCTCCACGACACGTATTAAAACAACAAATCACAGTTCCCTCGGTGAGACTATAGACCAGGGTCTTCGTACCTCATCACATTCGCTTAGCAGGTCTCCCTTTTAATATTCACACTTAAATTATAGCTCTTTCTCTCTGCCAAGATAGCAAGCCAATGGCAAACTTATCCTCCTGTGAGAGAACAAGATATGCTTTCCTTGCCAACATCCACCTGGCATAATCACTCGCATGACTTTTACAAAAAAAAAAAATCAACTCGTCAATTTTGGAATTTAAAAACTTTGGATTTGTAATGAAAAATAAAGGTTCATTTCACTCTTTAAGGTATTAGAGCCATACAATAAACTGAAGCAGTAATTTAAAGAATTGAGAATCACCTCTCCCTAAATTTCGCATTGGTAAAGATTACTGAAAAAATTTATCTAAAAAAATTTATTGGGTAAAGGGGACTTACTCTGGCGAAAATTGTTTTCAAATTGTGAATTTGGATACTTTCTAATTATATATATTATAGATGATACCAATTGTTACACTGAAGTGGCACAATGTCTGCCAAATCTTTTTCCAAGAATGCCTATGATCACTGGAAATGGTTTAAATAAATTTTTAGGTCACAATTTATGCAATCAATAGGTTTTAATGAAATCTTCGAAGCTATTGCAATATCGTTCTTTATTTCTTGTAGGATGTTGTCTACTTCAGACATTCTTTCTTGTTGGACCTTGTCTACTTCAAACATTCTTTCTTCTTGGACCTTGTCTACTTCAAACATTCTTTCTTGTTGGAAATTGTCTATTTCAAACATTCTTTCTTGTTGGACCTTGTCTACTTCAAACATTCTTTCTTGTTGGACCTTGTCTATATCAAACATTCTTTCTTTTTGGACCTTGTCTATATCAAACATTCTTTCTTGTTGGACCTTGTCTACTTCAAACATTCTTTCTTGTTGGACCTTGTCTACTTCAAACATTCTTTCTTGTTGGACCTTGTCTATATCAAACATTCTTTCTTTTTGGACCTTGTCTATATCAAACATTCTTTCTTGTTGGACCTTGTCTATTTCAAACATTCTTTCTTGTTGGACCTTGTCTATATCAAACATTCTTTCTTTTTGGACCTTGTCTATTTCAAACATTCTTTCTTCTTGGACCTTGTCTACTTCAAACATTCTTTCTTTTTGGACCTTGTCTATTTCAAACATTCTTTCTTCTTGGACCTTGTCTACTTCAAACATTCTTTCTTGTTGGAACTTGTCTACTTCAAACATTCATTTTTCTTGGACCTTCACTTCAAACCTCCAGTTTTTTTGGGGCATCTATTTTATTCTTCATTTCTTCTCGTCCTGATCCTGTTTCATTTCTACTTGGAGTTTGACTGTTTTATTTCTTCTAGGAGCTTGCCTGTTTCATTCTTCATTTGTTCTAGAATGTAGTTTATCTCCCTTACATTTCATACTTACCCTTTTTTTATTTCTTTTTATAAGTGCTATTAGATCTTCCATTTTCTGCATTTGTTTTCTGGGCATTTAACAGCTGTACTGAATTCATTGTTCACGAAATGCAATAATTAAAATAAATCATTTATTACTACCTGCATAGAATGTAGCGGGTTTTTTTTTTACCTGTGATCCAAAACGTGAAAACTCAAAAATCTGCACGGGCATAATGGTACCTACCATTTACGAGGGCTAACAGAATGTAAAAAACAAAAGTTAAAGCAGGTCACAAGTCCTAGTACTCTGTGTAGATCTATCACTAAGACAATAGAATTTTATTTAAATGAATCGTAAACTAGATTAAACATATGTTGCAATGTGTAACCTCAATATCGTGTTAAGGTTATTTTATGAGGGAGGCAGATTTCTTATTGACTTTAGCTAGGCAATTATAGTACATATATATTACTGTGGCCAGATTTAGAAGGGGTGCCATGATATTAGCTCTGCTAATCCCCGAACGACATAGTAAAACCCTTGTTGTAGTTGTGTGTGTGAGTGTGTGTTATGTGGAGGGAGGTTACCCTTAGGTTATTTTTGTTGCCTCCAAATCCAATCACACATACATTATTAAAGCTCCTGGAATGTTACTAGTGGCAAACGGGAGAACCCTATATACTATGCTCATAATAGTGCTAGCCCAAGCCAGTCAACAATTCTTGCAGTGTATAAAATGTGTCGCAGCTCCCTATGTCCTTATTTCGGATTTAATCTCTCATAAATATTAAGTAGCTCAGTACTTTCACTGCGAGCTCGTTTTTATTTTATTTTTTTAAATTTTTTCCTACTCCTCGTTAGACGATTTTTTTTAAAAAAATGATTTAAGGCGCATCAACATTTGAAGTTATTGGTACCCGGACCTTTTTTTCAGTGCACTGCCGGCCTCCGGACAGTGTTCTCTCGTTACACAGTCCATCACCGTGACAATGAGCTGTAAGAAGTTCCTTGGAACAGTAAATCTGAAGGCCAGCAGCTGTATTCAAACCCGGGATCTCCGCGTGGGAATCCAATACGCTAACCGCATAGCTAATCCCTTTACTAGGCGAATCTTTTTGAGTTTTCACGCCATGCTTTCTTGTGGCTGTTACTCTTTGGGATAAATTGCAACATAAGATATTGGGATTAAAAAAACAGTCGTGTCTATTTCTGATTCTTACAGCTGAATTTAATTGGTCCTAATTTAGTCTTTAGCACTAAGTAAATACTCTTGACTTTTAAAAAATTTTGCTCACCACTATACAGGTCCTGAAGGATTTTGAATAGCGTACAGGTTTTGTTCCTCTCCATTGACAAAGAATAATAGGGCGTACTTCGGTAAATCAGCATGGTTAAGCTGATAACAAAGCCACTAAAGTAATTCGCAAAAATAGAAAAAAGATCAATTTTTGCTAGATAGGAAAGACAAGTAATCAGAGAAAAATATTCAAATCGGCCCTAGTTTCATCTAAAAACAAAGTTTTAAGTTAAACAATAATAAGTTTCCTTCATTATGCTAGCTCGCGTTCAAGCAATCTGAGAAAGTATGAACGGCGTTTCAGTATAAAACTACTTAAGATAGGTTTTAATAAAAGATCTTTAAAGGAGAAACGATATTGAAAAACCAAAAAAAAAGAAAAATATCTCTCAACTCTGGTTTGAAACATACGAGTTCATTCATCACAACAATAATAGTTTTTTACGAGTAAATCGTGGCAATGAAGAAACAAAGTCTAGCAAATATGAGTGTGTTTTTATTATCTTTTACTATAATTGTAATAAGATACTTTATTTTAACCAAAAGTACATTTATTGAATACAAAAAAGTACTTTCTACTTGCATAGAATCTTTCAGCCAATGGTTGGTTTGTACAAAGAAGAGAAGAAGAAGAAATATTTATTATAATAAATATATACATAGAATAAATATAGAAGTATAAATGTATAATACATTTCAACCTTCTTAACTGAGTGAAGAAAGAGAAAAGTTAGGTGAGGAGGATTGGAATGCAGGGAAAAAGGAGGAAAAACCCGCAGCTAGTGTAGAGAGTTAGAGTAGGATATGTTTTAGTCTTCTGTGTCTGTATGTTGTAGAAGGATCTGTAGAAGGCTATGTCGCGGCAGAGTGGCTTAGGATGGCAGTCTAGGATGTAAAGGAGTTTGAGCAGACGATTTTGGATATAGGAGTGTACGGGGGGGATAATGGACGCAGTCTCCGTGGAGTGAGTCAATTCTAGTGCGTCGTGGAGAGTCTGTTGCGAGTCTTGAGAAATTTGTTGTGGGTTATCTGAAGTTGCTTGATGTTGTCACTACAAGTCAGGCTTCAGACGGAGCAGGCGTAGAGCAACATCGGGCCTAATGACTACTTTGTAAAGTTAGATGAGATTCCAGCTGCTCTTCGTAGACTCTTTCCGGCATTTCGGTCTAATGTTTATCTAGCAACAGACTACTGGACAACTTCAAAGATTAACAAGCGAAGGAATAAATATGATAAAATAAAGAAATAATAGTAGTTTAGGAAAGCATTATGTAGGATATTTAAATATAATTTGGAGGCAGTGGACATTACTAATACTAAAAACCTTCCTTCATCACCGAAATACCGATAAGACGTCGCTCTTCGAATGCATTTAACTAGACTTACTACATAAAGAACTGAGTGAAGAGGCCTAATGTTATCTAACAAGTACGGACAACTGACAACTTCAAAGATTCTTTTTTCTTTTGCAAAGGACTAAAAACTATGCAAATGATTTAGCCAAATGGCCCAACTACAATATTTTCTTCTAAACAACCTCCATCGCTATCAGCAATTACTCAAGAAAGATGAAGAACGTTCAAATAAAAATTGAAATTTAATCTCAGCGCAAACAATCCGAGACTACATCAGTTTTCTACCGATCTTGAACTTAATTTTTGTTCAAAAATTACGAATTTGAATTTGGAAAATCAGGTGGCTGGAAACATAAATTTAGTAAGCAATTTTACTGTTCATTATTTTTGGTGACTGATTCATTGCTTCAATAGAATGAAACAAAAATAACTGCAAATTTCAGTCATATTTTGTATTTTTGATTATTACGCAGAGCTAGAAATGATATACATATCAAAATACAGAAAATACAGTCTAAATTTCAAAATTGACACGAACAATTTAAACAACATATTACGCCAACTAATTACTTACTACAAAATACTTGACAATTGGCAACACTGACTTCCTCAAAACCAAACACACAAGATAGAAGACACACCAACCCTTTAATGATGTAAAATATTACATTGTCAATTAGTTAAATAATTTTGTAAATTACTTTACATTAAACATATTCATTTTAATATAAGTATTATTAACACACTGTAAATACGAGGGTCGTTTGAAAAGTCCGTGCAAAGTCAGAGAGATAGCACCACTGGCGCGTATCGAGGTTATGTTTAGTTAGTAGCATCTCTTGGAAGAACACACACCAAGTTTCAGCCAGATCGGTCTATTTCTTTGTGTTTGGCATTCGTTTGAATCGAGGAAGTCGAGTGATTTTCAAAAAATGGACGAAAAAGAATTTCGTGTGTTGATTAAACACTACTTTATGAAAGGCAAAACACCTCAGGAGACTAAAGAGAAGCTTGATAAACATTATGGTGACTCTGCACCTTCGATTAGAACAGTTTATAAGTGGTTTCAAAATTTTCGGAGTGGCCATATGGGCACAAGTGGCGCTGAACGTTCTGGACGCCCTGTTGAGGTTACTACTCCAGAAATCATTGATAAAATCCATGATATGGTGATGGATGACAGAAGAGTGAAGGTGCGTGAGATTGCTAGTGCTGTGGGCATCTCGAATGAACGGGTACATAATATTTTGCATCAACATTTGGACATGACAAAGCTATCCGCAAGATGGGTGCCGCGATTGCTCACGCTTGACCAAAAACGAAATCGTGTGAAGTGTTGCAAGGACGGTTTGCAGCTGTTCCAGAAGAATCCGCAGGACTTTAAGCGTCGTTTCGTCACTGTGGATGAAACATGGATACATCACTACACTCCTGAGACCAAAGAACAATCTAAAACAATGGGTTACCAAGGGGGAATCTGCGCCAAAAAAGGCGAAGACCGTTCCTTCGGCCGGAAAGATTATGGCGACTGTCTTTTGGGATTCGCAAGGAATAATCCTCATCGACTATCTGGAAAAGGGTAAAACTATTACAGGTGCATATTATTCATCGTTATTGGACCGTTTGAAAACCGAGCTGCAAGAAAAATGCCCTCGATTGGCCCACAAAAAAGTCCTTTTCCATCACGACAACGCACCAGCTCACACCTCAGCAGTTGTGGTCGTAAAATTAATGGAAATAGGGTTCCAACTCGTTTCACATCCCCCCCTATTCTCCAGACTTGGCTCCCTCGGACTACTATTTGTTCTCCAATATGAAGAAATGGCTGGCGGGAAAAAGATTTTATTCAAACGAGGAGGTGATTGCAGAAACGAATGGCTATTTTTCAAACTTGGACAAATCCTATTATTCGGAAGGGATCAACAAACTAGAGCAGCGTTGGACGAAGTGTATAAGCCTAAAAGGAGACTATGTTGAAAAATAAAAAAGGTTTACCCCAAAAAATTAAGTAGTTTTTATTTTTGCACGGACTTTTCAAACGACCCTCGTATGTTCCTAAAGCCCTGAAGATGACCTAGTCCCTAGGTCTAAAGCTCGGCATAATAATAAAAAATACTAAATATGATTTAAATTAGCAATTATTTTTTTATCCTATTGTAAACAAAGTTTTACTTTTATTTTGGCGAATTTCTTGAATGTGATTTCAAGTTTAGGTAAACTTTCTTCACATCCAAAAAACATGGAGGCCTATGATTCCCCCCCCGCATATAGAAAAAAGTCAATTTTACAAAAAGTTTTGGGAGATGGTAGATTATCTAGTGTCAAATAGAACTATTGTATAGTGTTTCACATATTTAGCACCATCTTCACTCTTAAGATAGACTAATGCCGAACAATGTAGTCCAACACTGAACGATGTGTTAGTGGTAATATGTAGAAACTATATATCTGGCCATAGTACTATAGCACTGAATATTTATGAAGTGGTCTGTTAGTGTGTGAACGGAGCCAGCACACGGAGAAAGCCTTGTAATTTCTTAAAACGCGCTCCGGCTAACATATGCATACAGTGGACGCAGTGAATACATTAACACTGTTTGCACAAGTAGTTAGTACTAGGCCTGCAATGCAACACTTCTCACACAGAGTCTATAGGTAGTTGATGCTTTTTTTTTTTTTATCCTAGTTCAATTTTCCCTCTACAAAAATTTGGGACCAACTAAATCTGGGATGTACAATAGCATCACTTTTTGTTTCCGACTGTTAAAATGCGAATCGATACATTTTTCAACTAATTCTGAATTTTATTGATATTGGTTTAGTGACCGTAAATTATTAAATTAAGGATTCAAAATTGGCGAAGAATCGGTCAAATAAAAACAACTCGTCTTTTTGCCAACGTTTTCACAAATATATTGCCTTCTTCAGGGTCTGTATATTACGAGGTGTGGCTATTAAATAACGTGCCTATTGCTGTAAAACATTTTATTTTAAATTTATACAATATTTAGTTATTATCACCTTCAATATACACCACTCCCCTATCCCTACAACGCTCCATGTGAATTTACTATTGTTCGAAACAGTGCTGGAAGTCTTTTTTCTGTGAGCTCCTGCATGACGCGTGCCGCTTTTTCTTTCACAGTTTCAACGGACTGAAATCGTGTTCCTTTTAATGCAGATTTGAGTTTGGGGGAACAGATAAAAGTCATACGGGGCCAGGTCAGCTGAATAAGGAGGATGGCCTAAAACTGGGATGTTGTACTTGGCTAGAAACGTCTTGACAGACAATGCAGTGTGAGCCGGCGCGTTGTCTTGATGTAGAACCCATGACTTGTTCTTCCACAAATCGGGTAGTTTTTTCCTTACTCTTTTCACGGAGTTGAGCAAGCACCTCACCGGTAGTAATGTTGATTAATTATAATCGATATTTTCATCCGTTTTGTACGTGGAACGGCAACCCGGGCGGCCATCATCTCCGACGTCTTCTTGGCCATCTTGGAAACGCTTGAACCACTCAAAAACACACGCACGTGATAAACATTCATCACCATAAACTTCTTTTAATAAAAGATAAGTTTCAGTAGCGGTTTCATCAAGTTTCAAGTGAAATTTCCCGACAATTTGTTGCTCTACTACATGTTTTCGGCAAAACGAAACTAACACCTCTTACACAAACACGTCAGGTTCCGGTCAGACAGATTTCTCTACAAACACGTATGAGACGCTGCAATCAAAAGAGAAGGCTTTACGCTGCACAGCTGTCGGTCGTTAGGATTTGGCACATGCATAGTTCTTCTGTAGCAGCATCAGGCTCGTTATTTAATAACCACAACTCGTACAAATACAAACAATTTTGAGAATTGAAAAAACAAGTAAACCTTGCCTTGTACCAGCATCAATGTGATTGTAAGATGAAAAAAGATGGTAATTCCATCGCGCTACTTAGACACCACATTGACAATAAACACAATTTTGACTACCAAATTATGACAATACTTGCTAGGGAAAAAAAACATCACAAACGAAATTTTCTAGATATGTGCCGCATGAAACAAAACAACACAGTTAACTTTAGAACAGACACATCGAACTTAGCCAATTGCTATAATTTTATTATTAAAAAATATCCAACTTTTGTACAAAATTATTGCTGTGTTTAATACTTCTGATCATTTGGTCCATAAGTTCATAGGGGTTTTTGGCTTTTCCTATGTTTTGTGTTTAACGTTTTTGTATTAAAAGAAATTTCCCAATATCTATTTTACTCTTTTGTCAAACTGAACATTGTAATTAGTCTATAATATCTGTCCCATCTCTTTATAGTCATTACCCAAAATTCCCGTGTAAGTCCCCTTAAATTTGTATACATATATACCTGTTCTCCAGTTCTGGCTCTTAGTTTTCTGTAACTCAACCAACCCGCATAGCCTCGTATTTTTGTATTTGTAATATCCAGGCCCTGAAGTAGGCAATATATTTGTCGAAACGTTGGCAAAAAGATGAGTTTTTGTTTTTATTTGACTGATTCCTCGCCAATTATGAATCCTTAATTTTATTGATTGCATTTAACTAGATAAATGAAGAATTTGTTCGTCATATTTCTCGTAAAAGGATCGTTTCATTTGATTCAAGAATCGTTTTAGCCAAATAAATTTTAAGTTTGAAGACACAGCGTTAGTTTGAGCTGGGTAATGATGTGAGCTTAAGGGTTCATGATTAATAAAGCTGAAAGTGAGGCGCCATGCAGTTATATTAATATTTTATATTAAAAAAAAAAATATAGACTGGGGAGAGGTTAACACGCAGTTAAAATTAAGGTCTTATTGGTATTGGAAAGACAGAGAGGGTTGATATATTCCGTGATTTTGATGAGTCACTTGTCTGGGAGATTGACGAGTTTAGGAGGAAGCGGCTAATGGCGCTGTTTTGTAGCACGGCGAGCCTTCAGTCCGGGACAAACATAACTGACTAAAGGGCGAGTAAAAGCTTTCATCTGTTGACTTTGGATCTGTGTGTATCCATAATGAATGGGTTTGGGTTTTGTGTGGGTTTGGTTGTGGGCGAGCTGGAGGGTGCCATAGTCCCGCCAGACTGTATACTGATGCACTACCATTCCCCGAGGGCTATCTCCGCTCTGCCCCATCTCTCGCACCACTGCATAATGTAAGCTACCGTAGCTAGCGAGTCATTGCGCACGGCAAGAACCCTGGCGGGCCCCCGGGGGACCTATAAACTTGGCTAAGAATCTGACAGCGCCCTACTATCCGGGGGCTTTCAACTCTTACTGCCACATTTAAACCAATCCAGTCGAAAAGACTGCAAAGAGAGAGAATCTACCAAACTACCACAATTCTCTCTTATTGCTATTTTTTCTCTACCCCCTTCACCAACCCCACTATACCATCAAATGAATATTGTACGAAAAACATTGGACAAAAACCAGACACTGCCGCTTTATAACGCGAAAACGATGGGGGAAAAAAATTACATAATTTTTACTCTATGGTTAGAAAGTAACTGCTATCCATGATACCAAGTTATCGCCAGAAATAACCAGTTACCCTAAGATCGAAAGGAAACATTTATCGATTGGGTACCAACTGTGCGAGCACCTGGCGACTGTAAAAGTAAAGTAATCGCCCATTTTTACAGGCCTGGGCTTAACGTCTTAACTACCAAATAGGTGTCATGGACGGGGGCAGAAGCTCATACTTTACTATAAACAATTATTACTAACAAATAAAAAGTAGTCATACGCGGGACTCAAACTAGGGATTTCGCATTTACAAAGCCACGCTCTTGACTACTAGACCAACACCCACCCCAACCTTAGCCATCAAAATCGCTGCACCAAATTTACTGAATGGACTTCTTTTTTCACTCTGTTTAAATTTTCCCAAAAATGGCTCCAAAAAAATTTCCATAAAACTCGTGTTGCTGGTAGAAATTTTAATTAAAAACATTTTTTTTAGGGATTTGGTAGGCTTCCTCCTAAAGCAGGTGACGGCAACGCCCGAGGGTCGCATGCGGTCCGACAAATCAGACATAATAATACTCTCATCCCGTGATCTACCCACGTTAAATACTTAGGCTTAACTTTGCACAACAAACTGACTTTCACTTATGCACGCACAGGACAAAGTAAACTCAAGGCAAACTGGACTACAAGACTATTATTTCCTCTACTCTCACATGACTCCAAAAATGACTGTGGACCAACAAACTCCTCCTGCTCTACGCCTGCTCCGCCTGGAGCCCTGGACTTGTAGTAGCAATATCAAGATACTCCAGGACAACGCAAAACAAATTTCTGTGACTCGTAACAGACTCTCCACGACGCACTAAAATCGACTCACTCCTCGAGACTGCGTCCATTATCCTCCGAACACTCCTATATCCAAAATCTTCTCCTCAAACTCCTTTCCATCCTAGACTGTCACCCTAATCCACTCTGCCGTGACATAACCTCCTGCAGATCCTTCTACAACATACAGACACATATCCTACTCTAACTCTCTACATTAGCTGCAGGTTTTTCCTCTCCTCTTTTCCCTGCATTCCTATACTGCTCATCTTAACCTTTCTCGTTCCTCACTTGTTATGAAGGTTAAAATGTATTGAACACTATACTTCATTATTTATCTTATGTATTTATTTATTTAAATAAATATTTATTTTATTTTTTAGGAAGGCTTTTTTATTTTTTATTATATTATTATTACTTATTTATGCGAACAAACTCTTTTAAAAATTGCATTTCATAAAATAAAAATATAGAACGAGACTGACCGATGAAAATTTGCAAAATATTTTGAGGATTTCAGTTCTTTAATGTTATTACAGCATATAAACAAAATGGTTACTAATTTTTATTATTTTTTTAAAATAATATTTATATTTGATTAAAACAGAAACCTATATAAGCTATAGTATACGAGTATACTAAATAACAAACATCTGACTGCTGCCAGCTTAAACATTTTCTTTTTTTTTTAAAATGCCTCGCCGTCCAGAAATAGTTTCCGATCCCTGCTCTAAAGTATCATTTTAGGAGAACACCGTAGTATCCTGTGCTCTTGCTTAAATTTCAAATTAAAAGAAAATTCCACATTTCAAATTATTTAATGAATTTTTCATATTTTTTTCACTTTTCTTAGATTTTAAATCTCATTAGTTGCATCAAATTGGTTCGCGTAAAAAGTAACCAAAAAACGTACAACTCATAAAACAGAAAAACTTAATGTTAAATTATGATATTAATTAGTTGAAAGCAATAAGTTTTATGCTAAAATCAATAAAGGAGTTTTTTACTGGATCGATTTTTCATTTTTTTGCTTGAAAATAGCTTCAGTTTCTTTAAACTTAGTAACTTTATGCAGACTCGTTTATTATTACTTATATTACTTATTCTCTAACCTAGGCTAAGTTTGTTGTAAAGTATGTTCCCCTTGATTGTACATTCTTTTATCAGAAATTAAGTTACTTTCAAGGGCCATCTTGACGTGAAGTAGACTCTGATGAAAGCATTACCGATTGTTTGACAGGTATCCATTATTTACTTTTTCTGCAACCATGTAGGAAAGTTCTCATTACTCAATTAAAATCAGCTGTGTAATGCCCAACTTCCCACACTAGTGGGGAAAAATTCCCATTAGTGTCACTTTCCTCACTAATGAGTGGAAAAACTCTATTGTGCTTCCTTGATATAAGAAGTTTTGTTATTTACATAAATATTTTCTGTAAAACTTTAATAAGCTTATTTAACGTAACTAAATAATTAAAAAACGAATATTAAAAAAATAAAATAAAAATTGAAAGGAATATAGAGAAATAAAAATAATATTTTAATAAATAATTAGATATTTTTAATTATAACAGTTAAAAAGGTTATAGTGTTACCTTATAGAGATTTAAAATGGATTCTAGTGATTCCTGTTTAGAAAACACTCCTCCATCAATAAAAGAAACAGCAGAAAATGTAATAAGTAATGTAAATACGTAAGTAATGTAAATAATTGTAATATAACAATAAATGTTTATAATAAATAAATTACTTTTTGTAGACTGTAAAAATGAAATTTTTAATTTTTTTAGCTAATAACCCTAATGGTTGCAGAAAAAATATAATATTTAACTCGAGTGTCAAGTATTTTCCTCACACTCGGCAATTTGCACCTGCCTCGCGTGAGGAAAAGTACTACTTTCCACACTTGTTAAATAAATAACTATTGTACTTTGTAATGTATGAATACTTTATGAGAAAAAATAAAACATTTCATTTCTATAATACATTCTTTACATTCCTTGGGGGGAAAAAAATTATTAGGTTTATTTAATGTTCATATTAGGTAGATATTATTATTTTTCTTTTTGACAGGCACAATAATATATCTAACATTCGCTTCGACAAGACCCAAATGCCACTTAAAAGCTCCAAAAACAAGAAATCTGTTGACTAAAGTACTTAATATGTACTCAAGTTTTACTGAAAATAATGATTTTGGTGCAAAAAAAAAGAGTTTTAGCTGCAAAATAACTTTTGCTTATAACAAGCTTAAAAAAATGCCCTAGAAAGTTCAAATTGAGAGCCCCAAATGACCCTATCACAATATATTAACTAATCCTTACAGCAGACCCAACATAAGGAATACATCTTAAAGCATATTTAGTTTTTTGTCCCTACTAAAAATTTTAAAAAACTGTAACATAGATAACTCCTTTTTGCACCAAGCTCTTCAATGGCTACAGACATTGTGAATGCTTGATGACGCATTTTAAAAATTATATTAATAAAAATAAAATATGGAAGTAAGATTATAATTGTTTT
This sequence comes from Rhodnius prolixus, assembly GCF_049639745.1. Classification (NCBI taxonomy): domain Eukaryota; kingdom Metazoa; phylum Arthropoda; class Insecta; order Hemiptera; family Reduviidae; genus Rhodnius; species Rhodnius prolixus. The sequence continues at coordinate 2,752,713 of NW_027411635.1, read as the reverse complement.
AAGTAAATCAGTTGACCAGAATTGCCAATTTAATTTTTTTTTTTTAGTTTATAGCTATTTTTCTATAATACTGTAATTAGTACCAATTGTTAATTAGTACTAATGATTTTTAATTAGTACCAATGATTTTTAGTTAGTACCAATGATTTTTAATTAGTACCAATGATTTTTAATTAGTACCAATGATTTTTAATTAGTACCAATGATTTTTAATTAGTACCAATGATTTTTAATTAGTACCAATGATTTTTAATTAGTACCAATGATTTTTAATTAGTACCAATGATTTTTAATTAGTACCAATGATTTTTAGTTAGTACCAATGATTTTTAATTAGTACCAATGATTTTTAATTAGTACCAATGATTTTTAATTAGTACCAATGATTTTTAATTAGTACCAATGATTTTTAATTAGTACCAATGATTTTTAATTAGTACCAATGATTTTTAATAAACTTTGTAAACACTACAACATGCTTGTAGTGCTTTTATTTACAGAAAACTTTATTTAGCTGGATTTTTAGTAAAGGGAAGAAATAACTCTAGAGTGCTATTTTATTAAGTTTTACTATTTTAATTCTGGAATAGATTAGCAAGAAATTTATTAACAAAATTCAGAGCTGGGAAAATAATAACAGTCCATCGGACAAGTGATTAATCAGAACGCTTATTACTACATGTTTTTAGCAGTGGCCAAATGGTTTCATTTCAATTTGGACATTAATACTTTAATTTGAAATTTTTCTATGAGAACAATTATTTTAATGGGGACATCTTAATACCCACGGCTTCGACGCTTCTTTCAATAACATCAATTAATTATTATGGTATACAGGGTGTTCATTTTAAGACGGCTCAAATGTATTTCATGCTTAAACGGTTAATCTGAGCAAAAAATGGTAGAGGAAAAATTTGTTGCCCGTCACCTCTAGTTTCAGAATATGTGACTTGATTTTAGATTCCTGATCGCGTCCAAAAGTAAGGGTTCGCAGTTGACCCCCATTTTCATATAACTCAGTTTTGAAGAGTATAAAAAATTTATGAAAGAAACCGGAAACCGCAATTCGATATCTTTAAAATTATAGGTGCTAAGCCATTTCAAAATCTGATATTTATTAATCATATGTCAATTTTTGTAACTTGTTATCAAAGAGAAAGAAGAGCACGTGATAGATCATTTTTATGTATTTTTTCATCCCCTTTCTACTGAAAATATTTCCAAGGCAGTAAAGCTAATATTTTTCGTAATATCGGGAAATAAGTAGTTTTCCCGAGTGATTTTCTTAAACAATAATCAAATGTTTAGAGCTTTATATGTTCAAAAGCATAGACAAAAGGGTTAAATTATAATTTTACTTCTGTTACAAACAAGAAGGTTTAATACTTTTTGGAAGCAAAAATTGGAAACCGCCTGCTACATATTTTTTAAATGTTCAATACCTTGCAATATAAGGAATAAGTTTGAACCTTTAAATGTAACCAATTCTAGGTTTCAAAAAATTATATAACGTAATCTGCGGTACAAAAAAAACCATTAGGGTAATCATTTCAGATTATTATTTTACGAAATACGGTTGAAACCGATGCACTTTTAAACTATTATATAACACTAGTAGATCTATCACTTGAATAGTGTTATCCATGCATGTTATTTGGGCAGTGGCAATAAGTGAGGTTCACACTTCAAGATATTTGTTCGTTTGGATTACTTGTAGCCTCATTCACTCTATGGCAGAGCGGGGCAGTCAAGCCACCCACAGCGAGCTATTAGAGAGTAGATGTGAACTAACGTCCTTTGCGCACACTTTGTCCATCGCTTTCTTTGGTTCACCAACACAATTACAAACTGAATTAACTTCCATTCACAACCATAAAGCTCGTACCGGCACGTTAGAGTAATATAGATGCAAACTGACTTAACACAAAACTTGCTACCAATCTTTCTTCATCACGTTGAGTTCTGTTGTATTATATGTTTTCTAGCAACGAATTTGTGCATGAAAATTGATGTTTGATTATACATCTAATAAATGCAGATTAAACATACTTGATTCTCTCGCTGGTCCCCACCCAAAAAAAAGGCCAAAAATTAGCGTCTAGCTCAGTAAGTCGTACGTTGTACTACATGTACAGGGTGTCCCAAGCTGTATGGATAACGACTTTTTCTCGGAAACTAAGATAGCTAGAAAAAAACTAAAAAATACGTGTTCCCTTAGTTTTTTGTTAGAAATCCAAATTTACTTCGTAAATTTTTTTTGGTGCTTCCAGAAGCGAGGTACAGGCACCAACTTCATTTTTTCAATTGGGGAGGTGTGGTTTTTATTTAAGAAATAGATTCCTCTATTTTTTTTTAAGAAAAATTTACTTGAACGGTTTTTTTCTGTGAGCGATATTTTACAAGTTACGAATGAAAGGTATTCCCCAAAGGAAATAGTCCATAGATGTCAAATCCGATGAACGAGATGGCCACTGAATCGTCCCCCGTTTCGATATAACATGCTCATCAAATTCCCTATCGAGATATCTCTACAAGTCTGTTGCTGTTTTATCGGGGGGCGATTCAGTGGCCACCTCGTTCACCGGATTTGACACCTATGGACTATTTCCTTTGGGGATACCTGAAAAACAAGGTGATTATTCATAACTTTTTTCTTTCTTTCCTTATTTCTGCTTATCTAAAAGCATTTCTACTATAAATCTAGGTGTATCAGAATCAAGCCGGAATTGCATCTGTAGATGAACTAAAGCAGAGAATAATAGATGCCTGTAACTCGGTTAAAGCCGAATCTATTTCTTTGGGCAATTGGCAGGAAAGCGCATGTCTATGCAACTCTAATGGTGGAGGACATTTCGAGCATGATCTGTAATATTAATGAGGAGTAAAATTTATAATAAAATAGAACTTTTCTTCTTATTCAATCAAAAAACCGTTATAATATTATCATTTTGAAATTTCTTATAAGAATCATAACTTTTAAAATATCGCTCACAGCAAAAAACCGTTCGAGTAAATTTTTCTTTAAAAAAAATAGAGGAATCTATTTCTGAAATAAAAACCACACCTTCCCATTTGAAAAAATGAAGTTGGTGCCTGTATCTCGCTTCTGGAAGCACCGAAAAAAATTTACAAATTAAATTTGGATTCCTAACAAAAAACTAAGGGAACTCGTATTTTTTAGTTTTTTTCTAGCTATCTTAGTTTCCGAGAAAAAGTCGTTATCCATATACTACCTTGGGACACCCTGTATATTGTTATCGTTAAGTGTAAACGTCGCTCTTAAAAAGAATTGCAGTTTTCAATTTTTAATGTCACAGGGAGAAATACGGTTTGAACATTTCTAAAAAATTGAAAAGTGGTTTGTAAACATAGACAAATCGCAGTAACTCTCAAAATCGTGTAACTCAAAAAATGGAAAAATCGCAGTAAATTTTAGTTTGGTGTAGCAGCCAAATGAAAAAAAGAAAATGAAGCAATTAAACAGGTTTAAACCTGCAAACCTGAAATGTCACTTTACAGAAATAGATTTAGTTATCAGAGATTTCCTGGAATTTGATTCCTACGATTTCTGTTAATCTTGGAATACTTATTGCATACGCTAGCCTAACGATAAAAACTGCTAACACCTCCTTCTGGCTCCTGCAGAGTTAGTCGATATTGGCGAACAACTGGTGGAATTCTTGGATAGAAGAGATTAACCCAATCTATTGGCTCCTTACTCTTCTTCCTTGGGCATACACTAGAGATGTAGGTAGTTTCTAGGTGGGATAAATGGAATATAATTCCATGGGAAGCCGTTGGAAGAAGAATGTTTGACAACTGGTTATCCCAATTTACCGGCTTAACGACTTTTGGAATTTTCTTAACTATCCTTCCAACATCACTTCGGGCGTCTTCGGAATATCTGGGGAAAAGCATTGCTAGTTGAGGGCCATAAATGCAGGGAACGTCTAACGCCTAACTACCGGCTACCCTTCTCTGCCTGGAACTTCGCTGGAGATCCAGATTTCCTAATTTGGGAGAGCCATCCTCGGAAAATACAGGAAGTGCTTATGTTATTTATAACTACTTGAGACTTCCTTAGTATTTTTGAGACCTTGGTATTTAGTGTTGTAGGAGAATTTACCCTATACAGTTTCATCTGCTCCCTTCGGCAAGAGAATGTTTCCTAGAACACCCAAAGAGAGCTAACAGCTGGGTTTCTCCAGCTGTTCCTAGAACTTCGCTGAACCTGGGTATGTTGCTTCATCAACTGGGAGGGACGTAGTAAGGTGAGTAGTCTCTTGTGCATGCGTACCTTGTGGGTAGGACATAGATCTGTTTTCGCCAGTGTAGAATATCACGTGAAAAGACAAGAAATCTCAATATCAGTAATACCAACTGCTAAGTTGTTTGAAGGATTTGGCCATCTTCTGTTCCTCCTTAATCCAGCAGTCATTATAACCTACCCATAAAACATTTTAAAATTAACTCTTAGTCTTTTTAAGTTCCTAAACCAATTTAATAAGAGCATCCAGTCTTGAAAACTGTTTTCGAAAAGAAACGCTGCAGTTATATTTGGCAGAGAACGTGATTTGGTCAACTAACAGTTCATGCTAACTAACTACATTTAAGTTAAGATGCATTAGCAGTTATTATGGCCCATTTGGTAAGGTGCAGAGTATAAGCCTTGATTGAACTTTAAAAAGTGAGCATCTACCCGCTCTGTGCTGTAGCTCGTATGGTGTGGCTGTTCGGTGTGCACAGCGCCGCTAGTTCTGGCTAGCAAGTGAAGAAGGTTGAAGCTGAACTTGGCTACGCATGCGCGGATCAATCCAACGGATAGAGAGTTTCGCTACCATTCCATTGTTTAACACGCCTGCTCTAAATAATTGTTAATCTTTTTACATATTTCACTAATTATGGATGAATTTATACCAAAAATTATTCAGAGTACATCCAGCGACTGTGCTGAGTCTACTACATTCCCAGCGACAGCGCCCGCATTGGCTAGGTCCACCGATGTACGGTATTTAAGGAAAGACGAGGCAGTCGTAGATCAGAATAACTAAAAAGAAATCCAGAAATGGTATCTTACAATGTCGCAACTTCCGGTATCCATTTATCTGTCTCTTAAAAACGGAGTACATAAAGAAGCCTGAGGTGATTATTCACGTGGTTTTCTTTATTTTAATTCTGCAATTTCTAGGAAAAAAAAAAATTAGACAGTTTCAGGGTCTTGTAATAGTGATAAGAACTGCTGAGTCAAATCCAACCACAAAGAGTTGGGGCTCTTTGGTGCAGTACGACTTGAGTCTAAAGCAGTGATTCCCAATCTTTTTTGGTCTACCGGCCCCCATTTTCGAAAAGAAAAATACTTACCGCCCCCTTTTCAGCAGCTCCCCTTTTTGAAAACATTAATCTAACTGTAATCCATAGGTTCCGAAGTTTATTGGGTCGTAGTTAACTTTTTCAAAGAATGATTCGATAGCGCTCGGGTCTTGGGTGAAAAATAGGAAAGATTTTAAAAATGATTTTATTAGAACAGCGGTTCCCAATCTTTTTTCATTAGTGTACCCCTCTACCTGATTGTTTCCTTAGTACCACTGCCCAAATAACATGCATGGATAACGCTATTCAAGTGATAGATCTACATGTGTGTGTATATAATTGTTTAAAAGTGCATCGGTTTCAACCGCATTTCGTAAAATAATAATCTGAAATGAATACCCTAATGGTTTTTTTGTACCGCAGATTATGTAATATAATTTTTTGAAACCTAGAATTGGTTACATTTAAAGGTTCAAACTTATTCCTTATATTGTAAGGTATTGAACATTTAAAAAATATGTGGCAGGCGGTTTCCAATTTTTGCTTCCAAAAAGTAGTAAACCTTCTTGTTTGTAACAGAAGTAAAATTATTTTTTAGCCCTTTTGTCTATGCTTTTGAACATCTAAAGCTCTAAACATTTGATTATTGTTTAAGAAAATCACTCGGAAAACTACTTATTTCCCGATATTAAGAAAAATTCTAGCTTTACTGCCTTGGCAATATTTTCAGTAGAAAGGGGATGAAAAAATACATAAAAATGACCTATCGCGTGCTCTTCTTTCTCTTTGATAACAAGTTAAAAAAATTGAAATATGATTAAAAATACCAGATTTTGAAATGGCCTAGTACCTTTAATTTTGAAAATATCGAATTGCGGTTTCCAGTTTCTTTCATAACTTTTTATACTCTTTAAAACTGTGTATATGAAAATGGGGGTCAACTGCGAACCCTCACTTTTGGTCGCGCGTCAGCCGCGTATGCGGGCAGGAATCTAACATCAAGTCACATATTCTGAAACTAGAAGTGACGGACAACAAATTTTTCCTCTTCCATTTTTCGCGTATTCTTTATGAGATAAAAAAGTGGAAAAGTAAAACATAACTCATTGACATACATAAGTGAAAAATAACTTAATTAGTTAGACATAATTTACTCAACAGTTATCACTAAGGAACGGATTTTTATGTATTTAAAAATGCCAAATATTTAATTAAAATATGCATTTATTTTCGTCAATTATGTGGAAAATATGTGATTTTCATAAAATATTTTCTGGAATATTTAAGAAAAATGGACATTTTTTTTTTATGAAAATGGAATTTTTTTTGGGGGGTGTCAAGTTATAATTATTTACACAAGAAAAGAACATTTTTACAATTTATAATAATTTATTAGGAACAAAATAATTTGTTTTTACAAGTTATAATGATTTATACAACAAAGAACATTTTTACTATTTATAAAAAGATGTGTTAAATTTTCAATTTTGAAAACTTCACTCTTCGAAATTGTTTGCAACCACATGAAATTTCAAATGTTGGAACGTAAAGTGACGACGATCTGGGCGTAAGATGGACTTGTAACGACTAAAAGATCGTTCAACATCTACAGATGTTATAGGTGCCTTGCTGAAAGAAGTTATCTCGTTGGTTGTAAAGGGTACACGATGTTCTGAGGTGACTTCTGTTCCACTGATATCAGAAATCTGGCAGATGGTCTCCCACCCTTTGTTCTTGCTCAGTACTTCTACCAGTTTTGATCTGATCAGATCTCCCTTACTCCCAGGTATACCTTCCACCTTTTCGATGACTTTTTTAACGTTGGACACGTTTTCTGTCAGTCGAACATTTTGGGACTCAAGTTGGGTAATGGCTTGTGCAAGAAATACGCAATTGTCAGAAATGAATGCAAGGTCGTTCCTTAAATTAGGTTTCTCGAATAAAGACTTGGCTGTATTTATCGCTACTGCTTCGTCTTCGAGATGTGAAAGGACATTCTTGATTTTATTGTAGTTTTCATAGTAATACTGAGCTGCTTCCAGCCAAGTACCCCATCTTGTCAATATTGGTTCTGGTGGAAGGCACAAGTCTGGATAGAGATCTTTTAGCATTTTAATGCGACTTGGTGCTTTTAAGAACACTTTTTTAACCGAGGAGATTAAGGAATCTACGTCACTGAACAAAGATCGGACAGTTTCTGCTACTCGATGCAAGTCATGAGCAATACACGTCACATGAATTATCTTAGGATAAAATACCTGAATAGATTGCCCAGCCTTGACCATGTTGGGGACAGCATCAGAGAGAAACAAAAGAACTTTTTCGTTCAAAACTCCACAGGGCCATAGGATATGCATTGAGGCATCGAAGAATCGTGAAATGGTGGAATGATTGCATTTTTCGAGAACCTCACAGTTCTAAAGGAATGGCTTTGAATCCACATCAGCATCACTGTCAAGTTTTCCAATAACTGCATTGGCAATATACCTGCCCTCAACGTCAGTGGTTTCATCAATTGACACCCAAATCGGTCCATCTTTGATATGGTCTCGAATTTTGGTTAGTGTATCTTTATAGATATCTTCCAAGTAGTTTTTCCGCAGAGTGCTCTCGTCAGGCATTTTTTTCCCAATATAGGTCTCTAAGAATCCTTTGAAATGAGGATTTTTAAGTTTGTGGAAAGGGATATCTGCTCTAACCAAAGCCCAACACAGATCTGTACTCAGAGTAGACTTACTTGATGATGGAGATGTAAGGAAGGCTTGATAGGACGTCCTCTCTTTCTTTCTCTTTTTATTCTCTATGTGCGATCCGGTGGCAATATGTTGGGTGACTTGGGAACGTTGAGAGCAAGAAACGCGCTTGTCACAAGCTGTGCAGTACAAAATGTCTCCATCACTTCGAAAAAGTTCTGCTGGAAACTCGCGAAGATATTTAGCAACCAGTTGTTTGTTTGAGGCCGATGTTCGTGGCATTTTACCCAAAAAAGAATACACTAAGTGACCGAACGAAATGAATTGGACACTTCAACGAACGAGCTGAAAGAACAGACAACGTCAGACAACTTCAAAGAACTAACAAATGCCCGTCCTGTTTAGCAGCATTCTGTGTAAATTACAATAACCATTGTACCCACTGTGATTCACAGCCCTACAGTCTGTGGTTCACAGTTCCTGTCAACCACCTCCCAATTATGAAAATATGCCCAAAATGAAAAATATGAAAAAATATTTACATATTTTGATTAAATATGTAGAAATATTTATTTATTTTAATCAAATATGTATAAATATGCGATAACATCCAAATATGTGGAAATATGTGAAATAAAAGTAGACTCAAACGGCTTAAAAAGTGTCAGTATGAATACTTCTAGTTGAAAAACGTCTGTAAATTGCCTAGAAAAAAATATGTAAATACATACGAATCCGTTCCCTAGTTATCACTCTAAGAGCAAAGAGCTTCTGAGCTTCAGAGCTTGGTACATAAAACTGTGAATTTCATTAATTTGGTTCACACTATTTATATCTAACAATTTGAGAAACTTATCTTTTAAAGAATCACTTGAAAACTGATACGAGTTAAGAAAATGAGTTCTAATAGATCAAAGTGAGGTACATTCAAAAAGGAAATGAACTACTGAATCAGGAGAAAAAGAGTTACAAATGAGGCAAAGATTGTTTTCATCAAATTCATAACAGGTGTCATTAATATAGAACCTTAATCTTAATTGCATTAATAGAACCTTAGAGTCTTAATTGCACTACCACTCTCACTTATAGATGTAATATTATTAGTGAGAGGGCTGAGTCTGGTGTAATGACACTAATTTTTCGATATTTGGTGCCATTTTTGTCATCAGCCATCTTAAGTCACCGCGTTCCACTATTGGAAATCTGTTTCTTTTGTTTGAGAGTAAATTGAAGACTACGCTAAATACTGTTTCGGCTAAATTTGACGATGGGAATGCAATAAAAAACTATCTGACTGTAGCCCATACGGCCGGATATAATACTAGACTTTGCCTTTAAAGCCAAAATTCATGATATTCATTTTTTAATTTCAATTTTAACTCTTCGTTTGTCGACAGTTCTATCAACTCCTTCTGCAGTGAGATAATTCTGCTGTTTGTAGGTTTGAGGAAGGTTCTAGGACCCAATCTGGGAATGATCATGTTGAGGACATCCCAAAATCTATTTTGTAAAACCTTCTTTAAGTGCTTCTCAATGCTGGCAATCTTGACGTGTCCTACGCACGGCTTATGTTTTAGCTCCTTCCGTTCCCTAGGGGGCGGCAGCTAGTCCTCAACGCCCCCTAAAATTTGCTTTTGACCAAAAACGCCCCATTGGTCTAAAGACTCGGTAAGCTGGCCATCTCCAAAGAAGATCCAAATTGAAAAGGAGATGCAGGGTAATAGTGCATGTACTTAGTTACACCTCAACAAACCTCCAACTGAATGAATGCCTCCCAACCGATCTTCCAAACAATAATAGTGGCTAGTGCTGAGAAGGTCGTTTTACTAACCGAGAATTCTGAGATAGTGGGTCAATGTTTGGATGGTCGGTCGGCGGCATTTTTTTTTTTTTTTTTTTTTGATAGTACAGGAGCGCAATTTAAGAAAGAGCCGATGTTGCCGATGAAGAAGTAGTCTACTAGGAATTTGTTCCCTTTGGTCTCCCTTTGAATTCTTAACAAGTTAAGGGTGGAATTTATTTTTTTTTAAAACCACCCACAGTGTGCGGAATTAAAATCAGACAATGACGTGTATACACGTCGAACGCACACGGCAAAACAAACTAAAAGTTTACAACGTCATAATAGTCACTTCAAGCACTTTTTCTGCAATTTCTGGGGCTTTAGATTACCAGAGTATTCTCTGTGCTCATTCAAAATCTTGCACCACTTCACGTATGCATTGCTCTAGTTAACTAGAGACGCAAGAGCTTTTACAAGGAAGAAAAGAGCTTTTTGAAATCTGTGCAAAATGAAATCATGCTCGTACTGAGGTCTGAACCTCTATCTAAGGTAAGAAACGGGCATTGCACAAGGTTTTAGAGCTTCTATTTGTGTGCGTAATTCCCCAATCTCTAATGCGGAGACCAAACATGTACCAACCACTTATCATTTGGCTGGCTCCCTCCAACTCTCTCCGTATAAAATACTTAGCAGTTCTATTGGCAAGATAAAGGAAACATCCCACCAAATAATATTCTTATTGTATTTTATTAAAATTTCGAGTTTTTATAGTTAATGGCAATTTTATATTTTTCACAACGAGTATACACGTAGGACGCACCGTAACATAGATTTGGTTTGACGTGTAAACGCGCCTAACTGGTTATAGAAAGAGGTTTCCCCGGGTAATTTATTTTGTCCTACAGCTTATTGTCGACTGCGAAAAAGTAATGTAAATCAAATCTAAATATATGGAACAGTCCTCAATTTATAATACGAGTACATATTTAAGTGCATCTGCTATTAACATTTCTTTTCAGGGCTTTCTAGTAAAATGGTAAATATTGTATAATTTATTGATGGAATCTTTTTTGAGGAGACCATTGCAAACCATTACCATCCATCAAGTACTGATCCAAATGTGTTATCCTAATTGATTCAAATAAAGGCTTTAAACTAATGAGTAAGGAGAATACAGAAACTTGTTAAACTGGAGAACTCAGAACGGAAAACTGCATGAATAAATACTTCGTCCTACGGTAGAATGAAAAAAGTAAAAAGTCCAAGTTTAAGGGAAGCTGAGAATTTGATTAGAGAAAGTCTAACTTCAGATTTTCTAAACACGTTCCGTGCCACGTGTACCACCGTAGGTGCACGTTTAAACTTGATCTTCAGGCCTGGTGTACCACCGGTGGTAAAACGCAGTCATATTTATTTAATTGCGTTGAAAACATTTTATTTTATGACAAATGTAATTATGTAAAATATATTTCTACCAAAAAAATATTGCATTATACAAAATGGAGTATACAACAAAACACATAAGTTTATTTAATTGTTATATATACAATAATTAATTTAATAATGGATTTTACTCTTCATTATTTTTGGTGACTGATTCATAGTTAATTAGGATGAAAAAATAACTACCAGTTTCAGTCACGATATTTTTTATTGTGCCGAGCTTTCGGACCTAGAGACTAGGTCATCTTCAGGGCTGTGGAACATATTTACAGTGTGTTAACAATTATATTACCAATTAATTATATTACAATGAATATGTATAATGTAACGAAATTTACAAAAATATTTACCTATTTAAGGTTGGGAAACGGTGATCTTGAGTATTAACTTAAACCATATTGCTAGGTAGGGGTTCCGTCTTTTTCTTTTCGAAGATATTTCGCGTTTTTTGAGGGGAATAGTGTACCTCGAGTCTAATTTTATTGCAGGCTTTGAATTTTTTAGTTATTTTATACGCTTCAAGTTACCTTATTGTAACCACAACAGAGTATAAGGTAGGGGATCAGCTGCTTCGTTACCTTAAGCTGGATTTCAACGCGAAGAACCCGGGTTCGAATCCAGCTACTGACCATTATATTTTCTCTTCTTTTCGTTACTTACAGCTCACTGTCCGGTGATGGACAGTATTGTATATAATGAGAAAACTCTGTCTGAAAAAAAAGTTTAGAGTTCCAACGACCTCAGATGTTGACGCTCCTTAAACTAAAAAAAATTAAATTAAATTAAAAAAAAAAAAATAGAGCAAAACCTCCTCACTTTCGAGTAGTACACGTCTATATCATATCAGAGCCACTAATAAAGGGCAAACACCCATGCGGAAGAGAGAAAGGAATTTTAATGACATTCACAAACAGAGTTCAAAGCCAAAGAAGAAAAAGAAATGGTCCAGATGTAAGTAAAACATTGGTAAACATGCCACAAAGAAGCTTGCCTTCTTACTAATATTGAAATAAGATTCTGATATTATTTTCAGAAACTGTGAACCTAACGTTTCGGCATGGATGTTTACCATTATCAGTGGCTCTGAAATGATATAAACGCGTACTACTCGAGAGGAGTATGATTTGTGTGGAGGTTATATACTCTATTATTGTTTTTTTAATTTAAGGTGTGAAAACATCTGAGTTCAATGGCGCTCTGAGCTTCTTTTGTTCATATTTATGCAACAATGTATCGATAAATGTATAAATAAATATATCGATATGTTGTAATTCTATTACCAATTTACACTTTAAGCAGGTGAAATGTTTGGAGATTGTAACAGGTGAAGAGAATCACGACCCTGTAAAACATTTAGGTCTCTCATCGAAGAGTCTAACTAGAGTTTTCTAGCCGAACTGCCCATTTGCCTTCAAGGTTTCTACACTTGTACAGTGTTGACAACAAAATAAAAATAAAATGCCCTTTCTTTTTTGTGAATGAATGTAAAACAGTTTGATTTACATTAAGTGCGGTATTTATGAAAGGAAAATGATCACATATTGATTAATGCGGGATACAGAGCCCGCACTAGTCGGCAAGGGTCTCAAAGCAGCCCGTTGGGGGGGGGGGTGGAGGTGTATCCCAGCATTGGTGAGGTTGCCATAGAGACGGCGCATGTTGCCGCATCTCGCCTCTTTGTGATTGGTGATGATACCGCCAGCATCCTGGCGCGCCATTTTACTCCTCCAGTCACACACACTCTGCTACACAAGACATATGTGCCGTGTATACCACCAGATCACTACGGTATTCTTACTACTACGTCCATCAACACCACCTACAGATAACGGCAGTACAATATTCAATTACTGGCAGACTTCCAATTCCTCTCTGTTGGTCTTCCAAACTAGGCAAGACATTTTCAAAATCCAATGATGTCAAGCACTCATACCACACGCTTGCTGATCTTACAAGTCAACATCATATCCACTTGCCTTTATATTCCATATCATTAATTTTGGAAGCTACGTTTGTAGCGTTATAGCCTCTTTTTTTACTTGCTCCTACTCTTCATAAGAGTCTGCAGTATTACTTCGCGTTGGATGTCACGACATTTGGAAATCAGAAAACGTAAAATATCTGGTGTACACAGCAATACGATAATAATAATAATATTACTTTATTTAAAAATACAGAACAAAACTATACTCATGAACAAAATCAAACAAGTAATAAACAGCATGGAACTAGTCCGTCTGCTGGAGGTCGACGTAAAAACAAAATATTGATTCTTATTATTATTCTAAAGCAATATACAATATAATTAGAATATAATACAAGTTAGAATATAATACGAATAGATTAATAAATACTCAACGAGGACAAAATAAAATTAAATGTCTAATAAATTATAATAACTGAACAGAAAAAGAAAATCTGAGATATAAACAAAATAAAATTACTACCTCGTACTGACAATAAACAGTATAAGAAATATAAGTATCTTGCAATATGAAGTGGCGAAAAGAAAATACAAATAAAAATAAATAAATAAATAATAATAATAAATAAAATAACTAAATGAATAATATCAAAAATAAATCAATAGTTAAACTCAGGGAAGGGATTAGCTATGAGGTTAGCATACTGGACTCCCCACGCGGAGGTCCCGCGTTCGAATCCAGCTGCTGACCCTTAGATTTTCTCTTCCTAGGAGCTTCTTACAGCTCACTGTCCGGTGATGGACAGTGTTGTCTGTAACGAGAGAACACTGTCCGGAGGCCGGCAGTGCACTGAAAGAAGCTCCGGGCGCCAATAACCTTAGATGTTGACGCGCCTTAAATCATTAAAAAAAAAAAAAAAATAGTTAAACTCCAAAACCAGCTGATAACGATGGTACCAAGCGTGTCGGGCTAATTTAATTAAATTTTTAAAATTATTACTTAGCTGATCAATAAATTGGCTTTTCGTAAAAGAGGCTGAATTCAAGTGCAATCGACGAATCTCTGCAAGTATGGTGCACTCGGCCATGAAGTGCACAATATCCTCTTTAATAAGCGCATTACACAATGAGCAAATTACCACCTCTCTCTCGTCCGTATTGGAGCACCATTGAGATACAATAAGTCTCCTCTGATCTTAAAAAGCCACCTTAGCTCAGTCAATGACAGACCCTGAGTCTAATCTGATATTAAGCTAAACATATCAACGTTACATTCTAATTGTTTGTAAAATACGAAACGAGAGGAAAAGGCAACTTGCTCGTACTGCTCATTCTGGAACTTAACCGTTAGTTTGTTCAACAAATCATCGAATATCTTTGGCCATTCACTTACATTGGACAGCAATACGATTTTTACACTCCTGGTCGTATGATTAAAATTTGAACATTATTAAATTTATTATTGAATTTTAGTTAAATTCAGTTCTTCTTGATTTATATACTAGAAGCAGTGGGATTAGCCAAACATGGCATTTTGGTAAGGGGTTCCAGGTGATTAAAACTGTCCGGTAGGACAGTTGTATAAGGGTTGATCGTCAAAAACTGCACGAAAAAGCGTAACGTTGAAAAACACCCAACTTTGACAAGTGTAAGAGCTGGTCGCCGCTTTATTGTTAGGTAGGGGAGCCTTATCCCTATCATCCTACCAAATTTTATCAAAATCGGGCCAAGATTTACAGAGTAATTAGTAATAATAATTTTGGAGGGGGCCTTACATAAAGAGGGGTAAGTTTTTGTTAAGGATTTTCTATTAAAACTGTCCGGTAGGACAGTTGTATAAGGGTTGATCGTCAAAAACTGCACGAAAAAGCGTAACGTTGAAAAACACCCAACTTTGACAATTTTTTTCTCTTTTTCTATAAAAGATAAAATTCCCAAATTTTCTTTAAAATATAGGGCAAACCCTCCTTTATAGCTGTAATTTTTTTGCAACCACCCAGATCTAATAGGTTTCGAGAAAAAAGTTGCTGAAAATGAGCAAAAACGGCTTTTTCAAAAAATGTTCTTGTTCTTGTTCTTGTTGTTGTTGTTGTTGTTGTTCTTCTTCTTCTTGTTACCTTTTTTGTAAACAACGTAGCGCCTAAACGCGTGAACCGATTTTCATGAATGAGGTGTCATTCGATTCGGAATTTTATGTAGATGTGCCTTTTGAGGGTCTCGATCCTGTACATCGAATGGGAGAGGAGTTAGCCCCCTTTATGTAAGGCCCCCTCCAAAATTATTATTACTAATTACTCTGTAAATCTTAGCCCGATTTTGATAAAATTTGGTAGGATGATAGGGTTAGGGCTCCCCTACGTAACATTAAAGCGGCAATCAGCTCTTACACTTGTTAAGGGGAAGTATAGCAATCGTTTCAAATTATCGACACGTGAACCGATTTTCATGAATGAAATGTCATTCGAATCGAAATTTTGTACAGATTTGCACTATAAAGGTCTCGACGCCGTGTCTCATAAGGAGGGGAGTTTGCCCCACCCAAATAAGGCCCTTTCTAAAACTATTATTACCAATATTTCTATAACGCTTAGTCCGATTTTGATAAAATTCAGCTCGAATAAGTGGTTAAAGCTCCTCTACATTGCTGATGCTCTTGCACCTACTAAGAGGAAGTACTGCAATCGTTTAAATTATCAATGAGTGAACCGATTTAAATCAATGAATTGTCGTTCGATTAAAAAATCTTTGCCTCTTTGCCTAGAAGTACTGCAATCGCAGTTTATTTTTCTTACTCCTCTTAAAAGGAAGTAATGAAATCGCAGTTTAATTTTGCTATTTACGCACAAATACCTTCCTATTTTATTCAAAACGCTTTTTCAAAAAAAGTTGTTACTGAGGATGGTTTGGGAGACCTTAACGATAATCATTCTTTAAAAAGATCTCTCTAGTGGTAGTTACGGTTCCGACTTACCATCTTATCAGGTTATAATGATAGAATTGCTTATTCCAAATTTAAAAAATTCTGTAAAGCAGATATGTAACTTTGTAAAATAGACAAAAAGGAAAATCTATCCAAAAGGTACAAAAATCTCTTTAACAAAAACTTACAGTTTAAAATGTTAAGTATAAGGGTTGATTAAACGCCAAAAGGTACACAAATCAGCAAGCACCCAACATTTCATTAATTCTTCATTAATATTTAAGTAATTTTACTGCATTAATTTTCATTAATATTTTTTAGAATTTATTAGATGTCACAGACCCTTATGCTGGCCACTTCATTTATATTTTTTTGTTATAATTAAGATAAATCACACATATGTACATGCATGTTAAAGTAGAAAAAGACAAAGTTAGAGTAGGCTACTGTCTTGAATTCGTCTTACCGAAATATTCGTGAGCACAAATAACACACAGTTAATAACAAGTAGATTATTCAACAACAATTATTGATTTCTCAATTGTAATTTAATTTAGTCCCCCTAATTTTACTTATAGTAAAATACTGGAATAATTAGCTGTCCTAAAAATATACATATCTTATTTACTTTATATTACATATTACATTTTTTTTTATAAAAAAAAGTTTTGAATTTTTTAGCCTCATAATTTTTTTTTATTTTTTATAACGTTTTTCTTTTTAACCTGTATTTAATAGTTTGATTATTATAAATAACTAGATATTACAGTCAATCTACAGTGCTACTTGAACAAATATTTTGTAGACGAAAATGGCCAGCATAAGGGTCTGTGACATCTAATAAATTCTAAAAAATATTAATGAAAATTAATGCAGTAAAATTACTTAAATATTAATGAAGAATTAATGAAATGTTGGGTGCTTGCTGATTTGTGTACCTTTTGGCGTTTAATCAACCCTTATACTTAACATTTTAAACTGTATAAAAGATAAAATTCCCAAATTTTCTTTAAAATAAAGGGCAAACCCTCCTTTATGACTGTAATTTTTTTGCAACCACCCAGATCTAATTGGTTTTGAGAAAAAAGTTGCCGAAAATGAGCAAAAACGGCTTTTTCAAAAAATGTTCTTGTTCTTGTTGTTGTTGTTGTTGTTGTTACCTTTTTTGTAAACAACGTAGCGCCTAAACGCGGGAAGCGATTTTCATGAATGAGGTGTCATTCGATTCGGAATTTTATGTAGATGTGCCTTTTGGGGGTCTCGACGCTGTACACCGAATGGGAGAGGAATTAGCCCCCTTTATGTAAGGCCCCCTCCAAAATTATTATTACTAATTACTCTGTAAATCTTGGCCCGATTTTGATAAAATTTGGTAGGATGATAGGGATAAGGCTTCCCTACGTAACAATAAAGCGACGATCTGCTCTTACACTTGTTAAGAGGAAGTATAGCAATCGTTTCAAATTATCGAGACGTGAACCGATTTTCATGAATGAAGTGTCATTCGAATCGAAATTTTGTGCAGATTTGTACTTTAAAAGTCTCGACGCCATGCCTCATAAGGAGGGGAGTTGGCCCTACCTAAATAAGGCCCTTTCTAAAACTATTATTACCAATATTTCTGTAAAGCTTAGTCCGATTTTGATAAAATTTAGCACGAAGAAGTGATTAAAGCTCCTCAACGTGGCTGTGAAGTGCCATCATGCTCTTACGCCTACTAAGAGGAAGTACTGCACTCGTTAAAATTATCAATGAGTGAACCGATTTTCATCAATGAATTGTCGTTCGATTCAAAATCTTTGCCTTTTAGGGAGAAGTACTGCAATCGCAGTTTATTTTTCTTGCTCCTCTTAAAAGGAAGTACTGAAATCGCAGTTTAATTTTGCTATTTACGCACAAATACCTTCCTATTTTATTAAAAACGCTTTCTCAAAAAAATTGTTATTGAGGATGGGACCGCAATTATAATCATTCTTTAAAAAGATCTCTCCAGTAGTTACGGTTCCGACTTAACGGCTTATCAGGTTATAATGATAGAATGGCCTATTCCAAATTTAAAAAAAATCTGTAAAGCAGATATGTAACTTTGCAAAATACACAAAAAGAAAAATCTATCCAAAAGGAACAAAAATCTCCTTAACAAAAACTTACAGTTTAAAAAGTTAAGTATAAGGGTTGATTAAACGCCAAAAGGTACACAAATCAGCAAGTACCCATCATTTCATTTACACTTCATTGACATTATTTAAGTAATTTTACTGCATTAACTTTTCCTTCACATTTTTAGAATTTATTAGATGTCACAGACCCTTATGCTGGCCAGTTCATTTATAATATTTTTTTGTTATAATTATGATAAATCACTTTTATAACATATGTACATGCATGTTAAAGTAGAAAAAGACAAAGTTAGAGTAGGCTACTGTCTTGAATTCGTCTTACCGAAATATTCGTGAGCACAAATAACACACAGTTATAACAAGTAGATTATTCAACAACAATTATTGATTTCTCTATTGTAATTTAATTTAGTCCCCCTAATTTTACATGTAGTAAAATACTGGAATAATTAGCTGTCCTAAAAATATGCATATCTTATTTATTTTATATTACACATATTACAACATTTAAGGATGAATACCTAGATTGAGAATGTAATTGAAACTATATTATTTGCGATAAAGCCAGATAATTATTACCTATTATTATAAACGTTTGACTACTTCATACAATAACAATTACTTTAATCGAAGAATGAACTTAAACCGACGATTTTTATATAAAAATAAAAATAAATAAATAAAATAAACAAAATCATGAAGTATGTTGGTGTAAGCATTTTTTAAAAAAGGTTTTGAATTTTTTAGCCTCATAATTTTTTTATATTTTTTATAACGTTTTTCTTTTTAACCTGTAATTAACAGTTTGATTATTATAAATAACTAGATATTACAGTCAATCTACAGTGCTACTTGAACCTATATTTTGTAGACGAAAATGGCCAGCATGAGGGTCTGTGACATCTAATAAATTCTAAAAATGTGAAGGAAAAGTTAATGCAGTAAAATTAATTAAATAATATCAATGAAGTATAAATGAAATGATGGGTACTTGCTGATTTGTGTACCTTTTGGCGTTTAATCAACCCTTATACTTAACTTTTTAAACTGTAAGTTTTTGTTAAGGAGATTATTCTGTTTCATGTAAAAGCACCTCACTCACCGTGAAGATATGTTGAGAAGTATTTGAGAATTATAATTAATAATAATAATAATAGTTGTGTTTATTCAAGAAGTTACAAACATACTAAATCAAAATATTTATCCTAATTACAAGCAAAATAATCAAACATTTCTTTTATTCAAAACAAAACACACTTCGAGCATGGACTTAGTCTGTCCGCTGAGTTGACCCTAATTTACGTTACCATAATGTTCGGAACTAAACATATTTCAGTATTAAAAATTGTCTATGAATCAAAGCCATTCAAATAAAGAATAATTTCACTTTTCTTGAGTTTTCTATTTCCCAAGAACTGTACCCTGAACTCCTGTTAAATCGGACATTCTCCAATAAAATGGATGATATCTTCCACCGCTCCAAGATTACAGAGAGAACAAAATAGGCCTATTTTCGTCCCTGTTTACACTAAAATTCAAATTAAACAGTGCACCTCTCAGCTTCATTATTACATTAATAGATTTTACACAGTTTCTATCATTAACGTATCCGTTTTTCCCTAAATCCAACTCTAATTCTTTGTAAATATAATGGTATTTAACGATGTTTGCTTTCCGTATCAGACTATCTCTTAATTTCTGATTGATCTGGGCTATGCCATGTTTCTTACACAGATCGAGATAATCTTTATACCAAAACAATTTGAATTATAATTAAATTTAGTTTTTAATTAACATTTTAGAATTTATATTTTAGTACTTTAGAAATTCTTTAAAACAATGTTTTCCCAAAATTCAATCAAGTGAAATGGGCTACATAAACAATGGAACAGTTTCCTACAGATTAGAAAAAAAAGCAAAAACAAAAAACTATTATGGCACGATTTTTCTTATTTACTTAAAATTAAAAAATCATGGCAATACCTTTCGTGTCTTTTGATATTAGCTGGCTAGTAAAATCGTACATTTTTCTTAATTGGCACTTTTGAAGAGTGCTCGCGGTTGCTCTGCCCTCAGAATTCCCCCCCTCCTAAAAATAACTTTTTCTGTCAAAATACGTTAGAAATACGTTAAGTCTTCATGCGTATCAGCAATATCTGAAGATTAAACAAAATCTTAGAAGCTATTTTAAAGTAAAGATCAGAAAACTTAAACATTTCGTCTAGAAAGTAACAATTTTTGGCCAGAACCTAAATAGAGAAAGTAGATACCAAGTTTAGTCTTACTTACGATTCATTGATTTTAAAATATTCTTCAAAAATCATTGTTATTGATCAAGAGATCTCAATGGAGACCATATTTTTATGAGTTAGACTCAAGAAATCCAATTGTAAGAGAGATCGCATGTGTGGCCACAGCCAATGGCGTATTCTTCAGGGCGTATGTTTGCCGTTTGTAGGTTATTAATTTCAGATGAAATTAAGTGAACATTCTTTTAGTTAAGTAAAGTAGTAAGCAAAGTAAAGTAATCGCCTATTTTTTCAGGTCGTGGACGGAGGCGACTAGTAAACATACTTTACTGTAAATTTCTTTTATTAACCATTAAATAAAATCCAAGGCCTAAGACTGGGGAATCGAACCCACAATACATATTAGCTTCGCAGGTCCCGCCTCTAACCGCTCGGCTACCGTGGCGTCCTTCTTTTAGTTAATATAATTGTAAAAAAATTCATCGTATATTCAAAGAATAAGGCGACCTCAACATTATATAAAGAACAAAATCTAAAAGCGCTAGAAAAATATGATCCATTTATAAAACCACATTCAGACTAGTATTTTTCTGTGTAATAAAATATTTGTTCTGAAGATAGCAGCACAATGTAGGCGAGAGATCTGTTCTCTTTTGTGCAAACATCAATTAGCAGGATTTGAAGAATATTATTTTGTTTTAGAGAATAATTCTACGCATATTTTATTAACTGAATTACATTGTTTCTGTTTTAAGTCCGTTGGTTTTTGTTTAAAGCAACATAGTACGATAAGAGCAGGCTGTAGTTATTAATATTGTCCCTTAAATCCCAGTATACAGGATTAAGTGACTACTTAGTCAATTTCAGATTAAAATTTTACAGCAACAGTACATTGTAAATAATGTACGTTGTAACGTACAAAAACTCTTCAACTTTTAAAGAAATTCCTGATGAAGGGCACTAACGGTACCCGAAACGTAGAGCACCAATAAAAAAGTTTTGGTAGTGATGTTTTTCACTGGCGACTGCCAAACGTTCACGCTCTAATAAAGTATAATTTTAGTGACTAAATTTAGAACTACAATATATTTATAATGTTTTTAATCATTTAATATCATGAAGCATTTTTTATTTTTTAATTCCATTTACAGTCGAGCCTCCCATAAAGGACACTCTCATTAGCGACCACCTCCACTTATGTACGGACAGTTTTTGGATTTCCCCGTTTTACCCCTTTACACTTTCTATATAAAAGAACCTCCGTCTAACGGACACTCTACCTAGCGACCGCGGACATTGATTTTGAGGGAACGGATTAAATGTTTCACCTCCCACCAACGACCACCTTATTATTAAAAGTTCGTTTGACGCGGTGATCAAAATAATTATCCCCTCTCAAGTTTTTGTTTTTTTTTTCTGGTATTTCCTAAAGTTTCCTGTATAAGCTCCATACATATTGTACCAATTTAATCATTTTTCAATATTACTTTGGACGAACAATATCATTTTTTCCGATATGTCTCTCAAACGAAAGTGGTTAACTCTAAAAGAGAAAATAAATGTGTTGGAAGATTTTGCAAAAACCAAATCGAACCATCGTCAATTTGCCGAAAGGTTTGTTCTATTTTTCTAATAATAGATGATAGTATGATGATAATTTTACCATAAATTATTATTGTTATGAATAAATGTGATATAAAAGTCAATAATATGTAGTTTTTTGATAAATTTTTTGGATAATTAAGAAACAATTTATGCACATCATATAGCTAATTATGCAATTATGTACGTTTTTAAATCTATTAATAATAAACAATTTTTAAATAGATGTTTGGGAAAAAACCCATATTTTTTCATAATGAAACTTGCCTACCTCCTTCTAACGACCACCTCCAAACAGCGGCCACTTTGCTTTCCCCCGCCAGTGTCCGTTATTGAGAGGTTCGACTGTATTTCTTTTTTTTTTTAATCAAATTGAATGAATATACTGTTGATAATATGGTTGGGTCCGAAGTACTGGACAATATCGTTGATTTTATCTGTCCGGTTTTAGACTTCCTCAAATCGTTAGTAATATTAATCACTTTCTGTCTTAAATTATGAAAACATAATTGGTCATGAAGAGACCATCTCATCAGAATAAATGCTTCATAATTCATAAAATCCGTTTGAGGTAAAATTATTGATGTGTTTTTCAACAAAAATAAAAAAGCTGAGCAAGGGTAAAAATTCTGTAAGCAAATGCTTCGGAAAGTAATAATTTTAAGTTGGATGCCTAAGGGTAAAAATTCTGTGTTCGCAGCTGTATTTTTTCTTTGCTATTTTCTTGCAAATGGCTACAACGATTGCCTTTAAATTTTGTACACTCTCTACCCACTAATGTTTCCTACTTTACTTTAGAACGTCAGAAAATGCCTATTACATTAACAATAAAGAGAGAACAAAAAATGAACTCTTAAAAGAGAATAAGAATTAATAAATGAATTTATAAGCAAGCTGGGAAAAAGAATATTCAAGTTATTTACAAAACATTTTAAATTTTAAAGAAAATCAGTGAAATTAAAGAATTTAATGAGAGAAAGTTGTACAATTAACTGAAAATAAAAAGGTGTTTACACCATATTTTTTGTTAAAAGAATTACCCATCTGACTTGTCTGAGAGATTTTGTACTGTTCTGTACTTGGTGGACGTTAAGTTGATTTGGGCTGGAATATGACACACTCAGAACAACCTGGTGTCCACTCGCCGAACCAAAAGCTAAATCTACTGACCTAATTCAACATTGTTCCACCAAAAATTCTTATCCTTTTTATCTAATTTTACTTTCATTCAATCAAAGAACAAATTAAGTATTGTATTCTTGTCAAATTTTGAAATTAAGTTTCTACCATAAATTTATTTTTGTGGTTCCCTGAATATGATTAAATGTTATCAGTGAATAGGTCTCTCTTTCATAGTTTCTGCCTATATCTTTCTTCATTTTGGCAATGGCAGTGCAGTTTAGGGTGATATTTCGAACGAACTTGGTGTAAAATTATATCGCACTGTAAATGTGTGCGTCAGATTTAATTATGACGTTCCAATTAAATACCATATCACTCAGTATATTCAGAATTTTTTTTCGGAGAGAGCAGCGTTTGTTGGCCTGAGAAGTAAATGCATTACTTATAAAACATAAGCACTTTCTCAATGTGGTGTTGTGCTGGATTTCACAGAATAATTAAAAAATAATTATGAAATAAACGATACTAATTATTAAGTAATTACTTAAAGATTCCGAGTAAGGTTCTCGGTCGGCTTTAAAGCTGAAGAAGAGATAAAAATCGGAGTGAACGACCGCTAATCTGATGATTAGTATGATATCTTGGTAAATCTAGGAAAACTGGTCACTGTCTTTCAGGTAGTGCTAGCTGCATTAAATTACTGTTGTAAAGATTACAAGAGAAGACTCATGAATTCAGAATCATAATTTTTGGAGCTAATTCAATACAATATTCAATTCAATAGTGAAGCTGAATTAGGGTTTGTCTGATGAGTAAGTAAAAAGTAAAGTAATCGCCTATTTTTTCAGGCCTGCGCTTAACGTCCAACTACCAATTAATTAGGTGTCTTGGACGGGGGCGGAAGCTCATACTTCACTATAAACAAATACATAAATCTAACAAATAAAAAGTAGTCATACTGGGGATTCAAACTAGGGATCTCCCACTTACAAATCCACGCTCTTGACCACTTGACTAACACCCGTTCCCATATTTTGATGAGTATTATTACATATTATATGGGAGCTCGAGCTTAAGAGACAATAGCAAGTTCAGTTCTGATTCAAGTATCAGTTACAGAGCAAACTTTCCTCTACAATTCAGTAAAGGATTCATTAAAATCTGAACGATACGAAGAGAAATATAGAGGTTTGAAGTTTGAGAGATTTACAAAACCTACAAAATTTAACCTCCCATTACTCAATAACTATTATCACTAAAACAATGCTACTTATACCAGTTGTAGAGCTAACTTTTCTCTCCAATTCAGAAAAGTATTCATAAAAATCAGACCAATACGAAGAGAGATATAATGGTTTGAAATTTGAACGATTTACAAAACCTACAAAATTTAACCTCCCATTACTCATTAACTATTATCACTAAAACAATGCTACTTATACCAGTTGTAGAGCTAACATTTCTCTACAATTCAATAAAGGATTCATAAAAATCAGATCAATACTAACAGAGATATAACGGTTTGAAATTAGAACGATTTACAAAACCTACAAAATTTAACCCCCTACTACTTATTAACTGTTATTACTAAAATAATGCTACTTATAAATTATACTCACTTTTCTCTACAATTCAGTAAAGGATTCATAAAAATCAGACCAATACTAAGAGAGATATAACGGTTTGAATTTTGAACGAGTTACAAAACCTACAAAATTTAACCTCCCATTACTCATTAACTATTATCACTAAAACAATGCTACTTATACTAGTTGTAGAGCTCACTTTTCGCTACAATTCAGTAAAGGATTCATAAAAATCTGACCAATACGAAGAGAGATATAACGGTTTGAAATTTGAACGATTTATAAAACCTACAAAATTTAACTTCCCATTACTCATTAACTATAATCGCTAAAACAATGATACTTATACAAGTTGTAGAGCTAACTTTTCTCTACAATTCAGTAAAGGATTCATAAATATCAGACCAATACGAAGAGATATATAACGGTTTGAAACTTGAACGATTTACAAAACCTACAAAATTCAACCTCCCATTACTCATTAACTATTATCACTAAAACAATGCTACTTACACTATTTGTAGAGCTCACTTTTCTCTACAATTGAGTATAGGATTCATAAAAATCAGACCAATACGAAGAGAGCTATAACGGTTTGAAATTTGAACGATTTATAAAACCTACAAAATTTAACTTCCCATTACTCATTAACTATAATCGCTAAAACAACGATACTTATACAAGTTGTAGAGCTAACTTCTCTCTACAATTCAGTAAAGGATTCATAAAAATCAGACCAATACGAAGAGAGATATAACGGTTTGAAATTTGAACGATTTACAAAACCTACAAAATTTAACCTCCCATTACTCATTAACTATTATCAATAAAACAATGCTACTTATACCAGTTGTGGAGCTAACTTTTCTCTACAATTCGGTTAAGATTTCATTCATGTGGTTTTGTGAATCACAGGCTATGAGCCATAGCCTTAGAATAGCATTACTAGATAGTCGTGAAAGTGTTAATACATGATTTTTCCGTCTGGAGGGTTGGTCACAGGAAATCAAAAATTCGTTTTTACTTTACCGACGTTACGATTCAATAATCTTTTGAGCAATAAACATGGATGCATTTCAAAGTAATTAGTCAAGATCTTCTCCTGTGGAACTACTAAAAGTTTTCTGATTAAGAGAATATCTCGTGAATTCAGGAATTATACATAAAATGCGGTTGCACAAAAAACAAAATTAATGTACAACATGTGAGTAAAGTAGGTACATATTTCTTCTTTATACTGTTATTTAGTTCGATTTCTAACTGATCTCGAGTAGTTAACTATCTAAACTTCAGTGTAAAATTACATTACTTTACTCATTGTCAAATAAATGAACTATTTCTTTTTTGTTTTTTTGTTTTTTCATAATAAATTTTTTAAGGTCTGGTTTCAAAATAGACGAGCCAAGTGGAAAAAGCGGAAGAAGACGACTAACGTGTTTCGAAGCCCTGGATCTCTGTTGCCCTCGCACGGGCTGCCTCCGTTCGGCACCATGGCCGAATCTATCTGCCCTTCCGGTATGTTCGGATCGGCGGAAGCTCGCTGGGGAGTCTCGACAGTCGCTTCAGGTAAATTCCTACAATGTTTTTGTAATCTGTCACTTAGTTAATAATAATAATAATAAGCTGTCTTTATTTTCAAATCAAATCAAATCAAAATTTTATTGTTTTTGAGTAATACAACTCATAACACGAGTTAGGCAAAATATATAAAAAATTAACTAAATACAAATCTGTTCAATATATACAATACAAAAATAAATTAACCACATAATTTTAATATAATAAAAATTAAATCACTGTTAATAAAACTAAATAAAACATAAAAGTAATACCATGAAAGTCAAGAAAAACAAAATCAGTTTAATATAATATGACAATGTAATAATAAAATAAATATATGTTGATTGATGTAACACAGCTATCTCATCCTCAGAAAAATAAATAAACAAACGTTACAAAAAGATGAAAAACTGAAAAATACAAGTCTAAGACAACAAACTAGATATAGAACTGGTACCAAGAATACTAAAATAATAACTAGACAATACAAAATTAACTACAAACCCGTCCAAATTTATATTAACAGAGGGAGATTACTCATTTAAAAGGAAACTTCTGAGTGCTGTGGCTGCACAGAAATAGTTATATATCAAGTTGGCCTGAACTAAGGACTCAATTAAAAGTGATGATTCAAATAAATTATTATGGCAGGACATATCCATGTTTAGGTTTTCTGCTAACTGAATTCTAAGTGGCGCAAAAGGTCGACACTCAAACATAAAGTGAGAGAGTGAGTCAGGCTTAAAAAGCTTGCACAAAGTACAAATAACAGAAGAATCAAAAATATATTTAGTATCCTTAATGTAAATACTTGTTTTATTTAGATTTGCAAGTCTTAGCTGAATAATAATTCTGGACTTAGATAAATTATAATTAGTCTCCAAGTAAAATTCTCCAAGACCAAATGTACTCAAGTTTCTGTAAACTGTATTATATTTAGAATCTATAACCCAAGCAATGTCATTACTTAAAAATCTATTCTTTAAGGCATCAGTTATATTTGATAAAGATCTCTTAATTATTACTGGGTCCAGCGATAAAAAAGTGTCAAGGTGGCCAATCGAGAATAGTTCCAATTTGAGTTGGGAAACCCAATTAGAAGATTTAGTGCTTGACAATGAGTCCAAGCTCAGAAGTATATCAAAGCAAATACGGGGCAATCTATTAGAGGGCATCTCAAGAAGTTTTATTAAAAAGGTTAACATTGATTTGACTATAGTCAGCTTAACTGGAAATATTGCACATTCTAAGCGGAGATAACTATTAGGAGTTGATCTCGGCAGATTAAATATTTGTTTTAAGAATTGCACCTGCACTGCCTCCAGATCGTCGGCATACCTATAAGCCCATATTTCGCATGCGTAGAGTAAAGAATTCTTTACAACAGCATCTAACAACTTTCTGATGGGTTTGATGGAATTTGCTTTAGACGTTATGAGAGCTGTCTTTATTTATAAATATACATAAGGACAGATACCCTTGGTGTAAAACCATCAGGGGAGAGGGGTATTTTTATTATAAAACAGTAAACCATAAATAAATTTTTTCCTTTAAAATAACTTAAAATCATTTTCTGGTCTAACTTAAACATTATGCTACAATAACACAGAACTAAATAGAAACTTAAATAAAATTAAATTCAGCCACAAGTTGTTGCCTATACGAGTATTTAAGAGCCATCCTACAATATTTCAGTACTAAATCCCACTTCTTTCCGTTTAAGTATTCCTCTAATTGGGCCATTGACAAAAAATCCTCATTGAAATAAATTCTTCTGAATTCTTTTAATATAGGGCACGTCGCCATAAAATGAAATACGGACTCTAATTCTTTTGGGTTACACATTGAACATATTTGTGGAATCTCACTATTGTACCTTTTATAATTTAAATTTAATAACTCCGCTCTTATCTTTATAATTAGGCTTATATCATTTATATTGAAATTGTTGTTAAAGTAAGCTGCCTCATCTTTTAAATTATAATTTAATAGCTTATAAGTCACACTAAATAAAGAATTCCTTGCCTTGATACCAGCTGTTTCCACAATAGTTAACCTAATTCTGTCTCTAAGTTTTACAAAGAACTTTTTCCATTCGTTATAACTATTGTTTTTGAAATCATACACTAAACCATACTCATTATTTATATTTTGAAGTTCCCGATACCAATATATATTTCTCTTGATAACCTCAAGTGCCACAAGCTTTGGATATCTGCTTTCTGGTAGATTTAAAACTTTAATTATATACTCATGATGGAGCTTTAATGTGTAGACGGTACATTGGCGGAATCTGGGTTTCTAAAATTATGGCATAATCTGGTGTATTTTGGGGTAGTCGCAAAAAGTTTTTCATAAAAAAAGTAAATAACCGGTCAACCTGGTGATATTTCTTCCCGCCCCACACCTGTGCCCCATAACACATGATAGCTATATTTACTGCATTAAACATTTGTATTTTGGCGGAGACTGGCACATTTGTATTCAAAATAAAACTTTTCCAAACTGAGTGAATACCATAATCTGTCACTAGTTGTTTCTATCAATATATTGTAAATGGGAAAATCTAATCTAGATTGAATCTATTAATGGTGTGGCAAGAATAAATAAGGCAGGGGCATAAATATTTGTTTTTCGCCTCGTTAATCATGGTTTTTGATGTAAATGATCGCCCAAAAAACAAATACTAAAGCAAGATATTTTTATACAGATATACCTTAGCAAAAAAACCTAAAAAAAAAAGGCCCTCTAAAATTTGCATTGAATGAAGTAATTTTGATATAGTATATAAGTATCATTATGATAATATAGTTTCTGAAATGCATGTTCACACAATACTATTGCGATTTTCATTTTAAAAATATTAAAACATTTAATTTTTTTAAGGCAAAACATGGACATTTCACTTCTTGATCTTGAACTTGATCTTTTCTTAATTATTTTTTTTATTTACTACACTTTTCCATTACTTTGTAGTCGCCAAAAATTTAATTCAGAACCTATTGTTTCTGAAACAAGTTTATTGCGTCATCACTGCAACAAAGCTGATTAAGCCGATAGGCCTTTCAAACGATCTTGAAGATGGCCGACCAAACACATGTATCGCATGGGCCTGTTATGGGATAGCCTTTTGACAGTTTGGCTAAAAAAAATAAAAAGAGACGGCCCTTGTAAATTGGGTATTTCCTTTCAGGGTGAAGGGCGAGCATGGCTGAAATTTTGGCCCTAAATCCTCGTTTCTTCAAACTTCACCTTGGAATCCCTTTCAAGATTCTTTAGATCTAATCTAACAGGACTGGAGAGGTGCTTTATCTTGAGAGTGCCACAACAAATCTCTGGGTTTGTGATGGAATAGGCTGATCAGCCAACACCTAAGGAATCTAAAGTCTCGAGAAGAATGGATTCATAAAATGGATATTGAAAGTAACCTTACTGAAGTGCCAGATCATAACCTTCATATTACCTTCAGACGTGTTACGTGCCTTCTAGTCTACAAAAACCTGACTGTACTTCCTTGCCCTGTCACTGTACAATACCTAGGACTGTAAATGGACAAACGTTTGACATGGAACCCACATACAAGAACTGCCTAAAAACAAGAACTGTAAAAACGCAACTAACTACTAGCAATACACGGCGGACGATCAAAATTGACGCTGAATTGCAAAGTACTTTTAGGCGAATAGATATTTGTCAATAAAATACTTATATAAGCTCTAAGGATACATATTTTGACTTTTGGGCTTGAATTATTCTGGGGTTTAGCCAAGAATTCCAATATCTACTGACTCCAAATACTACAATTGAAAATTCTGCAGCATGTTACAAATGCTCCATACTATGTCTCTAACAGAACCACTTCGATCTAAAAAAATACCTTTCATTCAAGACTTAGACTGCACCCTATACGAGAAATTTCACTCTTGCCTTTCCCCACATCCCAATCCTCTGATTGACCAGCTATCCTTCTTTTACTTCTTCAGACAACCCTAACCGTCGACGAGAAGGTGCCGGGAAGGTGATTTATTTAGCGGTGAAGGTCAAAAATTGATTCATTGGAGAGCCATTAATGGCTGGTAACTCTTTACATTTTATTTTACGTAATTTTCGTATCTTTACATTTTCTAGTTATTGCATCAGTTTTTAGACTGGAGCAATCGCACTTGCAGTTGTTAATTTCAATATATATATTAAAAAGAAAACAAAAATGCACTTTTTTGTTTCCAGGTCTGAGTCAACTAAGCCAGTCCACCGTACCTATGGGAAGTTTTAGCCAACTTTCTTCGCATCAAAGTTCGTTAAGTGGTGGCCTGCCAATTTCTAGTTCGATGACTTCGAATGGTTCGGCTGTCTACCAAGCACACTACGGCTTGAACCCGCTAGGTAGGTTTCTAGATTATCTATCTTTACTGTTAGGAAAAGGAAGTATTGCTATATAGTGTCAATTTTTGGGAAATTATGGTTTCACCAGACTTTGTGGTTATTAAAACATTAATTTTTAAGTTAGCCTAGTCTCATTATTTTATTTCTGCTTGATTCAATTTGGCTTTTATAAAAATAACTTCAGGCGCTCTAATTTCAATTAAATATATATTAGTACATATTTTTAACAGTCGATTCCTCTATTAAAATAAATAAACAATAAGATCTAGTTTACAAAAGCAGGAACTTACATTTGTAAATTGACACTGATATTACATGCAGTTTCACTCCAGAATCAGGTCGGTAACTGCCGATTTCCCGCTCTGCTTGGGACTTCCAAGTGTCCTAAGTAGCCTTCTTCTGGATATTTAGGGTGAGCATTGGAGTGGAGGGATGAGTTGGTACCAGGTGAGCCTTTTCCCTAATTTTCGGCTCTTATCGCTCTAAGTAGAACTACCCTAGGAAACCTAGTTAAGTTGTTTCATCCCTGGGAATGTAGGGTAAGTGCATTATCTGGAACCAGTGGGAGCACTATGATCTATTTGGCCATAGTGCAAAATGCCCGTGTATATATGTATAACTGAAGACTAATATTTAGTTAAAATTAATCCTTTCGTTTGTTCTCTGTTGCAGATCCGATGTTCTACGGCCACGAAACTAGTGCCGGTGACAATCTGAATTAATGTCCCAATCTGGTGGCTGTTATGCTATACATTAAAAAAAAAAAGCGACGAATTAGGGGGCCGCATTTCGAATAGCCAGAAGTCTGTTATTTGAAAACAAACCAGAACAATGGAATCTGGATAAACAGAATATATTGAAGCACTAAAAATACAGATTTTAAAAATATATATTTTCTAAAGAATGAGACTGTGAGAGATAGAGAAATTCTATATTGTAAATTTTGAAAGTTTAAATTCCATCTTGTTAAAAGCATGACCGCAACCAAAGGCTTGTTTTAGCGTCTACCATGATGTTTTCTAATATCTATTTTTTAAATCGAGTTACATGGTCGATTTTTGATTATTTTTGTTACATTTGTAGTGATACTGAGGATGAACTGAGTAATAATAGTAGCTTCATCAAATTTAAAAAGGTGGTTAAGAGAGCAAGGGAACCACGGTAAAAAGTAATTGATTATGAAATAGATATCTAATTTTTCATAATGTAATTATTAGAATTAACTATGAAACAAAAAAATAATAACGTTGTGAAATATGTTACTAACAGTTATCTCATCTTGCGTTTGGTTCATCCTAATACCTGTTTTGGCTTCAAATTTTTATCGCTAAAACACATGATAAAACAGACGCGATCAAGTCTATTTTATAACTGTTTAATCTTGTAGCTATGTCAAGGAGTACCACTAGATAATTAGCTGTCAAACTATCAAATGTAAATTTTGAAACGATTGTTGTAGTTCCACTATTTCATTCTCTTTGCTTCTCCACCCGAACAGTTCTTAAAAAAATCAATGCAGAACTCCTGTAGTCAGCTCTAATATTATTATTATTATTTGTTTTTAATTTTTTATTAATCAATTTATTCAAATTTTTTTTATTTTACCTTATACAAGTTTTGACTTCTTCAACACGTTATCCTCAGCATTTCTTTTGGTATTATTAAATTACATAATTAAAAAAAACATAGACTATTGTGTAAATAAAATAATCATAATAAAAAGGGAAGGAATTATTAGCTCAGTGGTTATCGTATTGGATTCCAACGCGGAGATTCCGGGTTTTAATCCAACTGCTGGCCTTTAGATTTTCTCTTTCTAGGAGCTTCTTACTGCTCACTCTCTGGTGTTGAACAGTGTGGTCTGCCCAAAGAGAACACTGCCCGGAGCCCGGCAGTGCATTGAAAAAAAAGCCCCGGGCGCTTGTAACCTGAAATGTTGACGCACCTTAAATTTAAAAAAAATAATAAACGTAATAAAAGTATGTGCAAATTGCTATCACCAGCACTAACAACCAACCTTCTTCAAGGTTAAGGAGAGAAAAACAAAAGTAAGCGGAATTAGGGTCGAAACAATGAGGCTGTGGAGAAACAGCTCAAGTAGTGTCCTATAGTACTTTCGGCTACTGACAGTTCAATTGGAACAAAAAGCAGCATTGCGGCCTTGGATTGGACTGCAATATTTACTAAAAACTTTAAAAAGCGGTGACAAATTTCTAGCTGACCAATAGCAATGCGCTTGACTGGTAACCCATACATTGTTTCTGTACGAGGAGTTTGAGACTGAAAAAGAAAGAATAATACACTTTGTGTTTTAATATTGCCTTTTTTTATAATTTTTTTTTTAAATAAAATTAGCAATTTTTTTAGTTGTATGCGGAGTATGGCATGTTGAAGAAGTCAAAATCCACTATTTTTAGAAATAATAATTTTAAAGGTCTATTTAAAAAAAAGCCAAACATCGTCAAATATTAAACGTCTTGAAGGTTTAGTTTTAAAAAAATAATTTGTTTATTAATTATACTCAATATTACAAGCATAATCAGCTAACCAGTTGGAAACCTTGTCGAACAAATTTTTTTTTCAGGTTAGTGAAAGAATAATCTTTTGACAATATTTGTGGTGAATCGCCATAATAGTGCGAACTAAACTCTAACGGTCCCCTGTAGTTAGAGCAAACAAGTTTTTATCATTTTTAGGAGGGCAGTTAAACATTCATGGTCATATGCTACAAGAAAAAGTTATAAATAAAGAGATGGGCGCTAATGACTGTAGCAGTTGATGCGCCAGAAAAAATAAAATAAAATAAAGAGACTTGGCTTAGTAAGTCTTGTGCGGCATTTATTTCTCTAGTTGCCTGCCATTGTGCATTAATTAGTACCACAGGATGTAATATACTCTCAAAATTATTTTTAAACTAAAAACTCATGAATCAGGCTAAGTAACTATCTCAAAGGGCTCTCTTAGCTCCTTGCGCTACACAAAACAGAGCAGATTCATAGCTATGTTCTCTATGTGTAACTCAAGTCTCAAGAATAAATCTAAGATGTAACAAAAGTCTGTACGTTTTACACCTTACAATTCAAAAACGGATAGTTTACTTACCTGCTAAGCTTACTGCTGGAGATAAAGGCAACCCATTTTCTACGTCTTGAACCCACCAGGGAGCCAACAATGCCATGCCCTTCTCCTAACCATCAGCTAGCTTTGCAGATGAAATTCTTCGGACACTCATTTATTTTCCCATGTTTCTTCCATATTTATTAAATGTTTATCAGGTAAAACTGACCTAAGTTAGAAAGAGAAGGAAATCAGAACGTGACAAGTTTAGGCTGTAAGCTGCGTTCTCTAACCCAGAACCTCTAACTCTTGAACCCTCTAACTAGAGCTTCTCTCTAGAAGCTCAAAATTCAAATATTCCGTAACACGTTTGACGAGGCGTTTGCACCCTTGCGAAGCCATCTTGAATAAGTACACTTTTTGCAATTTAAAGACGGATATTTTTTTAGAACAAAATGAATCCTCAACAAGTAGGTAGAGATTGTAGATATAATCTTATGACCATCAGAAATCAGATCAAAATGAATGACGCCTACAGCTGCATTGGGTTTAGATCCCTTGACGCTCTGGCAATTCAATAGTAACAATAATAATAGTGCTGAAGGAATCAGTTCAGTAGTTAGCGCACTGAATGCGCAGAGATCCTGGGTTTCAATCCATCTACCGGCGCTTTGATTTTCTTTTCCCAGGAGCTTTTTACAGCTTGCTGTCCGGTAAAGGATAGTGTTGTCTGTAACGAGAAAGCACTGTCTGGGGGCACACAGTGTATTGAAAAAGGCTCCGAGTGTCAATGACTTCGGATGCAAGCCTTAATTTAAAAAAAAAAAAAAAACTAAACCGTCTCGAGGTCTTTGCGTAAGAATCCAGTACGCAAACCAGTGAGCTTATCCCTTCTCTATATAAGGACTAATTTTTTTTTTTTTTTTTTTTTTTTTTTAATGATTTAAGGCGCGTCAACATCTAAGGTTATTGGCGCCCGGAGCTTTTTTCAGTGCACTGCCGGCCTCCGGACAGTGTTCTCTCGTTACAGACAACACTGTCCATCACCGGACAGTGAGCTGTAAGAAGCTCCTAGGAAGAGAAAATCTAAGGGTCAGCAGCTGGATTCGAACCCAGAACCTCCGCGTGGGAGTCCAGTATGCTAACCTCATAGCTAATCCCTTCCCTATATAAGGACTAATTGTTACTGAAATCGCTGCCTGCATATCTATAAACATAACAATGGCGCTTGAGTATTCTGGAAAAACAAAACAAAAAATAAATTTAAAAAAACGCAGACTTTTGTTACATCTAGCATTAAACCCCAAGCTGTAACAATATTCACGGCGAAGTCATTTTTCAATAAGAAGAAAAAATTATATGGTTCTTATTTAAGAACTATTTGACAGTATTATAACTAATTTTAAAATAGTAAAAATAAAAATTAATAAAAAGTAAATGGTAAAATTCAATTTTTTATAATATATAGGAAAAGAAAGAAATAAAAAAAACAGAAGTTGTATTTTAAGAAATGAAGTCTGTAAAGTGTACTCGATTATTTTCTAAGTATAATTTTATATATGTAAATATAGGTATTTATTAGCAGATCTAAACTATTTGAAAGAAGAACGTGTTATTGTATAAAAGACAAACAAAAATATCAATGTGTAGAGATTATAATGTTAATATTTAGCAAACAACACAATTACAAAAAAACTGTGGAAAATTTATTTAAACTAACAAACAAAAGAGAGAATTTAATTTAATGTAATAATTTAGTACAAAAGTGTTTTTATGTTAATATGGAGGGATCTTTCAAGTACATAATGTTCAAAACTGTCAAGTTGTGTAAACATAATCTTATATTGCTATTCTGGAAACATAAACATTTACTTTCTCTTACTCCTAGTGAAATGAATTATTGCAATCGTTGTGAGGTTCCTAAACTATAAAAAAGTGAGTCGGTGTTTTAGATTAAAATCAACCAACCTGGGAGTGGCCAATTTACAAGGTGAATTTTTCATTTTGTTAAGATTTTATTTAAACTCTAGACTCGTGTAGATCTTTTGCTTTAATTGGTTACATTTTTGGAAATAATTATTTTAATGGTGTTTAAGGGGGAAATCAAAAACGCCACTCAGCTCATTACAATGTCTGTGTTATTTCAGCGGACCTATCTAATATTAAAGCTAACTAAGCTTCAGTCAAATTAAAAATTATAAAGAAATTTGTGAGTTAGGACTTATGAAGTTATGATAAGAGAAATTTGAAACATCCATTTTGAAAGATCTCTTAAATTTTTTCTTGTCTTACAAAAATTCAGTTTGATCTAAAAATATTAGCCCACAAAAAAAAAAAAAAAACTTACATATATGGATTACCTGATTTTAAATTTTCATTTCTGTATTTTTTTTTTTTTTTGTCAAGAACTCCACAATTCCTCAAAATAAAACTTAAAAGTACAATTTTTAAAATACAAGAAAAAGTATAAAGTTAAATTAATTGAGAAAAGAATCAAATTATTATGTACAATTTTAATGTCATGAAAACTGTTTGGATTTTATTTGTGATGAAATTATTTTTAATTCGTTCCTAAAACTTGTTTATAATAATTTCCTTCTACCTTATACTTTCCCAGCATTTGCAAAATTGATACTTTATTTATTAGGTTGTTAGGAGGGTACGAGAGATCCTCCCGTCAATTTTAATCCAAAACAAGGTCTTTCTCATCTCGTTGGATACCTGGACACTGGATAAATATAATATTGAGTAGGTAGTAAGTACCTGGCCCAGGAGGAACTTATACAGCCTTTTTCTCGAAAACCCATTATGGCATTGCAAAATGTCGTAACAAGTTCAACCATCAAAACATTGGTGCACAAGAATGGTGGGTGGATACCCCAGAGGCATGCGAAAAAAAATTGTCTCAAAACCAAAGCAACTTTTGGAATCAGTTGTTCTTGCAAAATAAGCAATTGTGCTTAAATTTGAAGTTTATTTTTGTTTTTTTTTAATGAAATATTTCCAAAATTCGATGCGAAGTTTGTTCCTTACAGAAAATTTATGGTGCCAGAAGTTATATTCGAATAATTTGAAATTTTTAAACAAATATTTAAAGTTCAAAGTTCAATCTTTCGCTAATAGTAGGTAGATGTGCGGTTGGAGATCGCAAACTGTCTAGAGTCTTGATTTGCAAATGTTCATGTGTTGCTCAAAAAGTCAGCACTCTACAGTTTTTAGGTCAAGAAATTATGGCTTTACAATATGTCCTATAATAAATCCTCTTAAGGAGTTTATTAGGTGTTTTTAAAATCTGTGGTAGGGCTAACACTTTCTCAGGCAAAAAATTTACGATTGCTTTAGGATCAAAATTCAGGACGCCACTGAATTTATAGGAAATCCTTATTTTTAAAGTAAGCACAAAAAGCTTACTTTTGGAAATATTTTTTAAGGAAAAGTAGACTTTTTTAAGAGTTGTCAGTTTATGAAACTCTAGTTTGCCTTAAAAGTGACATATAAAGTGACAATTCTATGACAAAATGACAATATTTCTAGTAAGAAATCCTGTAACAGGTAAGTGCTTAAAGCATATTCAAGCAATGGTGAAGGCAAACTTTAGCAAGTGCACAATAGAACGGTGAAAAGATGTTATGAAATATAACTGAATATAGAAATTAATTCAATGACTTGCAAAAGTTTAAAAACGTTCTCAGTCTCTACGTTTAATTTACAATTTTAATTTTCGTATCCTACTCGCGGCAAACCGTGCAGACATATGCGGCCCTTTGGCCCCTAGAGTTTGGCTCTTCCACAAAATACCACGTGCGGGCATACATGCACAGTGCGATTGAAACTTTGTGATCCTTGCGCAGAAGTCAATTTTCGGCCTGGGCGAGCCTCTTTTGAAGACGGAGATATAGATAAAATAACTTCAGCCTCAGACCAAGTACATTTGCTGCCAGCCGCACCGCTTTTGCTGTTTGTGTCTTCGAAGTGAGGCGCGTGAGAAAACGTGCTGAAGTTCATGCAAAATAAAGCAGTGAAAGGAACATCTATTCTGCTGAAGAGTTGGAACTGTTTCCTGTGAAGTTTGGAAAAAAGCGTTCGATGGCCTTCTTCTGAAAAAAAGAAGAAGATAATTGTGTTAATGAACTAACAAGGGATCATTTGGAAAGCAACTTAATAATAATTATGAGTTCTCTTATTCATAAGAACCTGGAATCGTGTCTAAATTAAAAATAACATACAAACCTGACTTACCCAAACTTTCCAAGAAGATGCAAGGCCATTTTTCGCATTAGTGATTATCATTCTCATGATTTAATTTTGTGAGTACCTTAAAATTTAATTTTACCCATAAATAATATCGTTATTAAGTATGATATTAAGTTTTATTCAACATATCTATAGTAAACTAAGACTTAAAACTTAAAGTAAGTTTACTTTTTCCAGGAAAATATATTGTTTGGTTAAAAGGCGAAGGTACGCTTTTCTATAGAGTGTCGTTTCATTGACTGGCACGGTATTAACATCTATTTAATGTTAGTAAAGATGAAATTAGTTACTGAAATACCAAGTTAGAAGAAGTAACTTGATCGGAAGAGTGAATCTTTTGAACGGTTTTAGCTAACAACTAACTAGCTGGCCAACTGACTGCTAACAGATTGACTTAGAATCTATACCTTTGGTCCAGTTAGCGGGATCTGTCATCCTGGCCGCAGAAGCCCAATTCTTCCAGGCACGGATTACAGTTTACGAAGTAAAGTTTCGTAATTTATGAAGTACCACAATAGTCAAGACAGAAGATACACAAAATGTTAAGGCAAACACGCTTAATGTAAAACGTATTAAAATTATTTATGAGTATATTATCACGACATTATCATCGAAATTAAGAAATAAATTAATAAATACAGTGTATTCATTATGTATATTTTTTTTATATATTTTTATTTTTACTAATTACTGAAAGTGCGTTTATCAATATAATAAGATACAAAGGGAAGGGATTAGCTATAAGGTTAGCATACTGGACTCCCACGCGGAGGTCCCGCGTTCGAATCCAGCTGTTGACCCTTTGATTTTCTCTTCCTAGGAGCTTCTTACAGCTCATTGTCCGGTGATGGACAGTGTTGTCTGTAACGAGAGAACACTGTCCGGAGGCCGGCAGTGCACTGAAAAAAGCTCCGGGCGCCAATAACCTTAGATGTTGACGCGCCTTAAATCATTAAAAAAAAAAAATAAGATACAAGAAGAACTAAATACAGCGGTTCAAACTTACGATCACTTACCATTGTATGAAGTGCGGTGCAGTAAATAAAGCTGACACACGTGGTACTATGAATAGAATCTCTTTCCTAATTTCTCTATTATTCTGAAAATATGGGCAGAAAATCACGAATTTGCCTGAAATATTGATCCGAGGTTTAGTTTTATTGCCCAGGGCAGCTCTAATGGGATGGAGCCCCTGAAGTGAAATTATCAGCGAAGTACAGTTCGGGTCAACATTCACACATGTTGATTCTGAGCAACTCCAGGCTGATAAAGTAATCGTTATTGTTTTAACATAATATGTTTAGTCATATTAGCTAGACCATTTAACCTATCTTCTACGAATTGCTGTTATGTAGTAACTTATGATATTCCTTAGTAACAACATATAGTTGTTGGAGGGTCCAACAAGTATTAAAGAGGAGTCCTGATATCATGAGTTGGAATAATAAAATCGATAACTAGAGAATTTCATTGCAGTGTAAGGTGAAATTTTAGTAATTTATGAAGTACCACAATAGTCAAGACAGAAGATACACAAAATGTTAAGGCAGACACGCATAATGTAAATTACAATTATTTATGAGTATATTATCACGACATTATCATCGAAATTAAGAAATAAATTAATACTTCTGAATAACAATGTTGAATTTTATTTAAATTTTTATTCAGAAAAAATGGTTGGGTGACCAGATAACGAAGGAACATTCTAGAACTGATTTAGCTAAAGAGATGTAGTTTTAGCGTGGACACGAAAATACCTAATTATAAAATCTAAAGATTTAAGTGGTAATGTTGAATACATGAAATTTGAGAGATAATTTTTTCATAAATTCTGTATTCTTAACCAGAGTTGTTTGTTAATTAAATACTTAAAAGAAATGTAGTTTTAGAATAATACATTTAGATATATTTAAGGTAAGACTATTTTTAAAGTGGAAGAATAATATTATCCTGTGTGAATCTTATAACTTGGAAGTTTTCGTCAGCAAACAGAAGATAAGAACATCATTAAACACATCGTTGATGAGAATAAAATGAAGTAAAGAGCCAAGAAGTTACCCTTTGAGGAACGCCCGAAGTTTCAAAAAATTGATATGAAAAAGATGAACTAATCTAAAATAATAAACAATCTCACTAAGTAGAATGAAAACCGAATCAGTTGTTGGTACCAATGCCATAAGCTTTAAGTTTAAAAATGAAAATCTTAACATTGGCAAAGCTAAAAAAAAAAGCAGGTATTGAACGAATGACTTCTGTGAATTTAAAAGAATATTCAAGCCTCCAGCATTCTTTACTACCTTCAATAAACAAATAACAGATTTTTAGTTTTGGCGCCAGTTTTATGTAAACTTTATTTTTTTAAATTCTCTATTTTCTCATTTTTTTTCTTTTTTTAAATGATTAATTTGTTAGAGCTTTAGGGGA
The DNA here is from genome assembly GCF_049639745.1 of Rhodnius prolixus. Taxonomy (NCBI): domain Eukaryota; kingdom Metazoa; phylum Arthropoda; class Insecta; order Hemiptera; family Reduviidae; genus Rhodnius; species Rhodnius prolixus. Next base: position 2,712,280 of record NW_027411635.1, on the reverse strand, counting down.
GTCAACAGATCCATCTGCTTTCCTCGTGACGCATTACTAAAAAAACATAGGTGCTCATACACAACGCATAGGTCCGGCATAGATACATATGTCCAAAGTGCTACTATTAGACATTCAACAGTTTATAGTTGCCTACATTAATGAAATGAAATGAAAATGAAAATAAATTTATTATCCTTGGACTATTGTCCCCTTAGAATATATACGTGAATATTTGGAGGCCCTATTGGCTTGGCCTGTATTTTAAATATTTATAAACAAAAAATTAGCGAATATTTACAAAAATAAGAATTAAAATGAAGGCATTAATGTACAAATACTGAAACATCTGGGGGCAACAACAGATTTTTTAGTTCGGCGTGGCTTTGGCTTGTAAGGCACCCCTTTATTACCTAAAAAATACGTATAAAAAATAAATCAAAGAAAAAGCTGCTATTGAGGATTAATTAAAAGTGGCTGTTTACAAAAAATATATAGATATTTTTTCTGAAAAGCACTACAACGATTGTTTTGGGATGGTGATTCATTTTAAAAGCTTTTGGATGAAAGGTAAGATGGGTTCAACCCTAACGTGCTACTTCAGTAAGTGGTATGGTACTATGCCACCTGTTTATAGTATCAAAAAACAGACATTGGAGGAAATGGGGTTTTTCGAAAATACCATTTTGCTGAATCAATTTTTAACGGTTATGGGAGGTTTAGGAAAAATGGTTTCAATTATTTTCTCAAAGTTTGTTAACGTATGAAAATAAATAGCTTGACACTTTCATATAATAATACATTTAAAAAGAAAAAGGAAATGTTTGAAGACTGTTCTGGGGATACTTGGAATGATTAACACCTCTCAAAAATACCATTTTATTATAGTGAACGTTTACAATATTGCTGCCAACTTCAGTCGAAATTCCCATCTGAAAATGTAAGTTAAATATTTTAGAAATTTAGTGGTTACACCAGATTTACTTTAAATTTGGCTCTTGAAGGAAAGGGGCAAATCAACTGCAATCGTGCTGATGTAAATTTTATTTTTTAAGATTTTAGCTGCACTTTTAAATTCCGTTTTTTCTGATTAAATTTAAATAATATTCTTTTTAAAATAAAATGAAATTTTAGAATGCCTAAAATTATGATAATTTTGAAAGTGATATTTTTGGGCTTACAAAAATAATTAACTTTGTATAGAAAGCTCTACAACACTGTTAATCTCCAAAAAGAACTCTCCTCTGGTATGTTTATGTTGTCCAATTGCTCCCCCAGTTTTAATTGTTACTGTTTTAGTTTATTTTCTTTTAATTCATATTATTTTTCTTTAGATTATTTTTTTTGAAGGAGTTAAAATTTTATTTGATCTAATTTTTTTAAATAGAGAAATGAGTGTGTGCATTGTGTAATTTATTTAAAACCAAATTAGTTAAATGTTTATTAAACTAGGTGATGTTAGTCTAACACTTTTGATCAAATTATGGAACGGAGTTATTTGTAGACATCATAACGTTTCCATTTAATTCGAGAAAGTGTTGTACATTCTCAGTTGTAATGGACGAGGATGACACCCGTAATGGAATTGGTACAAAGTCTCCAATTAAAAGATTGGGTTCAACCAGAAAACTGCTTCTATTTAATAGTAAGTATGTCATACTATATTAGTGGGATTTATACAAAAATTACCGTTTTTCGAATAAAAAAAAATCAATTTTGTATTAATGTACAAAATATAGCCCATGCTGATTAACTGTAATATGCCGTCTTTCTGCCAGCTGTTGGATCCTTTGCTTGTATGGTTTTTTAGGTTTCTAATCAAAAACAAAAAAGCTCTTGCAATCTGTTTCAAACAATTTCGGTGAAATTATTTAATTATCTCAATCAGCGGAGTACGCCATTCACTGATGAAGCAGGAGCTTCTTTAAAGAGATTCTTTAAGGATTTCAGTTATTTTTTCTCTTTAGTCGGAGTCACTATTCTACTACTCTTCTTTATCTTTTCCCTTATTATGGAGATAATCTGCTAATCATTCCTCTAGATTCTGCTACTTCAGCAGCAAGTAAATGAGCACTTGTGAAACTGACATCTTCCTGAAAAGCATCGTCGCACATAGGCCGCTTCAGAGCGTGTCTTTCTTATTAGATCATATCTCTAATGTTACATTTTTCAAAAGCAGAGCAGATCATAAACGGGTTACCTTTCAGTTTCACCATTGTTAAAGTTTTATTAATAGATCCAAACAATTTTGTCGATTTTTGAACGTCTTCAAAACAAATCCGATATTTAAAGTTAAACATGTGTATAATGGCACTCGAGACTGTCTACAATTTAATATAAGGTGAGTGTTTAAATCTTTAGACGGGTGGGTGTTGAATTTATAGATTGTGAAACTTCTGTAATGAAAAAATGATCATTGTGAATTTGTTCACCCCACTTTATCTGTTAGGGGCTTGGAAGCCTAGGCCGCCATTAGCATACGATTCATGTGTAGTAAGTGCACTGACGGCTCCAAGAACGTGAGAGAGGAAAATGTCATCCAACCCTTAACTGCTACCGAGCTTAGGTACGCTAGTATTTCTGGCGGAGCTTGTCGCAAAATTTCTTAAGGCTTTTGAGACAATTTATTCCAAATTCGTCATCTTCTCGACCAGTCGATGAGCTTACAGGATCACAAGTCCTATGAAGCCTGCTCCAAGGCTAATGTGGAACTACTGAGAGTTACTGAGTTTGGGTAGAAAAAATAAGGTCTTCCACGTACACAAAGGTGTCTGGACATTCATGAAAAGGACACTATAATTGTTTGCATAAATACAGTCGGCACCCATACGAGAAGATAGACCGGCCAGTATTACCTAATGTTCCCCGTCCATCCCTTGCTCCAAAGGGGTATCGGTTTTCTAAATAAAAGAAGTTGAAGTGTTGTAGGATACCGTATATTAGTTGGAAGGCTGATAAAAGCCTAGGAGACAAGACGATTCAGTCTACCCGTACTAAGTTTGAACTTAAAAAGTTCGTTTAATTTACCAGACGGGCTATATCACAGAAGGAAAATCTTTTATCTTCACGAATATAGGGACGGTGAGGCGGCATATCGCTTGGCACGTGTGAGGACCATTGCTCAATAAATAGTTAGGCGTCCCAAAGCATCCCACACAGTGCTTCCTGAATTTTGATTCAAGGTATGCAATCGTACTTTACAAAATGCTTCCGAAAGTTTTAGAGCTCTTCTGAACTTTTTAAAAATATAATTAAATGAAGTTAAATTCAATTAGTTATGTATATATAAGTACAAGATGAGAGGCGAGTATTGTTCTAGTGTTTATGAGCGTGGCTTTATAAGTCGGAGATTTCCAGTTCAAATCCCGCGTATAGCTACTATTTATTTGTTAGAAAAAAAATGTAAAGAATGTGCTTCTGTCCCCGTCCACGATGCCTAATTGGTAGTTGGACGTTAAGCCCCTGAAAAAAATCGGCGATTACTTAACTTTTTTTACTCACATAAAGTACAAAATGGAATCTTAAAATAAATGAATTTAATGAGAAAACATGAGTTTAATATGCCTTGAAAGTGAAATACCTTTATCTTTCACATAGTGTCAATTATAATTAGTTTCTCAAATAATTATTTGATTATCCTTTAATTGGTGTTAATTGTAAATTATTAGTACCACAAAAAAGCACTTACCACCTTATGAATTTACATAACTACCCAAAGTTCAGAGAAAAATAAATTACAGAAACAAATTATGCGATAATCCCTTAAACAAAAAAAAAATCTACAAAACCATATTAGTTTTTATGATAGTCTGCAGATATTAGCCATCTTCTTGAGAGCTTTATCTTGAGTATAATTATTGCCGAATTTAGGAACATTGTCCTGCGTACGATTTTATAATCGCATGTAATCAAGCGTTTCCCTGCGCCATTAACATTCATTTATTGAAGGGAACCTGGCCATTTGACGTTACCACTACCTTACAATATTCAATGGCACTTATCATAGGCTTCTTTTTTTTTTAATTTTAAACTCTAGTTAAATTAATACTTATCGAAACATCAGGTGATAATTTAAAATGTGAGGGTTGCGAATTGCATTCTGACAAGAAAACTAATTCTTAAATATCGCTCAAAATTAAGAAAATATAATTATAATTGAAATCCTTGGGATAATCGAGAAACGCCTCTGACTGCACCCTAAAAAGTAGTCTATACAAGTTAAAATCTGTCTTGCGAATGATCTTTGGACACTTTTTATGTCAAATCGTTCAGAAATCGCTCACTGTGTTTTACAATTACAAGTGCTTTCTTTCTTCTATACTAGAGATTTCTGTTTGTATCTGTTTCAGATATTAGGTTACAGTTAGCAGAACAACTGAGATGTCTGGACACGCGTATGGAAACACAGGTAGCCATAGTGTCGGAGCTACAAGAATTTTTCCGACGTAGAGCCGAAGTTGAATTAGATTATTCCAAAAGTTTGGACAAACTTGTAAAAGGTCTACAGTTGAGGCACAAAGAACATCGACATAAGTAAGTTACTTTGGAGATAATTTTTTTGTTTTGGTTTAATAATTATGTGAAGTGGAATTGGATGTGTGTTCAAAAAAAATACACGATGTAGAATTTGTTGCAAACGTACTTTTTTTTATATCAAAATATATCTTTCTGAAATTAAAATTATAATTCAAAATCAGAGAGTAAAATCTAATGCCCCCTATCGTTTCCTTAAATAGTACTTAGTGCAGAAAGCAAACATCTTGCAATTTTTAGCGACAAATTTTTAAATGTATTTTTCAGGACAAAAAGTGGTGCAGGAATATATAATCATATATATATATTTTAATTTCAGGCGAGAACAATGGTCACTGTTCTCGAGTTATTCTTGCTGGCAAGAACTGGTTGACCAGACCAGGACATTAAGTCGAGACCACGCCGCTCTCTCTGACATTTATTCCATCCATCTGGTCTCTAAGTTATCGCAAGTCATCGAAGATATACAAAGGATATATAAAAGGGTAAGTTTCAATTTATTATAAACTGGAGATGCAAAGCAAACTTTAGCATATTTGTTTGAGAAATAAGTTTAGTACTATCAGGTGTAAGAAAAGTCATACTTTTTTCTCTCCTAATCCTCAACCGTTCTCTATACTGTTTACAAACTTGTTTCTTATTAAGCTCCCCATTTTACTTTCGATTTATGCTTGTATTAGTATAAAAATATCTGTGCTATTTTAAACAAAAAATGATGTAATTGATTTTAATGGTTTTTTAGTTGGTTCTTTAATTTATTATCTACTTCTAGTGTCGAGAAATCTGTTGCGAAATGCACGATGAGATATTTCGAGTGCTGCATGAGTTGCAGACTGCACTGAAAACTTATCAAACATACGAGGGCAGTTGCCGACAAGCAGAGACAAAACTACGGTTAGCCGAAGCGCAAAGAGCTAAAATTGAATTAACTATCCCAAAGGAGAAGTTGGATCGATCTAAAAAGTTTAGAATCATCGAGAAAGATGTACAAAAGGTAGGTGTAATTGTTTTAATGTTGACAGATTCTTATTGATTAAAATCAGCAACTGGAACTACCACTTCATAGTATATAACAATATTTCTGTTTTTTATTAACTCAAAAGCTGATCTTATGATTCTTTTTAATAGTTGGTATATTAGTACACACTAATAGTTTTATCACTTCTACTTAAATTTTTTGGAATAAGTAATCTTTAGTGGCGTCTGGAAAGTTGGTGAAGTTTGGCGTTCTTATAAAGTGCCATTTTATATTTGTTTTAATACCTAGAAAATGTTAACTAATAAATTGGACATTAATAAGAAGCCCACCGGGTACCTGAGCTTAAAGTGATTATTATCTCTTCTATCCTCAACCCACGTAACTTAACAGAAGCTATCCGATCTGTTTAGAATATCGTAAGATATTCAAATTCTCAACTTCAAATCTTACAAGCATTTCCTTGGAGTATGCTTTTTCCGAATATACTCCACCTAAAAATACCCCTAGAAATAAATTATTTATATATTAACCCGTTTCCCCAACGCTCTATCATAATTCTTGCATTCAGGACTGGCCGTCTTTTCTAATTTGTGCTGGCCTATGAAAATTCGTAATAGCATTCTACTCTGAGAGGGAAAGATACTTCGCGCATCCCTACCTAATACCTTCTTTTTTTTTTGTTAATAGTTAGCCTGGAGACTCTCCAATTTTTTTATTTAATTTCGTTATTCGACAATATTTTATTTCTCTAGCTGTTTTGTGACCGTCATCGGGAGGCTCGGTACCACAAAAACATATAAGCGATCCTACCTACCTTGGTCAACTTGTCCACTCTTTTGTGGCTTATCTTCCGACCTGAACGGGTGCTCAGCTTAACATTACTGCTCTGAGCAAGTCATTATTTCTTCTCTAACGTTCTCCTAATTTGGAGGAGTTTTACGGTTTACTCAGAACTTTATCCGATAATATTCTCTCCTCCCTGCTAGTTTCCTAAATAATAAAATATGTTGTCAGATTAGAGGTTGAAGAAAATCAGTAAATCGGAGGAGCGTTTTAACTGAATTTAACTGTTTTACTGTTAATTTCATTACGTGTTCACGCTAGTGTGTGAAACAGAAAGTCTAAAAATGTATATATATATATCGCTAAATTTTGAGTAAAAATTCATTTAAGAGGCACTTGGCACAAATTTAAAATTATGTAAATTCCAATTATAGAAAATCGTGTGTGACTCAAAAAATGGTTATTTTATTTCATCTTGACCTGAAATTTATGTTACTTATGTTACAGCGTAAGAACAAATATTTCGATTCCAAATTGAAGGCACTGAAAGCCCGCAATGAATATATGTTATGCATCGAAGCATCGAATGCTACTCTACATAAATACTACGTGGACGATCTATCAGATTTAATAGATTGTATGGATCTTGGATTCCATCACTGTATCTCAAGAGCGTTGATGACGCATGTAACCTCTGAAGAAGGCCGGAGAGCGTCAATGTCAGCGTCTTCGGAGTCTTTGGTTGCTACGATAACAGCGTTAGATTCACGATTGGATAAGCAACGCTTTCTTGAATATAATCACACACCGTTCATGATACCCAAAAAGTTGGAATTTATTGGAAACAAGGATGATGTGAGTAAAATGAAAACTTAGAATTAATGTCTGCTTCAATCATCCGTGGAATTACCAGTTAGACTTTACATTCTTTCAAGATCAGTGAATGTGGACTGATTTACTCAAAACATGTGACCACATGCTCTTGCCATTACGAGCTCCCTAGTTGAATCTCCATGAGCTCCCTGACTAAATCTCCACTCACCAATAAACTCACTATTAGAGGAGCATTGCCAAACTAAGATTTTTAAGGGCTCCACCGGAATCTTATAACAGATACATTTTGAAGTCTATGGGTTAAAGGATGAAACACCTAATCATACCTTGAAGTTTATTAGGCTGTTTCCTCCTAAGATTTGTATCGTACCTATTCATAGTGCTGTGAATTTATAGATACTCAGTCCTGGTCTGGTTGTTTGCCTGAGACTGAATTGTGTTTCTGTTATGGTTGGGGGGAGCTGGTATCCTTCTGGAACCAGAGAGGTCTTGGATTGCATGGGGCTTTGCTTCTCCTCACAGACAGATGTGTATAAAGGCTGAAACACATCTTGAACGAGGTCTAATTCTCATGTAAAATGCATATTTTATCATACATCATAGTTCAGAACAGTGTGAGCTCACTATCACTAACTAAATCTCCATTAACTGATAAGCTCATCAACATACAGTCATACTTTCTAATTGTAAAATATTCCTCGGGATAGTTTCAATTTTTTTTTTTTTTATGAACTTCACTGTTCTAACTTGCTTTTGAATAAATTTGTGTTGGAATCTACCATTCTCGTGATATGAGTGAATGAGCATGCATTCACAGATCGCTCTTAATCAGTACATCGTGCTTTCTGAGGTGGCCAGATATGAGGATGGCTGTAGTTCTGTTAATGTGAATAGACAAAAAAAGAGATTTGACTGATGTGTAAATAACTAGTAGAAGCCCCACTGATAAGGAGAACAATAACCTAAGTAAAAACCATATATTCAGTATAATAAAAGTTTATTATTTTACGTTGCAGGCGGAGCCGGAACTGCAGAAACTGTTATGCGCAGACATGGGAACCCGTTTGAGTCAGCTAGAGTCGCGAATATCTACCGTACGCGCGCAGAGTGATGAGGTTTGGAAGACGTTGGAAACGGCCGAAGGAACACTTTTACAAATGTTGACTGTGAAGGATTACGACTGGTCTGGATATTTCGGCGAGAATGCGGCGCCGACTTCTCGACCTCCAGAAACTGCTTCACTGAAACTTCGAGCAGATCGCCATGAAACTGAAGAGTTTTATCTTACTGTAAGTATAAAACTTATTTTTATTTATTTTATTTCAATAACTGCAGCAAACACAAGATTCCTCAAAAGCACTGTCATTATGAACATGAAAAAATCACGGTCGGTAGATATGCTGATCTACTTCCTGTAAGTGTACATCCATTGCAATGTGTGTATCCATTATATAATATTTTAACATCTTATATAACATTGAGGGGAGCTTCAACCTTAAGCATTTCTAGAAAATTTCCCGTCAGTTAAACTTACAGATGTATTAGAAGCATTAGTAGAATTCTTTGGTAGAAGACAAATTTGCTCATTAGAATGGTACTAAATGCACTGATTCCGAGATTTGGAGCCTAACTAAAATGCACAAAAAATTAATTGATCTATTTCCTGCAGAAACTTCGTGATTTCCTGATGGGAACATCTCGTATCGCCCGACTAAATGTTAAATACGACTACATGCGCAACACGCTGGCCGAACTGTCTGCCAGTCCTCCAGCCCAGCCAGGATATCTGGGTGCTAGGCCGCCACGTAGGAAGTGTATAGGTCGCCTGAATACTACCACACAGCCAAAATTGTTCGGAGGTAGCCTGGAAGAGTACATTGAATCTACTGGCCACGACATTCCACTAATAATTAAGAGCTGTATTCGAATTATCAACTTGTACGGTAAGTGAGGTCCTTAACGATGTTTTCACTAGAATCCTTCCTTAAAGAGGCACTATTTCACATCTTGACTAATTTTCTTAGGGTTACATCACCAAGGAATATTTCGAGTCTCGGGTTCCCAAGTGGAGATCAACAACTTCAGAGATAGCTTTGAGAGAGGCGAAGATCCGCTAGCTGAAATTACTGATGCTTCGGATATGAATTCAGTTGCTGGTGTTCTGAAACTGTATCTTCGAGAACTGAGAGAGCCATTGTTTCCTATAATCTATTTCGAACAGTTCATGGAGCTTGCCCGTGAGTATTTGTTTATAGTTCGGAAATGTTATGTTTAATAGAAATATTACTGTATCGATGTTGCAGTTTTTTCTATCACTCATGGCACTTGTGTGTATCACTTTTATTTGAAACATTTTTCCAAAAAAAATAAATCTATGAAAAGCTGGATGAAGTTAGGCAGCTCCTCTAAAGTTTCATTTCATTGTAATGTACGTTTCTGACAGTTGTGATATTAATAAGCATTAAATGCATTGCTGAAATATCAGCTGACAGACGGGGCAACATCACTAAACAATTTCTACAATTACAATTACTGCGATTTTCACGAAAAAATAACAGTTTTTTGTTACCGTTGTAAAGCAACTACACTCATAAAGCTTTATCACTTTTTTCATGAGACATTCATTATACACATAGCATTGATTTTATCATTATACACATAGCATTGATTTTATCATTATACACATAGCATTGATTTTAAGTGTTGCAAGAGAAAGTTTTTGTGAGTTTTCACAACTTTTACTGCTTTTTTAGAAAAGTTGATTTTTGAAACTGCCATATTAAGGTTTCCTCTTAACTGCCTTTATTTAACAATTCAATCTACCGCCTATATATTATAAGACATAAGACATATATATATATATCTTTTTATTTTAAGTTAAAATGTTATTGTAAACAAACTTATGTTGCATTTTGAGATAGATGTTCTTTTTTTCCCAGAATTAGAATCTAAACATGACTTTATAGTGAAAATGAAAGATTTAGTACAGAGTCTTCCGAGATCCGTGGTGATCGTGATGCGATATTTGTTCGCTTTCTTGAATCAGTAAGTGATTATGAATAGTTTTTCGTTTGGGCTATAAATAGCTTTCTCGTGCTTCATCATCAAATTTCAATTTTCTGTTTTAGCCTATCCGAATATTCAGATGAAAACATGATGGACCCGTACAATTTAGCGATTTGCTTTGGACCCACACTTGTACCAGTACCTGAGGACAAAGATCAAGTGCAGTATCAGAATCAAGTGAACGAACTAATCAAAAATATTATCCTGTTCTACGATGAAATCTTTCCATCCGATATAGGTGGTGTCATTTACGACAAGTACATTACCAGAGACGAGGACAAGTAAGTTTGCTAACTTCCACTCTCTCTCGCAATTTTTTTTTCTCATTATTTTGATTTTGAGATAGATGTTCTTTTTTCCCCAGAATTAGAATCTAAACATGACTTTATAGTGAAAATTAAAGATTTAGAAAGACAAATATGGCGTTTCCTAACTTAAGAAGTTCTATGAATTTTATAACCCTCACATAAACTTCTAACTTTTACCGTTAAGAGAGTGTGTTCGTTCATATTATATCCAATAGCCAGTTCCGTTATTGAGCTTTTTTAGAAAACTGGATCTTGGATATGTTAGTAAGCAAAGGCGAATTCCTGGTAAGGGTGGTCATATAGTTGAATGGTGATCAAACGACAGGTCTGCAAGATGACAATTTGAGAAAGTCGTGCAGTTTTCTGGAACTATTAAAGGATTTCTTTTATTTGCTATTTATTTGAGCTATGAAGGATTTACATTTAATATTTTCTTCTATTCGCTCTTTATCCACGCAGTGAAGGAATAATGCAATTGCAGTCTTCTTGTTCGCTCCTGTTGCTGATCGGAGCTTTTTATGTTTTCGACTTCTGGAAATATGCCACGGTGTTCAACAGTCAAAAATATTCAATTGGCTTACATTTTACTGGAAATCACTATTAAAATTTGTATAAATATGTATGCCCAAGGTTGGAAATTAGATTTTCTAAAAATTTAACGTTGTAAATAAAGATTGTACTTACCTGTTAAACGGACGGGTCTGATGGGCGAGCTCTAGAGCAGTATGGACCACAATAGATCCATATGGGTCGTGGTGCCGTAGGCCTTAAAGCCGCCCTACACTAAATATTTGATGCTGTTACTGACAAAAAATAATTTATAGGCTATTGTAATACCCTGATTTATTTTCTAATAAGTACTTTGAAAATTTAGGTGAATTATAAAAAAAAATAACCGGTTTTATTAATGGGATCCTCAAGATGAATGGGTTAATAAAAAAATCAAACAAGGAAAATAAAACTTCTAATAACACACTATAGATTAGCACAAAGCAGGCACGGGATGGGTTTGGTGCAGTGGTGTTGTTGTAAGCGGAAGATCCCCTGTTCAAGCCCGCGTCTAGCTATTTTTCATTTTTTAGATTTTTTTCATAATTTAAGTCGCGTCAACAACTGAGGTTTTAGCGCCCGGAGCGCGTTTTATCAGTGCACTGCCGCCCTCCATACAGTTCTCTCGTTACTGACAACACTGCCCAGATTAGAAAATTATTGTTAAAAAACAATTAATCCTAATGTATTTGCTTCCACCCCGTCCACGTCACTTAATTTGGTAGTTTTACGTTAAGCCCCGCATGGAAAAATAGACGATTACTTTATTTCCTAAATGAATTAATTTTAAGTACTTATTTAATTAAAATTAAATAGATTCGGATTTTCAAAACTAGCTGTCACAGTACCGTTTACATGTATGTATTTTTATTTTTTCAGCGATGTTGGAGATTCTCCGTCTGAACATATACACGAGGACCTTGACTCTGAAGTGTACCCTTCTGAAGATGGTAAGTACATAGTTCGTTTTATAATAATCTTCGGAGTTTCGAGGTAGGCCTGTCATGGTCTCTTAGAGCTGGAATTGGTTACCCCGGCACTCATGTGAATGTCGTGTAGTTAGTGTATCTATTTTATATACTTATTTATTATTACTCCCTCTTACTCTTCCCAGAGAAGGTATTGAATTTAATCCAATTTTCGATGAGTCTTCAGTAGACATATGCGTTTTGAGGTTTTGAGTCCAAAAAAGAGGTTTTTACAATTCGTTCTTTTCTCTCTTGGGTGTTGTATGTTCCACCATAAATAAAAAACAAAAAATCGCAGAAATTTCAAATTTGATATTTCGCTTAGGTGACAACAAACGCCACAACAAGGTTTAAGTCAAAATCGGTCAACCGGAAGTACTCTTTAGTGAATCAGTATCCCAGTTTTTTATTCCTTGATCTCTTTATGAACTGCAATTAACGGCGTCTTAAGCTATGTATAACAAATGGAAAATTCAGTTTGAGATAATCTAATATTACTCAAAGAGAAAAATTTACTTTTTCACATTTCTTTTTTATACAAATATGTGAAAATTTTGAGAATAAAAATTCGTTCTTCATAAGGCAGAATTATCTTCATGATTGTCCGTGTCCAAAATTTAATTTGCGACGTAATTTTTAGTATAAGACTGTTCAAATAAAATAAATTTCAATAAAGCACCAGCTCATAGAGTCAATTTACATATTAGCGCCCTAAAATCAGAGAAAATTTATTTAAGAAAAGACTTCACAACGAATTATTGTACAGTATTAAGTAAAATACTTGCTTTAAACAGATAAACTGTCTTCATTTCCCTCTAATTTCAAGTTTTGACGGGTCAGTGGTCTTACAAGTATCCTATTGCCTTAAACTACTACCCCTCAGGACAATTATTGACGTACTTGAAAACATTTTCATACATACTTTTTTTCAATTGCAGCATTTACACATTTTTCCGCGTCCTTAGTTTTCGATCATAAGACGCATTCTGATTATTTGAAGTCACCACGACTTTTTTGAGTACATAGTACTCGGCATTTTTAAGCACTTCGGTAATAAATAATTATTTTAATGTAAGGTGGAGAATATTTTCAAATTATGAGCGCTGCGAAATGGATTTTATCAGCAAAAAGATAGTTACAATTTTTATCATACATTGGAAAAATATAATTAGAGTATGAAGGCAAGCACTTCATGCCTTATATTCATGGTTAGATATATTTAAAAACCTATTCTATTAGGCTTAATTAAGTGTAGCTAGTCCGCTTGCATTTTGAGCCCTGTGGAGGTCATTATTATCATTATATTAAAAAATACTTAATTATTTACTTTTATTGTATTATTATTTTACTTTCTTTTTTTGCATTTTTGTAATGAATTTAAATTTCTTTTATTTTTTAATATGCATACAGATATTTATTTCATTTATTTTTATTGTATTATTATTGCTCTTTCTTTTTCAATTTAAATGTAAGAAGTTAGATAGCATTTATTTTTAATGTCCGTTAGATAGACTCCTCCGACGATCGTAGATCATGGATAAATCTTTATTATTAAATTATAAAATGCATATTTATTTTATTATTGTAATGTATTTTTTAAATAAAGTCTACTACTACTACTATATTTAAAAACCGTAAAAGAGCTTTTTCTTTAATGAAAAGTTGTGAAATATCAGATTCTAAAGTACAAACATTGCATCAATTTATAGAATGTGCTTTTAAAAAAGTTACCTCAGAGGGCAATTCAAATTATTGTTTTTACGAAACTGATTGCTTGTACAATTGAAAACCAAAGTCAACGTTTTTAAAATTCGCAAGTAAGAATGGAAAGATTTACGAGCAAGTTTCACGTCCCAGGTTCTGAAAACTCGAAACGGGAATTGTATACAAGAGAACTGACTTGTCCTAAACAACAGTGTGTAAGGTTCCTTATGAAGTGTTTTTTTTCTAAAAATATAGTATTCACCTAAACTTTTTTAACTTACTACGTAAGTTGAGTAAGTTTTTTGTCATAATTTGCAGAAGGTGAATGCGTAGAAGCTGTGGCGCAGTATGACTTCGCGGCCCGCAACGAACGCGAGTTGAGTCTGTGCAAGGGTGACTCGGTGGTGTTATACAGCCAGGTGAGTTGCGACTGGTGGCGTGGTGCAGTTTCCGGCAAGGAAGGCCTCGTGCCCGACAAGTACATATCTATCAAAATCAAGTAAGCGTCTTGCTTTTTATTTTTTCCTTAATGTCGTGCTTGTCTCAAAATCGAAAATAGCAGGAAAAGTTTCTGATTTGGTAATCATTGCCTCTTCCAGTGCTATAGTTTCAGTCCAAATTTTACCACCACTAGTATAATGTCGAATAAACTGATGAATATGGCGAATGTTTGACAGAGGTGTCCAAATAGACGAACATTTAGCAAATTTATGCTTTGGCCCCAGCCAATCATTGAAATTTTATAATCTTGAATACTTTGTTTACAGCTTTAATATTATGTATATTAATTTGAAGCAGTTAACAGGGAATCGCAACCTTAAGTACTCCAACAAGGTGCCACACATTAGTACAATGTACACATCTGTAATCTAAGTTCGTAATGTCTAAAGAAACATTAAGAACTTAGATAGAATCCTAAATTCTTAAAGAATCTATTAAACGGAAATGCATTAAACAGAATGGGTTTATTACGTGTTTTTTCTCTTACATTTCCCCAAAAAAGTAAGTGTTGCTAACTATGGATTTCAAAATTGAGTTTTCCCCATAAGTACATGTTATAGGGTCTCCAGATTACAAAAGTACAAATAAATGGAAACTCGTAGAATGTAGTTCATTATATCTTACATTAAAATAAAATACTTATTTAAACTGGTTTTATTTTTGTCTCTTCCGATGGTAAATTCGGCTGAAATCTGTTAAACGAAAGGGTGCCTTTAATGATGCGATTATTCAAAATGATTTCGATAATTTACTTTGAACTTCGCACGCTACGCTGATGTAGTAACCGTTCACTTTTACGGGAATCATTTTCCTGGAAAAAAATATTTTTTTATTCGAACCAAAAATACAAATTTACGAGGGTCGTTTGAAAAGTCTGTGCAAAAATAAAAACTACTTAATTTTTTGGGGTAAACCTTTTTTATTTTTCAACATAGTCTCCTTTTAGGCTTATACACTTCGTCCAACGCTGCTCTAGTTTGTTGATCCCTTCCGAATAATAGGATTTGTCCAAGTCTGAAAAATAGCCATTCGTTTCTGCAATCACCTCCTCGTTTGAATAAAATCTTTTTCCCGCCAGCCATTTTTTCATATTGGGGAACAAATAGTAGTCCGAGGGAGCCAAGTCTGGAGAATAGGGGGGATGTGAAACGAGTTGGAACCCTATTTCCATTAATTTTGCGACCACAACTGCTGAGGTGTGAGCTGGTGCGTTGTCGAGATGGAAAAGGACTTTTTTGTGGGCCAATCGTGGGCGTTTTTCTTGCAGCTCGGTTTTCAAACGGTCCAATAACGATGAATAATATGCACCTGTAATAGTTTTACCCTTTTCCAGGTAGTCGATGAGGATTATTCCTTGCGAATCCCAAAAGACAGTCGCCATAATCTATCCGGCCAAAGGAACGGTCTTCGCCTTTTTTGGCGCAGATTCCCCCTTGGTAACCCATTGTTTAGATTGTTCTTTGGTCTCAGGAGTGTAGTGATGTATCCATGTTTCATCCACAGTGACGAAACGACGCTTAAAGTCCTGCGGATTCTTCTGGAACAGCTGCAAACCGTCCTTGCAACACTTCACACGATTTCGTTTTTGGTCAAGCGTGAGCAATCGCGGCACCCATCTTGCGGATAGCTTTGTAATGTCCAAATGTTGATGCAAAATATTATGTACCCGTTCATTCGAGATGCCCACAGCACTAGCAATCTCACGCACCTTCACTCTTCTGTCATCCATCACCATATCATGGATTTTATCAATGATTTCTGGAGTAGTAACCTCAACAGGGCGTCCAGAACGTTCAGCGCCACTTGTGCCCATATGGCCACTCCGAAAATTTTGAAACCACTTATAAACTGTTCTAATCGAAGGTGCAGAGTCACCATAATGTTTATCAAGCTTCTCTTTAGTCTCCTGAGGCGTTTTGCCTTTCATAAAGTAGTGTTTAATCAACACACGAAATTCTTTTTCGTCCATTTTTTGAAAATCACTCGACTTCCTCGATTCAAACGAATGCCAAACACAAAGAAATAGACCGATCTGGCTGAAACTTGGTGTGTGTTCTTCCAAGAGATGCTACTAACTAAACATAACCTCGATACGCGCCAGTGGTGCTATCTCTCTGACTTTGCACGGACTTTTCAAACGACCCTCGTATATAGTTAATG
This sequence comes from Rhodnius prolixus, assembly GCF_049639745.1. Taxonomy (NCBI): domain Eukaryota; kingdom Metazoa; phylum Arthropoda; class Insecta; order Hemiptera; family Reduviidae; genus Rhodnius; species Rhodnius prolixus. The sequence continues at coordinate 2,695,916 of NW_027411635.1, read as the reverse complement.
ATAGGGTAGTTTTGAAGGTACCTCATACTTAAGGACAAATCTACGCTTCGTAAATTTCAGTGTCAGAAAAATGCATGTTAATCGTAATTTTAATATTTTCTGCAAGTCGTGCGATTGTTTCATTGCACATTTTTGTTTGTAATGTCGCCAGGGATGAATGTCCAGAGAAGGCTGACAAATGGGACGTAGAAGTGGAACAGACCTTGGAAGAGAAACAGAGTAATTCGGAAGACACGGAAGTCTCAACAATGGCGTCCTCGGGCGGTGAAGAGCCGCTCGCACAGTCAACAGTCCTCACTAGCACGTGGTTGCCAGCCCAACAGGTACTGGAGACCGCCGTCTAGCTACTTCAGCCTTGTCAGTCTCTGCATCCAATATCACTTCCAGTTCTCAGGCAACCCTGGGCTTCTTTTACTCCAAAAACTTGTTTTATGACCCTTCTGATTTGCTGCATGATTCTTCTGAATGTCCCTTGTCATGTTTGTCTTACATGTAATTTATTGTACTTTAATTTAGAATAGTTTTCAGCCAGCGTGAGTTAGAAGTCTGTGCAATACAGGTTTTCCCTGTTCATCCAAAAACCATGGACGGTAACTTAAGAGCTGAGCGTATCTTAGTAAACCCAGTGAACCTGCTTAAGTGTAGAACTAGTCATATTATACAATTACATAGCATTAGCTTTCTCGTTAATTTTGTAACAGTTTCATAGACCCATTTTTTTTAGGAATAGTTGAACACACTGTTTATTTTTTAGGTGGGTATGGTACAGCCATACTGAACTCACCAATTGTTTGTAATAAATATTTTTTCTAACGGGATATCTCCGAATAGTCACATCAAATACTTTTTGTCCATTTCCTGGCAAATAAAAAATTGAAAATGGGTTTTTTACGAAATGAGTTGTAAATTTTCTATCAAGCCTCCATGAAAAAAGATTAGTTGTAGATCTGTTTTTTCATTTTCTTTTTTTTTGTTTTTTAATATTCACTTTTGATTTCTATTCGTTGACAGAGTGCTTGAGTAAAGTAATTTAATGACAAAAGCTGCGTTGAAAAAATATTTACGAAAACTAATAAAAGCAAGGTTTTACTTCTTAAAAAATTATGATTGCTATGTAGTTATAGTTAAAATTCTAAACTATATCTTTATTAAACAAAAGCAAGCATGCTATAACAGAGAAAGTTTTGAAATAATGCACTGAGCAAGTCTAAGTCCATGGTCTTATTTAGGCATCACCCAGTACTTTAACTACTACCACTGTGAAGCAAGCACAGACTTTACTCACCCTGGATTTTAAAATACTCATGTTTATATGCCTTTAAAGTGCCTTTAATTTATAGAAAAATTAATTATTTGATAATTGTATGTTTCCCTCAAGTTCGGTGTTGCAATTTAGGAGCACATCTTGTTAGAAATTCCGGAAGAATCCATATTTGCTCGCCACCAAACAATGCATCCTTTACATAGCGACCGTAGTTTTTTTTAAAGCTTCACATTAAAAAAGAGAAAACTGCGATCAGATTTCAGCAAGTTCAATAAGTATAAACAAAATACTTCTACTCATTTTACCTCTGTACAGATAGAACTCCATTTAATCTTAGGCAATAGGTTGCTCATTTGAAGATTTTTCGCCGGAATTTAAAATTCAATTATGAGGTGGTTCTATTCTCAAGGCATTGCAGCCAAAAGAGACTTGTTGTATCGACCTTTTGTAGATCTAGTTGAAGGAATCTCCCATTTTCGCGAAGTCAGTATTTTTTCATATTGTAGTTTTTGTATTTCTGTGGTCTCTTTGCATCACAAGTTTCATACCGTAAACTAACAATTATCTTAATTAATTTTACGCTGTCAGACAATACATTAAGAGACGATATCTACATCTCCTACCCAATTCTGCGCAGGGATTGAGTGAATTCATTCTCATAGTTTGGAGATGTTCTGAGCATTAGAATTAGATGTAACCTGATAGGCATTTTTATGTTCTCGAGTAGAAGTCTCTAGAACAACAAGTTGATGATCACATCATTGAGATGACCTTTTTTTTGCATCACTTTGGGGGGGGGGGAAGTAAGTGAAACTTCTGTTGCATACTTAGAAGATAGTTAAGAAAGTATTGAGCGTGTAGCACCTCTTTTCTCAGTTCAGTTTAGTGCCATACTTAGATCGTCCATTTCGCTTATAACAGGACTGATAATCCCACGTAACAAGTAAAAACAAACGTCTAATTAAAAATTGTAAGTTGTAGGAAAATTTTACGATGTAAATTGTAGAAAGATAAAGTCAAGTCTTTTAATATTAGAACTTCTTCTGCATATCTTTGGGGTTACTATCTGTACATTCTCATCCGAAGAGTTGCATTGTCTCGTGAACTAGTTAAGGCCGTGTCTCCTGCCCGTCAAAATACTCAAATCAAGTACCCTTAACAACACATAGCATAGTTTTTTTATTTTTTTTTATTGCAATGTGAAAGTAGCATAAATTGTGTTATTGCCTGTAATTGCACTGCGCATGTCTGTGATATTAGTTTTGCCTGTAATACTTTACTAAATGTACATTTTTTTAATGAATATTTGGCTTCTTTTTTTAAATCTTTTTTTTTCGTATTTTTTAGTATAAAATCTCATCTTTTCTATTGCTCATTAATAAAATTATATTATTTCTCAAAAAGTAAGGTGGGTGCCATTGTTTGTTTCATAAAAATGTACGATTAAAATCTGGAAGCTGCGGAACTTTGTTCTAGTAGCTCAGCTTGTTTAATCTGATCTAATCTAAAATTGTCGGGATCTCCCAAAGGATGAAGCTGCACATAGGCCAGAGTGGGCCCATTGTGCACTTTCCAAAATATAGAATATGACAGTCTTGTATCATTCAAGAACGCCAAAGCAATGTGAGCATTAGCGAACTTAATACCTTTATTTTCCCGAGGAGTTCAATTTTCAGGTCGCATTCCCTACAAAGCGATGCTACTACTTGTTCCATCCTATGCAGATGTTTTCATTGAAAGGAAATACTCCTTGATAGATAAAGGAAATACTCCTTGATAGATAAAGGAAATACTCCTTGATAGATAAAGGAAATACTCCTTGATAGATAAAGGAAATACTCCTTGATAGATAAAAGGTAGATATCTTCTTAGCAAAGTTTTTGTTCTGCTGAGGAAATAAAATGTGCAATTCTTCTCAGGACCCACTAAAAATAAGAGTGCCGCATTTCCGCTATCCTGCTTCAGAGATGACTGTACTCTCATTTAGTCATTTTTTAATGCCCCCACAGGCATTTCTGTACAAATTATCGCAAAAAAGTTCGGGCCGGAAGTTTTCCGCGAAGTCTCCTCCTTTTCTGACCTATGGGCCTCATCATTTCCTTAGTGCCTTGGCACTGTACTTAGCCGTACGTTATTGTTCATTAAGGTCTACAACTTTTTTCGGCATTCACTAACAATATTCGGACTGACAGATTTCTTCCAGGAAAGCCGTTTAGCGCGGCAAGTCTATCCTAGAAGATAACAATTTCTCTGCCTTACTGTCCGTTGCCTTTAGAGACAAATTTTATGCCTTTGGCACTAAATGGCAAAGATTTCAGTCTGAAAGAGTAGATGGAGCGTTTCTAAGGAATGGCAATGCTGTTGCCAGAATCTTTTATACAGATGCTCACCCTGATCTACCTATCACAAGTCGTAGAACTATCCGTCTAAGCAAGGATAATTTTAATTTGATTAAAAAAAATCCACCTCTAGTGTAGTCACTTGGAATTGAGGTCACGAAACATTTCTCCGAGAATATCATTTCAGGGAGTCTTGTGTTAAAAATGATGAAATTCCCTCTTTCAGTTAATTGTATGGTTTTAATATCTGTATAATATTAAGAAGAATTGAATTTATGACCAAAATATCAAATTCTTTTTGGAAAATTAATTATAATTGGATTGAATAATTGAAAATCAGAAGGCAGGAAGTGTAGAACTGAACTATTTTTTATAGTTGTTGGTTATTTTCTCAAAAGTAGCTCATATCACATGGTTTTTTAAAAGTTTGAGTACATACTACTATTATTTTTGCTATTGCGAAAAATCATTCATTATAGAGTCGTTCTAAAGGGGCCTTGAATCTCTACTAACGTCGTTAATTAAACTCATACATTGAAATAAACTTTCAGTAAAAATTACGTGTTTGAATTTGTATGTGCGGACTTCAGAATTGCAGTATGAGGAAGTGGTGTGAGTGTTTATCATTTCATCCCATTATTTTGTTGATAAGAGCTTCCAGTTATTTCTTCTGGTGCTTTGCGTTAGTTTGCCACAGCTAGAGCTATCTTTTGTCCAGGTTGTGTAATTAGATTAAAGAGTCAGAAGAAAATGCTGGATAAAGGTGCAAGCCATAAATTTTTTATTTATTTTTCTCCAAAGAGCAGAACTCTCATCCCTGCACATTAGTACATTGCAGGGCTGTTTGCTTAACTTCTTGAACAAAAATTAGATGTGAAGGAAAGTTCTGCTTTGTCTAGTTTGACGACACTAATACAATGATAGAGAGAAGATTAGCTCGATGATTGTGTGCTAGGCATTTAGAAAAAACACTGGAAGTACGACAGTAAAAAGGCTCCAGGAGCCTGACCTCAGTTTTTTAAACGCCTTAAATTTATCTTGTATTTATAATTTTTTTGTTTTTTTCATTGGTACAATGTTTAGGATCTGAGTTAAATTAGAACCAGTAAAGTACAACTGGCAAACCACCTTAATATTTTTACATTTTATTTTAGTTATAATCTAATTTTATGATAATTATTAAAGTATTAATTTAATTAATTTGTATCCTGTCAGTCTGTGAATTTCTACCTGTATGTGAATTGTGATCAATTGCAGATCGTCTCTTGGTTTTTTTTTTCTTTTCTTTTTACAATGCAACTCGAATGAACTGCGAAACATTTCTAGATTATTTTTAATATTTTTTTTAGAAAGCCTACTTTACCGCGGTCCACAAAACCTACCTACTCTAAGCTTTTAGACAAAATTAACCAGCCGGAAGTGCCATTTAGTTAAATCAATTTTTCAGTTTTTTTGATTTTCTCGAAAACGGCTTTTAACAATTTGCTTTAAACTGTTAAATACATACAGTGGTTGTAAGAATGGCTTTGGAAGTAGGCGACCCCAGTTCGAGTTTCTGGTGTAGCTACGTTTTGTTTGTTAGAAGAAATTTAATAGTAGTATACTTCGTTTCCTGTTGGTGAAATACGCTTTCTAGCCAGCCCTCCTAGAATCTAACGTTCCGGTATGCTACTGGCCCCACCCATTACATCTAATTCGATAGATGAAAGAAAGCCCTGAAGAAATAGACGATTACTTTACTATTTACTTTTCATAATCTCGCACATGCAGGTAGAATGTAAATGCCTAAAAGCAACATATATCCTCCACCCTATAGTTTTTGTTAAAGCTAGGACCAACTTATTAATTAAAATTTATGAATTGTGACTGCAACTACCAGGTATGTTAGATTAGATAGAAAATTTTGTATTAAATATACAAAAAAAAATTAAATTAAAAATATAAAATTTTGAATTTTTCTTTAAAAACTACTTTAAATTCGCTACACGCAGTCTTCAGAAAAAGATCATGTATGCTAGAACCAGAAGTGAGACTGCATACAACAAACTGTTTGTTCCATTTTATATAACACACTTCAAGTAACCTTCTTATTTGAGGAATTGCTACCGACTCGCTTGGGAAGGGCTACTCGAGGGAAGGACAGCGGCCAAGTCTCTCTACTGGCTTTTTAAAGACCCTTCTAACCTAATCTAGTTTTTCAGTTTGGTTCACCTAGGCCGTCAGAATAGTATCTATAAAGCATTATGGTGTTAAAAACTAGCAATTTCTTGCAATATCTTTTACATCATTAAACTTGTGAATTTTGTAATATTATGTAAGAACTACAAAATTTATAATAAGTAAAAAGAAACCTTTATATCACAAAAATTATGTCTACGATATCCATTGTAAGGTCCCAAGAAGTGATTGGTATATGTATATCACATATGCTACAAGTAGTTCGTATATATCACTCGTAGTTGTTTTTTTAGGATATTGCCATCAGAGCAACATAAAGTAAAGGTTTTAGATACTAAAACCACAAAAAAGTTTTAAAAATCAGCAATAAGTATTTGGGGGGGGGGCTTTCTGTACTCGTAGATTAGCCACGTATTTCTGGATGTCGGACAAGATTAAGATTAGTAAAGTTTATTATTTTCTTCAGCATTTTGACATTTCTCTAAGTAGAAATAACTTAATATTTAATATTTAAATTTATGCTTTAGAAGTCATACACTAAAAATCATTTATACAATGTATTTGTGAAAGACTATTGCCAGAAATTCCATATTTTGAACATTTGCTATGTTTAAAATGTAAAAGGGTAGGAGGTCGAAACGTGTAGAAAAAACAAGATTATTGAAGACATTATAAGAGGGGTTTAATTTGAATGACACTAAACTAATCGTAGAGTCGATGTCACTCTACAAGAAGAAGAAGAAGAAGAAGCTGCACTTAGGCCATGTGTGTATCGATTGTGCTTCATAAAATACCACCCATATTAGCCCGGGTAACTGAAGAACGCGAAGGCCGAGGAGAGTGAGTACCTTAAATCCAGCTTGACTCCTTTCTGATTTCACACCTTAAGAATCGTTTGTTTGACAGTGCACGCATTCTTAAACTAGGTGAAACATTGTTTTATCTTCCTGGGCATATTATCTACATAGCAGTATCCTATGTACGTGTTCCCTTAAAAGACAGTGGAAATTAGCCTAAGGATCTAAAGATCAGAAGTCCCTTAAGTTGGTCTGCTAGGATGGTGTATTTCATTTTTTTTTCACACTTTTGAAATCATTAAAGGAAATATTTCTCTTCTATTTCACTTAGAACTGAAGATTAGTTTAAAGAATAATACAATGTAGTGTTTTTAAACGTCTTAGTATATGCCTGAGATTGATAAGGTTTATGCATTGATCTTCCGTAGTTCAACTCGTTCTGCCGTCGACTTTTTCTTTAATTTATCTCTTGCATCAACCGAAAATACTGGTTGTCGGCGATCCAACTATTGAACACCTGCCTCAATAAATCTTTTAATTAAATGTCACTATTCTTTTATAGAAGCGCATGTTAGATGGATGTTTTGAGAGAAATGGGCAAGGTGCTTTTAAGAAGTGAATTCATACTTCACAATCTTTCAACTCTTTAAACAAATTTTACGTTACGAAGTGGTGACTAGAAGGATTTTTAGACTATTCTGCAGCAAGTGCACAAGTTCTTGTTATTTGGATTCGTCTCGTTCGGTTTTCAGTGTAGCTCATTCAACTGTGATGATGACCTCTCTGCTTCTATCTTTTGTTTTCAAGTTTAATCTCCACTATTAAAACCATAAAAGGCTAGCCTTCGCTTCGATTTCACACCGAGCTGAAGATTACTCTAAAGATAGATATAATATGATGTTTGTTTTCATCAGAGTATATGGATGAGTTTTAGGTTTATGCAAGTTCTCTAGTTAGGAACATTGTCTCAAATTTTAAACATTCTGATACAAACCAAAAGCCGTTAATAGGATTTATTATCTGATCATAAAAATTAGCAATATGTTCATGCAACAACTAACACCTAGGTAATTGCAGGTAGAAAGTCGTGTGAATGTGGAATTTGTTACTGTATTCAAAAGTATTGGTTACAAATTAGTTAAATTTTGTGTTTTGATGTATTTCATCAAAAATTGCATGTTTTAATTTTGTATTCTTCTCTGTTAAAAAAAAAAAATATATATCTGTCAACATGTATATGTTTTGAGATTGTTTAGTAATTGTTTTATTTTTAGCACTTTTTGTAAATCTTTAAGCTTTTTTTATTTCTTGAATAGAGTATTTTTGTATGTAATTTTCTCTTTTTATGTAATTTATTACATTTAATACATTTTATTATTAATGAAGCATGCGTATTTCTTTGTGTTCTTTACTTTCTCTTATTCACTTGATATTAATTTGTGAATCATTACAAACGTTCAACTCAGAAGGTATAAATATTAAAGTAGTCACTTAATATAAAAAATAAAATAAACACTCAACAGACTAAAAATTTGAAATAATCAGGTAAAAATAAAAGTCTATGTACACTTATTTTTAATAACAATTATTAGCTTTATAATATACAGCGAGAAAAAGGTGTTTGATAATGTTTTGATATAAATTATGCAAGTTGAGGGAATCCATAGCCTGAATGAAGTTACGTAATGAGATAAAATTAAACTTTAAACTATTGGTTGTTGCACTAAAATGTTCTTGCAAAATAATATTAGGCTCTTTTCAAGCTTTTTGCTTGTATTAAGCACATTTTAGTTCATCAAAGGTTTATGCATATAATAAGAAAAACAAAAGAATATTAGTGATTCTGCACAAATCCAAGATTCTTCCTTAAGGAAGAACATATACAAATAACTTAAACCATTTTAACGTTGTTAAAACTCTCCCAAAAAGTTAGCGGCAACAGACAACTACGAAGTCAAGTGGTTTTAACCATATAGAGTATAATCTCCTTACTAGTCATTCACTACTCACATAATTCACCTTCTTATTACAAAAGAGCCACTTGTGAGGGAATATATTCGCTCCGAAACGTTTGGTATATAGAAAAAACTTAGTTTTCAAGAACTAAGTGGGAACTGATAACCATTGTGAGTAACACTTCTTGGTTACTTTCCTTGACCCTGAGATATTTAACATCCTCGTAACAAAAATGGCTATTGATCATTTAAGAGGACTCCATTCCGCTACACTAGAGGATAGAATACACAACACCGAATAAATTAGAATATTTGGAGCCCTAATATCCTCTGCAAAGTACACTACACATTTACCAGAATGCAGCTTGACCCTCCTCATTTAAAGAGCGTACCTCAAAACATTTGGAGTATGTATCAAGTTATTTACCATTTTTCACTCCTTCATTTACAATTTCATCATAAAAACGCGAATTTAACTCTTTCTAACCTTTTTTCGTGATGGAAATATGCCTTGAATAATTAAGTATGTTAAGAAAGTAGTGTGGAAGTCAGAAGAACAGTGAATTTTTAATGTACAACTTTTTGCTTAGATATTGCCTATCAGGGACAAAATTACAATTTTTTGAATAAAATTGGTGAAAATTCCTGCTTTCAGTTTCTCTAGACTTGGTAGGTTACGATTCCTTCTTTTAGTATTGTTCTAAATTTTGGCAACCCTGATATATACCATCCAGATATTATATCGTCAACGGCAAAAATGAAAGTTTTTCTTGTCAAACTAGATTACACGGGATATGTGACATTTTTTACAAGGTTTAGAATCATTGCTTTACTTCATCTAGCGGAAGTAAACCGATCTTTTTCAAATTTATTGACAGGATCTCAATAGAATGAGAAGACTAGCCACAATGTGATTCATGTCATTATAATAAATTCTGTAAAATTGGGAATGCTATGAATTTAAAGCAAGCAACACAGTTTTTCAAATCAATGTTCCAGAATAAAACTGAGAAACTTGAGATAGGTGGAACACGGAAAACTCACTGGAAAAGTCAGAGCGTTGGTGAGGTGGAAAGCGAAGGTGTCTGTTCGTTTAAGGTAAATAATTCATGTACTATATTCTCATCTGTAAGATATACGTGGGTCGTTTGAAAAGTCCGTGCAAAAATAAAAACTACTTAATTTTTTGGGGTAAACCTTTTTTATTTTTCAACATAGTCTCCTTTTAGGCTTATACACTTCGTCCAACGCTGCTCTAGTTTGTTGATCCCTTCCAAATAATAGGATTTGTCCAAGTCTGAAAAATAGCCATTCGTTTCTGCAATCACCTCCTCGTTTGAATAAAATCTTTTTCCCGCCAGCCATTTCTTCATATTGGGGAACAAATAGTAGTCCGAGGGAGCCAAGTCTTGGTCAAGCGTGAGCAATCGCGGCACCCATCTTGCGGATAGCTTTGTCATGTCCAAATGTTGATGCAAAATATTATGTACCCGTTCATTCGAGATGCCCACAGCACTAGCAATCTCACGCACCTTCACTCTTCTGTCATCCATCACCATATCATGGATTTTATCAATGATTTCTGGAGTAGTAACCTCAACAGGGCGTCCAGAACGTTCAGCGTCACTTGTGCCCATATGGCCACTCCGAAAATTTTGAAACCACTTATAAACTGTTCTAATCGAAGGTGCAGAGTCACCATAATGTTTATCAAGCTTCTCTTTAGTCTCCTGAGGCGTTTTGCCTTTCATAAAGTAGTGTTTAATCAACACACGAAATTCTTTTTCGTCCATTTTTTGAAAATCACTCGACTTCCTCGATTCAGACGAATGCCAAACACAAAGAAATAGATCGATCTGGCTGAAACTTGGTGTGTGTTCTTCCAAGAGATGCTACTAACTAAACATAACCTCGATACGCGCCAGTGGTGCTATCTCTCTGACTTTGCACGGACTTTTCAAACGACCCTCGTATTTCAAAAGTAATTAGAAATATTTATTTGTGTTGCAAAGTAGGTAAAGTGGGTGTCAGTAGTCGGGGGGGGGGTGATATTCAGATTGGTTGTAGTAAGAGTCACTACAATAGAAATTGCTTAAGTTTCATGTCTGGTCATGGTAGAAAGGAACAGCGTTGCGCAATGAGTACTGCACGAAATTCAGTAATCTGGTGATGAAAATTACATTTATTTAAGACAGTTTATGAGAATGTTGTTCTTCAGCCGAAGTCTTCACAGTTGGCATAAGATATGCAAAGACGGAAGGAAAAGCGAAGCGTGAATAGGGCAGCCTAGGTTTTTTCAATGCAAGAAAAGAAAAAAAAATTGCACATGTGAAGGTTGTTCTGGATAGGTAGTGAAGTTAGACCGTCAAAGAAAAGAGAGTCGGTAAATGGTATTGGAGACTTTCGTTCACTAAATGTAAGGGAAGAGAAATTGGTTCCTAAGAATTTTTTCACTGAACAGTGGTGTGGTAATTTCTTACGCTGGATCGTGTGAAACATTGCCCAAGATTAAATCCCTCCTCCTTGAAAATACCAAGGCAGCTGGGACATAGTTTCATGGAAAGTCTTCGTCCTTTGGAATCAAAAGTGGCAGCATCGCTGAAATCAGGAGCCTATTTCATAAAGAATAGACTAATTGTATGTAACTTCGACAAAAACGTTTTGTAGGAATTTTTCTCATTACATTTGAAAACATGTTCATATCCACTCTGAAAAAAATATAAGTATTGCCGTTACAAACCCGTCTTGGAAGAGTATTCTAGGGTAAATAGTGCTGCGGTGCAGCGAGCAAATCTATGGGGTTGGCTTCCTGCAGGTCCTTTAGCGATCGTCTACGGACTGAATACAGAAACTTGGAAACTTTTGGGCTCAACTGTGTGAAGAGCATTTCTCCATTGTTCCTCTTTCCTAGGAAAGCAACCGGAAGTCCTGCTGAATGAGATTTAGGGACCATCGTGGCAGGACAATCGTGAGTACAAACACAGCTCTCTTCAACCTTCTTCTGTAAAGTTGATTTGATCATCTCTTGTAAGTGGCTCTTGCCTACATCGGTATACAATCATCAGCGCCATTAATTTAAATTTCATAGTGACTACGGTGCAATGTGTCGGTAACTTGTGGCACTTTCAACAACCTCACCACCTAGCCATACTCTATCTGTCTTAAATTTCAATCTAATGTTTTGAGAAAATGTTCGAGATATTACTTTTTGCGTCTACATAAAGACGAGTAATCTGGTCTGTTATGGCACTGTGAACTTGTTGAGTCCTTTCTGCCATGAAGGGCATTATATGGGCCTATTCGCTCAAAATTCCTACTGCTTAAGAATATAATCTTCTTGAGTATAATTACAAATTTTTCTTTAGTCAATGTATTAAATGATTTCAACTAAATTAATTTCAGACTATAACCATTTTTTGAAGCACTAATTTCCTTGAAGCACAAAGAAATAATTTGAACTACTTTCCTCTTATCTTTTTCGAACCATCTTGTTTCCACATTTTTGACAATTTGAACCATATTTCTCTCATATCAAAGTATATTTATTATACTATTTATAGTATTAATTTGGTTAAAAATAATTTTATTCTCAAGCAGTACGAGTTAGCATAAGCTCTAACTTACAAATTTTCTCATGCAATATATACAAATACTTACACGAATATTATTGAATAATGGCCAAAATTGTATCTACCATTTAATTTTTATTGTATGTAACCTCTTCTACAGGAAAACCGTGAAATGTGGGCACGCCGAGCAGCGTCCCAAAGCTCATTGGATCAGTGCCAAACGACCCCGGACCTAGTGATGGACTTACCAGCCGGCACTGAAGACCCAATTTCCGGTCCGGATTCTCCTGGCGCCATCACACCACCAACTGCTGCTGAAACATTTGCCCGTCAAAATCAGTCCACTCTGAAAAAAAATACAAAGACGGCGGCATGTCTAGGTATTGCGAATAACAGCGGCGCGACAGCGTGCGCCAGCACAGAACGAATGGCGAGCAGTGTGGAGCTGAGGCAGCCTGCTGAAGAGGTCACCACCTTACTGGTTGTGAAGCCTGCTGCGGCAGCTAAGCCTCAGGTAAAATTGAGTTTTCTTTCAACCGAGTGAAATTATTGCTAAAGGGTAGGCATTCTTTTTTGTTGATTTTTAAGTGAAAAAAATGGTTTTCAAAAATAAATATATTATTGTCTTTAAACACCCAACTTTCTGTAAATCGCAGATAGCTGTAGCTTTAGATGTTCTAAATAAGTTTCACCATTGTATCTGACATCTAGATTAGATTAAAACATAGTGTTTACTGTTCCCCTGGTAATGCAGCTAATAGAGGTTATTTGTGCCGACCATTCCAGAAGACTCTTACTCAAACTAGCGCAAATAGAGAAGTATGAGAGACATTTTTCTATTCTCCTGTCAAGACGCTTAATGTACTTTCTGTAGGATACCCTGTGTATTAGTTGCTGAGCCAATCTCACTCTATAAAAAGGCAGCAGACCAAATCAAATCGGCCTGCTTTGGGTTAAGATCCACTGGCGTGGGATACCTTCAGAATTTGTGCGTTTGTTTTGGCAGCAGAAACTAAATGATGTACACTTGCCTTAAAGAACTATCCCTCCAGCTCAAACAGCCGCCAGATAGATTTTCGTCCGTGAATCCGAAGAGATGGATTCACTCATCACTGGATCCTCAACGATCCTCCAAGAGGCCATCCAGATTAAACCAGAGATGGTCAGTGGCGAGGCCGGGAGTAAATTAAGAGTCGCAGGTTCCCCATGCAAAATATGAGAAAATAATTTATATTAATAGCTCGGAAATTGTATCACTCTTTTATGATTCTCTTCTCAGAAATCGTACTAGGAGTCTTGTGAACGTGAGGTCCACAAATGATAAGTCATGCTACTGGCTTTTTCGCTTGCTAGGAGTATAGAATCCAGATTGAGATCGACTATTCGAGCAGATTTGGTTTACTGCAAAAATCAAATTTCAAACGGGAAATCTTGTCCGGGAAACGATTTGATTGAATTTATATTAAGAAATAAAATAAAAAAATAAGATGAAATATTTAAAGTTGCTCTCAGATGTTAATCAAAAATTAAATATTGAATTAAGTTAAACTAAACAATAACATGAGTTTTGATTTCCAGTGTGAAATTTAGTTATAATGCGGCTATCTTCATTTCTCAAGATTATTGTATACATATAATGGGTTATTTCTTTATTTTTTTATTTTATTTTAGGATGGAAACGGAGTTTGTTATCCGCTGATAAAGTCCTATTTTAATGAAAAATTTTAATTAATCTTTGGGCATTTCAGTGAATAGTAGATCCAGAAGTTAAAACTAATGACGGAATCAGTGTGTGGTTTCCATCGTGGATTCGATTGAAATCCAGTGAATCCAAATGTCCTTCCACTGCAAAATCTCCAGTTTACTTTGAGTTTTGATCTCTTGTATTATAAAATTTAAATTTTCTTGGAATTTCCAGCCAATACCAGCAGCTTTTACAATTCTTATTAAAAAGTTTTAATTAGTACTGTGGAATCTGAGTGAATAAATAGACAAATAGTTAAAAACGCAGGACTGAGTTTAAATTCAAAGCACCTATGTTATTTAGGATGACGTGAGGAAAAACTCTTGTTTCAGGGTCGACCCACCCAAAAATTTATTTTTAAAAAATCGGACTGAAGAGAAGTAACTGCAGTTTATGTAAATCGTATTTAAAAAGAATTAGTAAAAATAAATTTTCAGCACGAACACTTCGCGGAGGCGTATAAATAAAAGAACATATCGTAATAATTCGTGCGTCCTATCGCGTTAGTACATTTTAATGTTTGTATTTTTAGTACTTTAATTAATTAAAAAATTTTAGCGGGCCTATCCCGTGTTTCATTGCATATAAACAAATAAATAGTCAAATCCTGAATTATTGCTTGAATTATTTGCTAATATTGGTCATCTTTCAGGTGAAAGCAAAGCCGGAGATAATGAAGAAGCCAGTCTGCATTGCGCCATCTCCAACTATCATTCGGAAGGAACCAAAATTGTAGTATTGAATATTTTAATTATGATAGTTTTAACTGTCACACAATAATTAATCATTTTAATTATTATTATTATTATTTTTTGTCATTAAGTCATTGAATTTTATAGATGACCCCAAATATAACAAGAAGAATAATTGTACAAATAATGTTTATTGTGTGTTGCCAAAAGGAAATTTTAAGCAGTGTTAGCTTCAAGGATTACAACTACCCTAAATCCTGAGTAAGAAAAAGTGGTTTTTAGAGATTGATCCGAGAGACTGTGTCTGGTCAAGCATTACTCAGAAACATGTGCAGAAGTTCAAATTTGATGATCGGTTTAGGTGTCAGTATGTGGGACTTTGACAATAAGATTTCAGTTAAAGTAGCCAATTTCTTACTCAATGTTTAAGTTTTTTATTATTATTGTTTATTTATTTTAGAAAGAATATGCTTTTTTAAAACTTTGTACTCACTTCATTCGTGTAGAGCTCACTTTTTATTTGAAACATTTCTTCAGGATAATTCATTTAAAGTGAGATTTTGTTCTCTTCTTATTTTCATTTTAGTATTATCTGTCTAAAGTTATTTTAGAGTTGATGAAAAATAATTTTTATAATCATTTCTTGAAGAAATCTGATTCTCTTGTCGCTTTTAAGCCTTGGACTCTATTTCACTTGCCCAACGTTGACATGTAAAAGGTGCTAGGTTCAAGTCCAGAAACCTGATTCATTCCTTTCCAGCAGTTTTTACAACAGGAGTGAAAGCCAGATCTGCTTGTAACCAAATTGCACTGTTGTCAGTTCAAGGTGATGTCCTTGAAGACCAGACCGTGATCATATGGGGTAATCTCGGTGCCACATGAGCTACAGACTGCCTGCTCTCATGTAAAATATTAATATAGCACATGTGAAAAATAAATTCCCTTTCATAGGGGTACTATTGGAGATAAAAAATGAAAATAAAATAAAACAAGACTGCTCGTTCCGTAGTTCTACCATGTGTAAGGCTGGCCTCCAGGCAGGGTAACTTTCTTTTGGTCTAGCCTTGCATTGTAAATTCTTCAATGAATTCTCAGCTCTGATCATTATTGAAATCCTAGAAGGTTGTTAAAAGGTTGTTAAATTTTTCGTTCTTATTTCTACTCATTTGTAAGTTTTCAATGCTTATCATTTCCTAAAATATATTTTATTATTATCATTATTATTAATTGTCAAAAACTTTAAATTTATTTTATTCAGAAAGAAGAATACAACGAAAGCACGTTAAGAAGTTTTAGTTAGTGTAAAGCATCTTACCTAAATATTATGAGTCATTTTCTTATCATTGTAAATAGTAATTGGTTGTCTTTTTTTTCAAAATATGATGTCCAGTAATTAGTGAGTGATATTTGGAGCGTTATTGTGCACTTCTAATGGAAGATTTTATAAGTTACTGTTGTCTAAATTTCCAACCTTTTCCTTGAAGAATACTGAGAATTTGACAAGGTTCTAGACTGGTTATTTGGTGTTATCTGTTAAGTTGCTAGTCCTGGTATTCAGCTTCATCCATTCACCCACTCGAAATAAAAATTTCTTAAGAGCCGTTTTTTGTTAATACAAAAAGAGACTTTCCAGAACGAGTATTTTCTTAAAGCGTCTTCTTTTTATCTGAGCTCTTCTCTTCCGAACAAAGGGAGTTGCTACACCTTTTCCTTGTAAAGGCGATTGGCTATCTTATAACCTTCGGCGAATAAAATGCTTTTTAATCTTCTGAACACCACTTTTCTTAATATTTAAGAGAAAGGTGCCATTCAGGATATCTGACATGACCTGGCCTCTCGGACAGCTTTAGATGCAGATATTGCAGTCTCCCCACACAGCATGCAGCTTTGGCCTTCAGCTGCCCCACCTGCATTTCCGTGCTGACAGATTTATACCCCAGATTTTTTCTCACTCATACCGTCTTCAAAAAAACATTCTTGGAAAATTGTTGAAAAAAGCTAGATTTCTTCAGCCTTCTCAGAATATTTTTATGGAGTACAAGCCACAGTAAATGAAATCTACTGGCGTCATTACGGTAAGATTGCGCATCCTACGTTCTTCCAAAACTATTTCCCAATAATATAGCCAAAGTTTTAGGCAGGATATCTATCAGTAGAAGTTCACAAATAGAAGCTCAGGATTTTTTGGATTGATGGCAGCTCCAATTCTGGAATTCTGGCATCATCTGAGAATAGATTTAGCCATTTTTTTCTTAGAACGTCAAATAAATACTTAATCTGAAGAAGTTTTCTCTTCTAAGTCGAAGAACTAAGTGCCAAAGAACGCTCAAAATTTCACTTTTTAAAGCACAAAATTTATTGTGAGAAAGTGCTCTCTAATGATTTTTTAGTTTAACCCAATAACTACGTACTGTAAAGCTTGCACTTTTGCAATTCCAAGCGGAAGCTCTTTAAACCACAAAATGTTTACTAAGTATTATGGAAGGTGCTCAAAAAATTGAGGTTGTTTTGAAGGTTATATACATATATATATAACATTGAGGTTCTCACATAGCTCTCTAAAAATTAATGTACCTCAAGTCTTCCCAAAATAAATTAAAATAATATAAAATTTCAAAAAAAAAATAAAACGTAAAACTTCAAATTTTGCCTGCCATTTTTTAATTATAATTGGCCAGAATACTCGATTGTGAAAAATAGATTAATTTTTTTTATTATCTTTGATAATTATAGATTCTGGAAGATTTTATGTACATTTTTGTTTCGTAATATGTGTACGCCCTTAAGTTCTGAAAACTAATAAGAACTCTAGGCAGTCTAATTTTCATCCCATCCTCTTCTAGATCTGCACTGGAAATTACACGATTTAAAGTCTTTAAAACAGGCAGAGCGGCAGCTCCTGGATTGGTTAATGTGTGGGAGCTGGCGTTTATGAGGATACCTGATAATTGATTATGCCTGAATAAGCCACAATCTTTCAGGTACAAATGGTCGCAATAATTGTCTGCGGGCCAGAGATCGCTGACAACCAGTGAAAATTACGGATAGCCAAAACACTCTTTAGTATCAGTTCAGACACTGGGTAAAGTTCAATAATTATCACGCTAACGTTTGACAATATACTGTATGCAGAGCTGTGAAGGCCAATAACTGATTAATCTTATTCCTCTGCCAGCTTCCTCATCAGTTTGGTCCAGCTTGTTTCCTAAAAGAATGTTTAAAATCTTCCTGAAAATGGAGTACTATTAAGGTCCAACACCATTTATTTTAAACTAAGCTAGTATTTTATATGTTCTAGCTGATGTTTAATCTACTTTTTTTTTTATCTATGCTAGTCTTTTAAGTAGCTGTAAGATAACTTAATTTGTGAAAATATTGCTACAATTTTTAAAAGCACAATTTTTGTTGAAGTTGTTTAATTTCTCGAAATGAATGACTGAATGAAATCGAAAGTAGCAGGAAGCAAAAATTTTGGTCTTAATGTACTGATATTAAATTAGTTATGACTTTGTTTTAACATTTAGGAAGGCCCAGGCCAAAATCGTTTCTTTAAAATGGAATACTAGCATATCCTGGCGTGTTCAAGGCTTCTGACTTGGGGCCAGCTGTACTTCTTTTTTTTACTGGATCTTTTACGATAGTTTTATTTGAGAAAAATGGTGCTTAGCACATAATGGGAATCAGTAACAAACACGCAACATAAATTAATTATTTGTAACTAAAAATTATATTAATAATAGTTACCTTAAAGAACCCAAATAATCTAGACGTATAACTAATGCGCTCCCTTCAAAAAAATAATAAAATAATCTTGACCTGCCTGCTTGACATAATATCTTTTTATAATTTTCGTAAGTAACGTATTTCCGTACCTTATCATGGTATTAATATTTATCATTATTAATGAAAATGATTTTATTAAGTATCAAAACATACTGTAGTAATATACATATATTGTAACCTATTAGTCTGTATTTATCCTATAAACATGATATTATACTTATTATCTACATCTTATCATATTATTAGTGTGTGTTATGATCAATGATCTTATGACTGTACTAAACATATGAATGGACTTACATATTCTGTAGCTAGGAGCGTTGACTTGTCTAGCCCCCTTTTTTTCAAAAATAGCTATTACATGTTATTTAAATTGTTTAGTGGGCAAAAACAATGAGTATATAGTTACTACAGTGAAGGAACACAGACTCTTTATAGACTAATTATAAGTTACTATGATATTACTACTATGTTTTGGTAGTATTAATGAAGTTATAACAATAAGTTCTAATAAGTTTTATAAATACAACAAATAGAATAATTATTAGTAACTGTGATATGTTTCTGTGGTAGTTACTTAAATAAATTATGACAAGGTACCCTATGCAAATGAATGTTAACGGGTATTTACTTATGAAAAGTTGCAAAATAATGTGAGTTGTACTTGGGTTGATGATTAACTTAACAGAAAAATTCACAACCAAACTCCGTAAAGACCAAGAAGAGTTTATTTGTTTAATTCTTACTAATTGACCATGGAACTTCTTCAAATCTTTATTTTCATTGCTTGAACACTTAAGATTCCAATCTAATTTTAAAAGTTCCAACACCAACAAATACTTTTTTTAAATAGATCAAAGTACGCGTTGAAACTTTTTTGGAGTTTCTTACACTCCGTTTATTAGCTAAATATTTGAAGATTGGGTTTACTAGGATTGAACACATTGTTCTCTGCTTCACCTAAAAAACTATTATTTGCAGTTGGGAGATATAATGTCGGCCCTATAGACTACGAATACCAGATTTTGTATAAGGTTCTAAACACACAACCAAATAATTTTAGCGTAATCGTGGAAAGTAAGATCATCCCATACAGGATTTGTTTGCTCCTTTCAGATTTTGAGATAAGAAGCAGGGCGTCTATTTTTAATCTGAGTAAGTTATGCATTCATAACACGAACACGTGTAAACTCAATTGAATTTTCGACTATACATTTTTAATCCATAATTTTGTTTTAACGGAATAATGCAGTAAAATAAAGCTGCGATTTTACCGAAATGTGTTAACTGAAAATAGGAGCATACAAAGAACAGAGAGAAATAAGTAATTCTGGGCTCACATTCGCATTTAATTGTGAATAGCTTCGGTTAAAATAAATAAACTGTCTTCATATCCTGCTAGATTGTTGAACTAGCAAGGAAGAGAACCTCTAATTGTGACCCCTCTAATCCACAATCAAAGATGTTATTACTAACAGCAATCGACCAAATTTAATTCAGGACTTATTGTGTTACAATCAACCCTTATACAACTGTCCTACTGGACAGTTTTAATTCATAGCAATCTTTGAGACCATACACAATTAATTCACTTCAATAGGATGGATTTGCCAGTGAATACCTCAGGTTGCTAGTGATTCCAAGTTAAGAGCGTTATCATCGTATTTTTGTAAATTGTATTTAATAGATCATAAGATTTTTTGTTTTGTTTTGTTAATATTAGGTCTGACTTCGTTTCTTGTTCTGGAAGCGTCCATGATAACTTTTGTGTTATTTAATTTCTATAGCATACAACAAAACTACACGAGAGAATGGTATTTATTACCTGTACTTAGATAACCCCTGCATACCAGGTTCTATTTGAGAAAGTTTTAATAACATTGTAATTGGATGAAAGTAACTCAACTGGTGCATAAACTAGTTTTTCAATTTCTCACACTTATAGTAAGAGCAAGTATTGCGATCATGTCAAGTTGTTTAAATTGAGTTATCACTTTTTTTAAATTTTTTGAGGTCCTCTGGATCAGAGGGGAAAAAATTAGAATTCGGTCGGTGAGGGTTAAAAGAAAATTTCGAAACTGAAAAACCTTCAAAACCTCAACTCTAGTATTTCTTCTACCTTTACCTTATTGGAAGTGAGGTTTCAGCCAAAATTCATCAATTGGAGTACAACTTTACTCAATGTATGTGTTTTAGTTTCGCGATTTTCCCTACGTGACTTTCTCTAAATCATTGGTAGCTTAGATGCAGGTGTGACACTTTTATGCATGAACTTCTCCAGCTTCCAATCTAGGGTGGCAACTAAAACTTTTATGGAACTTTAAGGTTGAAAGCGAACAGAATAAAGAAGAAACATTTATATTTACTTGGAAATAGTACATATTTCATGTACTTTCATGTAATTTTTTAAATTATCGGTTAAAATTTCTCTAGATTGAGCTAAAGAAAATCGGGCCTATAAATCAGTATTTGCTAATTCAGTATTCTTCTATTCTCCAATTTACTATCCTCAAAATGTTAAGCAATTTTAGAGAAAAAAAATGGCAGGTACATACGGTAACATAATTGTATGCGTACTTCCGGTATGAATACTAATTTTATATCTATTTTAAATTCTAAGTAGGATTTCCTAGAATTCTTGGATGTCAGCAGTGGCTTATTCTCCTTGATTGCAGGATAAGAATTTTTTTCGTAAACACCACTATCGTATATTTTATAAATTTCGTAGGAAATCAGTGTGTATTGATTCATTTCTGTTGTAGTGGCATTCACAAATTTTAGCCAAAAGTAACAAAAAAAAACCCACCACCAACAAATATAATTTTCATTTAATTACAGTTTACGGCTGTATAGAGTAGATTAGCAACTGAACTGCTGATATTTCCGCTACTCGACATTAAAGCTGCAATCTTCGCTCCTCATTACAAAATTTACATGAATTAAACTTACCAATGTGAGAGGGGTTTTTTTTTGTAGCTCTACCTTTAAGAAAGGAGCGCTTAGACTATAGAACAAGACTTGAGTGTCCTGCTATGAGAGGTCCAGCCTCGTTGTTGGTACAAGTTATTGAAACCTTACTAATTTTAACATCCACATGTACTCTTACAGTTTGAAATGCTCTTTACCATTTCTTTTCTTACGTTAGATTTTACTCAAGGTTTTCGCCAAAATTACATCTAATGCCCAAATTCTGCCTCGTTTTTGATATATGTACCTGACTATGTTTTCAATTGACAATTCGGCCTCCTTTGTTTTATGTATGCCTACGTTCTCTTCGATGATAGTAGTCTTTTATTCTGTGAGTTTCTGTGGTTAAGTCATCTTCATCCGAAAAGAGTATTGACAAGGCATTGTCGAAAACAAAGTGTTAAACATGTTCGTAGAAACTACCATTGGTTTCAGATTGTTGCAACTGAGCTGATGTAGATAATATCTTGATCAGAATTATATTATACTACCCATTATCTTTTTCTGCTAGCAAATCGTTTATGAGTTAAATTTTTCTTTGTTATATTCTGATAGCATGATGTTGATGTTTTCCGAGTTATGACCATCAGTTCTCCACAGCTTCATTCAATACCTAAATTGATTTAATATGCAATTTGATAGGGCTTTGTCTTAGTAAGTATGCCACCACAATCGTCGAATCAGTATCAGCAACCACAGAATAGATTCTACAAATGTCAGAGATTACTTATTTACTTGTTGCTACATTCAGGCACATTGCATACGGAATTAACGTGGCTGCCAAGTTACTTGTAGATCGGTGTTTTCACATTCAGTGTTTTTCACTTTTATTTTTCGTCATAAAGCATACCATGAGTGAATTTTAGTTAGTTAGTTTGTTTTTTATTTAATAAACAGAATACGGTAGAATCCGATTGGGTTTATTATAAGTTTTTCTCTTATATTGTAGCGAACAGTTGTACAACCTTTTATAATGTGTTACAGACAGTTCTGCGTTTAGATTAGCCTCCTAAGTGCTACTAAGAACTGCAAATACGTCTCTTACTAGTGAAGTTTTGAAACAATTATGACACCATCCAATACTTCCTCTTACCAGAGTAAGAGAAAACAAATTAAGTGTGAAACTAATTTATATTTTGCAAAGAGAATTGTTTAAGAGAATGTTGTGTGAATTTATCACACCAGATATTTTTTTAATTTTGAAGCGATGTAACCCTAAGTATAGCTTGTTAAAGTGAGCCAAATATACCAAAATATTTGTAGGAGTAACTTTTAATTTGATAAGGAAACCATTGGAGTATTTTTATATAATAAACCTAGCGCTTAGGAATTAAGATATATATATATATACTCTGTGTACTAACTGACTGTCAAGTCATCTATTTTATAAGTTTTCTATTATTTATCGTTTTATTAGATTCTAATATTGTATTTTTGTAATGGATGTCGTCAGTCTATTTTCAGAGTGAATTTTAGTTTGTTTGTTTGTTGTTTTTTTTTTTTTTAATAAACAGAATACGGTAGAATCTAATTGGGTTCATTATAAGTTTTTTTCTTATATTGTAGCGAACAGTTGTACAACCTTTTATAATGTGTTACAGACAGTTCTGCGTTTAGATTAGCCACCTAAGGGCTACTAAGAACTGCAAATACGTCTCTTACTACCGGTCAGTACTATCCAATTCTAATTTAAATTTAATATGAACAAATATGAAAATGATTTTTTTTATCTAAATATCTTATTGCCAAAGCTTAATAATCATTTCTTACAATATATACAACACAGAAATAGAAGATAAGGAAAGTAAATTAATACATGCAGTTTTTCTCGGAACTATAAAAAATACTTTCTTTTGTTTTAATTTATTTATTAGTTAATAAGCTTACACAAAAATTAAGATTTCTATATCTCATTAACATAAAATAACTATTATAAAACAGTGCAAAATTTGGACTATAAAACATTGCAAAATAATACTAAATAACAGATAACAATATTGCAAATTAAATTGTTTGCAGATCGCAGCCGTCACAGCCAAAAGATATATCATACCGTTTTATTTTTTAATATCTTTCAATTAACTTTAAATTTAAACTGAAAATTCAAATCATTTAATATAACAGGCTATTTGAGCCACAATATAACAAAGCAATTATTGTAGGCTAAAGCACCTGGTAGTTGTAATCGTAAAAAAATAAGTCTCAGCAAGTTGGTACCATACTCATTTTTTTAAGATGGAAACAGGAGTAGCCAAGTTATAATCATTTTTATAACTAAATTATACTTTCAACTATCCGAACAAAGAAAAACAAAGCATTAGACCAGGCCAATCAGCTGTACCAATCCCTCTAAAATATGTTATAAAAAAATGGTATTTCACGTGCGGTGGAAATATAAACATTTTGAGCTGGCAGTACTGGTCCTACGATGGGTTACAACAGAGTTCTACTTTAAAGTTCACTTCGTTTTGTTTAGAAAAATCATGTTCTTTGGTTAATCGAAAAAAGAGTACTCCTTTATCGAAACATTGCAAAGCTGCAAAAATCTCTCTAATATTCTTAGTAATAAAAGCTTTGAAATTTTGCCCATCTTTCTGCCCCACATTTGTAATCCAAGCTTTCCGTCTTATGATTTCCACCTCTACTCCTCTAGACCCTCTTTTTAGATGCTCCTCTAAAAAAATACAAATACGAAAAGATGTGAAAGCAAAGAAGTTTTCTGCCTGCATAGCTTAACGGTTTTTGATCTAATTGTTATTATGGGAAGGGCATTGGACTGTTCGTTCAAGACGGGTTCAAGTTATAAGTAACGATGGCTGTACTTCAAGTAGTAGATGAGGATACAAACCATTTTTGAATGCTGTTTTTTTGTCGCAACTAAACAATTTAAGAAAATTCTTGAATCAAAAATTTTGAATCGGCAAAAGAAAATTCAAAAATAAAACTGGAAACATTAATACAAACAATATGTTACAGCCAAAAGGCAGGAACGTTAAAAAAATTAATTTTTATGAGCTCTCCCTCTCTCTCTCTTCATATATATAAATTTATAATTATTACTTAATAAACATTGGGTTACAAATACTAAGTTAGTCTGAAAAGTTAATGCGGCCAGAGGTTGATAGCAATTGCGATGAAATTAATAGAAATACCCAAATAGAACTGCACAACTAGCATTCCTTGGAATCATCTGATCTCAGTTCGCCCCAAGACTGAGACTACAAGTTAGTCTGTCTACAAGGGCGGCATGTCGTCAGTAACTATTTTTAGCCTCACCAAATATGCTAACAATCCTTTTAGCAAATCACTACTTTCTTCTAATCAATATTAACTAAAGGCTGACCCTTTTAGTGATACACAAGCCAATACTATTCAATAGGCTAAAGTAAATCTTCTAGAATAACCGAGTCGTTGGATTATTTGGGAATTTCACTGACGTTTTAGCGTTTTTTAAGACAGTTCTTCAAGCTGAGTGTTTGCAACTAGAAAGTTTAGATTCACGCTACAGCCTCTGCTGCAGAAAGTGATGCTCTTTTAGTGATTCTGATAGTGCATCTCCAAGTTTTCTGTGAATCGGCTACTGGATTACGAAGTCCTTCCTTGGTGTTTTAATGAAGTTCATGAACCAAAAGAAACCTGAGGCCACCAGCTAGCTCATGGTCTCAACCAAGGTTTTCAACTGGAAATTTATTTTGCATGCAGGTGGGATTGTTTACATTGCCATAGGCCAGATCAAAAGAAGGTGGACACTATGAATAAGGATAATATCTCTAAGCAATGAGGTTTGTTACAGGCGTTTTAGTAGAGTCTGCTGCAGAAGTAGAGTCCTAATAAATTATTGTTTGGCATTTAAGATTATATTTATGCAGAGGAAGTTGCTCACGAAGATTAAGGCTCTCCATTTAAAGTTGTCAATTTAGATAGAAGTGCTGAATGAGTCTCATATTGAGAAAAAGTCAGCCGGTTTTTTTTTTTTGTAGCCCTCTTTTTTGTAGAAGACTCCCGGAATTCAAAAATAGAACAGACGTTAAACCCCCAAAAAAAAGAATAGACAAAAGAGATTTGTGTCGAAAATTGTTATTTGTAGCCCACTTAGCAGCAGCCCTAAAACCCACATATAAAAATATCAGGAATATAAGGTACAAACAAAAATTTTGAATTCGAAACCGTAAGCTTTGACAGGCCTTCGTCAGCTTGGTATTTGAGTGGAAACCCGCCCTTACGAACGAATCTAACCCTAAAGGAGCCTAGTTCTTACAGAGCTTGCCCTCGCAGGACCCACATTGGATTCCAGCCAGATGAACCCTCCTAGAACATCTCTGGAATCAACTTAAATTTAAAACAAAATAAAATTGAATTTTTTACAAAATTATTTTTTCTTCCAAGCAAACAAATTTGACCAATCTTAAATTTATTAAATAACTTAAAATTTTTAACAAACAAACAAAAGAGCAATTTCATTTACTGTAGAACTGGTCGTTACATTGGTCTAGATTGTCACAAGATTTGGATTTAATGGACCTAAAACAGATTTAAACAAACAAATTTAATGAATGTATTAAGTAGCACATTGAAAAATAGTGCTGAGTTGACGTTCACGATCTACATAATACACAAAAGGCCTGTACAAGTAGTAGACGTGTGCCATAGCCAAGAGGCATCACAACTCTCTTTGGACAGCCACAAAAAGATATCAAAGTGTAAAAACGTTTCTCACCCACTGCTGGAAAACTGGAAGTGAAAAACTGATGAAGAAAAAGCGCAACATCTTTCGACTGTATACTCTCTTCATCCTGAGGATAGCCCACAGAAGAAGTGAACGACGAACTTGACCTACTTTATCTCTTTCACTCACACTTAAATGTTTTTCCCCAAGAGGTCAAGCTGGTATCCTTCCCAAGAAGAAAAGTCCCAGATATGATCTAATCACTCCTATCTTATTTAAACTTCCCCAGAAAACCCTAGCATATCTTAACGTACTAATGCAGTCCTTTGTAACTTTCTTTTTCATCTTCTGAGAATCATCTTCAATAATAATGATCCCTAAACCGAACAGACCAACCCATCTTCTTGCTCTTATGGACCAATTGGTCTGGCTAATTAGCCTTCTCCCACTAGAAGTAGGAAAAATACTAGAAAATTTCCTTTTATATGAAATCCGAGCAGTAATAGCTGCTCAAAATATTATACCAGACCTTTAGAAGTTGCCGCCATCCCACAACCCAACAAGCGCATCGCGTTGTGGACGCCAACACCTCCTTCTGAGCTGAAAATGTACTATCCTGGAACATTCCTCAACATCTTCCAGGCTCAAGTATGGTACCCGGGACTGCTGTACAAGTTCAAGGGTATCCTAGATCTATTTATTTATTTATCTTATTCTTAGATCATATCTCTCAAATCAGAATTTCCAAATCTCACTAAAAATCTTTTTTTATCTTGTCTACCCTTTCTCTTCTAGGGTCCCATAGGAAAGCATACTCACCTGCTTTATTAAGCTTATACCGTAGATCTCCCTACCCATCTTAAAACAATTAACTTCATCTATATCATGACACCATTGTCTCAGCCGTCGGAAACATTCAAAGCCACCTTCAACTCATTGAACCTTAGCTCCACAGCGGAGAGTTAAGGTTAACGAACAAAAATCAAAATACATAGTATTCACATTTAATCGCTAAACTCTCCCTTCTCTTAATTTTAATAATATTAATATTAATTCAAGTTGTGTAAAAAAAATATGAACACGCTTGCGTGCAATAGGGTGCCAGCGTGAATGGTAACCATCCAATGTGGGTAGCCGGTACTTAGCCATCAGAGCTATATGACAGCCAACCTAGGAGTTGGCGTTAAGCAGTTAGAAGATCGCGGGGCCATGGTTGCCGATCACACTGGCACCCTATTGCACGCAAGCATATGTATATTTTTGTTTATTTATATATAAATCAGTCATTTTATTCTTGCTTACTGTATTGAAAAATAATTTAAAAAAAATTAATAAACTGGAACTACTATTTTTTAAGCCCCTTAATATTAACGACATCTTTAAATTATTGAATCTTTACCTAGAGGGCAGTGCATCCCTGCGTCCTACGTGCATCATCACTGGACCGCTTTTAATTTCCTTGAAAACGGAGATCGCCTCGCTGTGCGTTAAGCCTTGTAGTACTGTCCCGTTGACAGCGATAATTTCGTCTCCTGCGCATGCAAATAAAGAAATATTCGATAGCTCTAATTTTTTTAAATAGGTTCAATAAAATAAAACGACATTTATTTTTAAAAAAAAAGTTTTCTCAAAGAGAGGCGTAAATCTATTTCAAATAAATCTACCTGAGTCTATATATTATGAAAAATCGCAGAAAACTAAAAAGAATTAATAAGTTAAATATTAAAAAGAAATAAATAAAATAAAGTCACTTGCCAACCTGATTTATCTTGACCAAAACCGTATTGTAAGATCTTATCTAAGTATCTAAACGAAATATCATTTGAACTTCTACGATTTTAAAACTTAAATCCTTGCATTTCACTCAGTAACGAAACTAAAAAAACTTGTATGAAAAATAAAAAACCTTTTCTGACTGCAATTCTTAAAGCTCTAATTTACTTTATTAAATGTCTGCTACAATATTATACAAGTTCATTGCACTTAAGCTTTAATAAATGAGGGAAATCTGACATGACAACTTCCCTAGAATCCCTGTATTACAACATTCTGTTAAAATGTAAGTAAAAGGACCTGAAGAAAAACTTGTTCAAATTAAGTTTGAGCTTATTGCGATTTAAATTTGGCCTTTGTAATATTTGCTCTTACGAGCAGTAAGTTCGTTGCATGATACAATCTAAAGTTAAGCTTACCTTCCCTGAGAGTACCAAGTTGTGCAGCCTGTCCACTTTTAAAAACAGTTTTAACAAATATTCCTAAATGTCCTTTGGGTGAGTCTGTGCCGCCGACAATGCTGAAGCCAAGAGACTTATAACCCGGTCCTTTGTGCAGGGTCACCGTCACGATTGACAGGGTCAATGATTTAGGTCGACCCAGTCGGCCCGATGGACTGCTAGAACTGTTGCTAAGGATGTGTTCTCTATCGCGAGCACTGCTGGCTGAATTTGACGAAAATTTACGCATTCCGGTCGGTGCTTGTGGTGGTGGGTGTCTAGGACTATTTGAGGACGTGATTTCGCTGTCACGTTCCGGCAGTGGTGGTCGTCCAAGACGGGAGGACACCCCAGTCGTTGCTCGGGATCCATGTAAATTTACCTGATCAAACAGCAAATTAATCAAGATGAAGCTATAAAGGAAATAATATTTAACCTAATTCCTTATTTTGAACACTATAAATCGACTTCGTTTAAATCTGTGCTGAAGTATAAATTTTTAGCTGTCATAGCTAGTTGTCTAAGGCTTATGTAAGGGGCGGTATGCATAAAAAAAGTAGGTTTTAAATGGCATTTATTTAAGTAAATTCTTCTTTTTTACAGTATAAATTGGCTGGGTCTGTCTCCATTCTCAATTGGATTGGCTCTGTTGCACTTCCTCTAAAACCGGCCAGAATTACAGTTATAGATAAAGTCAATGATACCATACCCAGCCTTGAGGATCCCGAGCTATTATATTCTATTCATCTATTCTACGATTAAATTTATATTTGCAAGCTCACGATATATATTCAGACATATCATCATTGTGCTCCTGCTTTAATAAGTGTTAGAATTCATAAGGTACAGGTAAATATCTGCTCTATTATTCCTGGGCTGAGACAAACCCTTAAAAATTAACATTTCGAAAAAATAAAGGGCTGGTAAAAGATGATTATCAGATTTATTAATAGAATTGACCACCAAGAATTATCCGATCTGGAAATAAATGGAGTATCTGTTCCCTATGTGAATATAGCAATAATCTAGGCATTATCTGAAATAATGAACTATTGTGGACTGTAAAGAAAAGCAATTACAAACAGAATCAGCGAAACGTTATACCAGTTAAAATAAAATTAACAAATACTCTAAAGCTCTTTGTAAATTGCTGACCTCATAAGTCTGCTTCACCAGTTACTCATTTTGACTACTGCTGTCAGGTGTACAATGACCAATGGCAAGTAGTACACTAAACGCAACTAAAAAAAGTTTGATTGTATTTTTCATCAGAAGAAAGACCAACACATTACTCCATATCTTCTTAATTCTCTCCGTTGGTTGAATGTGAAAATTAAAGTAAATATTTCTTAGGTTAAATGCACTTCTTACTTCTTAACAGTGGTATTTCTCTCTTTCTTACCTTACCGACTCATTTACTGTCAAGACTACTATTACTACACGTCTGAATGATCAAATAAAAGTTAATTAAAATCATTCAAAATAAGAAACGGCTTAATTTAGCCCTAAAAAACGATCTTTTTTTGAGAAAAATGGTCAATTTCTTTCTTATAAATAATCAATTTTTTGACTAACATTTGAGATGCGATAACATGACTTCTCCAAGTCAGCCTGGCTTGGAGTACATCGTGTATGCATTGGTTTAGGTAAATCGTACACTGTGGACGGACTTTGAATGGCTCTAATTTCTTCATTTGTTGGAATTCTAGGGCCTTCCTTTCCTAGTTCATCTACTCTTGATCGAGCCTCCCTGTTGGCAAGAAAAATAAATTATCAGCTATTGTGATTAGATAATGATAGCCTGTATTCTAAAACTTTCGAATTCTTGTGTCGGGACATCCTACTTATTTGAGAGGTTGCCCTTACCCATTCAAGAAGCTTTTGGGGCAAAGTATAGCAGCAAAATCTCTCGGTTGATCTTCACTAATCCCTTTCAAATCCACCTGCATATTGAAAGCCAAACTGGCACGTAACTGAGGAAGGGCACATCTTCATTATTACTGCTTCCCAGATAACCTAACTAAGTTGTACTATTTGGTACTGAATTTAAAAAGTTCAGCATTGTCACTTTCCCAGTGAGATCAAAAAAGGAATCATTAAATTTAGAGTTAAGGTTCATTTTACAGCAGTTGGAAAGAGAAATGTTGAAGCGACACATTCAGCACTAAGAAAGCAATCTTGAACCCCATACATTATTCCTTCCTTCCGCCGTTGCCTACCGCATGTTGTAGCCTGGCCGAACTCTCAGCAACAAATGGAACTACATTGTAATGGAAGGGCAATGTATTCATAATTGGTGACACTTCTAACGATAACCCACTTGCCATACTGTTCTTATATTACAATCATAATAATGAAATTTTACAAAAATTACAATAATTTTGCAGCATCTGAGGAGAATAATACACATAGAGATAAAGGTGCGAATCATGTATACATGTCTGCTTAGAAGTATTGCTTCATTTTCATCAATAATCTACCATAACCAGTTTGCATAAGTAAGCAATGTAAACCTTGCAATAATGTGAAACAAAAAACTAAACATACGCTCCTACCTCCTGATGGTGGAATTATGATTTAGATGATCGTTGTAAAGGACTGGGCTGAAAGCGTGTTCGTTGGATGTCATTAGGTAGGGACTGCGGCCAGGTCTGGCTG
Organism: Rhodnius prolixus; assembly: GCF_049639745.1. Taxonomy (NCBI): domain Eukaryota; kingdom Metazoa; phylum Arthropoda; class Insecta; order Hemiptera; family Reduviidae; genus Rhodnius; species Rhodnius prolixus. The sequence goes on along the minus strand of NW_027411635.1, from coordinate 2,665,091 downwards.
CCCCAGCTCTACCTGCGCCCCGATCTCCGACACCTGTCTCGCTCTCGTAACCGCTCTCCTCGCATTTCGTCTGAATTAAGGCGTGCAAGAAGTTGTAAATTTCTCGGAGATGTGGCGACGCTCGTTCCACGACTCCGCCGCCTTCAACTGAAATTCCAAAGATTCAAACACATAAAATACTGTAAAGCAGCAAAAACCGGCGGGAAGTAGGTACTCTCTCCATGCACAAGTCTCTCCCTTCAGTTATGAGGTGACGTTATGAAGAGATAACTAGGACAAGGGTTTTTGGAGTTAGAATTCTGGATTGGAAAGCCTGCTATACAAATTTGGGCCGATAAAGGCAAATCCATTCACTCGGACCCAGTAGCGAAGACCGAGACTGTTCAGAGAGTAACTTCTACACCTTCAAGAATGAGCTCATGACCCATGAGAGCTGAAGAGGTAAGAAGGAAGACTTATATCTAGAATGCACTCTGGCACTTGAGAAGATAATACGAGAAACGATTGGAGGGCAAGCGTAGAGCTTGTAAAAAGCAGAAGTCCCAATTATTAAAACTGGGAAGGTTCGGCACAATATGTCTCTTTTGGCTTCAATAAATAGTACCCACAATATCTTTGATCATCTAATCTAAAAGTACGCCAGCAATTTTCCCATTAGCTTACACAAATTTAATTTGGAAATAAAAGGGGAATCTAATAAGTAACTGTGATTAGTTGATCAGTCTCTTAAGCATTTAGTATAAAACCATACAGACATCAGTATTGGTTAAGTGAATGTGTCATTACAGAATTCTTTTATCAAATTCGTACTTACTTTTATCAAAATCACTTGCAGAATTAGTTGGTACTCTTAATTTATTGCTGGCCGCAGACATAGTTTGGTCTTCCAGCGGATTCTCGATCAGAGGTTCGATTGCATGTGCTCCAGATCCGGACTGATTCTTGTGTCCTGCTTGATGCACGTTGGGGGCATTGCTACGTGTTGCAGGTGAGCTGCTGCTAGATCCACTTATGGCTTTCTCTAACTTGTGCAGATCGTTAAGTCCACGTTGACATGCAGCTTTGATCCAAGCGGAGTCCGCGGCCGTGGGCGTGCTCGCCGTATTTACATTGTGCACCCTATTCGAGTTAGCTGCATGCGCTGTGGATCTGCCACGAGTATCTTTATTGCTTATAAATGACGTACCTGAAAATTAAAAAAGTTCACTCTTTTATAGATTTGGAATAATAGAAAGGCAAAGTTAAATGAATTATGTCGTGCCAACTCCTCTAAAAACTCACTAAAATCAATATTCTCTGAATACTCTATAAACAGACTTCCCTCTAAAGTATCATTTCAGAATAAAATACCGCCTTATATTACAAATATGTTTTTAAAATGCCACGTTTCAAGAAAACTCCATTACCGGAAGACTAAATCTTAACAAAATGATTTTTTTAATTTTTCGTTACTGAATAAACTTGTTATTCAATTTATTGATCCAAATATTAATCTATAATAACAGAAATCTGAGGTTTTTATTTTTCAAAAACAGCTCTAACGATGCCTATATTAACTTGGGATGTTTATTTATTTACATTACCATCACTTTTATTGAAACAATTAGTTTCGAATTTTTCGGAGGCGTAATATATAGATTGAAAATTTACTTTCGAATTTGACAGTGGCGCAATTAGTAGTGTTTACTTTAACTTTAGTTTACTTACTGATTATAACTAATTGATGAGAGGTCCAACCGATATATAGATAACTAAAGACTTCCAGTAAAATTTTTTATAGTATAGTAAATTGTAAAGATTGGAAGATACAATTATTTTAATAATTAGAGTCAGAGAAAGTCTCTGACTTACAAATTCTCACCAGGCTGGTTTTTTTTTTTTTTTTGGTAATTCATGAAATTGTTTGCAGGAAATTAATTTCTTTTTATTTATTTATTTTTTTTTTATGATATTTCCTTTGGGTTTTAGAGAATTGCTCAATAATTCCAGAAAGAGAAAGTCGTGAAAAATCTCAAATTACAGACTCACTCTGAAACTAAGTGCCAAAACTGAAAAAAAAAAAAAAAATACTTACCTGGGAGTGGACGATTGTGCGAGGAATGCAGCGTTGCTCTTCCAAACACCTGTCTTAACGACTCCACCCTTGATACTCGTTTCGGCCGACAGATCCCGGACACAGCTAGGCCGCCAGCAATTGAACTATTATTTCTACTAGATGAATCGACTACTTCCGCTGAATCGCTCTTCTTCAACTGGCCCCATCTGCGTCCAACTTTCTTCCCCCAGGTGGCCACTCCTAGAAAAACTGTACAAGTAAATATTTTGAAATAGTGGCAAATGAAATTTTAGCACAGTATTAAAAGCAACTAATTAGCATGACTTTCTATTATTATTATTATTTTTGTTGTTATTATTATTTATTATTATTATTATTACTGCTCATTATTTTTGGTGACTGATTCATAGTTTCAATAGGATGAAAAAATAAATGCCAGTTTCAGTCATGATAAACTTTATTATGCTGAGCTTTCGACCTAGGGACTAGGTCATCTTCAGGGCTGTGGAACATATTTACAGTGTGTTAACAATAATTATATTACAATGAATATGTATAATGTAATTCATTCAATAATTATATTACAATGAAAATGTATAATGTAATTCATTCAATAATTATATTACAATGAATATGTTTAATGTAATTCATTGTAATATAATTATTGTTAACACACTGTAAATATGTTCCACAGCCCTGAAGATGACCTAGTCCCTAGGTCGAAAGCTCGGCATAATAAAGTTTACCATGACTGAAACTGACATTTATTTTGTCATCCTATTATTATTATTATTATTATTATTATTATTGCGTATAGCCTGTATGTGTATGGGGAACAGAATATCTCAAAAAAAAAAATTAAACTATTACCCAACCAATATACCATTCCATTAGATTAGTATTTGTTCCGATAAATATCTCATTTTCTCGGGTCGGCGATTATAAAATTTAGAAGGAGGTCACAGTTACATTTTAAGAACGTACTGATTTCTAAATGCAGAGTATGGCAATGCCATGGTAACTGTCAGCTACCGAAAGTTATAGTTAACAACTATTAGAACATCCATGATACCTAATTTGGTAACTGGGCGTAAAGCCCATCTATAAAAGTAGGCATTAATTAACTTTTCTTTTTTTTTTATACAACAACATTATGGGCGATATTTTAAATGTTCTACTATATATTATATAATATTTATATATTATATAATTTATAAACAGACTTTTCTAATAAAAAGAGATTCCGCATTAAAAAAAATGATACATTTGAAAAAATAGGACTGGTTTTTTTTCCACACTTACATTGATGACAGAAGTCAAAGGTTCCAACAATAGAATTTTTGGCCTATGTTGATATTTTCGAGCCCTCAAAATATACATAAAAGATAAACTGGAATAAAACTACACAAATAATAAATACGAGTATAACTCGAAAACGGTTCTAAACCATTTTCAAAAAACTTAACACTAAACATAGTAAACAATCTCATTTACATAATTGAAATATTATTATTGGTTTTCTAAGAGATGTTGGATGAGGTAAAAGTTAACATTTTCACTTGAAAAACTCCACTATTCTCCCTGAATTTATTTGTACCTTTCGTTATGATCAACTAATCCTTTAACACTATCTTAATTATGGACGTGTGAGTAGATAAATTGCTGTGAGGAAAGAAACAAGAAGCTGTACAATTATGATCAAATATCTACCTTTCCTGGTGAGGGCCGGCGATGCCGATAATGGAGTAGACGGACCCAAGGTGACAGGTGAGACATGTCCCGATCTGGATCTGCAGTTGCTTTCATCTTCTGAGTCAGGGGACAATCGTGCGAGACTAACCAACTGTGGATTTGGATCAGAACTGCGGCGTCCAAACAATCGCATCTCAATTCTGCAACAAGAAAACACGTACTTAACTAATGAAAATCAATTTTTTCCGTGCTGGTAAGAGAAAGATAACATTTTAAAAATCACATGAGTCAGAAAAAAAATGTCAGACATTTATTCCACTATAATTAAAATTATTAAAAAAATGATATTATCTATATGATAAATTAAGTGGTCGTTTGGCCGTTGTTTCCACTTATAACACATACCTCCCACTGCCACATAATCACCTCCATAGTTCATGAAGAAGAACATTAAAACTTCGAACTAATAACGTTTATGTTGTAAGAAAAATTTTGTTTGGCCCATGCAAATCATATAAACGGTAAGATTTTTTTAAAGTCATGTATAAACAAGACAAACATGCAGGTCTGTCATTTTAATTTATCAAGGAAAATAAATTTTAAATGGGTTCTGTGGCAGTGTCGATCACAAAAGTCCGTCCAAAAAACGAATGTTCTGAAGCAGACCTTAAACGAACAATATAATTAAAAATTTCTTTTATTATGACAATAACATACAGAGGCTTTGAAATCATCTCTATGGTACTTTTAATGTGTTCTTCGTGGAATGTTTTACAAAACTGATATTTGTAATTAATGTGAAAACAACTTAGCTCTATTGTAAATTAATGTACACAAACTATAGTAAGCTATGTTTCAAATTAAAGAACAAAAAAATGAAATAGAATCTTGTCAAGCGCATACAATCTGTAAACACCACTAACTCACCAAATATCATCAATATCACAAGGATTAAACCCACAAACTAATTTTATAGAAGTTAGAAGTAATCCCGCCAAGAGCTCTAAATAATTAAAAAAATATTATATTATTTAATATGTCAAACAATTTAGTATATTGTAAATTGAAGATGTTTCTGAACTATCCTTAGTTCAGTCAACTATATTTCACCAAACATCTACCTAAAAAACAATGTTTACTATGCCTCTAATAGTAATTACAATAAATCCCAAAAATCAATTAAATTAAAACTAAAGGGTGAAATTGAGTTTAGAAATTAAATGTGTTACAATAAAGAAATACTGATGAGTGTGTGTGTGACTGTTTGAACAGGGCAATCAAAACGCAAAGAATAATTCTACAAAATATATGATGAAAATAATAACCGACTTATGAAGTAACTTTCGGCAAGGGAAAATCATACTTGTTTAAATGGACTTGAATTAAAAAATTACATTTTTGCTCAGGCGTTTTCCTACATTTTCCATTAATAAACAGTCTAAGTAAAATTGTACAAGTGAATAGCTCGGGATGGTTAAAGCTTTATTCGAAAAAAGCTACGCTTTAACAGAAAACAAATATGGTTAAAATTAGTGTGTGTATTTGTATACGGTAGTTTTTTTTGCCGAAAGACAAATTAACCCTGAGTAAAAACGTCAGTATTTTTGTAGTTCATAAGTTTGATCGTATATGGTACGATTGAGGACATGAACATCAAGAGAATAAACGTACATCCTATTAATGAAAAGATACCGTTCTGTATGGTCTCATGGTACGTTAAAATACGAAAATAAACCTGACCAGCGACTACCTAAAATCGTATTTAATGCTTTAAAAGTAATCGATAGTTGCAATCATAATAATGTAAATTATAACTGGTATACCCAATTTAAGAACAAAGTCTATTGCCTATCTGTTCTGAACATATTTTTAGAATCAAAAACTCTAGCCTTTTTTAATACTGAAATAAACAATATTGATGAGCGATTCTATAACCATTTGTTGTCCTCTGATATCGATAGGGCCATCCATTCAAATTATAATCAGGAATTTAGATATTTTAGCTATCTAAAGGTTGGTGAAGAGTACTTTGAATTTTAGATGTTCCATTAAAAAGCATTGATTGGTTTGTCTAATTCGTCTATCTAATTTTGATTTGCCTTCTTTTTACCTTAATAATGAACATTTTAAGTTAAATAGCTCGGAAATATGCACGATTCGTAATTCATGTTGACCCTGAAAATTTATTGCATTTTTTAATGTAATGTGATATGTATAACGACCCTAGGAGCAGATATCTATGTAGTTATATTGATAAAAATGTCACTAATCTAACAAATTTGCATAATACAATATACGTAAAAAAGGGTGGCACCGCATACTGTTCTATTATTTGGATGCAGCCGTTGTTAATTCATATATTGTTTATAAAAAATTGGGTCAAAATATGGAACTTAACATTTCAAGGAACAGTGGGCTGAAGGACAGTGCTGTACTGTCTGCAAAGTTCCGCTTTGTTTTGGTAAAAAGTTGTGTTTGAATGAACATCATATAAAGTATTAGTTGCACAGTGGTATTATACAATACCAGTGCCGCACACTAAAAAAGGACTATTGAAATGTTATTAATTTTTTCTTTTCTTTTTTTCTTATTTCGAGAGTAATGATTATTTGAGAGGGATGGTTACATATGTAAAATAATGGAAATGAATGTTTATTTCCATTTTTTTATAATAAAAGAAATTCTGTGAAACTAGGGCTTTTATTTTCTTTAAAATCGTCTGCCTCAAAGAGTTAAGAAGGAAAATTATCGGCTAGATTTCCTACTGAAAAACACTAGGACTATTAGAGCAACAGTAAGCAGGACTAAAGGTGAACGAACAGGCATTATTTAGTGCATTGGTCATAAAATGTTAAAACCTTACAATGAAACAAATTTCACAACTAATGAGCATTTGATAAGCGTTTTAATCAATTCAATGAATTTTTTTTTATTTTTATTTGGTACCAAGAAAACAAGATGAAAAGATTATCACTGGCACCACCAATCTTTAGTACTATTTATAACTATACTGTTTATCTCCCTAATAAATACAGCAGCAGCAGAAAATTTAATAATACTTAATAAAGGTAGATTTGTTTCTTATTTTATTATTATTATTATTTTGAAAAATTTTAGCGGACTAATTGATAAAAGTTTTTCTCGTTGACCATTGGGTCCTTTGGTAGCTATTTGCAACGCTTTGGTAATCAATGCGGTACAGAGTGGGGCATATTTGAATATCAAATACTACTACATAAACACATTGAACAATGTATATATATATATATATATATATATATATATATATATATATATATATATATATATATATATAAAGAAGTTAAGCTTAAAAGTGGGGTATACCGGAGAATGTTTACGCTTCTCTACCACAGCAACTGTACATTATTATGTAACCCATCTAACTGCAAGCAGTCAAGATGAATTCCGCGAGCTTGCCAACTGTAACCCACTGTCACTTCTTAGCAAATCAATTTCTTTACACAACTTGCTGACCTGAAACTCTCTCTGAATTTTCTTGAAATAAAATTTTCCTCGGAAAAAAAAAAACCTTTCAAAATAAAAGACAAATAAATCTCATAAAATACAAACATCTACTCTGTATAATCCCATTAACGCACATTTACTACCTTTAAATATTGTGACAAGCTAGCAAAAGAGAACAAATTATTTTGATACCAAATGTTTGGCACTCATATATTTCACGTATTTAATATAAAAAGTGTTTTAGAGTTTTATCGAGTGTATTGTGATGCCTGTTAGATGCCGATCGTAGTTATAGTATTTTATATCCAAAGGAAATTTAATTCCACTTATCATTAAATTATCAAAAGATGATGTTATTCTATCAATTATTAAAAGCACTGGTAACATAACTGAGCTTACAATTTAATAAATGTAATCATTTTCAAAATGTTAAGTAATTACCTCTATCTCTGTACCTTCAAATTCATCGGCACTTTGTACTTACACTTTAAGGGTTAGTCTGTTGTATTAAGTGCACCTTAGTAAGAAACATTCTAATACCAACTTCGAGGTGAAGAACAAGTATGCAGTATTTTCCATATATATTTGAGCCGATACAAGGCCTTTTGAAACTCATTCGAAAAAACATGTTCAATGTTATAAAATGATTCGAATACACCATGAGATCACAAGTTTCTCCAAAAAATCCATTAAATTAAAACCAACATTCTCTAAGAAAACGGTATCAAACCAACTTACCTTGAAAATTATAGCCAAATGGAAATAGTCGTTCAAAACAATCGAATTTTCCTGAGAAATGTTATTCTTTTAACTTCTAAATTTTTTAAAAACGTTTCATATTCTAAAATATTCAGTCTGCAATACTGGTAACAGATCTTGTACCAGATGTTGGTACTCTATTTTCAGTGCTAACCTAAGTATATAAATGAATTCTGTGCATGATGGAAGCAAATCGGCAACAAATACTGATGTTAAAGCTTCTAGGAGAATAATATGGAATGCCAAGATTGTCTGGCTCACACAGACAACTTACCTAATAAAAAGTAACAGTAGAAAGTAAGAATTCCATTTTTTTGTCAGTTGTCTCTTTCTGAGAACCTAAACTCATTTATTATTTACTTTTATTTATTTATCATTCAGTAAAAAATTACAAATTTAAAGGAAACATAAATTAGAATTGAAATGCTGCAACAGCGCGATGTCTTAATCACACATCAGATTGACGCTGAGAATTATATGTAGGTCAACCAATAAACACACGTTTCACCTATAATATTTTTTTGAAAGTGTAGGAAATATATTGTTGCAACTATAATTTAAACAAACTTACTAAGCTAAGGCATCGCTTACATGGCGTGAAACCATCTCATCGTTAAACCCACCTCTTCTCAGTTAATGCCAAGCGAAACTTGTACTGGCAGTTGTCAATAAATTAAAAATCCAACTTTCATAAAACCTATTTCTTTTTTCTGCTCGGGTGTTTTATTAAAACTATCAAAAATATACAAAAACTAATTAAAAACACTTCATCCTGATTTACACGAAAATAAAATATAGAATAATAATAATAATAATACATAAACAATAGATACAGTGACTCCCATTAATATTGGGACACATTAAATTCTGTTCTGAATGCTTCTGATGACGCCAATTTGAATACTCAACTTTATATTTCTGAGCATATGAGTCCTCAGACCTACAAACTGTTTAAACAGGCGAAAAATCTGAAAAATGTGGGGAAAGTCAAGTTTGTTTGGTTTAGAAATAATAAAATTTTAGTAAGAAAAGTGGAAGGTGTACCTGCAGCCGTAATCAGATCAGAATTAGATATTCAGCATTTGTTTGGACAATTTGCAGCTACCCCATTATCTGATGAGACAGAAATTGATGGTCCGGAAACAGACAGATCTGATTCTTCAAGGTCTGGTGCCACCAGAAAAAGGAAAACAAAGAAATCCCCTACTGGTTCAATAAAACCTTTTTTTTTTAAAGAAGAAATGAAAAAACCTAAAGGTAAAACTTGTAACTCCATAAATGTAATTGCACATAATGAACTGAAGATTCCATATTTACATGAAAAGAAGTCTATGCAAGAAAACTTCTGTTCGGTTGCTTTTTGGAACATACAAGGTTTCTCCAACTTCAAACTCAGTGTTCCTGAACTTTCTCAAGATACCATTTACTGCTTATCTGAAACCTGGGTAGCCTCAGATACCTTCAAGCTGCCAGCGTACATGTCTGATATTTCTATGGTCTCATCGCCGGCTGTTAAACAGAAGAGTAAAGGAAGGGCAAGTGGTGGCCTGGCCATCATTTTCAGTAACAGTTTGTATAAAATAAATGTCATTGAGAAGTGTGAGTACTGGATGTTTGTAAAAGTAATACTAACAGAGACTAATTATGTGTTTATTATTGGTCTTTTTTATTTTAAACCTTCCCTTGACCTAGATTATATCCTAGATATTCTTAATGATTCCCTTAATAGCCTGCAATCTAAATTTGGTAATAATCTGATACTCCTGGGAGGAGATTTTAACTGCAGGATGGGCCTTTTGAACCAATTTGATGTAGAAGTACTTTATAACACATATCTTGGTGGTAGTCGCAGTAGTCAGGATGATGTGGTTAACACTAGAGGTCAACTATTAGTTGATCTATTGGAGAGCAATAATTTTCTCTTACTTAATGGCAGATCACCAAGTGATACTGCTGGAAATTTTACCAGTATAAATTATAATGGTCAAAGTGTTGTGGACCTGCTTTGGTGTAACCTGAATTTTGCTCATCATATTAATGATTTTTGTGTCACATCTCACATATCACAATCAGATCACTTTCCTATAACTACCATTCTTAATTATAACACTAAAAAACTTGATACTAATAATTCTAACAGCTTAATATTTAAAGATTTTCTTTTATGGGACCCTTTTAAAAGTTTACTATTCGCAGAAACCCTGAAATGTTCCCCTAAAGTGGGCAACATTAATAGTGATAATATAAATGACTTATATACTAACTTTGTTTCCGCTTTATATGATACTGCTGATTCGTTAAAACTTACTTTCCAAAAGAAGGTTAATCTAAATAAACCAACCCGAAATAACTGTCCCTGGTTTGATGGTGAGTGTAGAAAAGTTAAAGCTGCTGTAAAAACCTACTTTAAGTTGTTCAAGGGCAGTGGTTATGATGCAGTTCAGAAGGTGAATTATATCAGTTCCAAAAAATATTACAAGAATGTAGTTAAACTGAAAAAGCGAAATTATGAAAAAGAATTAATAAATAGTTTAAATCAGTGTAATAATAGTAAATTGTTTTGGCAAACGGTCAATAAATTTCGCCCTAAAAATATGCAATTGAACTTCATTAATATGGAACAGTGGATGGTTTATTTTAGGAATTATTATGGGGAGTCTGATATCCGTAATGACTTATTTTTTAGTGTATCTTGTCCTCTCCTTGACTGTCCTGTAACGTTAGAAGAAGTGAAATTTTCATTACATAAATTAAAGTGTGGCAAAGTTCCTGGACATGATAGATTGCCCAGTGAATATTTTAAATATCTCCCTGAGAATTGGCTATTATATTTAGTTTGTTTTTTTAATAAAATTATTGAACAAGAGAAGATCCCTGACGGTTGGTCTAAATCTATAGTTTCGATGATTTATAAAAAAGGTGACAGGACTGCTCCTGATAATTATAGACCAATATCTCTACTATGTGTTATGTTAAAAATATTCTCTCAAATAATGTTAGAGAGGTTGATGGTATGGGATGATAATGTCAATGTATTACCAGAATCTCAGTGTGGTTTTAGAAAAGGGCGCTCATGTATAGACAACTTATTTATATTGAATACTTTAATCCAATTTAAAATTGATTACAGAAATTCTAATTTATTTGTTGTATTTGTAGACTACAGGAAAGCCTTTGATTGTGTGAACCACAATTTGCTTTGGCATAAACTAAATTATATTGGAATGAGTGGCAAACTGATAAGAATCCTTAAACATATGTATGATAATGCAACTTTAAGGGTAAAAAGTGGTGGCTCTGTATCTGATGAGGTAAGTGTAACCAAGGGTGTACTGCAGGGTGAGGTACTTTCTGGATACTTGTTTAGTCTTTTCACAAGTGACATGGAAGAATTCTTTCGAGCGAGAGGTGTCTCGGGTATTCCAATTGCCTCAGATACTGATGTCCTCTTATCTCTTTATGCAGATGATAGTGCTATCTTTGCTGACTCTTTGCCTGATTTAGTAAAAAAAATAGATATCCTTGCTAGTTATGCCAAGACTAACTGCTTAGAGGTGAACTCCATCAAAACAAAAATTGTATATTTTCATAGGGGTCGTGCAAAAAAACTTAAAAAAATGAACTATTTGGGGCAGGAAATTGAACTTGCCCAGTCTTGGAACTACTTGGGAGTTAAATTCTCGGATTCTGGACTCTTTCACCTTCAGTCTAAATTTGCTGCTTCCAAAGCCTCCTCTGCTGTAGGATCTGTTCTGGAGTTGTGTCGAAAGGGAAAAATAACGTCTATGAAAAGCAGGATCAGAGTGAATGATGCTATTTCTTTGAGTACTCTTTGCTATGGAGTTATTATATGGGGACTTCGGTATCTTCCAGCAATAGAAAAAGCACATTTACACTTCTATAAAAAGTTATTTTCTCTAAATAAAAATACCCCTGCATGGTTGATCCGCACTGAACTTACGCTGGACAATTCCAGCTACCGAGTCTTAAAACTTACATTAGCCTGGATTAATAAACTGCTGAGTATGGAGGACAACAGGCTTCCAAAAATATGTTTTTCGCAGCTTAAACATGCTCACTTTAACTACCATAGTTCAATAAAATTTAACTGGTTCTCTCAAATTGATAACTGGCTCACCCAAATTCACTCTAATTCCATTTTATTAGAAACAAATCCTGTCCTTTTTAAAAAATCAATTACACCTACATTAAATAAGTTTAAAGATTTTTTAAAAAATAAAGATTTTGAACTGCTGCTCTCTGCAAAATATAGTCCATTTTATACTAATCTATTCACTCTTACTTATGATAAGGAGCCCTACATTGACCTTAACTTGCCATTTGGCATACTAAAACTTTTCACGCAATTGAGGCTTTCTGGTACATATCAAGTTAAATTAATGGTTAAAAACACCACCTATATCATCAAACCTAAAGAGTTGTGTACAATATGTAATTATAAGGCTGCTGAGGACTTATTTCATTTGATTGTTGTTTGTCCGATATACGAACCACTTCGCAAGCATCATATACCACAGGTTATAAATGTTACCCCACAGCTGTTTCCTAATGTACTAGCCATTAATACTGAACAGGATATAAAAAATCTATACTATTATATTGTAAACTGTTTAAAGATCAGATCGTTTATATTAAATGAATAACTATCAATTTTGATTACTGCCTTTCTTTTCTGAATTTAATTTTCATGTCAATTTTATTGTATTGTATTCTCTTTTTTTTTGTTTTTCAACTACTTACTCTTGTACAAGCTATTGTAATTTTTGTCATTGGCACTTCTTTTTGTATTGCTTCGCTGTTGCTAATTTCTTGTATCATCAATTTTCTATTTTTGTTTTTCTGCAGTCAATCATTGTGGTCTCTCATTGTTGGATTATCATATGTCTGCTAAACTTGTAATGATGTAAATACCAAACTCTATTTGTATGGGGTTCACCCCGTTGACAAATTATAAATAAATAAATAAAATAAATAAAAAATAAATATTGGGACACCTATTACAAAATGATTTAAAAGGAAAATGAAAACAACATACAAAAGTTTGGAATTTTTTTTTTTTAAATAACATTAGCAACATCTGTGGAAATTATATATAAGTATAAATCGATGAAATTCCAAACTGTTAGGTAGCACTTTTTGAAAAAGTGTGAAATAAGGCTCTCAAAAATATTGGGACACCAGAAGTGCTAGAGTTTAAATGTTCAATATTTAAAATCTCCTACTATTTAATAATTGGTTGGTAATAATTTAATAATTGCTTTTTGACTTACAATAGCCCTCAAACGATCAGGCATAGGTGAAACAAGTTTTTGGTTAATTCAGGTGGTGTTTTTTTCCCATTCTTCCAGGAAACATCGTTTTAATTCATTTTTGTTAGATATTACTCGTTTTTCTTAAAGCACTGGCTAAATATTGCCATAAATGTTCAATGGGATTAAGATCTGGTGACTGCGGAGAGGTTTGGAATACTTTTGGGCAATTGTATAACAGTCACTGACGTATCACCCAAGCCGTAGGTTTGGGGTCGTTATCTTGGTAGAATTTAGAAGACCCTAAAATACCAAATGTTTGGGCACTTTTTTCAAATTATATTTTAATATATTACTATAAACCATTTTGTGCATCATTCCATCAATAAACACTAATTCTCCAAATCCTGATGCGGACATCCAGCCCCAAACCAGAACTGACCCACCTCCACCCGGAGGTGCAGCTTTAAAACCCTTTAAAGTTGGCTGTAAATTCTTCTTTTCGAGTTCAGCATTCGCTTTCCTCCAGACCATAACCCTTCCATCTGATTGGAAAACATTAAATTTTGATTCATCGCTAGAGTATATCATTCCAAAAGTCACTATTTACATTGGAATATTTTTAGGCAAATTTCACTCTCTTAACACGATTTATCTTACTGACAAAAGGATTCTTCCAGGCTACTCTACCATGATAGTCGAGTTTTCTTAGCACTCTCCGAACTGTTTCTGCTCCTTTTTTGCTCTCTGAACATGTCAGAAATTTCACATAGAAGTTTTGGAGCACTAAGTCGGTGATCTTTTTTAATTCTTTTAATATATAACGCTGCTCTCTCTCAGAGAGCAGTTGAGGACGGCCTTTTTGCGGGGTTGAAACAATTCTTTTTTCTTTTTGGTAACGCTGAATGATGTTCCACGCAGTAGATGTTTTAGGTCCGATCAGTTTTTCTGTCTCTCTAACACTTTTTATTGTCTTTGTGCAAAGAAATTACAATTTTTCTTTGTTCAATCGTTGTATTTGTATTTTTGCGCGACATGTTACACCTGGCTTGATTTATATAAACTAATTTAATTATTAATTTCATATTGAATATATGCTTAAGGTATATATTTACAAATTGTATAAATATTCGGGCAAAACCTTGGACAAACTATAAATTATAATAGTGTCCCAATATTTATGAGAGGTAGAATTTGCTCTTATTATTATATATATTTTTTTTAATCTACCAAAACATTTTTATGTACTTATTTAAATAGTTTTTATTTAATTAATAGTAATTATAAAATGAAATGAATTTATAAAAATTTGAATAAATGGGTGCCACTTTTAATTTTCGTCAATTTTTAACTTCTGTATGTACTGTCCCAATATTAATGGGAGTCACTGTACATATAATTTAAAATGAAAAGAACAACTACTTGAATAAAACTTAGTCTGATAAAATAAACTAGAAATTTAAAATACTTTTTTTTTAATCACTTTAATTAATTTCGCAACTACAGTATATTTCTGCAATAAGTGAAGCTGATACAACATGATACATAGTATAAATACATGAGTAACATGAGGGGAGAATTCACCCATTATTGAAACTCCCAAAGAAGTATAGTTCACTATTGTGCATTGGCACTTACTTCATTGAGAAGATAGCGTGGCCAACTACGTTTCAACCGTCTTGGAGGATTTCCTGGTAAAATAGTAAGTTAGGACACGTAGAGGATTAGGATTTGAGGTAATTGAAGTGTAGAATTTAACCTAACGGTATCTTACAGCTTCTTGAAACATAGGGAACATGGAAATCAACAAGTGTAAGGTAAAGTTTGATACAAAGTAAAGGAGCATTAGCGATTTGATGGAATGTTTTTTGACTGGAAGGATTGGATTTTGTAGATATTGGCTGAGCCCCAAAGTTCCATTCCGTAAGTCTAGGTAGGTTTTAGTATCATTGTGTAGATATAAGACGTTTATTGTTTAGTGAAACTTTTAAATCGTTTGTCAAGAAGTCTAAAGAGAAGTTTGAATCTTCACAATACCTAAAATTAAAATTACAAAGATAAAAAAATAAAATATTTAAATTTTAATTTACAATGAATATATACAAAGAGTACACGATTTCACATGCTATTGTAGCCTCAGCTGGATTGCTTAAAAAGTGTAAAGAAAAACCCTCTATGAATTTTCTTGAAATAAAATTTTCCTCGGAGGAAAGATTGCTTAAGAAGTGTAAAGATAAAATTGCTTAAAAAGAGTATCATGTTGTAGATGTGCAAGACACTCTCCTTGCTAAAAGATGTATTTTTCTTTAGGCAAATAAATATATTATTATTATTATTGATATCTTCCATATAGCCAATCCTAAAACTCCCCAAAAAACCTACTTTTCTCTAATTTTAAAATCCCAGCAATGCAGGTGAAAAAAAAAAGTCGTTTTGTAAAGAAGTTTTTTCTGTTCTCAAAATAATTGAGGCAGAATACGAGGGGGTACCCAAAAAAAAACCGGAATTATTTTTTAAAAGCTATTTATTTACAAATTTTTTACAGAACAACCTTATCCCCTTCAAAATACTCTCCATTACAACTAATACATTTGTCCCACCGGTGCTTCCACTGTTCGAAACATTTTTTGTAGTCATCTTTAGAAATGGCTGACAGCTCCTTCTTCGTTTTTTTCTTGACCTCTTCAATGTTGTCAAATCGGTGACCTTTCATGCCCTTTTTCATGCGTGGAAATAAGAAAAAGTCGCACGGAGCCAGGTCAGGCGTGTAAGGTGCGTGGGGCAGCGGAACCATGCAATTTTTAGCCAAAAACTGTGTAACAGAGATGGCTGTGTGTGCAGGTGCATTGTCGTGGTGGAAGAACCAGTCTCCTGTTTGCCACAAATCGGGTCTTTTTTGGCGAACACTATTGCGCAATCTTTTCAAAACTTCCAAATACAAGGTTTGATTGACGGTCTGACCTGGGGGGACAAACTCTGAATGGACTACGCCTTTGGCATCAAAAAAGCAAATCAGCATTGTTTTGATGTTTGACTTGACTTGACGACATTTTTTTGGTCGGGGTGAAGATGACGTCTTCCATTGGCTCGACTGTTGCTTTGTTTCTGGGTCATAACCATAGCACCATGACTCATCACCAGTAATGACCTTTGACAGAAAGTCTGGATCAGTTTCAAGGTGTTGTTTCAAAGCACGACATGTTTCAACTCGATGTTCTTTTTGATTGTCAGTCAGAACTCGAGGAACAAACTTGGCAGCAACCCTTTTCATCCCCAAATCTTCCGTTAAAATTCGCTGAACCGAGCTCCAAGATAACCCACTACTCTCTGACAGTTGATCAATTGTCTGTCGACGATCTGTGAACACCAGCTCTCGAATTTTTTCAACATTTTCGTCGATTCGGGCAGTTGATGGACGTCCAGAACGAGGTTTGTCATCGATCGACATGTCGCCATTTTTAAACCGAGTAAACCACTCGTATACTTGAGTTTTTCCCATAGCGTCATCTTTGTAAGCTGTTTTCAACATTAAAACACTTTCAGCAGCATTTTTGCCGAGTAGAAAACAAAATTTCAGAGCTGCACGTTGTTCACTTAAACTTGCCATCATAAAAAACGAAAAAAGAACAAAACAGCGCTGGTAAAAACAATCACTGCAGATGAACAGAACGAGCCAGGCAGACAACACAGGCAGGACTGAACTGGCAAGGAATTGCGCTATACACGTCTAGCGGCAGAAATGCGTACTACATAAGCTCCATGCGCGGCAACGCAATTCCGGTTATTTTTGGGTACCCCCTCGTATTTTACAATGATTATTATCTTTAATACAATTTTTTTTGTTATTTAACTTCTTTGTCAATAAATAATCCAAGGTTTGTTGATGTTGAACTTATGAATCGTAGTTATTGTTGAAGATAAGGGATTTTTTGTTTACTGTTTTCCATGACTTCTCCTCGTATGACTCTTTTCTTCAAATGCTGCTTTGACTTTGGTGCATTCAAGCATAAGTTAATGCTTGTCTTTGGGGATCTGTAGGAGGACCTGTCATTGATTTTTTGAATACTGACTTGCTTAGAGTGTTCTGTTGCAGATTCTATGTTACATGATTTGTTGATCGTTCTAGAGATATTTTACTAAAACACAGATGTATATAATTTAAATTGCAGTGTTGTCTAGTTGCGAGTTGTATTGTTTTACTAACAACATATTGTTTTTTGGCGTTGTTGTTGGGTCTCTTGTTGAAAACCAAGTTCCTTTATTGGCTACTTAACGAGTAATATTTGTCATGAAATTTGTGAGTAGCCATTGTTTTTTTAGTAATTTTTTGTTTCTTTTTAATTTAAGGCACGTCAACATCTGAAGTTATTGCAGCCTGGAGCTTTTTTTTTTCAGTGCACTGCCGGCCTCCGGACAGTCTTCTCTCGTTACAGACAACACCCGGCATCTCCGCATGGAATCTACAATAGTACTCTAACCACTTAGCCAATTCCTTCCCTAGGATTTGTCGTACAAGTCTTATTGCTTCATAAAAAAACGTTTTGCTGCACATACTCCTGTGGTTTGTGCTTCGTTATGATTAAAGAATGATGTGAGCTGTAGCTGAATGCTCTTTTACTGTGGGAAACTTTAGTAAGGCCATATTGTTTTTCTTCATTATGTGATGAACACTGATTTATTGGATTTAGGGTATGGTTAACTCCACTTTCATTACTTGCTAAATGTTTCTACAATGATTTTTGCCTTAATCAGTGGCAATACGGAATTCGCTACGCGAGGGAAGTACAATCAAGGTGGTAAATAGAGGTCAGTCAAACTGAGACATAGTTCAAAATCAAGGAAAAAAAAAGAAGAAAGTAGGATAGATTTGCGATTTTGAAAGTTGTTTTTAAGAATTAGTTTTATATGTGTTAAGTGATCAACTAATTCAAGAACAGACAATCCCTGGAAGTTCAAATTAGATAATCGAACACACAGGAAACCGGGGTAATACAATTTTAGTCGAAATCCTTCGACTGGAAGGAAAAATAAGTAAGTAAAGTTTTCTTCTATTTTTTCAGGCTGGGCTTAACGCCCAACTACAAATTAGGTGTCGTGGACGGAGGCACATACTTTACTGTAAAATGTTTTTGTCTAACAAATAAAAATAGCTATACGCGGATTTCGAACTGGGGACAAATTGGTGAGTGAATCGGTCAGCAATCCAGAATAATTCAAATACGTAACATTATAGAAAGTTCAAATTTGGTTCAGGCAAAACTACCAAGGGTAGTAAACTTTTAGTTTTGGTATTTATTATCTCAAAAGCGGTACACATATTGATATGCAGGGTTCATTTTAAGACGGCTCAAATGCATTTCATGCTTAAACGGCTGATCTGCGAAAAATGGTAGAGGTAAAATTTGTTGCCCGTCACCTCTAGTTTCAGAATATGTGACTTGATTTTAGATTCCTGCCCGCTGACGCGCGACCAAAAGTGAGGGTTGGCAGTTGACCCCCATTTTCCATATACTCAGTTTTAAAGAGTATAAAAATTTATGAAAGAAACCGGAAACCGTAGTACGATATCTTCAAATCTGATACTTCTCAAGCCAGGTTAGCCAACTGCTCTCTATATCTGAAGAGGCACCTTTGAAGGCAAAGTACATGCTGCATAAGCTGCGTAAAGTGCATTATTTGATCAATTAAGGAATAAGTTTGATCCTTTAAATGAAACATATTGATCACTTAAATATATGGCAGGAGGTTTCCAATTATTTTGGTAATTAAAAGCAACTCTCCCAAAATTACCATCAAAATTATTAAACCTTATTGTTTGTAACAGATGTAAAATTATTTTTTTGTGTACGCTTGAGAACATCTAAAGCTCTTAACATTTAAAACTACTTATTTCCCGATATTAAGAAAAATACTAGCTTTACTGCCTTGGCAATATTTTTAGTAGAAAGGGGATGAAAAAATACATAAAAATGACCTATCGCGTGCTCTTCTTTCTCTTTGATTTTAAAAAATTGAAATTTGATTAATAAATACCAGATTTTGAAATGGCCTACCACCTTTAATTTTGAAGATATCAAATTGCGGTTTCCGGTTTCTTTCATAACTTTTTATACTCTTTAAAACTGTGTATATGAAAATGGGGGTCAACTGCGAACCCTCACTTTTGGTCTCGCGTCAGCCGCGTATGCGGGCAGAAATCTAACATCAAGTCACATTTTCTGAAACTAGAGATGACGGGCAACAAATTTTTTCCTCTACCATTTTTTGCTCAGATCAACCGTTTAAGCATGAAATGCATTTGAGCCGTCTTAAAATGAACACCCTGTATACGTAATATTGTAATTAAAATATCATAAAACAACAATATAAAACAAAATACACAGAATAGAAACACTCTATGTAAATAACATAAAAATCATTTGTTTCAGTTAAGAATACAATGATTAATACTAAGATCATATCAAATTCAAATCAATTTATTTAAATTCAATCGTTGAATTACCCTGAGGGTAATATTAAGTCACAGAGTGTCAAATAGAACTCTTCCACTGGCAGCGCACTGAAAAAAGCTCCGGGCGCCAATGACCTCATACGTTGACGCGCCTTAAATTAAAACAAAAAAAACTTCTCTATTCCCACGAAAGTTACTTCCTTATTTCTATAACACAGTAAATAATTCACAGCTGTATGACTCATGATGGATTCAGGAAGTTCCAAAAACATCTTAACAAATAAACAAGTTGTGGAGTGCTAAGAAGGTTGCAGTCTCAGATGAATAAAAATAGGTTTATTGTGTGTTACCAATGAAATATAATTGAACTAACTAAGCAGACTTTTTAAAGTAAACTAGAATTGTGTGTTTCTAAAAGATTATTTGTCCTACAATTAACAGAAATAATTGACTAAAACGTAAAAATATAGCAGTTAAGAATAAAAAGAAAAAATTATTAGCTTTAATGATAAAACTGGAAAATTAAACAGATATTTATGATACCTTGGTACTTCAGAGTTAGCCCTGTTAATAAAAAGTGATGTATGATAATATGTAAACGGGGAAAAAGTATGTCTTGATTACAAGAAAGAAAACACTAAATATTGGATGGTGGACAAAAAATGGAAGGCCAGGCATTGTTTCTACTCACTTCCTTCTAATCAGTTAATACCGCGTGATACATCAGTCACAGATGCCCAAATGGTAAGGGACAAAGAAACTCGTAACTGGAGAGGAAGAAACCCAAGCGTGAAATCTTTCTGAAAATTTTATTGCAAGGCCTACATGATAAATAAAGCGGGAAGTAAAGGAAAGTTTTATTTAATGCCTGAACAATGTATAATCACTGAATATTCAAAAGAGTATAAGGCATGTCGAGTATGGTTGGTAAAAACAGAGAGTAAATTGCATAACCAGCAAAGATACTCAGCCCACAGGCGCCACAGTAGCCGAGCGGTTAGAGGCGAGACCTGTAAAGCTAATATGTATTGTGGTACTGGGTTCGATTCCCGGTCTCTAGGTCTTGGATTTTATTTAATAGTTAATAAAAAGAAATTTACAGTAAAGTATGGTTTGCTAGTCGCCTCCGTCCATCCACGACACCTAATTGGTAGTTGGACGCCAGAAAAAATAGGCAATTACTTTACTTTTACTGAGCCCACAAGTACCGAAGAAGGAGTACAAGATGATAATGACATGCCAAGTTTATAAGGGACCAAAAAAAAAAAAAATATTGACTTAGAAACCGATAAAGAGGAAGACCTCAGAAGATTTAAAATGAAGTTAAGAAAGTATGAGGGCAAAAACCTACCTGAAGGACAATCAGCTAGAATAGCTGGAAGAAGAATCAAGTTCCACAAAGACCCAAAAGCTAAGAGAGCTATTTCAGAGATTAGATATTTCAGAATAATTTAAATCTACAAAATTAGGAACAGCATCTGGAAATTGGTTAGTAGACCAAAGGCTCGACAACTGACTAGACTACAGCACTTATAGAACTATCCAGGGGAAAATAAGCATGTAGCATTCTCGGAAAAATGAAAACGTATGCTAAATATCGAAAAAGTTTAATTTAAATTAACCGTAATTCATTTATTAAACAAAATAATAATCTGCGTTACTAATGAAATAGAAATGTTATACACATTTAAAATAGGGGTGAGTGATGGTCTAGTGGTCAAGAGTTCGGCTTTGTGAGCAGGAGGTCCCCGGTTCGAATCCCGTGTATGACTACTTTTTATTTGTTAGTAAAACTAGAATTTGGTTTCCTCTTTCAATTATCCGTAGATTCGCTCTACAACAAACTAGAATTACTAACGTGACGTAAAAAAAAAATTATCTTTTCTTGTCATTTTTCTCGTGAAATTTTAGTTTAGGACGGTTGTCAGGGAAAGAAATATTTAGACTTATCTCTAACGTGCCATTTATGAGAATTCTACGGTTTAACCACTTTAAATGATATTTGACAATTACAACAATTAGTAGTTTATGACAGTCTTGTATAAATTTAAATAATAATTATTAAGACGGGATAATTAGTGAAACAATCCCACATTTAAGTGGCGCTTCAGTTTCAGTACAAACAACCTGCCCACTTAGCGACTTATCCTTCACCGAATACATTAATGTATCACGATTAAATGGGCGCCTCCAGTTTAAAGGACCAAGTGGGTTGGATTACTATTTATGGTAGCAGATAAGTACTAAAATAACTATATTAAAAAAAAATTAATAAATTCGTCGCAGAAGGTCAGGCCTACACGAAACCCAACCTTAACAGCGTGGGTAGGTTATTCAACGTGTTTCCGTTTCACTTGACAATGTAAATAAAGTAATTAATAGTAACTCTAACTGTACTCTGCCACCAACGCATTCAGGCTTACGTTACTCTTTTTTAAGTAAGCCTGCCGGCAAGAACTAAACTTACTGCGACTTTTGTTCAGACTTTTTAAATGATATTAAAATTAAGGGTCAGTCAACTCTACATCGAGGCCTAAATGTGAAAACATTTTGGAAGCCCCTAAAAAGTTACATTCAAATCACAAACGAGATTTCATTTGTTTGATTCAGGCTTTGTTATATCATAAAACAAAAATTACCCAATGTACATATCACCATAAAAATTAAAAACACAAAAATTTAATATAAAACAGAAATTATCAAGAAAATCTTGTATACAATTTCGAGAGCCTAGTTTAAAATTTGCAAACCTAAAGAATATTAATCAGCAATTAATTTACAAATCAATTAATTTGCGACAAAAAAAAATGAACAATACTAGTTTTAGTAGCAGAAATCTCTGGTTCATCTTCATCAACATTTGAGCCGTTTATTTTGAAAGTGGCATAAGTCACTTTGTTTTTAAGTAGAGATATTTAAGGGTTTGCGTTTTAACACGTTTAAAAATATGGATGCTAACTTTCGAGAAGATTTACTTGTATTTGTTATCTCATGATACTGATATTTTTTTCAGTATAAATAATTTTGTATAAACATTAAAAAAAAAATCGCCATTTTTCATTACGGTAAAGTGACTTAAGTCACTTTCAAAATAAATAGTTTAGAAAAATGACTGACATATATTAATTTTGTCCGACGTATTTTACTGAAGTGACGTTTTGAAAGGGCAGTGATTTACTTTGTTTAACTTGGGCTCTGTAACTGCTCGACCCTCCCTTCTCACCTGAGCTCCTCCAAAGAAGAAGAATTAAAATCAGTTTTTGGTTATAATATAATTTACAAAACTGCACTATTCTTTCGCACTTATAAAAATAAGTCCAATGATCACAACTTTTTTTAAAAATACTGAAAATAATTCAAAACAATACTTCACACACACTTATCACATGTTTCTATTTCTTTCACACTAAGCCCCGTAATTAATTTCCTGAGTACAACGACTTACGCCACTTTCAAAATAAACATGTTTGTTATAGCGTTAATTACCAACACTTCCTCTCGAACAAATCTCAATAGTTCTCAACTTATTGGTTGCAAATTTTTTAAAAATGAAAAGATACCGTTCAATTGTATTTAGTGTTGCCATTAACTCGATTTTTTTGAAAAAGTGACTTATGCCACTTTCAAAATAAACGGCTCATTTATCGTTTACCTCATCTAACTGCCAGTCATTTCATTTAGATTGGAAACTGGTCTTCTTCATACAGAATCTGAAGTAATGAACAGAATGGTCTCATGGTACGTTAAAATACAAAAATAAACCTGACCAGCGACTACCTAAAATCGTATTTAATGCTTTAAAAGTAATCGATAGTTGCAATCATAATAATGTAAATTATAACTGGTATACCCAATTTAAGAACAAAGTCTACTGCCTATCTGTTCTGAACATATTTTTAGAATCAAAAACTCTAGCCTTTCTTAATACTGAAATAAACAATATTGACGAGAGATTTTATAACCATTTGTTGTCCTCTGATATCGATAGGGTCATCCATTCAAATTATAATCAGGAATTTAGATATTTTAGCTATCTAAAGGTTGGTGAAGAGTACTTTGAATTTTAGATGTTCCATTAAAAAGCATTGATTGGTTTGACAAATTCGTCTATCTAATTTTGATTTGCCTTCTTTTTACCTTAATAAAGAACATTTTAAGTTAAATAGCTCGGAAATATGCACGATTCGTAATTCATGTTGACCCTGAAAATTTATTGCATTTTTTAATGTAATGCGATATGTATAACGACCCTAGGAGCAGATATCTATATAGTTATATTGATAAAAATGTCACTAATCTAACAAATTTGCATAATACAATATACGAGGGTCGTTTGAAAAGTCCGTGCAAAGTCAGAGAGATAGCACCACTGGCGCGTATCGAGGTTATGTTTAGTTAGTAGCATCTCTTGGAAGAACACACACCAAGTTTCAGCCAGATCGGTCTATTTCTTTGTGTTTGGCATTCGTTTGAATCGAGGAAGTCGAGTGATTTTCAAAAAATGGACGAAAAAGAATTTCGTGTGTTGATTAAACACTACTTTATGAAAGGCAAAACGCCTCAGGAGACTAAAGAGAAGCTTGATAAACATTATGGTGACTCTGCACCTTCGATTAGAACAGTTTATAAGTGGTTTCAAAATTTTCGGAGTGGCCATATGGGCACAAGTGACGCTGAACGTTCTGGACGCCCTGTTGAGGTTACTACTCCAGAAATCATTGATAAAATCCATGATATGGTGATGGATGACAGAAGAGTGAAGGTGCGTGAGATTGCTAGTGCTGTGGGCATCTCGAATGAACGGGTACATAATATTTTGCATCAACATTTGGACATGACAAAGCTATTCGCAAGATGGGTGCCGCGATTGCTCACGCTTGACCAAAAACGAAATCGTGTGAAGTGTTGCAAGGACGGTTTGCAGCTGTTCCAGAAGAATCCGCAGGACTTTAAGCGTCGTTTCGTCACTGTGGATGAAACATGGTTACATCACTACACTCCTGAGACCAAAGAACAATCTAAACAATGGGTTACCAAGGGGGAATCTGCGCCAAAAAAGGCGAAGACCGTTCCTTCGGCCGGAAAGATTATGGCGACTGTCTTTTGGGATTCGCAAGGAATAATCCTCATCGACTATCTGGAAAAGGGTAAAACTATTACAGGTGCATATTATTCATCGTTATTGGACCGTTTGAAAACCGAGCTGCAAGAAAAACGCCCACGATTGGCCCACAAAAAAGTCCTTTTCCATCACGACAACGCACCAGCTCACACCTCAGCAGTTGTGGTCGCAAGATTAATGGAAATAGGGTTCCAACTCGTTTCACATCCCCCCTATTCTCCAGACGTGGCTCCCTCGGACTACTATTTGTTTCCCAATATGAAGAAATGGCTGGCGGGAAAAAGATTTTATTCAAACGAGGAGGTGATTGCAGAAACGAATGGCTATTTTTCAGACTTGGACAAATCCTATTATTCGGAAGGGATCAACAAACTAGAGCAGCGTTGGACGAAGTGTATAAGCCTAAAAGGAGACTATGTTGAAAAATAAAAAAGGTTTACCCCCAAAAATTAAGTAGTTTTTATTTTTGCACGGACTTTTCAAACGACCCTCGTATTATCAGTTAATTCTAAAGAGAAAATAAATGATATGTATTATTTTGCTTTAGAAGCTTTGCAAATTCAACAACTAATATTGTCATAATAAGTTACATGTTGACAATTTGTATTTTTCTACTATTATTGTTATTATTGTTATTCTTTTTTCTATTTCTGTACTCTGACCTCCCAAACTTATACAAAATGTAAAATTTAATTTCTTATGTTGCCATGTTAGGTTTAGCATGTAGGAATACTATTTTCTTCAATATTATTGTATTTTTTATTTAATTTTCTTTTTTCTCAGTTTTCTAGTTTTGTAAAATTTCTTATAAAATTATTGCAAAAATTACTTTTATTTTCCAGTTTTTTGTGCAAAATTATAAGTAGACCCATTTTTTTTAATGAGTGTAGCTCTAAAAAAACAATAAATTCTATTCTACAAGGTTTTCAAACCATTTGTTTTTAAGCATTTATCTTCTCCGGTCTCCCATAGTGATGGCGGTTTCTATTAGCAAAGTAGCAATTGCAGAGTCTGCAACATCTTGCGAACATGTTTTATGACGCGATGAATAGATAAAGTCTGCATAGGCACTTACAACAAGTTCAAAACTAGACACGCGGCCAGTTACCGAACGTAGTGTGGGAACAGTTTGGACATGACTAATTCTTAATTCTAATGACTAAATTAGTCACAGCCCGATTAGGATTATGAAGATATAGTCATTCAATTTGTGATTTGTTTCTCAAATTCTAAGCCGTTATTAATATCTCGTCATAATCCAGCTCTGGATAATTTGGTTATACAAAATTAATGATTGGTAAATTTTATATCGGCACATTAATGACATGCCGGCTGTTTGACCAAGGTGACTAGATTGATTGTCTGTATGCTAAGAGGTAGACTAATGACTAATTGAAGTAATCCAATGCAAAACCTCCAAAAGTTTGAGAGATGTCACACGAATCAGCCGCCAGTTCTGTATGAAAGTTTTGGAAATCTAACAACGCTCAAGAGATCCAAATTTAGATTGATGCATGCCTGGTCAGAAACCGAACTATAAATTACTAGACTTTGAGGCCTCTTTCTGTCAAGTTTGTAAGAATACCTTGATCAAGATTGCATGGACAAACGATATCTTCCCATTGGCCCCCGTCCACCCATCACCTTTAAAGGTGATACCTAAAGGGTTAGTTACAAAATCCATCCAACCCAACGCAAGCTGGAGGATTCTTAAGTGCATACCTGGTGAATCTAGAAGGAGGTACTCTAGAAGTCATGACGGTTCGATCACCCTAAGTTTAGAGAGTATATTTTTTATTAAACAGTCGCTAAAATCATTTAAATAAGTCTAGTAATCAGTCTATTTCTTACGGAGTTGGAAGCCATATTTCGTTGTTAACATGTTTTCTAACAAAGTAGCTACTCGCTGGGTTCTAACTGGGCAATTCCCACCTACAAACCCACACTTTATATGAAAAGCATATTTAGAAAAAAAGCCATATAATAGAGGAAGTGATGGTAATACGGAACCCTTCTTTGTTTTTGACTTACCAATGCTAGACATTCCAAAAAATGGTATTGCTTTCTCTGGTAATTATTAGCTTTATATATTAGTCTTGCAGTATTGTCTTCAAATTCATTCTCCTCCAACCACCAGATGAGCAACCTTCAATTTTATGACAAAAAGTGAAAGTGGTGCCTCTGACTTGAGGTGCGGGTAATGTGGAACACCTTAGGTATTTTTAATGCAAGTCGCCGTAGAGTGGTTTTAGGTACAATGAATACTTTTGCAGCTTCTTTTTTAGCCCCATTTTAGATTCTTTTTCTTTTTTCTTCACAAAAATAAGTGATTTGCTTGTAATGCTTGCAATAATGAAGCCTATGAAATTTGTCTACTGCGAGTGTATGTAGTGTGGAACAGGGTTCCATATTAACAGCACCCATGTGGTTCCATATTGCAAGCATCGCTATCTTGGATTTGATATGTCACCAATAAAGATTGGGAGACACAAGAACTGATTCACAAATGAAAATCGCTGCAATACATCCCATTGAACCAATATATAGTGCGGATAACTACCACTATTTTGATAGCAAAACAAAAATAACAGTTTGAACTTGCCTTCTTAAAGTTTTCAAGAATCGATAAAAAACTAAATTTAAAAATGAACATACAATTGCAACTGAACCAACCACCTGCTTTGCACACTACCGCTATCTAGCTACAGTTTGAGCCGGATACCTGTTAACTCAAGATCTCTTGCTGCCAAAATATTATAGGGTTCCATAATACTACCACTTCCTCCACTTATGGGAACCGAATTTTCAGCTAAAAGTTCAAGTTAGTGGATTATCAGTCCACCGGATGTTCGATTTTTCAGTACGGGATTTTAGCACGGTTTTCATTTGGATTTGATATACAGGGCGTCCCAAGCTATATGGATAACGACTTTTTCTCGGAAACTAAGATAGCTAGAAAAAAACTAAAAAAATACGTGTCCCCTTAGTTATTACAGATCATGCTTGAAATGACCTCCACCGTTAGAGATGCATAGACATGCTCTTTCCTGTCAATTGTCCCTTACTGCCAAAGAAATAGATTCGGCTTTGACCGAGTTACAGGCATCTATTATTCTCTGCTTTCATCTACAGATGCAATTCCGGCTTGATTCTGATACACCTAGATTTAGAAATGCTTTTAGGAAAGCAGAAATAAGGAAAGAAAGAAAAACTTTATGAATAATCACCTTGTTTTCAGGTATCCCCAAAGGAAATAGTCCATAGGTGTCAAATCCGGTGAACGAGGTGGCCACTGAATTGCCCCCCGATATAATACCATCAGGCATGTAAAGAGATATCTCGATAGGCAATTTGATGGGCGTGTAGATGAACTAAAGCAGAGAATAATAGATGCCTGCAACTCGGTTAAAGCCGAATCTATTTCTTTGGCAGTAAGGGGCAATTGTCAGGAAAGAGCATGTCTATGCATCTCTAATGGTGGAGGCCATTTCGAGCATGATCTGTAATATTAATGAGCAGTAAAATTTATAATAAAATAGTACTTTTCTTCTTATTCAATCAAAAAACCGTTATAATATTATCATTTTGAAATTTCTTATAAGAATCATGTTTTCATTCATAACTTCTAAAATATCGCTCACAGAAAAAAACCGTTCAAGTAAATTTTTCTTTAAAAAAAATAGAGGAATCTATTTCTGAAACAAAAACCACACCTCCCCATTTGAAAAAATGAAGTTGGTGCCTGTATCTCGCTTCTGGAGGCACCGAAAAATATTTACAAATTAAATTTGGTTTTCTAACAAAAAAACTAAGGGGACACGTATTTTTTTAGTTTTTTTCTAGCTATCTTAGTTTCCGAGAAAAAGTCGTTATCCATATACCTTGGGACACCCTGTATACATATGTTTGGACTATATTTTTGATTTGGAAATTGGTCAAAGAACAATGAATCTAGGAATACTTCTCAGGTAGCTGCAATGTCATAGTTATCCTCTAACATAGTCATTCTGACTACAAACCATCTTTAAGGAACAAATGCCTTGTTTAAAGTAAATAAAATCAATTACGTAAACTGCTTTAAGATAAAAGTGTGTTAGTATCTGTACCAGATTCTTGCACCTTCAGAGGAATTCATAAAATATACTTCTATTTCAGAAAACTGATCTATTTTATTGTCTTAGAGACAGGAAAAAATTTAACCTTGGAAATATAATTTGTAAAATGATATTTTCTGGACATTTTTCAAAGAAAAATAATAGATCTTTAGGTGTGATGTATGATGATTGGGCATCTCAAGGAAATAGGCGTAAACGTTTTCGGAAAAACAGTTAAATCTTTAAAATCAGTAATGCGACCCTTTTTCGGTGGGCTAATTTGACCAAAAATGTATTTTATTTAAAACTAAAATATCAATTTTAGCTAACAAATTTTGTGCAAACTGTGGGTTAATCAGATAAAATTGTTGAGCCAATTGCATTTTATACCAATATCGCATAGAAAAAGTCGTAATCTACTGGAACGCTGATATAGACTGCAGTAGATCCGTATCTTGCTCGGACACATTCCACATATCACGCGTCACGTCAGCCCTGAACGGAATGTTTGAGCTGTGGTCACGCATTGCCATTCCAGTTTGCCAATCCATGGCGCTACTTTCCTCACTCAATTTTTTTTGTACCTGGTAGTACTACTGTTTTCTCAACCTCGTAATTCTAGCAATACTTTAATGTATCGGGTTGGCAAATAAGTTCGTTCGGTTTTTATTTTGGTACAGATTCATTCCGATTTTTTTTTTGTTTTCGGCGCAAGCGCACAACTCGATTGTTCATTTGAAAGATTATGTTAAGCGTAACCTTTCTATGGATTTCGGTTTAACAATCATTACTATTGTGCTTGCTGCGTAGCTGTAAAGATGGAAGAAAATAAAGTTCATTTTCGTCATATTTTGCTCTATTATTTTAAAAAGGGCAAACGAGCTGCAGAAGCTCATAAAAAGATGTGTTGCGTACATGGTGATGATGCCTTAACAAAACGCGTGTGCCAAAAGTGGTTTGTCAATTTCTGTTCTCGAGATTTTGACATTAATGATGCGCCCCGCTCCGGTCACCCGACCGAGATTAATTCAGATGATGACAAGGGCGTAATCGATAAAGATCCATGCGAATCGGTGAGAGAGATAGCAACAGCATTTAACATATCCTATACGAGCTCCAAAAATCATTTGCGCCGGCTGGGATACGTTTCTCGGCTCAATTTTCGGGTACTGCATGAATTAACCAAGGCCAACTTAGCCACTCGCATATCCATTTGCGATTCGCTGCGGAAACGTCAAGAAAACGACCCATTTTTTAAAGCGGATGGTAACGAGAGATGAAAAATGGATCGTCTACGATAATGTAATGCGTAAAAGATCATGGAAGCACTGAAGCGAGCCGCCGCAAACAAGCTCGAAGGCGGAATTGCATCCGAAGAAGATTATGCTCTTCGTATGGTGGGATTATGAAGGTATCATCTATTACGAGCTGTTACCGTCAGGCAAAACAATTGATTCAACTGCATACTGCTAGCAGTTAACCAAACTGGACCATGCAATCCGCACAAAACGTCCAGAATTGGCAAATCGCAAAGGTGTCGTCTCCTACTACGACAACGCCAGACCGCATACGTCATTGACCACTCGGAATAAACTGCTGGGATGTTTTGCCTCATCCTCCGTATTCACCGGACCTGGCACCTTCTAATTATTATTTATTCTGATAGTTGCAGAACTTCATGAACGGAAAAACTTTCGATAATGAGAAGACTGTCAAAAAACATTTTGATTGGTTTTTCGACGATAAGCCACAGACGTTCTACGAATGTGGTATAATGAAGTTGGTGGAAAGATGACAAGAAGTTATCAATAAGAATGGTCAACATATACTTGATTAAAATTTATTCTATTTATCAAGAAAATTGTTATTTATTCTACCCTCAAAAACCGAACGAACTTATTTGCCAACCCTATACTTTTTATTGAAATGATAGTAGTCCCTTTCTTTATTATAATTAGGTGATAGTTCTGTACTTTGTACTGTAGGGACACCACATAGTGTGTTAGAAGTTCTTTTTTAAACATGGTGCAAGTCAGATTGACCAAAAAGTTTTACGTAGATCTGATGCCAAGTAGCTAAACAAGTGAATATTCACTCGCCGAAGGCCTTAAGTCACTTAAAGGGACTACTGATGTAGTTAGTACTGATTCTTTCAAATGATTCCCTTATTTTAGGTCATACATTTACTAAAATAAGGTTCAAAATTTAATGTTCGAGTAGTAGTTAATTTTATTTCTTTATCTCAAAAAGTTTTCGTAGACTTTTTATGGTCAACAACGTTTTAATTGAATACAGTAAAAGCTCCTTATTCGCGCTTCCTTCATTCGCGTTTTCACTATTCGCGGATTAAAAAAATGCGACCCAATTCCTATATTCGCGGATATTCGCGGAAGTACACTATGATAATAAAAGGATTCCAATAGGTATCCAACCCAATATCCTTTGTAAATGCCGTCAAATGGACTAATAAAAAAAGTAAAATAGATCTTAGTATTACAACTTTGCCTAAAGTATGTTGTTAAATGATATCGCCGAGGACTTTGACATAAGCCGCCTTCGCCGCGATCGGTGTTTTTGAGAATGTAAACGCACAGAATGAAAGCAATTGTTCGTGATCCAGCAATAGAAAAAATGGAAGTGGCGTTGTCATTATGGATCGAAGACCGCATCCAAAAAAAGGGTGCCCCTGAGTGGTCCAATGGTCCGGGAGAAGGCAAAGTATCTTTACGCTCATTTTAAAGAACCTGATGGTAGTTGTAGTGGCAAGTTCAAACTTTGACTGCAAACAAAAGCTTTTAAAAACTGCCAAGCAAGAGAAAATTACAAAATTCTTCAAACCATTGCCTAAGCCTTAAGATAATTAATCAAAATGTTCAAAAACTTCAATTAAATTGATTTTTTTATATATTAGTTTTTTTTTATTTTGTCACCTAGGAACGTATCCCCTATAATCCCATATAAATTACCATTCCGTATTCACGGTTTCTGTATTCGCGGCATATACAGGGTGTCCCAAGCTATATGGATAACGACTTTTTCTCGGAAACTAAGATAGCTAGAAAAAAACTAAAAAATACGTGTTCCCTTAGTTTTTTGTTAGGAATCCAAATTTACTTCGTAAATTTTTTTCGGTGCTTCCAGAAGCGAGGTACAGGCACCAACTTCATTTTTTCAAATAGGAAGGTGCGGTTTTTATTTCAGAAATAGATTCCTCTATTTTTTTAAAGAAAAATTTACTGGAATGGTTTTTTTCTGTGAGCGATATTTTAGAAGTTATGAATGAAAACATGATACTTATAAGAAATTTCAAAATGATAATATTATAACGGCTTTTTGATTGAATAAGAAGAAAAGTACTATTTTATCATAAATTTTACTCCTCATTAATATTGCAGATCATGCTCGAAATGGCCTCCACAATTAGAGATGCATAGACATGCTCTTTCCTGCTAATTGCCCCTTACTGCCAAAGAAATAGATTCAGCTTTAACCGACTTACAGGCATCTATTATTCTCTGCTTTAGTTCATCTACAGATGCAATCCCGACTTGATTCTGATACACCTAGATTTAGAAATGCTTTTAGGTAAGCAGAAATAAGGAAAGAAAGAAAAAAGTTATGAATAATCACCTTGTTTTTCAGGTATCCCCAAAGGAAATAGTCCATAGGTGTCAAATCCGGTGAGAGAGGTGGCCACTGAATATCCCCCGTGTCGATATAACACCATGAGGCATGTAAAGAGATATCTCGATAGGCAATTTGATGGGCATGTTATATCGACACGGGGGCTATTCAGTAGCCACCTCTCTCACAGGACTTGACACCTATGGACTATTTCCTTTAGGGATACCCGAAAAACAAGTTGATTATTCATAACTTTTTTCTTTCTTTCCTTATTTCTGCTTATCTAAAAGCATTTCTAAATCTAGGTGTATCAGAATCAAGCCGGGCATGCATCTGTAGATGAACTAAAGCAGAGAATAATAGATGCCTGTAACTCGGTTAAAGCTGAATCTATTTCTTTGGCAGTAAGGGGCAGGAAAGTGCATGTCTATGCATCTCTAATGGTGGAGGCCATTTCGAGCATGATCTGTAATATTAATGAGGAGTAAAATTTATGATAAAATAGTACTTTTCTTCTTATTCAATCAAAAAACCGTTATAATATTATCATTATGACATTTCTTATAAGAATCATGTTTTCATTCATAACTTCTAAAATATCGCTCACAGAAAAAAACCTTTCGAGTAAAAGTTTCTTTAAAAAAATAGAGGAATCTATTTCTGAAATAAAAACCCCACCTCCCCGTTTGAAAAAATGAAGTTGGTGCCTGTATCTCGCTTCTGGAAGCACCGAAAAAAATTTACAAATTAAATTTGGATTCCTAACAAAAAACTAAGGGAACACGTATTTTTTAGTTTTTTTCTAGCTATCTTAGTTTCCGAGAAAAAGTCGTTATCCATATAGCTTGGGACACCCTGTATATGGAACATATACCCCGCGAATAAAGAGCTTTTACTGTAATTAGAAACAAACTTTTACTTCATTACATATTTTCAAATTAATGTTTTATTTTTGTTTCTTTTAAACAAAAACATTAAGGAAACCAAAGATATAAAAAAAAATAAATATATATATTAAAGATGGGCAAAAACCTTATCCACGTAGATTACCTCTGCTAGTGACGTCTTGTCGATATAAAGGGTATCAACCTGCACAAAGTAATATTAGAATGCCTATTTGCGAAGTCCGCTGACCTGCGTGAAAGTAATATTATAGTTGCCTGCAGCAAGTTAATTGTAAATAGGTCAAACAAATAGTTTGTACGGTACGTTATACCCACTTTAGGCTACCTGCATCTAACCTGCTTCATGTATTTTATAGCCTTTAAACCTAACTCAGGATTATATAAGTCTGATTTCAATCATATCCTTGTTTTAAATAAAGATGATAAAGATTTTAACGCTGATAATTTGAAGAGGTTCATCAGATCGAAATCTACTGTGTATATTGGGCCTTCCCAGTTGTCTAGAAACCTTTGATAAATTAGCAGCGGCATTTATAAAATCAAATAATGTTGCAAAAAGAAAGAAATTGTTATTGGAAGCAGAACAACTGTGGGACAAAGCAAAAGAAAATAAAGCTGCAGAAACTTATGTCAAGATAATGAGAAAAATGTTAGATAAAGGAGATGACTTCGTTAAAAATGAATCATCGCGTGTTGAAAATGTTATTAAAGGCAAAATAAGCAAAGAAATACTGGCAGAAATGCAAGTAAAAGTTAATAATCTTCAGTCTTTTACCCATCATGATGAACTTTTAAATTTAAGTAAAAATTGATTAAGCTAGTAGAAATGTGGAATAATTTAAGGACGTATTTAAATATTTACATAAGTGGGCTAAACATTCCTCTTTTTTCTATCTCCTTAACAAAAACTTACAGTTTAAAAAGTTAAGTATAAGGGTTGATTAAACGCCAAAAGGTACACAAATCAGCATGTACCCAACATTTCATTCAAGCTTAGTTGATATAATTTAAGTAATTTTGCTGCATTAACTTTTCCTTCACATTTTTTAGAATTTATTAGATGTCACAGACCCTTATGCTGGCCAGTTCGTTCATAATATTATTTGGTTATAATTATGATAAAGTGTATATTATATCTTCGTTTTTAAATAGGTACTTTATTTTAACTCTATTCCAAATTATTCTTCTGATTTATCTTTAATATGCCCTTTATTCTGAAGTTGTCACATCTTATACATGCATGTTAAAGTAGAAAAAGACAAAGTTAGAGTCGGCTACTGTTTAAATTTGAATCACGGAGGATTTAAAACAATATTTCAGACTTGAATTCGTCTTACCGAAATATTCGTGAGCACAAATAACACACAGTTAATAACAAGTAGATTATTCAACAACAATTATTCATTTCTCAATTGTAATTTAATTTTACTTATAGTAAAATACTGGAATAATTAGCTGTCCTAAAAGTATGCAATACTTATTTATTTTATATTACATAACATATATATAACATTGTGAGAAGAACAGCTACATTGAGAGTGTGATTGAAGAAAACTATATTATTTGCGATAGAGCCAGATAATTATTACCTATTATTATAAACGTTTGACTACTACATAAAATAACAATTACTTTAATCGAAGAATGAACTTAAACCGACGATTTTTATTAAAAATAAAATAATCGAAATCATTGATGTATGTTGGTGTAAGCATTTTTTTAAAAAAGTTTTTAAATTTTGTAGCCTCGTAATTTTTTTTATTTTTTATAACGTTTTCTTTTTAACCTGTAATTAATAGTTTGATTATTATAGATTAATAGATATTAAAGTCAATCTACAGTGCTACTTGAACAAATATTTTGTAGATGAAAATGGCCAGCATAAGGGTCTGTGACATCTAATAAATTCTAAAAAATGTGAAGGAAAAGTTAATGCAGCAAAATTACTTAAATTATATCAACTAAGCTTGAATGAAATGTTGGGTACATGCTGATTTGTGTACCTTTTGGCGTTTAATCAACCCTTATACTTAACTTTTTAAACTGTAAGTTTTTGTTAAGGAGATTTTTGTACCTTTTGGATAGATTTTCATTTTTGTCTATTTTGCTAAGTTACATATCTGCTTTACTGTTTTTTTTAAATTTGGAATAAGCAATTCTATCATTATAACCTGATAAGGTGTTAAGTAGGAACCGTAACTACCACTGGAGAGATCTTTTTAAAGAATGATTATAGTTGCGGTCCCCAAACCATCCTCAACAACAATTTTTTTGAGAAAGCCTTTTTATATAAAATAGGAAGGTATTTGTACGTAAAAAGCAAATTTAAACTGCGATTTCAGACCTTCCTTTTAAGAGGAGTAAGAAAAATAAACGGGCGATTACAGTACTTCTCCCTAAAAGGCAAAGAGGCAAAGATTTTGAATCGAACGACAATTCATTAATGTAAATAGGTTCACCCATTGATAATTTTAACGATTGCAGTACTTCCTCTTAGTAGGTGTAAGAGCATGATGGCACTTCACAGCCATGTAGAGGAGCTTTAATCACTTCTTCGTGCTAAATTTTATCAAAATCGGACAAAGCGTTATAGAAATATTGGTAATAATAGTTTTAGAAACGGCCTTACTTGGGTGGGGCAAACTCCCCTCCATATGAGGCATAGCGACGAGACTTTTAAAGTGCAAATCTGTACAAAATTTCGATTCGAATGACACTTCATTCATGAAAATCAGTTCACGTGTCGATAATTTGAAACGATTGCTATACTTCCCCTTAACTAGTGTAAGAGCAGATCGTCGCTTTAATGTTACATAGGGGAGCCCTAACCCCATCATCCTACCAAATTTTATCAAAATCGGGCTAAGATTTACAGAGTAATTAGTATAATAATTTTGAAGGGGCCTTACATAAAGGGGGCTAACTCCTCTCCCATTCGGTGTACAGCGTCGAGACCCCCAAAAGGCACATCTACATAAAATTCCGAATCGAATGACACCTCATTCATGAAAATCGGTTCACGCGTTTAGGCGCTACGTAGTTTACAAAAAAGGTAACAACAACAACAAGAAGAAGAAGAAGAAGAACAAGAACAACAATTTCTGAAAATGCCGTTTTTGCTCATTTTCGGCAACTTTTTTCTCGAAATCTATTAGGTCTGGGTGGTTGCAAAAAAATTACAGCTATAAAGGAGGGTTTGCTCTATATTTTAAAGAAAATTTGGGAATTTTATCTTTTATAGAAAAAGAGAAAAAAATTGTCAAAGTTGGGTGTTTTTTAACGTTACGCTTTTTCGTGCACTTTTTGACGATCAACCCTTATACAACTGTCCTACCGGACAGTTTTAATTAATGAAACATTCAGTCATGAACTGGAAAAAATACTTCCAGAGCAAAGGTTGTGTGCACCTGTGATATTTAACGATAATAACAGTTTTTAGTCATTAAATTTTAACCCATTAAAAGACATCCTTAGTGCTAAATGCCCTAAGGAATTTAACTTTATTGATATGTACCCAACTACATATTGTTTTAATTTCTAAATGTACATCAAGGTATAATGCAATTTTTTTTCAATAGAAGCATTAGAATCAACTAGCGAAAATGAGTGGGTAAATATAAGTCTGATTAATTGTGTAAGATAACCTGTAAAAATGGAAATTCGCCATCACTTGGACCACCCAGGGGGCAGAATTTATAAACTGAAATGCAGTTTCCTGGGCCTACTGTAGAGGTTGTTGCTCCTACAGTTTTAAGAAAAACATATCTAGGGGCTCAAGGTTAAAGCGTTGTATAGGGGTTAGTGATAAGTAGGTGAAAACACAGTAGATGGTTTGACTACTCGAAGGCGAAGAAAAATTTGGTAATATTCAAGTCAGTGGACAATGTTTAAAAAAAGGAGTGAAAAAAGCTTTCAAATTCTATTTTTACGTCTAGAAACGACATCATCCATAAAAATATCATAAAAAAAATAATCAGGAAACAGATGTTGCATAGCAAGATGGCCAATCCTTATAAAAAATAGAACTCTCCCACATAGGCAATGGTCAACTTGTAAAAAACGAGTCCAACAGAGGCCAGTCTATTACCTAATGGTTCTTGAGTCTTGCGAGTCACACTTCTGCAGGTAGATGAACTTTGGCTTGGCAGGTGGGAGAGTAGATACTGCGGGCATATAATGATGATCTATGTTTACAGAATACTGCATCCGGTTTCATCGAAAGTGCAACGGTAAAAAAAAAAAAAAATCCAGTAATTTTCTGGGCAGTCACTTCACACACTTTTAACAGTACGTACATTAGGTCTATCACTTTGTTTTGAAGCTAATTTGAGAGAACATTCGATTATCAATAGGGTTCTCGGTGAGTTATCATCACGTGAGTAACCAATCATTTTATAGAACATGTATAATGTGACATTTGCTTGCATTTTCTGTTTCAAGAAATTTTAAATTACGTAAACTGCAGTAAAAGTAAAAATAATTTGCATATGCATATTCTTTCTTACACCTCTTCTTCAAAAAGTTCGCTCATCGACGAAAGTTGTGAAGGTCGTCCAAAATCAGTTGTTGTGTCAGAAAACATTGATGCTGTGCAAAAACTAATAATGCAAGATCGTCATGTGACATACTGTGAGATTGAGGCAACCTTAGGCATTAGTTCCACCAGTATATATAAAATATTGCATGATCATTTAGCCGTGAAAAAGGTTTGTTCTCGTTGGATCCCACATAATCTCGACAAAATCTCAAAAAGATGCTCGTTGTCGATTGGTGCAAACAAATGCTTTTAAGAAATACAATGGCGGTGCTTCAAAAGACGTGTATAAGATTGTAACAGGTGACGCATCATGGATATATGCGTATGAGCCGGAAACTAAACAGCAGCCGACTGTATGGGTGTTTCAAGATGAACCAAATCCAACAAAAGTTGTTTGCGCTCGAAGTACTTCGAAACAAATGGTCGCCTGTTTTTTTTCGGAAAAACTGGTCATGTGGCAAGAGTGCCTTTAGAGGTCAATTCTGAATGGTAAACAACCATTTGTTTGCCGGAAGTCTTCGATGAAATAAGGAAAACAAACAAGCGCCGTCGGATGATTCTTCACCAAGACAATGCCAGCTGTAACACATCTCGTCTAACAACCGACTATTTGAGCACTCAAAAAATCGAATTAATGGATCATCCGCCGTACAGTCCTGATTTGGCACTTCTTTTTGTTTTCGAACGTCAAGAATAAATTACGTGGACAACGATTTTCGTCGGCAGAAGAAGCCGTTGATGCATTCAAAAACCATGTTTTGGAGGTGTCTCAAGCGGAATGGAAAAAATGCATTGACAAGTGGTTCGAACGCATGCAGAAGTGTATAGATAATAAAGGAGAATATTTTGAAAAACAATAAAGTCATTTTCAATGTCAAATTACAGTTTTTTTTAATTATTAGGCTCAAAATATAAATAGTGCCCCTCGTAATAATAATAAACATACCCTCCTCTTTTATTGGCCTATCCAAACCCCAGGTTACATAATAATAAGACTAGAAACAAGATACAATAATGTTAAAATTGCAAATCTTGTAACTTACAATTTATTGGTGGTTGAAAATTTTACTAATATGTAACAATAAATTGCCCAGAATTTGTTTGAATAAAATGTTATCCCTACATGGGTGTCTTCGAGTAATGTATTCCAAGTATAACTGGGCAAGTCAATTACAGAATATTTAATTTCTGATTTTGGATATACGAGGGTCGTTTGAAAAGTCCGTGCAAAAATAAAAACTACTTAATTTTTGGGGGTAAACCTTTTTTATTTTTCAACATAGTCTCCTTTTAGGCTTATACACTTCGTCCAACGCTGCTCTAGTTTGTTGATCCCTTCCGAATAATAGGATTTGTCCAAGTCTGAAAAATAGCCATTCGTTTCTGCACTCACCTTCTCGTTTGAATAAAATCTTTTTCCCGCCAGCCATTTCTTCATATTGGGGAACAAATAGTAGTCCGAGGGAGCCAAGTCTGGAGAATAGGGGGGATGTGAAACGAGTTGGAACCCTATTTCCATTAATTTTGCGACCACAACTGCTGAGGTGTGAGCTGTTGCGTTGTCGTGATGGAAAAGGACTTTTTTGTGGGCCAATCGTGGGCGTTTTTCTTGCAGCTCGGTTTTCAAACGGTCCAATAACGATGAATAATATGCACCTGTAATAGTTTTACCCTTTTCCAGATAGTCGATGAGGATTATTCCTTGCGAATCCCAAAAGACAGTCGCCATAATCTTTCCGGCCGAAGGAACGGTCTTCGCCTTTTTTTGGCGCAGATTACCCCTTGGTAACCCATTGTTTAGATTGTTCTTTGGTCTCAGGAGTGTAGTGATGTATCCATGTTTCATCCACAGTGACGAAACGACGCTTAAAGTCCTGCGATTCTTCTGGAACAGCTGTAAACCGTCCTTGCAACACTTCACACGATTTCGTTTTTGGTCAAGCGTGAGCAATCGCGGCACCCATCTAGCGGATAGCTTTGTCATGTCCAAATGTTGATGCAAAATATTATGTACCCGTTCATTCGAGATGCCCACAGCACTAGCAATCTCACGCACCTTCACTCTTCTGTCATCCATCACCATATCATGGATTTTATCAATCATTTCTGGAGTAGTAACCTCAACAGGGCGTCCAGAACGTTCAGCGTCACTTGTGCCCATATGGCCACTCCGAAAATTTTGAAACCACTTATAAACTGTTCTAATCGAAGGTGCAGAGTCACCATAATGTTTATCAAGCTTCTCTTTAGTCTCCTGAGGCGTTTTGCCTTTCATAAAGTAGTGTTTAATCAACACACGAAATTCTTTTTCGTCCATTTTTTGAAAATCACTCGACTTCCTTGATTCAAACGAATGCCAAACACAAAGAAATAGACCGATCTGGCTGAAACTTGGTGTGTGTTCTTCCAAGAGATGCTACTA
This sequence comes from Rhodnius prolixus, assembly GCF_049639745.1. NCBI lineage: Eukaryota > Metazoa > Arthropoda > Insecta > Hemiptera > Reduviidae > Rhodnius > Rhodnius prolixus. The sequence goes on along the minus strand of NW_027411635.1, from coordinate 2,624,673 downwards.
ACTAAACATAACCTCGATACGCGCCAGTGGTGCTATCTCTCTGACTTTGCACGGACTTTTCAAACGACCTCGTAGTTGGTTGTGGTTTGAACAATATCCCCATTTAGTATTGAAGCATTAAAAAAAAAAAAAAAAAGTATTAAGAAAATATAAAACAAACACTTGTTTATACGAGCAACATGTAAACAGAGCTCTTTGTGTCGCAATACAAATGTTTGTAAAAATTCAGTTCAGCCATATTTGACAATAGATTTACCTTTAGATAGAATTAGATTAATAAACCAAATCAGGTGTTTCTCCTAGTAAACAAATATTTTTTTTTACTTTCGTAAAGCCATATGCAGAATCAACACGGCAGTCCATTGTCCTCTACTTTAAATACGTAATTCATTCGATGATTTAAATCATAAATTTTAAGTTTGTCCATTTTATGTTGATCCAAGAATTAAATATCTGAGTGCATACTAAACTAACAAGTACTGTACTGTATTAAATCCAAAACACATTAATCTTATTGTTAATATCTAATATTATTTTCTGAGGAAAGTTCTCTAAGTATTAGAATAGCTTAGACCAACTAATTCATACTTTGACTCTTTCCTTTCATAAGAAATTGATTTATATTATTATTATTACAAGAAAGTATTAAAAAGTCTTGCATACTGGGTGCATTAAAATGATGTGATGATTGCTTTTTATTTGATGTTAAAACAAATTTATCCTGATTCGCCCACAACCATTACATCACACATGTTTTAAAATCTTCAATTATTATTATTTTTTTACTTTGCGTCACCAATAACATTTTTTTTTTTTTTTTGCAGTCAGAGAACCTCCCAAAACGTGTATTTCTGTTGGAAAATTAATATCGAAAACCGTTCGCGAATAGATAAAATTGTAACTTTGATCTTAAATATCTCGACTAATATTAGGGATATCGAAACGGGGTTAACGTCATTTTTTACAGTTTTTTATGTAGTTTTCATAATCATTGTCAAAACCAGTGGTCCTTATGAAACCCCGACCAGGTTTTTGGCTGTAACTTTGCCAAAAATTTGAAGATACAGCATCGGGGGTGGAAAATTTGAAAACTAAACCAAAAAAAACATATAGTTTACCTCGTGAGTTTTTTCGAAATTCCGCTTTCCTAAAAAGTTATTAGCGATTGGTGCGTTTTAAATGGATCACCCTGTGTATTTTTTTTTTTTTAGGTTATCTCAAAGTTCAGTGTGATTTATTTAAAATTAAATTCACATTTATAATTTTTTTTGTAGTTTTGTTTGATTTTTCCATTCTCTCTTTCTTGTGTGTACTTCTTAATTATGTATCTTTTTATTTTTGTATTTCTCAAGCCAAATTCTCTGGTATTTTACTTATGTAAAAATCAGAAAAATTAAATAATAACATTAATTAGGAATAAAAGAATCTACATGACCTACCGTTCCACCAAACTTGCTAAACAGGATATTGTAATTGGAAATCAAGCAGGATCAACATGTATTATCTAAGCTCGAGTAGACCAATTGAGAAAGGGGAAAAAAATGATAGAGGTGCTAATGTAATACACACAGCTGATGCGCAAAAAATAAATAAATAAAAATAGAAAGGTTAAATTCTAACTTTGATTAAAAACATTAGACCAGAAATGAAAAATGGCAGACAGATTTTTGTTCAACTGTCAACAACTGTTTTTAAAAGTCAGTCCAGTTAATCTCTGTTTTTTTTTAAAAATGAAAGGTTACAATAGGAATAGGTTTTTTAAAAAAAATCGATGTTTTCGAAGTAACTTCTTTGCCCCAATTGTGCGATCAATTTGTACGTGTGTGAGTCTATCCGTAGATAGTGGTCGGCATAACTTAAAAACAAAAAATCGCATTAAGTTTAATAGCTGGATTAAGGGACCAATATCGGTCCCGACGTAATCAGCTGGACTAGTGGAAATATCACTTTATCGAATCGAAAACTATGACAAAGATTTTGTTTAAAATTAGGACCCTAAATTGCTTATTTATAGTTAAAACAACTTTTATTTACAATTAATTTTTAAAGGTTAGGGCATGCTTTCCGCTAATGTACCATTTCTGTGGTAATGTATGGCCCCATCGCCTGTGTAAAAGTAAATAAAAATTTCAAATGGATTCAACCGCAAGTATCAAATTTATTCAAAAAGGTTTTTCAGTTTGTAGCTTACAACTTTTTTTTCAAAAAACTATTCTCATGATTTTGTATTTGTATAAACGCTACAAAGTTGTAGCTATTATTTGAAAAAAAAATTTCCCCAATGAATTTCATTATCAGGATTCAGAGATAGGGTAAGTTTTCATCTGTTTATCCAAAATTCAGAGTTGGGAGAATAACAGTATAACGGAAGTGCCACAGTACTGAGCAACTAACATTATGTATAATATATGTAAGTTTAAAAAAAAAAATATATATTTTATTATAAAATTGTATGTTTAAAAAAAAATTAAATTACATTAAGCTAAAAAAAAAAAAAAATATCCCGTTCACACTAGATATCATTTTTACCCCATGAAAAATACTTCAACTCAAAGACCTATTGCTTCATGAAAAGGAATTCTTAGCGATAGTTCTGGGAAGCTATGTCGGTATACTTTCCTTCCCAAAAAAACAGTTTCATCACAGTAAATTTTTTTCTTTTTTGAAGGCAAGAAATAATTTTAATAAAAGTTTAATGTATAATTTGTACCAATTATGAACTTTATAAAAAATAGTTGTAATAAAGTCGTGTGAGGAGTGTATAACTTTAAATTTATTTAGTTTTTAATTAAACAAAATTTTAGACATTCTAAAAAACTTGCAAGTTTAAAACTATAAACTCATTCACCTGATAGGGGACTTAACCTACAAAACAGAACTAAAAAAAAAGAATAATAATTTATAAATCATTTAACTTCTAGGCTTTTCAAATTTTAGGCAAAACTTTTAGGGGACATTTAATTAAAATAACTGATAAATAATAAATTAATAAATAAGTTAAACTTGACTTATAATTCAAGTCAACTTTAATTTCTGTTGTAGTGAAGTTTATTGCTCCTTTAAATAGTATTAATTTTTAAAAATGTTGTTTTAAAGAAACTATTTCAATAAGTAAATACATTTACAACTTTAAAAACTTTAATGTTATTACTTACTCAGTTATAAGTCCATAATTTTTGCTCAGGTGAGTGGTACTATGTGGAAAAGCACTACACCTTTTATAGAAATTAATTTATAAAAATATTTCTGAATTAATATTCTTGTACATTAACACTAAACCAAATTAATGACAGACTTCTCCGTACAAATAAAAAGTAAAATTAATTAACTAGTCCTTTAATTAAGTATATCACCTCAAAAAATACTAAAACTAGAAGTACTACATAGAAGCAATACTTGTTTGTAAGTAGATAGTAATAATCCCGAGTTATTAAATCACTATTTTTTTTTTTTTACTGGATAGAAAAAGAAGTGGTGTGCGTTCCCCACTCTTCGAAGAATTATACAAGACGTTTCCATCCCCTCTCTTACACTTTTAAATTGTAAAAGAAGAAAACAGTGCCTAGAAGTAACTAAAGAAACTAAAAATGTTAGTAACTAAACAGGTAGTTTAGTGGGGGGATTGGCTTGAGGTCGCCGGCTTGAAGTTACCTCCAGTTGTGTTCAATTCACTGCGGTGAACGTCAAAATAGTATTCGTCCCGTATTCTAGCTTACCAAATATTTTGCTTTAAAAATTAAAATGTTTTTTTCTCATAAATTAGTTTGTGATTTTTTTTATGGCCAGTATAATACAAAAAGAAATATGGCTTTCCCATAATCATTAATTACGATTATGAATATTCATCAAACCTCTTTCCAAAATTCCATTACCCATTTTTCTAAACTTTTCAGGAAACGGAAAAAGAAACTGATAACACTGAGTAAGGAGTTCCTCCTTAAAGACTTCTTGTAGAGCAACAAGTAAGAGACGGATTTTTACTTTTTCTATAAAAAGAAGCATTGCAATCCTACAAATTTTTGAATTTACTTAGTAATTCGCTTAAGGTCAAAATCTACTACCGGATGTACTACCTTCACACAATAGATTTTTAAGTGTATTGCAATTTTCACGAAACGGCTTCCATGTTTTTTGTTGTTTTTTTTTAACCACTAATTGAACCCATTGTTTTATAGTTTGAACACAGTATTAGTTATACTTGAAACATTTTTGCACTTCATTTTAGGGCACTTCTAGGACTGTTGAAAGGTTATACTTGCCTCTAATTTTACTTCACCTACTTACTCTTCTATCCTGGTTGATCATTATTTTCCGAGGCATTCACAAAAAAATTTCAAGCTGATGAAATTAGAGCTTACAGCCTTAATGACAACCTGGCTATCGGAAAGAATAACATCTAGAGAATGTATCAATATTTCTTTTGCGTTCAACGTTCTCAGTTCAAACACACCAAACCCAGATCATTCGTGGGTTCTCTAACTATTCGTGTACCACAAGGTCACATTTACTTTATTGCCAGAAAGGATGCATTCACTGCTTCATTCTCTTTAGGCACTGATCTTCGAGAAACGTTTTTGAGGAAGGTTTCTATTTCATCTCTATTGATGAACCAAAGAGGATTGTATGAGTAGAAGATTAAAGCTTATAGCACCCGGAATTACGAAAGAGGTCACAAAAAATTATCAAGAACCTTATAGAAAACTATAGTTACTTAAGAATAATTCATATTTTATTTCCATTCAACACAACACAAAGGTGGGAAAACAACGTATTTCTATAAGCATGCTTATAAATGTGCTCTTTTTCTATAATCCTCGAGATAAAGGAGCAAATCCTTGGTAAAAGATACACAAGAAAAAGTTACGATCAATGAAGATGAATGGCTTGCGACATAGTTGCAGAATATAAGAACTGCAAAGAGATTGGAACGAAGATATTCAAGAGCTAATGGGTGATCAAAAAAATATCATCAGAAAATTAAATGAAAAACTTTTCAGTGATGGTGGGGCCATCTGATACGATAGGAGAATGAAAGATGCCTAAAGAAAGCCCTAATGTGATCACATCTAAGGAGGGAAGACCTTAAATGACTTGAAAGGTTGATGAGAGAACGCCACCTCGAAAAAGTCTAGTACATATCGGGTGGTTAGACCTGAGAGAATAATGGCCACTAACAAATAGGAACTCCTATGAAATAAAAAGTAACAATCTACTATAAATACATAAGTAATAATTAAATGAATAATTTAAAAAGCCGAAAAAAATACAAATACTTAATGAAATTAAATTCACAACGGTTAACACTGATGTACAATACTTCGAAGAAGTAGTAGAGTAAGTTCTATCGTTTATAGTTTAGGATTCCAGAGTGAGACTGCTTGAACAAATAAGATTTATGGAAAATAGGGGTACGATGTAAAAAAAAATGCGTAAAATATATATTATACGAATTAGTAGTTTGATAGTTAGACGTAAAACCCGCCTAAAAAAAAATTAGGCATTACTTTACTTTTATGTACTCGTACTTAAGCAAAGTTGTTTTATTATAGGGAACCTCATTGAAATAAACCTTTAGTAACAATTTGTAGTTTAAAGAAAAACCCTGAGAATTGCGGTTATAGAGAGTCTAGTGTTTGTGTATTGTTTATACACAGACAATGTAGAAACAAAAAGTGATCCTAATTTACTTCTTACTCGCAATTCACTTGATCTTAACCAGGTATTATTAAAGAATAAAAAACTTTACTTGATAAAAACTTGAGTGTAATTTAACACATACAATAAAATAAATATATTTATTTATAACAAAAATACAACTGAATAGAATATGTCTTGTAATTAACAAACTTACATACTTTACTAATTGAATTCATCTATAACTTCTTGATTAAGTCGTGCAGTTTGAAAAAGTAAGTTAGTTTGGGTGCACAATGCTGGACAGAAAGAAATCTTACTTGACAAAGTTGTGCTTTACTTGAAGATTATGATAGGTCACAGAAAAGTAAATGATAATATTCAAGGAGTATGGAGTGTTTTTCTTTGTCCTGGCCTTACGATTGTATTTTTTTTTATCTCCCCCTAACTGTTAACTAAAGAAAACAAGGGAGGCTTCGGAGGTCCATGGGCACTGTAGATCAAGGTCTGGCTTGGAGTTTTACTGGACTCCAAATTATATCTTCTGCCATTGCAATAGCTTAGCAAGAGATTGCTCCAACTGGATCTTGAGTATAATAGTAGTCAGCTCAATCGGCGGATCAAGGTCAAATTGCTTCATTGGTTCCCCATTGATATAAACGCTACTACATGTACCTGATGATCACGTGATATTAATTTTTTTTTTTTTTTTTTTTGCCAGCTACAATCGTTATGGATGCGCAAAAAGTGGATTTCAAGTAGTTATATTACCATGAAACCTATTTAGCGAATTGTATAGTTTTATTCACATAAGATTATACAATGATCTTGATCCGCCAATAAATCAACTATTACTACAGTTATTTGTCTTTTGCTTACAAGGGAACACATCCAACTAACTGGGCAACTTTTCTAACAAATTTAAACCTCTAAAGCACTTCAATGTCATCTAATTAAAAGAACAAGGTTTATCACAGAATTGTTACAATGGAAATTATGCCAAGCATGCGCCTAAAAAAAAACTGCACGACTAAATCTCTGTAAATTAATACAAGAAACAAGAAATAAAAGGCGAGTATAAAAAAAAAAAAATTACCGTTTTAGTGAGAATATTGTAAGTAATTACAGAGGAATATCCTTTATTGATTATATTGAAAAGCTGTTTTCAAGTTTATTATTGTTAAGATAATGAATATGGATAGAGGAAAATAATGTTTCAAACGAATGTCAGGCGGGGTTTCAGATAGGATATTCCACTGCAGACAATATCTTTAACTTAGTTTAATTAAATAACTAACTCGTAAAAAACATCAACAAATGCACTGCTGTTTCATTGAACTTAAACAGCGTTTCATTTACCAGATAAAAATTAAGTGTTTGATCAACACTTTACATTAGGTTTATCAAATAAATTCATAAATGCCCTTCAAGCTTTATATAAAAAAAATGGAATCATCTGTTTGGAAGAGTAAAGGACCATGGGAAACGTTAGTTATGTCGGTAGGACTGAGGGCAGGGCTGTCTACTTTCCCCTAGTATATTTTTATTATTTATAAATGATATTTTTGACTTCATTGAAAGTGGTATTAAGGTGGGGGAAGTGAGTATCCGTTTCCTCATGTACACTAATGACTTGGTTTTATTGGCGCCAGAACGAAAAATTCTGCAGGAGATGATTGACTTTTGCTTTACTGTGAAACCTGGAACTGCAGTTTATTTTCAAAAAAACAAAAGCGTCGGTATTCCGGAAAAGTGGGAGGTTAGCAAAGAAATAGAAAAATGGAACATGGAAGGAAAAAGACTAGAAATAGTTAATTCTTACAATTACCATGGATACATATTGTTGGAGCTTGATTTATTTCAGCAGGATTGCTTGGAGTGGAACAGTACAAATTGAGGAAACAGGCGAACATATTTTTTTTGAGAAATTGAGAAAGTTTATCGGTCGACGAGGTGTATTGGGACCGTTAAAAAAAAACATGAATTACGCGGTATTCCTCACCGATTCCCTTGGCAATGGCAGTTTGTTTGAAAAAAGAGAGAACCAACCTCTTTGTGAGATCAATATAAGCAAATTGTCTTTGATTGGCGTACACTTGAACTTATAAACTCAACAGGCAGCCAACTGCTCTTTGAAGATCCATCCAACAAGCGCTTCAACAAAGTAATAGTGACAATTGATGAGAAATGGTTTTATTGGCGAAATCCTAAGACTGATGATCCAAGTGTTTGGAACACAGTCAATCAGTAAATCGATAAAAAAAATGTAAAAAGTTTTCTAAGAACAAGAAGTAATTAATCAAGAACTTGTTTTAGGGCATTCCTCGACTTATGGAATTTTAGTGCCACTAATTTCAAGGAAAGTTGCTAAACACCGGCCCTCATAAATCGCAAAGCAAGTTTTTGTTCTGGCATGATAATTGGGCACACATCCCGACAGATTACAGAAATAAAAAATTAAGTCTTTAAGGCATTTAACTACTTTTATACTATTACTAGCTCCATCCGCCTACCATTTATAATACTTCTGATCACTGATGCACTTTCTTTGAAAAAAACCTTAACTTAATAACTCTGCCGAAGTTGAATATTTTATTTTTTACTACAAACCCAAGGTAAGGTATGAGCGATGGATCCAAAAAAAACTGGCAGAAAGAAAACTTACGGCAATCTATTTTGATGGACTATATTTGAAAAATAATAACATTTAAAAAAATGTCCTTAAGTTGAGCTATATAATGTTTACTTTAGAGAGAACCATGCAACTCTTATGTCTCGGGCTTGCACGCGTAGCTAGTCTTTAGCACATCCGGCTTTGTCGCGAGTATCCAGGGTTAGATTCCTGTGAGGAAATCACATCAAGAGTAGCTCAAGTTTGATAGCCATCGATAGTTATTAACATTCCTAGCTTCATGAAAATGTTGGGCAGTTCCTTCTAAACGAACATTGTCCACTTAAAATAAATTTCATACAGAATATTCTGAACATCACGAGATTTCTTAACAACAGCTAAAATGTTACTTTATGATATGTAGGGTGTTTGTCTACTTTTGTGGATTTAAAAACAAGATTACCTCATCTTCTACCAAGTTTAGCAAATGGAGGTAACTAACTTTTAGTTGGAAAAACTGTGCCCGAGCTATGGTCCACAAAATGGTTAAGGTCCTAAATTAAGTTCAAAGATTAACTTTATGATAGACTGGTACTCTGAATGGAGGCTTAAATACTCCGATCACAGGATCGATGTTGATCATCACCATAATGTCAGATCAACTTTCTCAAGTTAAGTTTACAAAAGTGCTCAGAGGACTTGTTAAGACCCATAAATTAAATTAAAAGATGCAATTGTGACGGCAAAAAAATACATCTGGATACAGTATAGGTGGGAGCTCAAACACACTCAGAAATGAAACATGATTCATCACATTAGAAAATTGAAGTCTTTTCTTCAAAGAGAATGGCTTGAGTTCATTTTTTTTTATCAAATAAGACTTGACAAAGCATTAAAGCCGCCACCTTAATACAGTTCAGCACCCATGACACAATTGCCCCAAAAGAAGTAGCCACTGGACTTTACCTCAACATTTGAGAACTTCCGCGATTTTGTAGGAAACCTAATGTATCTGTGAGTAAATGACAATGAGGAAACCTCTCCATTAAATCTTAAAATATTTGAAAACCCTATAAAATCGTAAACCTCAAATAACATTAATTAACAAAACAAAGATATTTCAAAAATAACATTGCTTCTAAGTTTTACTGAAGTAACAGGAGGGACCAATCAATGTAGAAAAACATATCTTCTTGCATTGTCAATACCTTCAATATTCCTCCAACATTAGCACCTTTCTGCAACAGAATTATTAATAAAATTACCATTGCATTTTAACATGTTATTCACCATGAACAGCAGAAATATAGCGGCAGGTGATTAATTACAACTTAACAGTAACTTAACAACAGTTGTAGATCTACCATAACAATCCTCGTACAAATTTTTCTGAGAAAATGTTTCAATTTAAAGTCACTGACAAAACTTATTGCATTTCCGATTTACAAATTTCTTTCCATTTTAAACTTCTAACAATGCTTTATTTTCCGATCATATTGTGCAGTTGATGAATACCGTAAATTTACATTGTAGAGACGGATGCTTGAGTATGTAGTTCTCTTAGTGCCCACAGCAAAATAAATTTTTCCTGGGAAATATTTCATATAATATGACCAAGTATTTAGGCGAGTAGATAAGATTATGTATAGATGATATTGCATAAAATTGGCTTGAAAAATATGGAGTTCGGCTGCAGGCGAAATTCACACGCTTTCTAATATGGTTTCCTAAAGTTCCATTGTGTCTAAAATGTACGCGTCTGAAAGAGTTAAATGTGTTAAGTACATTGATACAGTGTGATGATGAGCTAGTTTGCCGGTGGGTACGTTAAACTAAAGTAGTTCGACAACATCAACTTCTGCAGGTCCAATGTGTACCGTGTGAGTTTTTCACCGTGAGAGAGTGTCAGTGTAAGTGTTGTTCGTGCGATTAGAGTGGGATACTTTCAGTGACACCAATATCTCAGAACAATTAGTTTACTTCATTGAGGAAAAGTCGATGTTGCTCGGTTTTCAACAACTATGAAATTGTAATTCATTATGAATTATTAGACAAATAAATAAAATTATGTTAATCAGGTCCACCCATTATCTAGCTTCGGTTAATCGCAAACATGTTTTGTTGTAGCAAGATAATGGGTTCGGCCAAACTTCAAGAGAAAAAATTTAATTAATGTCATTGAGCTTCTTTTAACCCACCAGTTCAGACTCAACTCTAACTGATTACTGGCATACTTTATTTGCGCGAGAAAATTGAACCCTGAGGTTAAAACTGCAGTGCAAGAATATATTTTTGCAAGCCAAGGAATTATATCAGCTACGATCCACTGAAAGAAACTGGTTGAAACATGTGTTACAAATTCGTAAACATCCAATTATTACTAACGTATGTAAATGCGGTATGGAAAATGTAATTTCTCGCAATACTTGTTGTGAACAGAACTAAGCAAATTGTTAAGATTAAGAAAGCTTACAGTTATATTTAAAGTAAGTGATGGTCGCTTGGAAGGCGAAATATGGTCACGGATTGCCGTTCATCTGCACTTTGTTTGAACTGCTGAGATTGTTAGAATCGTTGATGCAGGTAGCGTGATAAGTCTTGAGTGCTTCCCATTGAATCGTATGCAGAAGTATGTGAGCTCGTTTTTTTCTCATAAAATCCACAGCTTCTTCCGGAGTCCATCCATATTTCTGTAATTTCAAATGAGGTATGAAACACTCACAAACTTTTCATAACGCAATTTAATAATAATAATGACAATGTTGTCAAACAAGAAAAAGTTGTATTATCAATAAAAACCCGGAGACAAAAAAAAAATACTAGAACTGGTCATTGGACCGGTCAAATTAATCTTACTATTTACTTAGAGTAAACCAAAAGAAATAATATTTGACTTTTATAAATAATAATTTTGCGCACAATTTTTAAAATGAAATCGAGATTTAATACCAATCTTACTCTTCTGGATTAATTGAAATTCCACTTAGACATTAGCCCGTTTGGTTAAAAATCAAGTACAGAAATTTCCATATTTTGCCGTTTAAAAAGTGTTGCACGACATATTATTAACCCCTAAATTCAGCAAGAGGAGGACGTTCTCATAGAAAGCTTTCACGCTTGTCCAGATTCCACTAAGAACAATATGGAATGATTATCTCACCAAGGTTGATAATTTAAATTTAGCATGTTATTTCTGTTTATTAAAAAATATATAATTTTAACAATAGGATTGTAATTGACGCTGTAACTGCCTACTTCAAAAATTTGGAAATTCTGTTCTGGTTTGTTTATTAATCATTTTTGTTTTTTCTTGCACTTTCTTACCTTCTATTGATGCTCTTTCAAATTAGAGACATAGCCATTTAACTCTATTTGGGGCCCACTTATTTTGACTGCAAAATCTCAGATAAAATTGACAGGTTAATCTTTTGATTCCCTTTATTGTTTTTACATATATAAAAATGTTCGTATATTACCGCTGAGCTCTACATTCTTGAAATTGCAAATCTCTGAAACTTTACTGTTCAACGGTTTTAAATGGCCTCTTTTGATTAAATATGTGTTGATGCATGGAAATATAGGAAGTTCTTGGTTAATGAATTTAATTTATAAAAGTTGATTTTTATTTGAATGAGAGAGATTTTTGTTTTGTTTCTATGCAACGAAGTGTCAACATTGTCTTTCGATTTATATTTTTAAAATATTGGTCCTTTAGATTTCTAGTGTTGTATTAAGATTGAATTGTTTCAGTATTTTTTTTTATTTAGTTTGTACCTGAAATACTGTGTTAAATAAACTTTTTTGCTACAACTAACTTCTACCTTACAGTTGGATTTACTTGCTGGCACCTAAACTAAATATCCAACGACGTATCTTTAGTTTATTGCTTATGAATTACACTTCTGCGTATACACACCAATTTAATAAGCGCATTAAAAAACACCCCGAATTGATTAGGCCTCAGCTCAGAAATGGGGAGTGACTGCATATTCAGTTCTTTAAACAGAAACAAGCTCTCCAATGGTACCCGAAACGTTAGGGCAACAATAAAGACTTTTTTAAAAACTTTCTCTAGCAACTATGAAAAAACCTCACCTTGAAGTATTTTTTATTTTATTTTCAATAAAATTTATTGTAAAAAAAATGTATTTCATCTGGATTTTGGAGGAAAGAGGAGCGAGCGCCCCTCTCGATCTGTGCTTACATGATGACCTAAAAATACACAACACTAAATACTTACGGACATAAGATAACATCCAACCAAAGTGGCGCTTCTAGTCCTGCCAGCTTTACAATGTACGTATACACTAGCGTTTGATTCAGAAAATTTTTTTATAAATTGTACACCTTGGATGAGTTTATTCTGACACGGGGCCTCAAAGATGTCTCTGGTGCTCAACTGAAGGAACTCTACATTGTGACTCTTCCATTCCTACCAACAGACTGAATTAGTAACTATCACATCTAAAAATGTATAATATATTGACTAAGAACCAATTTTTAATGTGAATGCTTTAGAATTTTTTTTTTTTTTAAATGGTGAAACCAATCGCACGACTTATTCAAACTTTTTTTTTTAATTTAAGGAGCGTCAACATCTGAGGTAACTGGCAGCCGAAACTTTTTACACTGCACTATCAGCCTCCGAACAGTGTCCTCTCGACACAGACAACAGTGTCCATCACTGGACAGCGAGCTGTAAAAGAATCTTCTGGGAAGAGAAAATCTAAAAGCCAGTAAGCTGCAGTTAGATTCGAACCCGGCATCTCTACGTGGAAATCTTCCCGCTAACCACTGAGCTAATGCCTTCGCTTACTCACACTATTATAATTATTTTCTTTATTCTGTTCTCTTCACGAGGCTCTGGGCAGACTGTGAAAGAAAAATAAGAAATAGCTCCTTATATCCAGGTCGCTACATGAATTCCTGTGTAGGAATCGCTACATTTTAATATGATCTTAGGCACCCTTAAGTCAGAAAAAATCATATTACAAAAACAATTTGAAGAAGTCCTCGGACCTTACAAAGAGGGGAGGCCTCACCTATACAATCAGGGGGATGTTATAAGCCTCTTTGGCTTAAGTACCTGGAAGAGGACCCACACCGCGTTCAAATCAAATCTAAGTGGATACGATACTTAAAAATCACATCAATAAAGAGACCATCGTACCAAAACGGAATAGAAGTTAGAGCATTCTGCGAGTATTTTAGATATAAAATCAATTTCGAAAGTTTGATAGCCCATTGCTATACTTAGTAAGCGTGAAAGAAAGAAAACTGTTGTTCGTAATATTCCTAAAATACATCCTACTCCTCGTTTAAACTGATAAAAAGAGAAGACCGACCCGATGATGCTTATCGCCTGCAAGTTCTGACACTAAGTCTATAGGCGCTAATAGAAGTAATCCGTCCATCTATCTTGATCAATTCATTAAGTTTAACCCGTTATATCTCAGCAACTAGTCTTTAAAAATTCCGTCTTTAAGAAGTAGGACTTTCACACTGAATAAGATGTTTTAGATTTTGTACATGGCATCCAAAATCCGTTAAAGGCAGCTCCATTATATAGAGAGATGTGTATCCATGTACAAACTTCGGTTCAGTTCGAAGATTAGTAAGCTCTTGCGATTGCTGCTTGAACTCAAGTGTACAAAGAGGCATTACCATCAAAATGGTTTCTTGATTTCCTATTAAGACAATAGTCAATTCAAGATGATATTATGATAGGCTTTCTTTATACAAAACCTTTGCAAAATCTCTGAGTATTCATTTTATTTCGTTTACTACATCTATCTTGTTTCGATGGTAGCTAATCATTTTCAAACTTAGTAACATATTTATTTAAACATTGTCTGTGAGTTGTAGACAAATTTTTTAATCAGATAATGAAAGAATTATTTTCAACTTTTGTTTTTTATATAATTAGGAATTTTTCGGCTTCACGAGTGACATTCAAAAAGTAATCAACTTCTGAAAAAATATACAAATGTGCAAAATAAATATTTCTTATTTTAACTTTATTTTAACACATATTTTGTAACTGTATTTTTTTTTTATATTTTATGTTACGAATAATAAGCAGCATAGTTTACTTTTAATTATTTAAATGCCATTAAAAAGTGATTCGTGATTCCTTTTTTGTACTTTTAAATACTACTTAAATGTGATAAAGGTGATTCATGGTTCCTTTTTTTTACTTTTAAATGCCATTAAAATGTGATTCATAGTACCCTTTTTGTACTTTTAAATATTTAAATGCCATTAGAAAAGTGACTCATAGTTCAAGTAAACAAAACAAAATCCACAGACAGTTTTGTCAAAAAAAGTAAACCATTTTAAATAATTTAGAAAGGGAATTTATATAATGTTGGTAAATTTTTGTTATTATTTTACCAAGATGACTATGATAATATAACATAATCACAAAAAATGAGTATCTATGCTAATTAATGCTTTTTATTTACATTTATCTTTTGTTTAACAGAACTTTCTGTGGAAGTGGTTTTGTGAATTTGAACTATGTCACTTTTTATTGGAATTTCAATATTTAAACACATTTTATGAAAGAAATTTTCAGAAAAATTGTACAGGCTGCCATGGTAGGCTTCAGGGTTATCCATAAAATTTCAGTGCGCAAATTGCTTTATTTTTATTTATTTTTTTTTTTAAAAAAGGTACATTTAACTATTTCTGCCCAATAGAAATATATAACTGCACATTTCAGTCCATTCTAAATTTAGATTTTTGAGAAATATATACAGAAATAGATAACAGAGTTGAACGGTGAACGATAGATTCGTCATAAAACTTTTAAGGTACAAGTAAAAAAAAATAAATAACCTAGATTACAGCCTATACAATGTTTCTTACAAAGAAAACCCATCACAAAAATGGCATTATTTGAGTAATAAGCATTCCCTAATTTAGGAAAAGATAAAGATAAATGTAACTTACAGCGCTTGTATTTGAAAACATGTAAAGTTCATAGTCTTCGTTCATAGAGACTACTCCTCGTACGTTTTCTTCGTTGATTAACTGTAAAAAAGCGAATTATATATTTATTTATTAAAAAATAACCGGTTCTATAAAAAATAAAAATAAAATACATAAGTCATAATTGATGTTTAAAACATAGCTCCTTGCGAACATCTTTTTTGCCAGATATTGGCTCCTTCGCTGATACTATTATTCTGGGCTTGAAATAATAGAAATTTCCAGTACTCTAGTTTCGAAGTTGTTGAGATTATCAAATTTTCTCGCGGAAAGATATGCCTTGGTCCGCGAAAACAAGAACAGCATTTACAGCAAAGTCTGAGCTATATGGTTTGATGAATCCAAAGATACTAACGGACTTGAGGTGTAATAAGTAGGGGAATGGCCAAGGAAGAAATAACAGAAGTAATTAACGAGTGTTCGTGGGGACAGCTAGAACTCATTCTCATAAAGATAAACAAAAGAGTAACGGAAGTAAAATCAAACGGACGCAGTTTCGGAGAAGTCATGTATTCAACTACGTCTGAGCGAGGTGAGCCAATATGTTCAGAATGTGATCGCTACAGCCACTCAAGCCACATTATGGGCCAATGTAAGATTAGAAAAAAGTGAGAAAAATGTGGTGTTCCACATATCACCGTGGAAGATACAACTCCTGAATAGAAATGGGTAATTGAACACGAATCATTCCGCAACTCTGACCAGCCTTACAGAAAGGAAAAGTTGTGAAACAAATAAGTGCAAAAGGCAATCTAAGTTATTTAGAACCAAAAATTTGTATAATTAAGAATCTTTTACAGCTTCAGGAAATCAGGGCAATGCCCTCTGCCTAAACTGGAATTATTAACGACGATCTGATGCAATTGTCAAAAATTGAACCCTCTTTTTGAATAAGCCATTGTAAAAGAGCCACTTCAGAGACTTGCTTGGCTGCAAGACTTATGAAAATATAAACAGCCAAACAAGATGGTCACAACTTCCTTACCAAATTAAAATTAACTGGCTTTTAATAATCAAAATAATAATTCATAACTATAGTAACATGCGATAAGTTGAAAATTCATACCTGTTCTGTCATACTTCTAAAAGGTAGAGCACCTAAGATAACAGTCTCATCTATCCTATCGTACCAATTTCTGCTGGTGACTTTCTCCATGAGTACATTATATAGTAAAGTTGGATAGAATGATAGTCTAGCGAACATTGTTAATAAAGTTTTTTAAATTGAATAAATAACAAAATTTAATATTAAGTAATATAAAAAAAAAAACAAAGAAAATAATTCAACTAATCTAACAATTTAATAAAAAAACAATTATCATAAACACATTTTCTTTTCTATTAGAAAATTTATTTACTAAACAATATAGGAAAATTTATTAAAGACTGAAAATACGATGTATGAAGTTAACACTTGCTGTCAAAAAAAAATACGGATAAACAAATGACATTCAGTTCAAAGAAGATAACAGAAACACCACATATGTTGTTCGAAAATGGGTCGTTCAAATGAACGGATCAGTTTGGACAAATCAAACTTAATCGCACATTCAACCAAACTTTATTTTTTTTAAGTAAAAAAAAAAAAGATTTAATTAAAATTTACATATATTTATTCTAAAGAATAAAACTAAGTAAATTAATTTCAAATGAAGAAAAATTATTGTTACAAAATTATTTAAAAAAATTACCTGAGGGGGCTTCCTACTTGATGAACTCCGAGAGTAAATAAAAGATATAGCGTCAAATATTGTAGTTTAGGTGCCGCTAAAATTGTTTTTAAATTCTCCCTTTCAGATTACCGAATTATGTCAGAACTTAACAAGCTTCTTCACAATTCAAACAAGGTATTCTAACAAAAAACCTTACGGTATAACAGTTGTATAAGGGTTGATAACAGTATTCGCTTGCTCATTGAAACAGAGATCGATCCTTTTGATATCCTTCTCAAACTAGCACTTTTTTCCTAGAAAAAACTCTCATCATTCCATTTTCATTTGCTTCATAAAGGTAAATATTTAGAATTGATCCTGTAGCGGAAGAAATAATATTCAGAGCATCAGTCAAGTCTAGGCAGTTTGCAAGATCTGGGAAAAGCTCATAAAATTTTCATTACGTAGCACGTTAGCTGTGAATTCTAATCAAAGAAGTATTTTTTCATAGGGGTTAGTTTTGCTATAAATAAGTTTTTGATTTCCAGGGTGAGTAGAATAGAGTGTGATGTAACCATAGGACAGACATCAATCAGCTCAAAACGAACGAGCGCCGCATGGTGTAACTGTTAACTTTCTTTTCTTTGCCTCGAAAAAGCATATCACCCTGCTGTTTCGGGTGAAACGCTACCATTTCAGGCCTTTTTTCCCCTTTGGCTTCTTACTGTTCACCAAATGATGTTTTTTAATGTACAGTGCGCTTCCCAAAGCTTTCTGCGATGTACACTAGGTAACCATATAGAACACAATGACAATATCCTTGGCATCACATTTTTCTAGAATTTGTTTTATGGAAAAATTTGGTCTATTTAAGTTTGGGCTGCGAAAAACCCGTATTGCTCTTTGGATCTTATATTCCTTTTCTGTAGGGCTATGATATTTATAAACAAAAAATTGATGAGTAAAATTTCGGATTTAACGGTAATCGAAGTGCGACTGCACTGAATTTTTTCTTCAGATTAGATGAATTTCCCAATAATATTCTTTAAAAGTTTGTATACTTTATAAGAATTTTTGACGAACTGGAACAAGTAATTATAAATATGGAAAGAAATACTAGTGTTTTTTTTAAATATCAAAAAAATGAGTTCTCGGAAGAATGACGTTGTAGTGGAATAATTGCAGGATGACATCATCCTGGTGGGGCGACTTGACTGCGCCATGGGCTTCCCCGAGCTCTGTGACTCATTCAGTAACTTTTCTTGTTAAAGGCTACATAGTTCGTACTAAAACAAAAAGGTTTTATATTTCTATCAGTGTTTAATTGTATTGAAAGAACAAAAGTTTCTTTTGTATATATATTGATTTTTAAAAGAAGTGTCAAAGTGTTATAATATGAATTCTACGAAAGCAGCAGCATTCAACAGCTACACCATGAAAGACTCTGTAAGTGTTGTACTTTATCTTACTTTTTATACTAATCAATTGGTCAGGTTACAATTTACTATTTTTATTCATTTATTATTTTAGGTGCACTTTTTGCAAAATAAACAATAAATATGAAATTTGAAACTATTGATAGCAAAAAATAAATTTTTTTACTATTTGTTGCCTAACATGAGAGGTTATAAAGTTAACATCAACTAGTGAAATGATATAAAACATTTTTTGTTTGCTTAATTAGTTAAAAAGCTGATATAACAATTATTATAAATTCATATTTTGTTAATTTTACTTAAATATTTAAATAGGAAACAATTCCTTATTGTTTAGTTTAAAAGTATCTTAATTTAAAAGCAAAAGTTGTGAAGTTTCAGGAATGGATGACATCATCTAGCCTTGTGAACATATTTTTTTGTATAAACTGGACTAAAGGAATATGTTGATTTTCTTTAAGTTAATCTTAAAAATTTTCTATAGTCTTTCTTCAAAAGAAAACTTAATTTAAGAGTTTTATTTATAAATTATTCCTATGATTTCTAAGTTGATTTTTTTTAATGATAACTTCATTTTGAGGAAAACTCATAAAATTGTGTTTCTGTAATTTATTTATTTTTTATAAATTAGATAATAAGCTTTTTAAAACAATTTTGCGTCGTTGCTCTTAAGTTTCCGTGTTCCCTTCAATTCCGTTAGTGGTACCCTTTAAGTACTAAAGGTTATTTTGGAATTAAATATATTAATCTTGTTGAGTGAAACATATTCATCTCTTCATGCTCTAATGAAGTTCCTGATGAATGGTACCCACGTTACCTCAAAACCAATAACAAAAATTGCCAAAGGAAAAACTCCTGGAAGACTAATCGAAATGTTTTTCTTAAACTTATAATACATTTCAAATGCTTGTTCATAGTTGCCAAATGGAAGCCTCACAGCCTTATTAAGTCCGCTAAAGGTTAGTGTGGAACTGTTTGGAGATCCTGATGGAAAAGACAAAATGTCTTTTTCGTCTGGGTGTCCGGGTCCTTCGAAATATAGGAGCAATGAGATGGTAGATCGCTTGTTCCGGGATAGGTCCTGCGTGGTCCTTTTACGGCATAGGAACTCTTTTGAGGCATTCCAAAATGTGTGCAACCATCAAAGAATTGTGTGTACTGAGTGATGGTGGATACCCCAACATAGACGAGACTATAAAGTTTATATTAGCTCTTCGACAAAATTTACAACTGTATTTCTTTAAAGTGGCCATTCGGATGATCGTAGACTTCTTATGGTCCACTGCTAACTGAAGTGTATATTCCATGTATAATTAACCTACGGATAGCTTATGTAGGTTTTATGAGTTATTTATATATATAGATAAGATGGTCTGGTTTTTGTCCTAATCTCGGTTTGAGATTTGTTCTATGGGAGGAGAAACTACCTTTTAAAAAGAAAGCTTAGGAAAGCGCAGGGCGTGATTCTCTTTCCATATACAGGGAGTATTAGACCTTAACGGAACCTGAAAGATGGCCTGTTTATCTGTCAGTCACCTCCAAGCTTCTCAACGTCGTTTGTCCACTTTAAACATTAGATCAGTACTTATGGATTATCTACTGAACTTAGGGATTAAGTCTGTACTTAGTCATTTACCAACTGTTATATTTTATCAGTTACAGTTAGACGGTTTAAACAGTGGCGTACCTACGAGGACTACAGCTACACTTACTCCAACCACATTGCGTAGTGTGGAGCAATTTTTAGAAATACCAAGTCAAGTGGAAGCTCACCAGAACCAGGCCAGGTTCGTGCCACCAGTTATCCATCCAACGCATCAAGGTATGTTCTTTTCTGTTCATATAAGCAACTGGCATAAAAGTATAACACTTTGAGGGTCTTTTCCCTATTTTGGAGTTATTTTCCGTTGGAAGTATGGCTAAAGTTTAGACGGTGAACCCCTCAATTACCGCATAGAAAATTTTCATAACTTTTTCCGTTGCTGTGGATGTAAAAAAAGAGACTTTTAATGTTTTATTTTTAGTATCTAGACTAATTTTATATATATATATTTTATTTATTCCCCCGAGTGACGCGGAAGAGCTTTTTTTTGTAAGGAAAAATCGTACAACTAGAAAATTTATTTTTTTCAGTATTAATTGTATAATGATAATTATGATAAATAAATATTTGTTTTGACCACCTCACTTAGGTCAATGTTTGACTGCAGAATTAATCCGTCAAGGGCGTGGGGCTATCAGGATGATTGTAGGCCTATTAACTGGCCACTGCAGACTCAGAAAACACATGCATCGCATGGGCCTGGCAGATGATAGCCTTTGTAGGTTCTGTCAGGAAGAGGAGGAAACGGCACTACACGTGTTGTGTCAGTGTGAGGGGCTTGTATGGCTAAGGATGTTACTTCTCGGGGAGGAAAAACCAAGGCCTGAGAGCTTTACCCAGGAGTCACTCTCCAGAATTAAGAGTCTAATTAAACGGACGGGTCTGGAGGGTGAGCTCTAAAGTCGGGGAGCCACAATAGATCCAAAGGGGTCGCAGTGGCGTAGGCCTTGAGGCCGCCCTAATTTAATCTTAGGTCAATGTTTATCTGTTTTTTAAGTGTTCAAAATTATCTCAAAAACTGTCTCAATTACTATTACAATTTTAATTTTTTCTCGCAATGGGAGGAGCAAAAAAGCAGCGACTGGGGCTAAAAGAATCCAAAGTGGTTTGTCTGTTATTTATTGTATCTTTTCTAAAGATTCACGCTAGTGCGGTAGAACTCTGAGTAAATGGGCAGTTTAGATCTACAACCTCTGCACGGATTTTATGTGCATTTTATTGAGAATTCAGATAAGAAGAAATATTATTAAGAGAAAGTCTTATGAGTGATCACACCAGATCTTGTTTTACTATTACAGTTGTACAAAAGCCTGGGTTTATGAGCGTGGTTGATACGAAAAGCTGGCAAGGTGGAAGTGCCAGAGTTACCGAAGGACATGCTGTACAGATTGAGCTGACCAGCAAACCAGCAGCCACCCAACCTCGCAGGAATGTCGGAGGTCGCAGACCCAACAAGGATAAGTCCGTGAGTATAAATTTAGAGAAAATAAACAACACGCTTAACGCCTTTATTGTATTATTATTTTGCATTGCTGTTTGCTGCTTTTGCTGGACCAATTTGCCGTGGGATAAACTAAAATGACTTGAAATCTTACATCATGTTCATCATTACAGATTTCCCCAGAAGAAGAAGAAAGACGGGCTGTTCGGAGAGAAAGAAACAAGCTTGCAGCCGCTAGGTGCCGCAAACGACGTTTGGATCATACAAATGAATTGATGATGGTAAGATTTATGTTAAGAATTCAGACATTGAAGAGTCTTGAGATCGTCTTCTGCGTTTGACTTATATGCGTTTCAGACACCTTGCTTGATAAATCAGTTCAACAATTCCCCTCTACAAAATTTTACTTCATTTCAATTTTTCATCTTCAAACATTTGTATTTTAATTTGTCATTCTGCCATCAGGAAACCGACGGCCTACAAAAGAAGAAGTCTGGCCTGCAAAGTGAAATTCAGCAGCTTAAGATGCAGAAAGAAGAATTGGAATATCTTTTGGAAACGCATCGTCCTTGCTGTCGACTAGAGGCGGACAGTGAGAATTTAAGAAGTGACTCGCCACCAGACATCAAACCATTCTCGCTGACCTTGAAGGTGAGTTGATATTTGTGAGTTATTATACAAAGTAAGTAAATTAATCGCCTATTTTTTCAGGCAGGGCTTAGCGTCCAACTACCAATTAGGTGTCGTTGGCGGGAGTGAAAGCGCATACTTAACTACTAACATTTTTTCTAATAAATAAAAAGTAGCAATATGCGGGTTTCGAATAGGGAATCGCCTATTTACAAAGCCACGCTTCATAACTACTAGATCAATACTTGCCCCATTGGTCCGATATGTTCTAGTGTACCTAAGTCGTCACGTTGCTTAGCCATTAGGAAAATCTCAAGTGAGACACACTTTAGACAAAAGACAAACTCGTAAGTCCAATACAAAACTCAAACATTAGTTATTCAAAGTTCAAATTCGTTTAGTCCTTACAATTACTTATTACTTATTTAAACTACATCCTCGTTAATTTTTAACGTGGTTTGAGAAAAGTAGCGTCAGAAATTTTTGCTCACCGTAAGGTTCTTGGCGTCGGTCAATGAGCTGGTTTTCTCTTAGGCTCTTTTAGCATTATTTTCTTCGCATTTAAACTAAACACTGTAACAATACCTTCTTTCAATTTTTATTTAATGTTGCTAGCATTAAATATATCTTTAAATATCTGCCTTCTTCAACTCTAATAATTGAAATAAGATTGAGAGGAGATTAGCTGAGAAGTTAGCGTACTAGATTCCACGCGGGAATCCCGGTTCTTAGATTTTCTTTTTCTAGAAGCTTTATACGGCTCACTGCCGGCGATGGACAGTGTTGTCATAACAAGAGAATACTGTCTAGAGACTGCAGTGACTGAAAAAGCAGCTTTGGGCGCCCAAACCTTAGTTGTTGACGCTCTTAAAAAGTAAGCGAACGTCGTGTGAATACTTCTGACCAGTTTTTCCCTGTTCCAGGTGGACTCTAAGGAAGAGATGGTCAATGAGCCAGAATCTAACATAACAATTCTACCACCAAAAAGAAACGGAGGCAAGCGGCCAACCAGTCTGCCAGTACCTACGGCAATGTTGACACCGGATGGCATACCCATAACAACGCCAACGGCTGGCATTCTCTTCAACTTTGACTCGCTGATGGATGGCGGCACAGGACTAACGCCAGTATCTGGTCCGTTGGCACCCTCCTGTTCCACCCAGCAGAGACACAGTGGCTCGGGCACGGTTAGCGATCTATCTAGCCCTGACTCTACCACCAAGCTGGTTTCCTTATAGGAGTGACTTTCCCCGTGTATACCTTGTTTACCATTCAGGCCAATATTTATTGTATTTGTATCAGTTATTATTATTATTATTTTGTATGTACATGTAAGGCTATATTCTTTTATAGGTACCGCTGGGGCATCTTGCAATGATACTTGCCTGAAAACTCGGGCAGCTCAATAATTTAATAATTGCCATTCATCTATGCGTTGCATAAAAGGTGCCTCGGAAATGGTTAACATATCAATTAAAACATTACATTCGCGGCACACCGAAAGAAGCACAGTATACTTGAAAATTAAAGACAGGTCCCATTTAACATACAGACTAACTTATTATACAAGATTAATTGCTACTACAGATGCGTTTACGATCTTGTAACGTCTGATAAATTCTAAACAATATTAAAGAAAATTCAATGCAGTAAAATTACTTAAATGATATCAGTTATAAAATTTTAACAAAACACAAGCTTTTTAGAAATTTCTAAATGGCTGAAATTACGAGCTAAAGTATTAATGAAATGGGGGGTACTTGCTGATTTGTGTACCGTTTGTTGTTTAGTCATCCTCTATACTTAACTTTTTAAACTAAGTTTTGGTTGAGGAGTTTTTTGTACCTATTTATCTAATGATATATAAATATTCGGATATGTTTCTTCCTCTTAAAGTAAGAGAAGTGCAACTGCTGTTACAGTACTTCTCCCAAAAGGTAGAAAGAAAAATTAAACTGAATGTATGCATCTAGACCCGCATATAGCATGTTTACATAAAATTTCGAATCAAATTTTAAGGGCTATTACTCGAATAGTCCAATTTTATGTGAAATTAAGAAGTTAAAATATTATCTGAGGACTTCAGATTCTACACTATAGCTTCACTAGGAGAATTTACTAAATGGAGATAAATAGCCTTAGCCCCACTGGATTCTCCGCTATTTTCCCACAATATACCTGGTGCCCAGTGATCCTCCAGCTGGATCTCTCTGCAAAATAGGACCTGTCAGCTTCATTTTGTCCAACAAGAGCAGATAATAAATACGATTCCTTTTAGTGCTTTAGGACAATACACTAAACTCTGAAAGACGATTCTAGCTTTTCCCAAACTCTCTCTAAAGAAACAAATTAAAGAACCGTTTTATAGTTCTAGAGAGCTAAACGTAACAAACAAATTTATCTAGAGTGCCATCTACAATATTAACATTCTCCATAAAAACAGGTTATTCGGCTCTACGAAAAGGGGCTGCACCTGCTAGGATGAGCATTCTTTCAAATCCCACCCTGATCTCATTTAAGCTTCGTGATCCGCTTTTCTTGGGGTTATCCAGAAGAGTTTCACGTTACAGCCAGACCACAAGAATAATCTGGCATAAATATCGCACACTCTTCCACAAATCTTAGCACAATATATTCAAACTTCAATTTAATTTTGTTTATCAAATTTAAGTATTTTCTATTTCGTGTATCTCACAAACTGCGAGTACCACGTAACTAAATTATTTATTATTTTTCAAAATCAAATCGGGCATTCCCATTTAACATTTACAATTATGTCCCGTCCCTCAATAACAATGTTGGAAACCTATATATATATATATAAATTGTTTTTATGTTTATTATGATTACCAAGTTAGTTAGCAAAGCAACTTACCAACTGTTTATTTCATGTAATAGGTACATTAATATATTATTTCAATTTTAAAAATAAATATGTATTTGTAATCTAGATTTTTTTTTTTTTGTTAATTTGTTAAGCTATTATAATTTAGAGAGTGAGACTTTTTTAGATTTTTAATTTGTTTTTTTACCTTTTCCAAATCAAAAAAATAAATTTGTAGTGAACCCTCCACACACTTTCTCTTACTGCAGCTAAACAAACAGGTTTCTTAGGGTGTGTCAAGGTTCTACTAGCCATAGTTTTAAGCAAAAGGCGGATCTAAAGAGGGGGGGCATCAACGTTTCCTTGAACTGTACAAAAAGAAATAATTTTTATTGCATTTGAATAAAAATTAAGTGAACTTTGCGCCTACTCGGAAAAATTAGATAAATTCGCCGTCTTTGGACACCCCGCAATCTTAATCAATTCATCTCCCTTCGAACATTCACTCTTTAGTAGTTCTTCATTTCATTTTGGACTAGTAAGTTCATAAGAACGAATAAGTTTCGAGATACTGCGTTTTGTACATTAATTAAACTAGTCAAAAGAAATGCGATCATTATCTGTAAGATGCTAATGTTTTTTGCTAAAGAAGTGGTACTTTTAGATCTTAAAATTAGAACAAAAACTAAAAAGAACATTTTAAAATTTGGAGTAACCGTCTCTGGCAATCTCTGTTTATTGATACTTCAAATTTCTTCATATTCCCATTAATGTGATAGAAATTCATGTGCTCTCTGTCTTCTGGTTCAAGGGGTTGCCTGAAAAAAGTACCCATTGCATTCAAAAACATGATGTTTAATGATCATCATCAAAGATGTGTAAAGTGGGAAAGAAATTAGTTCTTGTTTTCACATTTGCAAAAAAAAAAAAAAGTAAGTTTTTGTGTGAAAATAACAATAAATAAATAAAAATGACAATGGCATATAAAAATTGGCTATTTGATACACAATTACAAAAAAGTTCCAAATGGTTTAAGCAAAAAAGTGCCCATTAATTTATTACTTTCTAATTGTAGCAATGTTTTTCCAAATATGAAAAGAAAACAAAAAATTGTAATAAAAAAATTAATTATAATCTCTGAGTTTGTAGTATCCAAAACCTTACTAACAATTGGCAACTTTTCCCCTTACATTGCATCCCAGCTAGTAAGAGAAAGTAATCATTCCGTGTGTGAATAAATTAAAACTTGGAAGTATATTAAGTGTTTATATCAATTAATTTTGAAAATGTTGAAATATCCAGAGTTACGTCAGCAAACTTAAAGACACCAACTCCTAATCTCTCTGGAAAAAACTTCCTTTATTATTTTAAAGTACGCACAGAGAAAATTTCGCTTTATAAATACCATTTTAACAATTAATGTATTTATATTATAGAATTTTAATTTTTTATTTACGAATTTATTTTATTTAATTTTTTGAGTAAAGAATTTTGATGTTAACATTCTGGTTGAGCTAGTAAAACTTGTTAGCGCTCTTGTTAGCGGACAAATGTGAGACACTTTACTCTCTCGCCAAAATTTAAAGAGAATTTATTATTTAAAGAATTACATAATGAAAAATAATAAACAATTTTTACAAGAAAAATATTTTATGCTTTAAAAGTGAATTTTGTAAATAATTGAAAATAAAAGATATATCATAAATTTGTATAAATTTAAGTGAAAAAAAAAAAAAAATTGGAGCTTTATTGTGTGCTTACAGCAACATATAAAAATAAAAATACCAACTTTTAATAAGAATTTTGTTTTGATTTTTCTCGAAATCCTTTTCTACAATATATAAATATATTTTGTGTGAACACTCATTCGACCTTCTCCTATTAAAATTGTAATCGAACAAGTTTCTTAGTAATACTTAATTTTACTATACTATTTTTTATTTTTTTTTTGTGAGTATTTAAGCGGCTGGTTGGGCCTGCAATTTATTACACTGGTACAGAAGTAAATTTTACAATTGCACTACCCACCACCTCACAGCAGCACTGCCGATGGTATGTTTTCAATTTATTAAATTACTATGAGCCTGTTATTATTCTCTGTAAGTTAGCTGCCTGTTAAACGCAGTTTTTCGGTTGGAAGAAGGATGAAGACACCATATAAACATAATGAGCAAAGAGTAGTTCAGTACCTTTGTGTGTGGGCTGCTTAAAGGAGGATATCAATTTTACACTGTGGTAACAGTAATTATTTCAGAAACCCAGGAAGTTGTTAGTTAAAATGAGCAAGCCTTTCATTACATTGATACTTAGCAGTTTTATTGTTAATTTATTGAATATATGTATCTCATTTTTCGTACTAAAAAATTTACATTAAAAAAACCATAATGAATAACTGCGCATGTTAGAAAGTTCAAAAAAACAGCCTCTAATTTTGGAGTTAGATCAGCTTAGGCTCTTTGCTTTTAATGATCCTTATATATATAAGGTGGAGAAAAATAAATGGGAAATTATTCAAATAAAATTCAAATAATTTTTGGTAAGTAAATAATAATATTAATTATTATTACCCTTATTTATATTAGAATTTATTTTAATTTTAGAAGATTCTCTTTATATTATTTTAAGTTTAGTGCTGATAACTGCGCATGTCGTAAAAACTTAGTTTAATTCTGAGTATTTTCTTTATTTATTATTATTATTTGTATTAATTATTTGCCAAATAGTCTAAACATAATTTTATATTCATTTGTAATCAATAAATTAATTTTTCTTTCGCAAAGGTGACGTTATTTTGTAACTTTCGCAATTTGTTGCATTTATTTCTAACTAGTCTTCTAAAAAAAGTATCAGGAACAAAAGCATCTATTCCAGGAAGCAGATATCGTAAAAGCAATAAGGCTTGGCTGGCTCAGATGGGCAGACCATGTGGCAAGAATGTCTTAAGTTCAGAACAGCACTTAATTTTGGGCGAAAATCATTAACTGAACCACGCTTATATTACTTCTTAATGACCAGGCTTTTAGAAAAACTTATATAATTATACAGATTAAGTCTCTTAGAAACCTAATTATCAGTCAGTTTGAACTTAATGGTTAAAATAACATTGCCAGACGGCTTTTGCAGGAAAATGTACTTAGAGTCAGGAGAGATTTAGCAGGCCTAAATTAAGATGGAATGATGGGGTAGGCGTGGAAGCCAGAAACCTGCTAGGAGTGAGGAATTGGAAGGTTGCTTGAGGAGGCCAAGGCCCAGTATGAGCTGTAGCACCAAAAGTAGTAGTAGTCTTTTAAAGTTGTTATTTTTATCGCCAACTTACATTTTTTGTCAGTACTATTTCCGTTTTCTCTACCTTGAAACTATTACTGACAGATATTTTTTCCTCATTTCTGGCTGACTTAACATTTCCAAGCTGTATAGTATTTTAGTAAATATGAATTAATGCTATTAATTAAATAAATTATAAAAAAGAGGTTCTCAAGGAACAGTAAACCTTACTCATGCTTCCAGCATTGAATCTGAAGTGGAGGTACTTGTATTTTTAGCATAAATATTGGCCACTTGTGAATCAGATTAGATACGAATTAAGTACACTGTACAAAATATATTCAAGCAGCCACATTTAAAGCATGGTGTTAAGAGTGCTTTAAATTCTGATGTGGAAGGTGGAGAAGAACTCGGGCGATCTGAGAATGACGTGTTGAAATTCGATGAAGGATAGCGCGCCGTCTCCATCCAAGTCAGACTCTTCGATCGCCTTGTCGCACACCTGCACACACACAGACAATTCATTTGTCAAGCTTATCGAATACCTTTAACTAGGGAAGAAAAGGGTTACTCTGGCTATGTGTTGGTAGGTATCCTGGACTCTGGACCCAGTTTTCAGCTTGTACTCTTAGACGTTTCTTTTCCTTGGAGCGTCTCTTAGTTCACTATCTAGAATTAATCAGTGTTATCTGTGACAACAGATACTGCCCGCAGGCTAGTCGAGTAATAAGAAGATTCCTGGGGCCGATTGTTTCACATTTTTCTAGTGTGTTTACTTTCAAAATAGTCAGATTTTGAATTCACCTGGCTGACTTCCTCAGGACTAAGCTCTTCATGGCTCAGCAAATTCACCCCTTTACACAGATCTTCGGAACCTATAGAGTTGTCACCGTCAAAGTCTAAAATTATAAAAATTAATTTAAGTTAGTGTAAAACCTTACATTGGACGATAGATTCTGTGATTATATAGGTTTCGTTTTCTCATTCTTTACGCTGTACAAACTTTCTAAGTTAAAAGAAAAAACTGAGAGAAAGCAGAAAAGTGAACATAATCTTCTTACCATAAATCTTGAAGGCATAGTACACCTTGATGTCCCGAGTAGCCTGTTCACTAAACACTGACAGCATGTCTAAGAATTCTTCAAATGATTGATCACCACTCCCATCGCTTGAAAATACTTCACATATACGTCGTCGAAACGGATTCTCCTAGACGAAAATTAGGATAGATTTCATTTCTGAAACTGATATTTTTTTTGCTTCTTTTGAACGTACGTATATTAATAACACAACTAATTGTTTTTTTTATTTTACTTTTATTTACAGTGGCCTGTAATAAAAATGTTTCGGCCCCGTTTGGATTACACTGAGTGAGATTAGTTTGAATTTATTAGTCGAGTTGTCACAACACATAGTCAATGCTATGAATGTCTTTGAAAGCTGTGATTTCTTACCTTCAGTTCGGCCAGGTTCTCTATACTAGCAAGGGAAATTGTCGCAGAAGTTGACTCGTGCGATTTTTTGGCCAGTTTGTCTTCACCGATGCTCAGGAATTTTTTGTAAACCCTAAATAAAAAAATTCAAATTGGTAAATTGAACATGGTGAAATTATCTCCCGGGATAATTTAGTGAACAAAACAGAAACACATTTTCGGAATCTGATATATCTCAAATCCAACTAAGTAGATTGTCTCAAATCTCAAATTATATACTCCACGTTGTGAAATAATAAAAAGAAATATTTCCTGGTTCAGTAGTTTGAAAACATTAATTACAAATTATGATTTAGCAGCTGACTTAACAAATTTAAATTTGACGACAATTAATAGTTGGAAAATACAGTTTAAACAAATCAAACTTAATTTATCTGAAAACAAAATGTTAGGCTTTATTAATGATGCTAGGTATTCAAGATCACAAAGAATATATAGTATACTGAATTATGATTTGACGACGAATAGCTACATAAATGATTCTTTCTCTCTTAATGAAATGACGTGGATAATTAAAGCTAGAGGAGACCTATTTTGTCCAAATGCTAACCCGTTCAGGGAACCAATAAATGAATTCTGCCTATTATGTAATATCTTTGTGACTGTGGGTCTGTACCACTTCCTTGCAGAATGTCCCAGATTAGGTGTGGCCGTCAATAATATTTCTTAAAGGAAAGCCTTACCAAACAGGAAATGATAAATTTTTTAAATTATTACAATAAGTGAACTCCATTAATTAATTTCCGTAAATATGCTTGTGGGTATCTACTTCAATAATTCTTTTTAAATTTTTTTTTTTTTGAAAATTTTGGCATTACATAAATGAAAATATATATTAATTGTTCAAGGATTTAGAATTTTAAATAAACTTTTTTTGGAAATAAATAGATAAATAACAAATTAAAATAAAAATAATTTTTAAGAATAATTAAAAGTTTTCCTGGTATACGGAATAACTAAGAATATTTGTAATTAAAGAGTATTTTCTGTATTTTGATATAAAGTTAATTTTAGTTACTTTAAGTTGTACATCATTTATATTTACACTTTGGAATTGTAAACAACAACCCCGCTGATGGTCTCGACCAAGTGTATGTCTTTTATTTTAATTTTATAATTCTTTGTCTATGTTTTGTATTTTGTAAAATAAAAGACTCTAATAAATAATAAATATCCTCCACGTTTCAATTCATAATTTGACCATTAAAAAGGATGCGCACCCAAATTCTTTGCCATGAATATGGTTCCTCACCTCAAGATCTCCTTCCTAGTAAAGAACGTGCAATCCTGTAAAGAAAAGAATCATTAAAACAGAAATAAAATATTAGAATACAAACTAGTTTCTCTTGCTGGTATCCTCACTGTTTTCTTAAAAATTTGAAGTTCACTAGATGTTGACTTTAATATTTTACAAGTTCACTGTAATAAAATGGTACTTACGAAAGAGGCGTAAATGCAGACCTAGAGGAGGACCCAAAAAGTTAGCTTTTACCAACGCTTTTATTAATTATTGAATTTTCATTTTTTTTCATCTCATGAATGAGTATAGTACTTAAATTTTACAATATTAAGCTCAAAACATAACAATAAACATGAATTACAATACTATTACATAAAAAAAAACTGCAATAATGGTTTTTTTACATATTAAAGATAAACAAATTAAGCAAGACTGGCTTATTTCAAAATCCAGTCTCTCAATATTACGTTACTCATAAATTAATTAATAAGAAAACAGAATTTGATTTTATTTTCCGTTGAAACAGGCCTAATTAATGCCAACTTATATTAAAGCCAGGTATACTTAAACGTTATGTTACATTACATTAAATGTTTTAGATATATTTATTTATTTTATTCTGCACTTGCATTTATTTTAATTTATAAATACTACAGAGAAGTTTGTGGCAGTGATCTTTAAAGATTATGGAAGTGTAATATTTTAACTGATTCAAATTTTTATTATGGAAGTAATAAAAGTTTATAGTTTTAAGATTTGATTCTCACTTAATTATATGGCAAAGATTCACCCTCAATAAACTATTAGCCTTGTCCATTCTATATTCGGGTATACCTAGCCTTGGCTTCTATAATCCCAGGAATAGTCCAGAATGAGGGGTCTGATACTGGGAAGTTCTTGGCCTTTGTAAAAGGGATTCTTTTTATTGATTACCTGTCAAGGGTAAAACAATAACTGGCGAATACTACGCAAGTCTTCTAGACCAATTGGATAAAAAAAATCATGAGAAGAGGCTTAAATGGCAAACAAACAAAAGATCTGTAACGAGCATAATGCACCTGTTAATACAGATGGTTTCTCAATAGGAAAACTGAGATTCAAATATACATTATTGGATCATCCACTCTATTGTACCAATCGCATTTCAGCGATGAAATCTATTCATAAGACAAAACTAGCAAAAAAATGCTTTAAAATAATAGAATACTTCGTCGAAAAATAATGCATTTTTTGATCTAACAAAACATAATCTTTCAAAAAATAATCAGAAAGGCTACCTAGCCCTTGTAGGACCGTACACCATATAATAAGGAAAGATTATACACAGCAATTGGAAGAAGTGACCTGATAATCCTCGAGCTGCTCCTCAGTAAAGGTGTCCACCTTGTTGCCCATGATGCGAAACTATACTGGCGGGTCACGCCACCGACCCATCCTCAATCCTTTGTCCCCACCATCAATTCATTAAAACCACTCAACTTAATTAAAGAAATAGGGTAGAAAAAACATACCATGTTGTGCCCAAAGTACTTCATTGCTCAAGTAGGAAGAAGTATTGCTGTAAAGGCGAACTTTCCAAATAGAATTTAACTGAAAAACGTATTTTTTTTTTTGAGATTTTTCTTAGAAAATGGAGCACACGATTTCTATTAAAATTTTCTTGTAAACTATTTAAATTTTGTACTATCGGAATCTGGAATTTAAAATATTTGAGATCAAAATATTTACTACTTAATTCCATAGTTCATGAAATACCTATGGTGGAAAAATTGGTAAATGAAATTTTAATAGTATGTTACGGTAGGCAGCTACCCCCTTGATTTCGGTTGAATTTGGGTATGGTTAAAGGGAAAAATGGAAAGAGAGAGAGAAGGGAGGAAAATGAAGAATAATAATGGGGAGAAAATGAATGCATTTCCATTCCGATGGAGATTGACTTGAGAATGTAATAGAGCGATAAACTAAATTGATAGGAACCTTGTGAACATAAATAAATAGATGAATAAATAAGTAAACAATAGATGAGCAATAGAGTGTGGTGCATGGCGCGTATGTAAACAAACAGACACGAGAGAGGAGTAGCAAAAGCCTGCAAGCTTTGGTGCAGGCAAGAGAGCTAAAACTCAATCGGTTTACACCGGATCTTTTCCAAATTTGGAAAACTTTTTACTGCCCGTTTGTCACCCTAGGGAGTCTGGCGAGTGACCTGGAAAAGGATTAAGTCAGTAAAGACGAGTTTGTAGTTGAAGCCAAGACAAACGCCTGGAAAACACTGCAACCATAAAAGAGTGCACCCACCCAGTCACCAGTTAAGTGAAAATTACATCATTTTCTACTTTTCTTCAGATATACATATACAGGGTGAACCAGTAAGTAATGTCCATAGGCCTACTGTTGTAGTGCATCTAAACTGGAGTTCTTGAGTGATGTCACTTTAATTTTTTTCTAAAATAATTACTTTTTTGCAATACAAATTTTATTACTCAGAAAGTTTTAGTCCGAATTCGATTCTGATGACACGGTTAGAAAGACAGATAAATTTTCTAAAAATTGACACCATTTTGAAGCTTAAATTATTCTCCAAACAGCCTTAATCTTCCTCCTGGATAGTGGAAAAATAAAAGTAATCGAAATTTTGGAAGAAAACACATTAGGCCCTTACGTGATCATTATCAGACCTAGGTGCTGGCACTTTTTATAAAAGTTTCCTTGTTTAACGGGCTTTCTAACGGTATATCATTTTCCAGGATTCCTTTTATCTTCGTATCAGAAATTACGTTTGTTTTTGCAAGAGAAAGCGTGTTCACAAGCACTCAACAGTGTTAGTTATCAAGTTGTTTAATTCATTGAAAACTCTTTTAGATGGACCAGTAGTCGTTTTTTAAAGTAGATTGTCTTAAAAATAAGGAAGTCAAAAGTT
This sequence comes from Rhodnius prolixus, assembly GCF_049639745.1. NCBI lineage: Eukaryota > Metazoa > Arthropoda > Insecta > Hemiptera > Reduviidae > Rhodnius > Rhodnius prolixus. Next base: position 2,590,932 of record NW_027411635.1, on the reverse strand, counting down.
ACAAATTGCACTAAATAATAATAATAATAATAAAAAAAAAAATCCAAACTCTCTGAAATATTCGAGAAAATGTTAATAAAATATTTTTCGAACAAGTGCTATTTTTATAATTTAAGGTTAATTTGCTTAGTTTCAAAATAGAAATAGAAAATTTTGAAACCAAGTCCAACAGATAAAGGAAGTTTATTTGTAAGACACCTAGTTGTATTGGTTAATACCTAATTCAGATATAATGATTATCTGTAAGTGGGTTCAAAGGGTTGTTAAGGCTTATTTACATTTTTTTCTTTTTCAACATTTTCTCAAATATTTCAGAGAGTTTAGATTTTTTAGAGTGTGTATGTACTACACTCAGTAGGCCTATGGACAATACTTACTGGTCCACCCTGTATATAAAACAAAAAAGAGGCCTTTTAAAAATAGTTTATAATTTCTTCGTTGAATTGTGTATACAGTTTTAAATTTACTTTTAATTTTTGTTTGTATTAATTATATTAATTATTAATTATAATCTTCCGTTTCGAACTTAGGGAGGATAAACGAGAGGAAGAAAAATTATTTTAATTGTTTTTCTTTGTTTACGAGGTTGGTTTCAATTTACGAGTTTGATATCAGAAGTGTTATCTTCATTTTTTTTTTTGTGCTTCAGTTTTACTGCATATTTTCAGTTTTATAGTTTTTGTTTGGGTGTTACGGAGAAGAGAGAAATTTGTACGGTTTAATTATTATTATTTTTTCTTTTATTATTAAAATAAATGTGTATAACCTGTCGGTAAAACTGGATGACTTATTGAACTAGTGGTCGCCCCTCTTTCTTACAGTTTTGAGAAGACCAAAGTTGATGGAAAAATGGTAAGGAGGTATATGTTTGTAATTGTCGCTCTACTACACTCTTAGTCAACCTTCAGGTAAAAGGGTTCTATTAATTTTTTCCTCTTATTTCATCTGTCTATACTATAGTATTGTGGCAAATTTTGCCACGGCTGAAAATTTTGGTGGAAAACCAAAAGTGCATTCATTTTCTCTCAGGCTGCGTAAGTTCTGGAAGGCGGAAGAGGAGAATTTATTATTATGAAAAGAAACAACTGACGCGAACGTGTCCGGTTAGCCGAGTAAGCTAAGGCGTTAGGTCCTACTTGTGAATCTTACGTTCAATCTTCGTCGGATTTTCTTTCTTTTCTCTCCTCAGGAGTAGCTAATTTTTATTTATTAATAAATCTATTTAAAATAGATTCAAATAAATTTTGTATGGTTTGTAATGGAGGTCGGCGTGAGAATATCGCTCATTTGTTTTTAAAATATCCTGCATACAGCATTTATAGGCAAAGATTAAACCTTGACAACAACAATTTAACGAGAGAAACGGAAAGATTAGCCAATGATTACTCTCATAGAAACATTCACAGAGTGTACAAATATATATAGAATATACCAATATGTTACGGTCATTTCTGTTAAATGAGTAATGTTTGAATTTAATTGTACGTTAGATCTTTATTATTTTGTTTGTATTTTTTTGTACCAAGTTGTATGTATTGTTGTTGTGTATATATAATTGATAAGGATAAAACCGACTCCTTTTGTTACAGGTTTAGAACCTATAAAACAAAAAATATAATAATAAAATAATAAATCTATTCAATTTAAATATTTTTATTTAATTATTATTTTTATTTATTTAGTTTTTTCATTTTCTTTTGGGGCTTCCGTCACTTTCCCCATGAGCCCATTTCCCTAAGTGACGTGGTGCCCAACTTTTTATTACTATTAATTATTAGTTAATTAATAATTTTTAATTCTGATTTTATGGTATTTTCTTTATTTTCATATATTTCCTAGCAACCCAACCCTTCTCCTTCTGAGCGTGGGTCTGGAAAGTGGCTTTACAAGTAATTTTCATGGATATTAAAAATACAATAAAGAATACAGGTATCTAAAATAGGCAATGCTCCGAGATTATAAATTTTTCTAGCGAATAAAATTGTGATTTAATCTTTCACTTTTCTTACTTCTGTAAAGTAGAAAGTATCCAATTTTTGAAAAAATTCACTGGAAACAAATTTATTAGGAATTCTAATCGTCAATTTTTTAAAAATTATATTTATTAGTGGTGGGATTTTGATAAACTTTCCGGCTAAGACATATAAATGCCATTGTTTGGCATCATCCCACTAATTATTCATTTCTCAATTTAGTAAAGCTGTTATCGCAAATTTAAACTGCAATCTATTTTTTCATTTTACTTCTTAATCCGAGTAAGAAGGAAGTATGGAATTTTTGAAATTGGTATTTCACGTGAAGCGCATGTTTTGGGTGCCCCAGACACTGGGGTATGTGTGAGGGTGTTTCTATGTATGTGATATCAAATAAATAAATACCTTAAGAATGTAAAATCGCGATATATCAATTTTAATATTTCTTCTAGTTTGCCCATAGAACCTGATGTAACTTAGCGATCAAAATTCCTTGGAAATAAATATTACAGAAGAGACTTTTCAATTTTACGACTACAAATAAATAAATAAAATGAAACAAACAAAAAATACTTTAAATTTCGTCTACAACATTTATTCGAAATATTTTTCAGGAAAATTCTTTTTAAATCACTTCTGATGTAGGCTTCCTTCCTATAAAAGATTGTAAAATTTGGTTCTAATATTCTGTGTTTAATGAACACTTCTCAACTACTAGTTTTCTTTAACTTATTTACTGAATCATTTATTACTTTTATAGATTTTCTCAAAAATTATTCTCCGATTGTCTCTAAACTTCCTATTATATTACACTGCGTAGCTTTAAGAATGGAGCAAGTTCCTTTAATACATAATAAATAATATTTTTAAAGATTTTTGTTTACCGAGGTTGTAAGGCTTTTCTTTAATTAATGATCTTCAATGTCTTCGAGCCCCTCTAAGGACGTTTATACGTGTAAAGAGTATACTGCCTTTGTTTGAAACAAATTGTGGTTCGATCCACAATGCTGAGCAATATCAGTGATTTCACATGTCCATAGCAATGCTTTTTCTTCATAGAAAGTTTATAGAAAATATATTTCTTCCATTTAAAAACAGCTGCCACTATCTGACTTAATGAAGTCAAATTTTCTCTTTACAACCCTGATGAAACACTCTTTGTAGGTGGATAGAAATCTGGCCCAGTTTGAAAGAAATCACTGTGAGCGTATTATGGGTCTTCTAAATAAGAGTACACTTTAGATAGCTCTAATACAAATCTATATTAAATTTAACATACACAAAAATAAATACACCGCAGTTTCTATTGACATTTCTCACAGTTTTAAATCATATAGTTTTATAGTATCTTTAATACAAAAAATCAGATTATATATTTTTGATTCAGTAAGCTGAGTATTATTTTGGCAGTATATCAACTGAATCTATTTATGAATATCACTGACGTGGTATAGTCTCGTAAATTCTATTTTGTAAATTGGTTTAATTATTGTTATTATTTTTTTATTACATTTATATTTATTTATATTATATTAAGTGAGTGTTCAAATTTAATTTGTGGAACTTGAAGTTGACACAACTATTTCTACCTTGAGAGAACTGTTTGTTTACATTCAAACTATTTATTATTATTCAAAAACAAAGAGAACCTTTTGAAGCTATCTTTGGTTTACAGTAAGCATGCATTTAATATTCCTTTATCTGCCAATCTGGAAGAATGTTTTTAGAACACATTTAATTTCAGTGAATATCCAATTTGGATATTGCCAATGCTAGATAATTCTGATTTAACCTGCCATGCCATGCTTGTCACATTCTGTTCTTCTCAGTAGGTGTCACTTTTAGGAAGGTACCTGGAATATGAACAAAATGTTTTTAGTGCACATTTTAACGTAAAAATTACAAAAAAAAAAATCAATTGAGATTTGGCCATTATCCCCAATCGATACTATTAAGTTTGGTCAAATTTCATCAACTTCGTGAGAGTTTTGTTGTAGCGATTATTCAATTTTTCATAATTTCTCGAAAATTGCTCCGATTTTCATTAAAACTTCACACTCTAATTTACATCTAGAGCCTATCTGTTCTATTATTATTATTATTATTATTTAAGGGGCTTCAACATCTGAGGTTATTAGCGCCCGGAGCTCTTTTCAGTGCACTGCCGGCTTCCGGACAATGTTCTCTCGTTAGAGAGAATACTGTCTATCACCAGTGAGCTGTAAGAAGCTCCTAGGAAGAGAAAATCTACGGGCCAGTAGCTGGATTCGAACCCGGAATCTCCGCGTGGGAATCCAATACGCTAACCTGCTTCCTCACTTCTATTAGTAAAAAATGTTTTATTTTATTTATTTATTCTTTAAGAGTTATTAGGGAAATGCAACCATATGAATCCATCCTGTTAGGACAGTTGATAGGTTCTGTCAATATTATGACACTAAGTTACATTGAAAGCACTGAAATCAGAAAAAAAAAAAAAAAAATTGGGTTAATCAAATATTTTAGTGATTTTGAATAGATTAGACTCTTACTATCTGACATTTAGACATACTCATAAATTTCAGCTGTAAATAGCAATTCAATCTCCACCACTTGTTAGTTTTAAGAAAGCTGAAAATAATAAATATTGTGATAGTAGTGATAAACGTCTAATTTCCAAACTTTTTTTTAACATTTTCGGTTTTGCAGCCTTCATTAATTAATTGTTTGACTAAGTGGTAGTCAAATAGTTCACCGCAAACCATTTAAAACTATCGCTTTAAAAATATGTCTGGAAAATCAAATTCTCTACTGCCCAATCAATCTCTCCGAAGAGATAAAACAGAATTAGGCGACGTTTTAAAAAACAATCCGTGATATATTTGAGATCTGATAGATATGCAAACTACTTTAATTTTTTAATAATTAATCAATTAAACTTTTTTTTTTTTTTTTGCAATCAGAGAATAGAATTTGGATGGTGGAGTCATTAGCAGAGTTTGGCTTGATCTTGTGCGCTCCGATTGAGCGCGTTGAAAGAGTATTCTTGAGGCTACAGAATTTAGGAACTATCGTCAATCAGGTGAGTGGCTAATGTGCAATTTTGGATTCGTTGTGAGATTAATTTCTTTGGAATAATCAGCTTTTTTAGTAAAAGTTTGTTCATGTCAAAGAAATGATATTTGTAGAGGGGATGCAGTATCAGTTTCCGCGTAGCCATAGTTTCTAGTTTGATGTCTAAAATGAAACATGGCCACTTGACCCGCATAACCTAATCTGCTACATCTAGTTTAAATGCACCGCAGAAATGCTAAGCTTCTAAAAGAAAATTACATGCATTGTGTCATTAAATGATAGGCTATGGATATATCATAAGCAATATGTTGATACTTGTTTTAAGATTTACTATAAAATCAAACGTTTTTCTTTCAGTTAAGCTTCTTCGCGGCATGTGACCAGGCTTTGCTGGTGGAAGCTAAGCCAGCTTCCTGCTTGTTCACACTGATGTTCTACAATGTAGTCGCTTATTGCATGGCCTACATCGAAGAGGTGAATTCTTGTTTTTCTTCAAAATAACCAATCTTGATACTCTGACACGACCTTATTTTATTACACCTAGCTGTGCCTAGTTGGATGATCAGTTGCTGTAGCAAAATTCGTCATGTAAAGAAGAGGTGGCTAAATTCAGTGACATCTTAGGACCATCTTTGCCATATCCGGACAATGGTCTCCTCGACTTGTCCTCTGTAAGAACTACCTTCTTGTTTGGTCAAAGACCGGACGACCCTTGTGCTAACTGTGCCATTGTAGAGTAAGGTCTCCAGTAGTAGACACCTTTAAGATCGACTAGAAAATGGTATTGACGATCTTAATACATTATTTGAACTGTACCTTGAATAAAAAGATTTAAAAAACAAAACAAAGAAGTTTGAGTCTTCTACGAGGAACTGATAACTTCCTAGTAGACACCCCATAGCATTTGTTCAATAAATTTTCAGTAAAGAAGAGTAAAATCAAATTCTTTTCATTAAGTTAACCTAGTGATTCAGTAATTAGCATAAACATTCGCAAAATTAGAAAATGACAAATTTAAACGTGGCAAAATGTACTTAACTATCTTTGACGCTGTTCTTCTACCAAGTGCTTTCGTCACCCACAACACTTAAAATACTGCCTGTCCATGAGACTTAAAATCCCTTCCACAATGGATTTTGACGAGAACTCTCCCTTATTATCAGCTATTCTCTCACTCCTTCCTTTGGCACTTATTTTGTAAAGACTAATATCCATGTTTCTATTATTGGTGTACTGTCTACTGTTGGGGTAATTACTCTCGACTTTACTTGCAGTAATTTGTATTGGGCTGGTAAATCTGAACTAAAAAGCTTCAAGATTCAGGGGTAGGAAAAAATAGTTTAACGAATTGTAACCGCACGTATTATTTTTTCACGGACGAATATATTTTTCTGAGTGTAGCCTTGGCATGCGTTCAGCTATCCTCCCTAATCTATAAGGATGAAGTAGGAAAATATTTGTCTCCCGCTTCTTGAGATAGTGAAAGTTAAAGGCTAGATGGGACTTGTTTTACTTCCTTTCTTAATTATATAAGTCGGTCATTTTACTTCTTCTGGTGGGTTTAATACACACCTGTGACGAAGTTTCTTGGAAAAAATGAACAACGTGTAAGTATTAAAAAAAAAATCTTATCGGTTTTAAATTTTGAATTGGAAAAGCTAGCAACGAAGGAGAACTGGAGTCTGTCCGTGCAAATGACGGAGCATTGCCGCTTGAAGCACTTGGCCATGTCGGCGACCAAGGTGGTGCTGGAATGGACAAAGGCGGTCACCTTCATCGTGACGCTTGTATTCATGCTGCTGGTTTTCGGCCTAGAGCAGGGACTACACCACTACAGACCTACCTTGCCGTATACCATGCTCACCTGGTCAGTCTTAAGTCACTTAATATCATACTTGAATAAGTGGTAGATCTAATATTGTACTGATTGTGCCAGTTTAGGGGTACTTAAGGTTACAGTTCCTATTCTATAGACATGCTAAATAGTAGAGCTGTTCATACTAACAGGAATGGTGTGCTTATGAGACCTGTAGACTAAATGAGAGCGAAAGCAACCGTCTCCGAGCGCTGAAAAGTGAGTATTTCGAAAGATTTTTGGTCCATGTTGGGTAAATTGTGCTTGGAAAGTTAAAAATAAGGAACTAATGGAGCTGTATGCATCGTTAGATTTGATTGCCGTGGTGAAAGCAAAAAAGATGGATTGGCTGGAACAGCTAACATATACAGGGTTTATACGGAGGAGTGGTCGAAACTTCGGGAGGTGATTCAGCAGCTCAAATGCATCAAAAAATATTCTCTTCACTTTTGCCCGATTCTCAATAGTGTCCAAGATATTTGCATTATCAACTTTTTTACTTATTTTTTTTACTTTGCATCACCAATAACATTTTTTGCAGTCAGAGGACCTTACAAAACGTGTATTTCTGGTGGAAAATTAATATCGAAAACCGTTCACGAATAAATAAAATTGTAACTTTGATCTTAAATATCTCGACTAATAGTAGAGATATCGAAACGGGATTAACGTCATTTTTCACAGTTCCTTATTTAGTTTTCATAATCATTGTCAAAACCAGTGGTCCTTATGAAACTCCAATCGGGTTTTTGGCCGTAACTCCGCCAAAAATAAAGATACAGCATTGGGGGTGGAAAATTTGAAAACTAGACCAAAAAAACATATAGTTTACTTCGTGGGTTTTTTCGAAATTCCGCTTTCCTAAAAAGTTATTAGCGATTGGTGCGTTTTAAGTGGATCACCCTGTATATGTATGCATTTTATAACACTCACAATTATCAAAAGATCTTTCACATCCTTTATTAGTAGCTTAATTTCATATGAATGCGAATTTCATAAAAACACCGATATGTAACACCTCTATTAAGAGCTGCGACAGTCCGCAAATGGGCTCTGCAAACCAATCAATGTAGCGGAATTTAAAGACAATTTTTTTAAATTTAACAAGTATTCCACAATCCAACGAGAAAAGGTCATACCATCTTGTAAAAGGCAAAACCAAAAAATAAAGATGCTTTGGAAATCGGAAAACTGACGGATTTGAAACAAGAATTGCTAGAACATCCACCTAGTTCACCGGGTTTTGGCACTCTTTGACTACCATATCGGTAAAATGAAGAGCTGAGAGAAGCCATCGATGTGGTTGATTCATTACCTTCTAAATCGCACTTCAGGTATGGAATCTATTAATAGGAAAAAAGTTGGACAAATGCATTAAACTAAAAGAGGATTTAGTAGAAATAGAAACAGTTTCAACCTTTGTCCTAGTCTTATTCGAAGGCATTGAACTATCGACTCATTAAAGTCGCGCTTCCACTTGGTGGTGTATTTTAAACCAAAACATACCATGCGATGGTGGAATCGACCCAATACCAGATTTTCAATGTCCAGCGTTTTTACGTTTTTGAATCTTCTGTTCTCACACACAAGGGGAATAAAAAATCAATTGTAGTTGAAGAGAGACAGTAGTATGACCGTTACACATTACCTTCGTGCACAGCTGCAGTTTGCGATAGATCAGCTGGCAGTCTAGCAGACAGCTCTGCCCTTGGCGTGACTCCCGCTACCTTCACTTATCTAAACACAACCTCCATAAATAATACTCCACAATCCATTCACAGTATCAGAACATGGATTTTATTACCATTGCCTTCTCAGTATGGCACCTATGAAGTAACATCTATCAAGCTTACAAGCATTGTCAGAATTTTTCGTTTGAAGAAAATCTATTATTATGATATTTAGGGAAGTGGTTGATCATGAATTTTGATACAAGGCATGCAGTTTACTAATTATCTACTTTAAAAAGTTTTTATTTGACAAAGTTTTAGCCCTTGCATAATTTTAAAGTATATTTAATGTATTTGTATTAATATTATTCATAATAATCAATATTTAATGAAAGTGTATTTTATACATTCAATTCAGAGGGAATTTTTTATATATATATATCTATATATATAAGCATCGATTATAAATTACGTGTATCCAGCAATCTTTCTTTTGCACTTGTATCGTACACTAGTTTCGAGACTTTTTGTTTTATCTTCATTTAATTAAGAATTAAAATATTTTCTATTAAGGAAAAATATTTAGAATTGTCACCATCTGTTGTAAAGCTATAAGGAAAAATCATTTTTATCTATTAATCACGTTCAATGAACTTACTCAATTTCACTGGCTTTGGACTTTTATAATTATCAGTTCAGAAAGTTTTGCGTCCATCTATTTCATATTTTTCATAAATTTAAATTAATTCGATACTTTTCTTTCCCTCAGGTATTACACAACAGCGTTAAAAAAATATATATAAACCCAAATAAATATGTATCACTCAACGCAGCATAGAGGATAGAAAGAATCTGATGCGCTACTCTATAACGCGAAAAGTCTGTAACCATTACTAAAACTGAGGTATCTGACAAAGAGAGATTTGACAGATCAAATAATCGTTGCGTTGTTTTTTTATCTCATTTTGATACAAAGCAATGCAACGGTGACACTGTTGATGCAATGATAACTCAACAGTGTTACGATATGCCTATTTACATGCAAAAACATGGAACCCATTAGCATTGCTTAGTTGTACTTTTCAATTAAACATCTAACAAGTTCCTCAACTTAAACAGAAAAGAAATATTTTATAAAATACTTTTGCATTAACAAATATTTTTAAATTAGTTATTATATTTGTTATTTGTGTCTGCTTACCATCTTGAAATCTGTTGCCACCTCTTATACATTATAAAAGTTTAACAGCTGCTCTAGAGACGATCATCGCGTTGACCTTGGGAGACAAATGCGCTAAGTAAAGTTGGCCCTGATTTCGCTGCAGCTGCTAGTTTGCGATCTGAAATCTTAACGCATTTTGAGACCAGTGGAAATTGATATCGCAATAAGCGACTAGTGGCACATAACCCGGACCTTATGAAATGTGGAACTTTCTCCTATAAGAGCTGCTACAAGGTATCAGCATTATAAACCTCTTTTGACTGCTGTTCCCAGAAATCAGGGCTCTCTTCATGTTTCATAGCCTAACCTAATGTAACTAGCCTAACCACAAACTACTAGATGTTAGTCAAATAACACATTTCTATTTGTGCTAATTTGCAGGCTGTACTACATGTTGACAGAGAAGGTGTTCATGGGTCTAATTCTATCGGCAGTGAGCTGGGTTCAGTGGGCCCGTCTAGAGCGCCTGGAACGACTGTGGGTGCCGGTGTCGATGAACGCGGCGGCCGCCTTAATCTCGCTTTGTGTGGGTGTTCTACTGCTGGCACGTGGCTTAGTCCGTGCTGCGATAACGCTGCTCTATCTGAACGTACACCTTAAGCTCAAGCAGTCCTACTTCGACCTATACAAGCCTTTGCAACAGGAGCTGGCTTTAGTCAACAGGTATCCTCTGCTTTCTTTTAAACAAGCCTCTGAAGTGCTATCTTGGCAAATCCTTAATTTAGACCTAAGACATACAATTTACTTACAATAGTTTATTTTTCGATTACGTTTAAGCAGTCCTATTCCTGCCTATACAAGGCTCTTCAGCAAAAGCTGGCTTTAGCCATCACATGCTTTTAAACATGCTTCTAAAGTGCTCTCGTGACGAATTCTCAACTTTAATCTAGGCATTCAACTTTTTACAATCGATTACTTCACAAATTTTTCGCTTTGAAACTCATTAATCATGTATCTTAACTTTTTTTTTTGCTGCGCATCCAAAACGGTTTCTCAAATAAATATTCGATAATCTCTTCTGGAACCGTAATGTTAATACTCCAAATAAAGTAGCATAATCAGGATTATGCTGAAGTGCTATCGAACCTACTTTTACTTAAAATTTGAGTTAAAGTCTTTTTGAAGCTGATGGACCTACAATGACAGCAAAAACGATGAGGGAAAATCTGTTGGTGATATCGTTGAGCAGGAGATGAGGCGATTGAGTGAAGGGTTTAGTTCATGTTTAGAACCCTTTATTTATAACAAAACTTAGTCATTAGATGTCTCGAGAAAAATAGCAACTTATGTTTTAACGTTAATTTGAACTCGTACAATTCGTTAAATAATTTTATATAGGATTGTTATTGGATCACTTGCTTTTGTAGGATTATAGTTCCGTCTTTGTAGACACAGTCTCATTTGCTTTGTAGGTTTTTTTTTTTTGGTCATCCGTTGTCAACATTGCACTGCCAAACTGGTTGGCCGCTTGCCTCCTTTTCTTTTTGATGGTTGAATTGTAATTTTGGATTCTTGTCCATTTACCATCCTTCCTTAGAGTCCACCTGGAACAGGAAAAAAAACAGAAGTATTCACACTACGTTCTACTTTTCTGTTTTCCCCAGGCCTCGGTGCTTTTTTCAGTCACTGCAATGTTCTTGCCGTTTGAAAAATCCCTAAAGAAATCCTTATCTATTCCGATCTACAGCTCACTCTTAATATTCCTCCACTTGTTCCACCAGAAGAATTTATTATGATCTCTCTTTCCTCTGCAAACTTCTCCATTCTCAAATAGACTGTCCCTTGTCTTCTTTCTCTAATTTCTTTTAATATCTCATTCCATACTACACGACATTCTTCTCCGTTCAATGTACCGTACTGCAAACATAATTACGTTTTTTACTCCCCTATCTTTCGTATGATGCGGACAGCCAATCATTTTAACTTAGATTTCTTTGGCACAGATATACAAAATTTTCTAAATAAAGCCAGACAATTTCTTTGAACTATTTGTATTGTATAAATCTGTATAATAACCTCTAAAAGGTAAAATAAAATGCTAAAGCCTAATTATAAATTAAACCTAAATTATAGACTGAGAACTATTTGTATTATTTATGTTATTTTATTGTTGTTTCTGTAAATTAGATATTGACCCGGTTTTTTTTATTTATTATTATTTAACAATAAAATGTTCTGTTATTAACACAATGCTGTCAATCGCTAGAAAGTGGGCAGTAAGTAGCTCCTAGAAAGAGAAAATCTAAGGGGCCAGCAGCTGGATTCGAACCCGGGATCTCCGCGATTACACTAACCACTGAGCATTTGTTTTTTTTTTTTTAATTTAATTTTTTCTTCACATAGCTTTTTCGTGCCTATTGCTATATTTGTAATTTATGATTTGCTTGCAGATACAGAGAGGCGACCGCTGAAGAATTGGTCGCTTGGGACGATGTTTGCGCCGTCTGCCTGTTGTCTATGTCACGCGCAAGAGTCACGCCATGCCATCACATCTTCCACAGCGACTGTCTGCGTAATTGCTTGAAGTCATCAGACCATTGTCCCCTCTGCAAGCGACATCTTATATTTTATTAGTTACGATATTATTTTTTTTTCAATTTAAAGAGTCATAAGTAATATATAAAACTAACTATTGCATTTATACACCAACCTACAAGATGGCTGTGAACGCTCTAAATAATAAAACAATGTTCACAAGACTTAGTAATTTCATTTACTATCTCTCATATAATTCTGAAATTCTGCTTTGCTTTATCCTACTCATCTAGAAAGGAAATATTGTATTGTAATTGGACAGATTGTCAATTTGGAGTTTTCACTTAAAAAATATTCTAACGGTAGCTAGAAAATATCGCATCAATTTATTCTTCATTAACCACTCGCATGAAAAGCAATCATTAACGTTTCAAACTCTTTCCGGGTAAAATAATTTCAAAACAGGACACATGAGCTAGTTACACATGAAAAAGGTTCTTTTCCCCGGTCAGTAGGACAACAATAAAGGCCGGCTCTAAATAATAAAATTAATGCAGATCTTTTTCTGTCCACTCATTGCGAAAAACAAGGAAATGTGAGCTAGTTAGACCTGAAAAAAGGGGTTTTCAGTAAGAAGAACAAATATACAGGGTGTCCCAAGCTATATGGATAACGACTTTTTCTCGGAAACTAAGATAGCTAGAAAAAAACTAAAATATACGTGTTCCCTTAGTTTGTTGTTAGGAATCCAAATTTACTTTGTATTTTTTTTTTTCGGTGCTTCCAGAAGCGAGATATAGGCACCAACTTCATTTTTTCAGAAATAGATTCCTCTATTTTTTTAAAGAAAAATTTACTTGAACGGTTTTTTTCTGTGAGCGATATTTTAGAAGTTATGAATGAAAACATGATTCTTATAAGAAATGTCAAAATGATAATATTATAACGGTTTTTTGATGGAATAAGAAGAAAAGTACTATTTTATTATAAATTTTACTCCTCATTAATATCACAGATCATGCTCGAACTGGCCTCCACCATTAGAGATGCATAGACATGCTCTTTCCTGCCAATTGCCCTTACTGCCAAAGAAATAGATTCGAATTTAACCGAGTTACAGGCATCTATTATTCTCTGCTTTAGTTCATCTACAGATGCAATCCTGGCTTGATTCTGATACACCTAGATTTAGAAATGCTTTTAGATAGGCAGAAATAAGGAAAGAAAGAAAAAAAGTTATGAATAATCACCTTGTTTTTCAGGTATCCCCAAAGGAAATAGTCCGTAGGTGTCAAATCCTGTGAGAGAGGTGGTCACTGAATCGCCCCCCGTGTCGATATAACTCGCCCATCAAATTGCCTATCGAGATATCTCTTTACATGCCTGATGGTGTTATATCGACACGGGGGGCGATTCAGTGACCACCTCTCTCACTGGATTTGACACCTATGGACTATTTCCTTTGGGGATACCTGAAAAACAAGGTGATTATTCATAACTTTTTTTCTTTCTTTCCTTATTTCTGCTTACCTAAAAGCATTTCTAAATCTAGATGTATCAGAATCAAGCTGGGATGGCATCTGTAGATGAACTAAAGCAGAGAATAATAGATGCCTATAACTCGGTTAAATTCGAATCTATTTCTTTGGCAGTAAGGGCAATTGGCTGGAAAGAGCATGTCTATACATCTCTAATGGTGGAGGCCATTTCGAACATGATCTGTAATATTAATGAGGAGTAAAATTTATAATAAAATAGTACTTTTCTTCTTACTCAATCAAAAAACCGTTATAATATTATCATTTTGACATTTCTTATAAGAATCATGTTTTCATTCATAACTTCTAAAATATCGCTCACAGAAAAAAACCGTTCATGTAAATTTTTCTTTAAAAAAATAGAGGAATCTATTTCTGAAATAAAAACCGCACCTTCCCATTTGAAAAAATGAAGTTGGTGCCTATATCTCGCTTCTGGAAGCACCGAAAAAAATTTACAAAGTAAATTTGGATTCCTAACAAAAAACTAAGGGAACACGTATTTTTTAGTTTTTTTCTAGCTACCTTAGTTTCCGAGAAAAAGTCGTTATCCATATAGCTTGGGACACCCTGTATAGGGTAGCACCAGATGTCAAAATTATGGTAGATATTATTATATTGACTCATTCCGTTAAACGAAGGAAATATAAGGAAACGTGAGCTAGTTAGGCCAGAAAATGAATGTTTTTCAGTATGGAGAACAACTATACAGACCAGCCCTGGATGTTACAACCAACTTAGATTTTTTACTACTAATTCATTGCGAAAAACAAGGAAATAAAAGGAAATATGAGCTAGTTTGAGCACTTGAATGGAGTGCTTTCCGTTAAGGAGAACTATTATAAAGACTAGCTCTGGATGTTACAACTAAGGTAGATCTTTTTTTACTTCGTTGCGATAAAAGAAAGGAATATAAGGAAAGTAAACTAACTTACTGAAGAAAGATGTAGTGTTTTCCATGCTGCTGTACAGACCTGTCCATGATGTTACAACTAAGGTAGATCTTTTTTTACTTCATTGCGATAAAAGAAAGGAATATAAGGAAAGTAAACTAACTTACTGAAGAAAGATGTAGTGTTTTCCATGCTGCTGTACAGACCTGTCCATGATGTTACAACTAAGGTAGATCTTTTTCTATTAATCCATTCTAAAAAACGAAGGAAATGTGTGCTAGATAAGGTGGTTGTAAGGTGTATTCCGATAAGGAGAACAATATACAGACCAGCCCTAGATGTTACAACTAATGTTGATCTTTTCTCTGTTCACTTATGGCAAAAATGAAGGAAATACATGGAAGGAAAAGTGACCTAGTTAGGACAGAATAATAGAGTTTTCCCTTAAGGAGAACCACAATAAAGCCCAGCAATAGATATTAGATCTAAAAGCAATCTTTTTCTATTCATTTATTTCAATTAACGAAGTTAATGTGAGCTAGTTTAGGCAGATATAGGTTTTTTCCGACAAGGAGAACCATTATAAAGACCAGCCTGGGATGTTACAACTGCAGTAGATCTTTTTCTACTCACTTATTGCAGAAGCGAAAGAAATTAAAGGAAATGTGAGCTAGTTAGGACTTATAAGGGTGTCTTCTGGTAAAAAGGACAGCCATACAGTTCCGTCCTGAACGTTACAACTAAGGTAGATCTTTTTCTATTAATTCATGGCGCAAAACTAAAGAAATATAAGGAAATAGAGCTAGTTAAGTTAGATGTAGGGTGTTTTTCGATAAAGAGACCAACCATACAGACCAGCCCTAAATGTTCGAATAAGGTGGATCTTTTTCAATTCACTCTTTGCTATACTCCAGCGTTACCCAACCGAGTTGCTGGTTGGTGGTACACGAAAAAAAATCAATAATGGAGGACATAAAAAATTTAAAAAAATTAAATCATAAGATTATCATAGAAACGTTTTTTCCTATAATTTATAATAATTATTTTAATTAATAATATTATACAGTAAAGTTATGAATATGTATAGTAATAAGGTTATTCAGTCTCAAGATATACGAGAAAATATAATAGCACAGGATTAAAATTGTCTTTCATAGAGTATTTTCCAAAACCCGAAAACACAAATGATAATTGGATTTCAAACCCCTTCTAGAATTAGAATTGCTCATTAGAATGCTTATATCACAAACCTAATATTTCTATAATAAAACAGGGAACACTTGCACTTAACTGTTTTAAATAGAGTAAATAACATCATGTTTAATATATTTTGGAATTCACAAAATTTATAACAAAATGTTGGGCAACAATATTTAGATAAATTCATTTCTTTTCAAGTTATAAGAATTCTTTCTGAAATAACATCGGGTGGCCCTTATGTTATTAAATTTCAAATCAATAATGTAATTTATACAAACAAATTCCAAAGGTCATTGTTTAATGTGTAATAAGAAGGAGCCGGAAACATTAATTGTTTATCAGCTGCCCAGTCTATGAAAGTTTTAGAATCCCACTCCATATAAACAAATATAATAATCCTAAAGACGAACTTTGTAAATTAATTAATAATTTTGAAGAGAAAAATATGTACGCAACTTTTAATTATTTAAAAAAAGTTTTAAAACTAAGATCTTACAGTTTAGAAAGTTTATAAAGTGAACATGAACTTGAACTCCTTTGTGACAGATACATTGTATCTCTATACAAATAAAGATAATAATGGTAAAATAGCACACTCGAAATAACAAATCTCACGAAATACAATCATTTTTACGAAGAGGTACAATTTAGCATGATTTACTACCAAGTGGTACGCAAGCCAATAAAGGTTGGGAAACGCTGCTATAATCTGTAGAATTATAAGGAAATTGTAGCTAGTTAGGCCTGATAAGGGTGTCTTCCGGTAAGGCCAGCTCTAAATGATACAACTAAAGCAGATCTCTTTTTCTGTTCACTTATGCCAAAGATGAAGCTAATACAAGGAAATGTTACCCAGTTAGGCATGAAAGTGGCTATCTTTCAGTAAGGCGAAAAACTAAAGTTCAACACTAGATGTTAAAACTAAGATAGATATTTTTTTTTAATTATTTACTTTAGATGTTTTTTGCAAAAACGAGAAAAAATAAATGGAATTGTGAGATAGTTTAGCCAGATGTAGGGTGTTTTCAGGTAAGAAGGACCAACTCAGAGACTGGCCCTGGATTTTACAACTATAGTACATATTTTTCTATCAATTCATTGAGGAAGGATTCAACGAAGGAAATATATGAAAATGTGAGCTTGTTAAAGTAGATGCAGAGCGTTTTCCGGTAAGGAAAACTATTAAACAGAGTACCCCTGGATAAAGCAATTAAGATAGATCTTTTTTCTAATAATTCATTGCGATAAACGAAGGAAATATTAGGAAATAATAGCTATTTTAGGCAGAATTTTACTGTTTTCTGGTAAAAAGGCCGCTATACAGACCCGTTCTGGATGTTATATCTAAGATAAATCTTTTTATATTGATTCATTGCAAAATATGAAGGAACAATATGTACTATGTAAAAGTAAGTGGTAAAGTAATTGCCTATTTTTTCAGGCGGGCTTTACGTCCAACTACCAATTAGGTGTCGTGGACAGAGGCAACTAGCAAACATACTTTACTGTAAATTTCTTTTATTAATCATTAAACAAAATCCAAGGCCTAAACACCGGGAATCAAGCCCCAGTACCACAATGCATATTAGCTTTGCAGGTCTTGATGTGTACTAGTTAAAATTTATGAAAGTATAGCTACAAAAAAGGGTGTTTTTCGGTAATGACTACGGTTAAATTGTTCAGCTGTAAAAGTTACAAATGCAGTATTCATTTATACAATTGTAATAAAATAAATACATATTTATTTATTTATTTATTTACTCTGTTTATGCCGTTAGGCTTACAGAGAGAGTTGACTACATGTGGAAAATTACATAAAATAATACATTTGTCATAATTACTACAAAATTAATTAAGGTAAAAATAAAAATAAATTGGAATTAAAACACCTTCTTTGCCTAACAAAACAGTAGGTAGTACTTATGTACATAAATTAAAACAAGCAAAAAAGCAGAACTACAAATAAAAGAGATAGGAGATTTCTTGAAGTTAC
This sequence comes from Rhodnius prolixus, assembly GCF_049639745.1. NCBI lineage: Eukaryota > Metazoa > Arthropoda > Insecta > Hemiptera > Reduviidae > Rhodnius > Rhodnius prolixus. Next base: position 2,573,059 of record NW_027411635.1, on the reverse strand, counting down.
AATAATAATAATAATAAACCAATAACATTAAGATAATAAAGTATTTCTTAATTTAAAACTTTCGGTACAAAACAAGTTTATATCCTTTATTTTCTCTTCCGACTTATTAATAGAAAAACTTAATAATAAAATAAATTTATCATAGTCTGGGGTTGCAGAAAAATGTTTTCCAAATATTTAGTTCTGTGTGATGATGAGGCCGGACAGTTCATTAAAAAGTGAAATAAGTCGTTTGGTTCGTGTTGGCAGAGAGGACAAGTTGAATCCGCATCAAATTGATAGTACTAGTTATTAAAACTTATGCGATACATTTTTTTTGTTATAAAGTAGTAACTGTACTATCAACCTAAGCTTACTTATATGCATGTTTACCTTAAGATGCGGCTCGTCTAGATCATAGGTACTGAGATTGCGATAATTGAGATTATATCTATTATTTACAATGGCTTCAACATCACGACTTACTAGATTATTTCTAAAACTCATTAAAATAGACTTATATTTTTCTTCAACTAGTTTCAAGTTCTGTGATTGCCATACGTTGTCAAAACCGATACAAGAACAGCCGTAGATGTTACCACTAAGGTTGATCTTTTTCTACTCATTCTTAGCGAGAAAGAAATAAATAGAAGAAAATTTGTGCAAGTGTAGCTACAAAAAGGGTGTTTTTCGGTAATGACAACGGTTAAAATTGTTCAGCTGTAAAAGTTACAAATGCAGTATTCATTTATACAATTGTAATAAAATAAATACAAATGTATACTCTAATACACTGCTCGTAGGCGATTACTTTTCTTTTTTTCATAACAAACTAAAAACATAAATCTGTCATTGTTAAGAAACATTATAATAATAATAGCTATTTATTTATTTCATTTAAAAAAATAGATATTGCAAATAAATAAATATAAATTTACTTAGATACTTCATATTATAGTTGCAGTTCCTTTATGATTTTGCTTTATTGTGTTCGGATTCAGCCAGTTTCATCTGGCATCCCCAGATAAAAATTTCACCCAGTCTTATATGTTTTTAACTCACTTTTAAACTCTACACATAAGTTAGACAAGTTTGAGAATTGCAGTAAGAAAAAAAAAATTCTCTAATACAATCATCCACAAAGCAATAGCCTACTTAATAAATCCTAACCAGCTCTGTACTCTTTTTGTAATCTCCATGAAAATGAAGATTTCTTTCATTTGTTTATTACCTGTCCGTTTTATGAATGCATGAGAATAAAGTATCTTCCTCAACTATCTATCCCAACCACAATTAGCAGAAAGGAACAACTATTTCAATTGAAATCCGACTGTTTAAATATTTACAATTATATCATAAATGTAGTAATGTTGCGCTCATTCATACTTAATGACTAAGTTAAAATGTAATGCTAAAATATTTAAGTTACAATTTAATTTAGAAGGTTAATTTTCATTTGTTATGATTATTTTTACATTGTGTAATTTATTATTTTATTTATTTAAGTTATGTTTAATTTTTATCTTGTATTATTTGTTTATAAAAGGATTTGTGCATGCAACTCCTTCTGTACACCTTTTTGGTAAAAACACAATAATTAAAAAATAAAGAAAAAAAATATTGAACGATTGAAGGGGACACAAAACATGTATTTCCTGCTTAAACGTCAATTTTTAGTTGTTTAACACGGCAATTTAAAATGAGAGTGAAAAGAATTTTCCTAGAAGGTTAACCAGTTTGTCTACGATAGTGCATGTATACAGGAAGATTGGCTGTCTAGGTTTACGTTAGAATTCCAATAAGATTAGCGGTGCAGATTGTGCAAGAGGAGGTTCATGTTCGTGTAGCACGGTGTCTGTCCATCACGCGCTCACATGCCTCTAACATCTCTCTGGCCCAGATACACTTCAGGCACACACGGTCGCTGCTTCATGGACTACCAATGTCCCTATCGACTCTTAGCCAATTGATTCAACAATACTCACATACATTTTAAGCATTTAAAGGGTACTTACAATTTTGGTAAATCAGGTAAGTCTATTGTCTTGTGATAGAAATGTTATAGTTTTTGTTCACCTTACTCCTAGAAAGTAGAATTAATTCGTCATTGTGCCAAGATTTCCCTGAATATTATATATTTTGAGGTCCCTTAAAAGAAAAAAATAATTTTACCCATTATCTGAATTCAAAATCCGGAAAAGGCCACACTCTACTTAATATTTTTAATATAATTTTTTTTCTGGTTTTTGGTGAATAACTTCATCGATTTTTTTAAAAAAACTTTTCTGTGCAATACAGAAATTGGTGATTTTGGTTAATCACTTTTATTTGAAACATTTCCTTTGATAATTAAGTTATTTTATGGAAGGTTTCTAGGGGAACTGGTTAGGCATAGTGATCTAAATATCCCAATTTATTGTGTATTGTAAGGTATTAGCACCTGTATTATACTAATTAAGGAAACGTTTCGCTAGATTCCGAGTTTTGTGCTAATCGCTAGCGAGGTAATGCAACAGTATATTTAAGCTTCATTTATAAAGAATTACTCTTTCATTAAGAATTGCAACCAGATCCAACTTAGGTACCCAAGATGCCAACTCTCCGCTAATAGAACAATTATTTTTTTTCCATGATCATACACTTATAATTCTAATTGTAATTACTATTTTAGGAGGATACATAATATATTCAGTTTTAATAAATAAATTAATTAAGCGTTATCTTTTAGGACAAACTATTGAGCTCGTATGAACTATCTTACCAGCCATGACTCTATTCTTTATTGCACTCCCTAGTCAACGAATTCTATAATTAATTACAGAAATTAACAACCCATCTATTACAATTAAATCTAGATTCGTACTTATTTAGCAATCGCAAAGGAAAAATAAATGTGTGTTGAATATAATTGCGATTATTAATATATAGGTTTCGTGACCGTAAATTGTTAAGCTTAGGATTCAAGATTAGCGAGGAATCGGTCAAATAAAAAACAAACAAAAATTGTATTTTTATTTTTAAATTACTGTTTTTTTACTGATTTTCTGTGTTACTGAAGTGTTTGTATTTGTGTATTTGTAATATCCAGGCCCTGAAGAGGACAATATACGAGGGTCGTTTGAAAAGTCCGTGCAAAAATAAAAACTACTTAATTTTTTGGGGTAAACCTTTTTTATTTTTCAACATAGTCTCCTTTTAGGCTTATACACTTCGTCCAACGCTGCTCTAGTTTGTTGATCCCTTCCGAATAATAGGATTTGTCCAAGTCTGAAAAATAGCCATTCGTTTCTGCAATCACCTCCTCGTTTAAATAAAATCTTTTTCCCGCCAGCCATTTCTTCATATTGGGGAACAAATAGTCTGGAGAATAGTCCGAGGGAGCCAAGTCTGGAGAATAGGGGAGATGTGAAACGAGTTGGAACCCTATTTCCATTAATTTTGCGACCACAACTGCTGAGGTGTGAGCTGGTGCGTTGTCGTGATGGAAAAGGATTTTTTTGTGGGCCAATCGTGGGCGTTTTTCTTGCAGCTCGGTTTTCAAACGGTCCAATAACGATGAATAATATGCACCTATTTCCAGATAGTCGATGAGGATTATTCCTTGCGAATCTCAAAAGACAGTCGCCATAATCTTTCCGGCCGAAGGAACGGTCTTCGCCTTTTTTGGCGCAGATTCCCCCTTGGTAACCCATTGTTTAGATTGTTCTTTGGTCTCAGTGATGTATCCATGTTTCATCCACAGTGCCGAAACGACGCTTAAAGTCATGCGGATTCTTCTGGAACAGCTGCAAACCGTCCTTGCAACACTTCACACGATTTCGTTTTTGGTCAAGCGTGAGAAAATCACTCGACTTCCTCGATTCAAACGAATGTCAAACACAAAGAAATAGACCGATCTGGCTGACACTTGGTGTGTGTTCTTCCAAGAGATGCTACTAACTAAACATAACCTCGATACGCGCCAGTAGTGCTATCTCTCTGACTTAGCACGGACTTTTCAAACGACCCTCGTATTTGTCGAAACGTTGACAAGAAGACGAGTTTGTTTTTTATTTGACCGATTCCTCGCCAATCTTGAATCCTAAGCTTGATAATTGCGATTATTAGTTGATTAGAAATAATTAATTAACACCTATGTGGAATATTTAATTTTTGTAACGTAATAGTTGATGAATCAGTTCAATGAGTTGTAAATAAAAAATTATTAAAAATTAGTAAGGAAAGGATTAGCTATGCGGTTAGCGTATTGGATTCCCATGCAAAGATCCCGTGTTCGAATCCAGCTGCTGTCCCTGGAGCTTCTTACAGCTCACTGTCCGGAGATGGACAGTGTTCAACTGTAACAAGAGTATACTGTTTGGTGGCCGGCAGTGCACTGAAAAAAGCTACAGGCGCTAATAACCTCCGATAATTGGCAGATATTAAATGTTTTATGAAGCTCAATTTGGGAGCAATTATTATAATAAAAATGAAACATATTAGGGCAAAATTCTGATATAAGACATATGTAACCGATCACCTTTGTTTAAAATTTTATTTCCGCGAATTTGATATCAGAGAAGTCATTGTGTATCATGCTTTCGAAAATGTTGAAACAAAACAGCACTTAGATTACTAATGGTACGAATATGAATGAATGAATGAATGAGTGATGCTATATTATTAAAAAGAAATTGAATACAAATTATATTTCTAACATCTATATGACATGGTCCATAGACCGACTGTCAGAGTCTACACAAAATATATAAATACAAAATCCAGCTAAATTTAAACCTGATTTTTTTTTTTATTTTTTTGGCATTGGCTTTCGCCATACAGCCAGCATCGTCTTGGTGCTTATCACTAGAATATCACTCACTCTCCATTCTTACTTATAAATACATTCGCTTCACTCATTCATCCCTCTACTATATACAGCTAATGGATGGATCAGTACTCTATATTCCTGCCATCCTTACAGCTTAACCGAAATTAAAATCACCTACTCCTTTTGTAATCATTTCCTTGCATTCATTCTATAACTTTTAAATACATTCATATTTCATTGCTAGCTTTGCTATAGACTTAAGCACGTATATGTTGGTGGAGAATATCCTGATAAACCTGATGAAATAAATATAAATAAATACATTAATTTATTTTGTTTTTATTTAATAATTAAATTCTGCCACTAACATGTCTCTGTTCATTAATGCGTATTTTGTGTATTAATTATTTGCGTATTAATGTGTATACAATGCCAAATTCAAACAATTACCTCCATTTAACATACCAAAATATTCTTCTCAATGAATGAACTTTTATTAAAAAACCGGGATCTGTAGTTATTAAAAATGGGGCATTCGGCACTAAAATGAAATGTATTTTCTATATTATTTAAATTGCACATTGAGTAAGTATAATTTGTTCCAGTAAGTCATGGCTTATAATTTAAGTTCAGCATTTCTCCGCGTATTTTTAAAAATCAATATTTTGCATTACAAGCTTAAATTTACAAATATATAGGACACATTAAACTGCAGAGAATTAAATTGCTCATGGTGCTGGGCATGTTTAGCTAAGAACAGAAATTCCTCTTTCTCATTACTCATAACTGTAGACAATAAATTATTCGTTTGATATTTCCATGTATTACCTGGGTAGTTATCGAATACTACCTCAAACCTCTCTGCCAACTGCAACCAACTTTGAAAACAATGGTACGAATATTGGAGGTTAATTTCAAATACATAAAACCTTTAATTGTTGCGTGACTTAAAACCACCTGTCTGTGGATGGGCTGATTGAATCTTGAGGTATCTCAAGTTAGAATATAAACGTTTTGTCTAGTTGCAGGTACAGTGTGGACTGATTTCTCAAAGATGGTTTCTAAAGAAGCTGTTGTAGACTTCACCGTACGACCAAGGTAATTGTACCAAGTTATATTAAAATCCTGTAAACCTAAATGATTGCCTTTTACCACGGCAGATTTTCATCATAGAAATAAAGGTTTCTATAAAGACATGACAATCAAAAGCATCAAGGCTGCCTTAAGCATGCAATGTATAATATTAGGAGATATAAGAAAATTTCTGTCATCAGTTGTTATTATATTTTATGTATTTTGTATTAATGTTGGATATGTAGGCCATTGTGATTAATTGTTAGGTATTTTTACTGTCATTTATTTCATCCTTCGCTTCTGTCATAAGCAAGAAACAATGAAAGATGTTATAAGTTCAATGCCAACAAGTTGTTCAATATTCTTCACTGTCTGAAGAGAAGTGTGTGGACGAATCTTTTCTTGCAGGAACAAACTTGTTTGCGATTGACCCAGGTAATGAAACAGCTCATCAAGTTTGTCTAGAAATGTTCCAGATAGAGCGTGTGGGTCCCGGCATTTAGTGGGTAACACTTGCTGGTGCCAACTCATCCCTCGCTGCCTAGGTTATTAGGAAAACCACGAACTAAATTAATCTGAAGAGAATTCTAAATAGAATATATTCTTTCCAATATTGGGTGTCGACTCAGACGCTCCAGGGAACTCAATGTAAAGGGGAGAGGTGATATTAAGGATAACCAATCCTTAGTCCAACTCAAGCCTTCTTCCAGTGTTCCACTGACTTTTTTGAAAATGGTTACTCCAAATTAAGAATACAATGATCTTCAAGAAAGTTTTACAAAACGTTGAGAGTTGGTTGTAAGGGATAATTGAGAAGAATAGAAATGACAATTAAGTATAACCACTTTCTGAGGACAGATTCTCTTATTCCGATGCCTTCCCTCCAAAAAGATATAATCCGCATCAGCTGTTGTAGATAACAGCAGTTCCAATAGGTCCGTTGAAAGTTAACCGAGGCTCATTTTTTTTTTTTTGCAAAACAACTTGTCTGAATTTGAGACAATAATTGGTCGCATATACAGGGTGTACACGGAGGAGTGGTCGAAACTTCAAGAAGTGATTCAGCAGCTCAAATGCAACAAAAAATATTCTCTTCACTTTGGCCCGATTCTCAATAGTGTCCAAGATATTTGCATTTTTAACTTTTCCGTCAATATTCGCGTTTTTCTCCTATAAAAACGGCCGTAACTTTTCTATCCTTTATCCTACAACAAATCTGCTTATTCCAAACGAAAGAGCATTAAATTTCCTAGAAATCTGCTCAATACCGAGCCTCAAATTGTTTCTAATAACAATGAAATTTTTACTTAATTGTAAAAATGTACTAAATTATTAATTATCTGGAGAAAATTATGCATTTTCTAAAATTTTGAGAGTGTAATGTGAAATTTAGATTTCTGAAATTGATTGCCGTTAGAATGCAAATAAGGAAAGTTAAAGTTTGCTATCTGACAATGTCATAAGGTGTGTACCCAATCATAAATCCTAGCTAGAAACTTACTAACCACGATCCTCCTATCTAACTAAATAGGTAGCAGGAAATTGTAGTAGTTTTTATCTAGTAGAAGGAATGTCATCGTGTCACCGAACATAGAAGGAAAAGAAAACACTGAAGTTACTAGATAAGTAGCACTCGTGGAGACGAGTCACGCAAAGCAGATCTGGGCCAGAGGCGTGCCCACTATCTATCTACAAACCACCGGGACAGGGAAAAGTCGACTTATTAGGTGTTGATTTTAAAAGCTAGTACTTTTACAACTAAATTAGATGATTGAAATTGCACGCGATCTTCGGCTTTATGTACAAATCAAATTAAAATAAAGCAACTACTTTGGTGTCAACTCACCAAAGTACTCTTTACTCATTATAACGCCACTAGTTTTATAAAGTAAACCATTGTCCTCAGACACTAGTTTTTTCAGCCTAGTTCAGACACTAGTTTTTAATGTCCTTTAATGATATGAAATTTAGATTTCTGAAATTAGTTGCCGTAAGAATATTGCGAAAAATAGTGGAAAATTTTAGGAAATCTTTGCTAGTTTGGATAAAAAAGAAAGAAATTTTATTGGTAATGACTACGGCTATTTAGGCCCGTACTAAATGTTAACAAGTTTACAATGTTTAAGACTTTTTCTTTGCCCTCGTGAAAAATAAAGGACAAAATATCAGCTATCAGCTAGTTTAGACAGAGAAACACAGAAGTTTTTGCCAATGACTGCTGTCATTTAGGCCCGTACTAAATGTTTACAACTACGTTAGCCCTACGTTTGCCAAAGAAGGTTGTTTTGAGGCAATGACAACTGTTATTTAGACACGTACTAAATATTACAAATAATATAGGGCTTTATCCTCATGCATATTGCAAAAAACGAAGAAAAGAAGAACTCTTTGCTTATTTGACAAAAACAAAAGTGTGGTAAGCCTAAGGGGTAGGGCAATGACAACGTCTACACCAGGGGTGGGCAACCTTTTTCTGTAAAGGGCCATATGAGGTTATTGGTTTATTACCGAGGGCCGCAAAAGGTTATTGGTTTATCACCGAGGGCCACAATATGCATGTAGTACTCCTTAACAAAAACTTACAGTTTAAAATGTTAAGTATAAGGGTTGATTAAACGCCAAAAGGTACACAAATCAGCAGTACCCAACATTTCATTAATACTTCATTAATAGTTAAGTAATTCTACTGCATTAATTTTCATTAATAAGTTATTTTTTAGAATTTATTAGATGTCACAGACCCTTATGCTGGCCATTTTCGTCTACAAAATATATGTTCAAGTAGCACTGTAGATTGACTGTAATATCTAGTTATTTATAATAATCAAACTATTAATTACAGGTTAAAAAGAAAAACTTTATAAAAAATAAAAAAAAATTATGAGGCTAAAAAATTCAAAACTTTTTTTTATAAAAAACTTACACCAACATTCATCAATGATTTTGTTTATTTTATTTATTTATTTTTATTTTTAAATAAAAATCGTCGGTTTAAGTTCATTCTTCGATTAAAGCAATTGTTATTTTATGTAGTAGTCAAACGTTTATAATAATAGGTAATAATTATCTGGCTTTATCGCAAATAATATAGTTTTCTTCAATTACATTCTCAATCTAGGTATAATTAAATTAAATTACAATTGAGAAATGAATAATTGTTGTTGAATAATCTACTTGTTATTAACTGTGTGTTATTTGTGCTCACGAATATTTCGGTAAGACGAATTCAAGACAGTAGCCTACTCTAACTTTGTCTTTTTCTACTTTAACATGCATGTACATATATGTGATTTATCATAATTATAACAAAAGAATATTATAAATGAAGTGGCCAGCATAAGGGTCTGTGACATCTAATAAATTCTAAAAAATAACTTATTAATGAAAATTAATGCAGTAGAATTACTTAACTATTAATGAAGTATTAATGAAATGTTGGGTACTGCTGATTTGTGTACCTTTTGGCGTTTAATCAACCCTTATACTTAACATTTTAAACTGTAAGTTTTTGTTAAGGAGATTTTTGTACCTTTTGGATAGATTTTCCTTTTTGTCTTTACAGATTTTTTCAAAATTTGGAATAAGCTATTCTATCATTATAACCTGAAAAAGTGTTAAGTCGGAGTTACTACCACTGGAGAGATCTTTTTAAAGAATGATTATAGTTGCGGTCCCCAAACCATCCTCAATAACAATTTTTTTGAGAGAGCGTTTTGAATAAAATAGGAAGGTATTTGTACGTAAATAGCAAAATTAAACTGCGATTTCAGTACTTCCTTTTAAGAGGAGCAAGAAAAATAAACTGCGATTACAGTACTTCTCCCTAAAAGGCAAAGATTTTGAATCGAATTCATTGATGTAAATCGGTTCACTCATTGATAATTTTAACGATTGCAGTACTTCCTCTTAGTAGGTGTAAGAGCATGATGGCACCTCACAGCCACGTAGACCATTATTAATCACTTCTTCGTGCTAAATTTTATCAAAATCGGACTAAGCTTTGTAGAAATATTGGTAATAATAGTTTTAGAAAGGGCCTTATTTGGGTGAGGCAAACTTCCCTCCTTATGAGGCATAGCGTCGAGACTTTTAAAGTGTAAATCTGTACTAAATTTCGATTCGAATGACACTGCATTCATGAAAATCGGTTCACGTGTCGATAATTTGAAACGATTGCTATACTTCCCCTTAACAAGTGTAAGAGCAGATCGTCGCTTTATTGTTACGTAGGGGAGCCCTAACTCTATCATCCTACCAAATTCTATCAAAATCGGGCCAAGATTTACAGAGTTATTAGTAATAATAATTTTGGAGGGGGCCTTACATAAAGGGGGCTAACTCCTCTCCCATTCGATGTACAGCGCCGAGACCCCCAAAAGGCACATCTACATAAAATTCCAAATCGAATGACACCTCATTCATGAAAATCGGTTCACGCGTTTAGGCGCTACGTTGTTTACAAAAAAGGTAACAAGAAGAACAAGAAGAACAACAACAAGAAGAACAAGAACAAGAACATTTTTTGAAAAAGCCGTTTTTGCTCATTTTCGGCAACTTTTTTCTCGAAACCTATTAGATCTGGGTGGTTGCAAAAAAATTAGTTATAAAGAAGGGTTTGGAGTAAGATTTAAAGAAAATTTGGGAATTTTATGTTTTATAGAAAAATAGAAAAAAATTGTCAAAGTTAGGTGTTTTTCAACGTTACGCTTTTTCGTGCAGTTTTTGATGGTCAACCCTTATACAACTGTCCGGTAGGACAGTTTTAATATATTTCTTTTTTTAATGAATTAATTTATATTTATTTTGGGTTCTTATTTATTAATTGTTTTTATTTATTTATAATACAGATTATGATTTTATTATAATGCAATTTATTAACAAATCAACATACAAACGGCTTTAGTGACTTCTATGAAATTGCATCATATCTACCTTCATCATTTTTTCTATTAAAACTTAAAAAGCCAGACGAAATAAAAATAATTCGATCGCATTCACAGTCATACATCAACTGTTGCACCATCAAATACGTTAATAGAGAAGAATAACTAGAGAAGAAGCGAAAATCCGTAGCTTCGACGGCGAGAATACGCTTTGTCTGGTGTCAAAGTGGCTAACTAAAAACTCACGTGATACTAATTGTAACGCTGAGACAGTAATTGTACTATCTAGCGAAAATTAACCAAATTTTAATAACATCTTTGACAAATTTTATGATTTATCTTTTTATTATTTTCCGTTATGTGTCGCGGACCGCAGGAAAATGTTAGAAGGGACGCACGTTGCCCCACCACTGGTCTATACCAACACTGAATGTTACAATTTCCTTAACAAAAAACTTACAGTTTAAAAAGTGAAGTATAAGGGTTGATTAAACAACAAAAGGTATATAAATCAGCAGGTACCCAACATTTAATTCATACTTCAGCTCGTAATTTCAGCCAGTTAGAAACATTCGAAAAAACTTATGTATTTCTCTTAAATTTGTTTCTAATTTTTTTCCATTTTTCTGAAGTTTGGTTTCTTCTATTATTTGAACATTCTGATTATTTAGAATAATATTATTATAGATATCTCCTTAACAAAAACTTACAGTTTTAAAAGTTAAGTATAAGGGTTGATTAAACGCCAAAAGGTACACAAATCAGCAGTTCCCAACATTTCATTAATACTTCATTGATATAATTTAAGTAATTTTACTGCATTAACTTTTCCTTCACATTTTTTAGAATTTATTAGATGTCACAGACCCTTATGCTGGCCATTTTCGTCTACAAAATATTTACTCAAGTAGCACACCATTTAACTTAGATTGACTGTAATATCTATATATCTATAATAATCAAACTATTAATCACAGGAGTTATATACAGGAAACCTCGAGACTCAGCATAAATATATTTCCTCTGATAACAGCAGTCTTCAAACATATAAATACGTCACCCAGGCCAGGCCAGCCAGTTCTGTCCAACCGCTGCCCGAGCTAAGTTCTGCCCAGACTCTGTCCGTTCAACCTATCAGTAGTGAAGTTCCCTTCCCTTGATATCTTTGTAACCGTTTTATTATATATCAGTTAATATTGTAATAAAGAACTTGTGTTTTAAATAAAAATTATTCTTTTTAAAAAAGCCCCTAACGGTACAAAATATATAACTGGCGCCCGATTGCAGAGACTCGAAGTGACATAAACGGTCCCTATTTGCAGAGACATTAAGTGACATAAACAATTTAATAATTTCCAAAACATCGTACCAAAAGTGATTGAGAGCGAGAGAGCAGAAGACACCTGGGTCAACATCTATTCAGCATTCAACATCAGGTGGGCAGAACTCAAGCTGTAATTATTTTATTATTCTTATTTTTCTTTTATGCATTTGTCCTAAGATTTTTTATGTACTTTTTATCAAATAGTGTATGCATTTTCGTATTGTCCCTAAAAAATTATAAGTAGAAGAAAAAGTAAAAGAAATAAATTCCCCTAGTTGTTATAAAATCCCCTTGATTACCCTGCCGAAACAATAAATTAAAAACATATAAAGTAGGCAAGGGCATTATTGATTATCCCTGTCCCTATAAGAATAAAATAATTATAAGTAAAAGAAAAGTAGAAGAAAGAGTAGAAGAAATAAATTCCCCTAAGTAAGAATTATATAATTATAAAGAAAAAGTCCCTATACATATTGTAAAGTTTTTCCCAAAAAAAAAACTTTACTTTCACAACTAATGCCTGCCACTAGTTATTTTAATATGTGGGTTTGATTAATAATAAAACTCGCTAAAGTTGTAAGTAATAACCTGATTTATTAACACGTTAACATTACTCACATTAACATTTACAAGCAACTAACGCTATTCATTACAGTCACCATTTACAACAGTCACAACAGTTTACTGTTACTTACTCACTTCGTAACGCCACAAAACTGTTCCCCGACTGACCACTGGTCCGCACTGCACCGAATTGCACTAGTCTCAGCTACACTAACACAGCTCTACTCATCAACTGACTAATTGCCCAACTAGCTACCACTGAAGCACTCCGCAACACTGACTCTCCAAGACTAACTCATAAACTTGACTATAAACTCTAATAACTCCTTAAAACTTGCTTGAAACTCGATTAACACTGACTTCTCCAGCTGTGTCGGCCTCCTTTTAACTGCGTGCCTCCCTCCAACTGGAACTGCCCTCCTCCAACTCTCTGAGCATAAGTTTCCACGCCCTCCTGATGTTCATTGGCTGGAGAAAACATACTGCCACCACCTCAGCTGTGAGCCGCCTCCTCCCATTCTCCGTCTCTCTCCAACTCCGTCTGTCTCCCTCTCACCTGTCAATCACAGGCTGGGAAACACATATGCCACCACCCCAACTGAGGCCTTTCTCTTAGCTGGCTTTTACACAGGTCACTAACTCCTTGAACAATCTAGCCCTTTCCTTTCTAGTTCAATAAAGACCGGCCCTTTTGTCTACACAGTGGTGGCCTGTTACCGGCTTTAGTCGCTTAACCCCTAGAACAATCTAGGCCTTTCTTTTCTGCCACAAGTAGATACCGCCCCTTTTGTTTATGCAGTGGCGGCCTGTTACTGACTTTGGTCGTTCAACCTCTAGAACAATCTAGGCCTTTCTTCACCGCCCAGGTCAACTTCGTTACACTGCTCCCCTCTTAGAACTGTTCGTCCCGAACAGAAGTCTCCTTCGTGATGTAGGGCAGCAATCGGTCCAAGTGTACCACCTTCATCTTGGATCTGAGCGTGCGTTGAATCCGTTACACCAGGTCGTTGAGCCGTGAGACAGTGGTGTAAGATCCTACCCAGCAACTTAGGAGGTTTTCCCTTTTTGCGGACACGCTTGTACGACCAAACTTTCCCACCTCTCTGGAAAGTTCTTCCAATGACCCGCCTGTCACACGCTGTCCTCTTCTGGTCACCATTCTGCTCCATCCTGTCACGTACCTTTTTACGCGCAGCTCTCCACCTACGGCGAAGTTCCGCAGCACAGCTATCCACGTCCAATTCGTCCGTTCCTGGGCTGCCAAATGAAAGTTCACTGGGTAGTCGAAGCTCCCTACCGAACACAACGCTGGCGGGTGTTCGGCCAGTGGTCTCGTGAACGGTCGACCTGTGCGCCATCATTATGGGAGGTGTACGTTCATCCAGGTCCTCCTGTTGTTTATTCCCCAAAAGTCTCCGTTGGCCTTCTGGGGTCCTGTCGATTCGCTCCACTATGCCATCAGAGTGAGGGTGTAGCGGCGTCGTCCTTGTCTTCCTGACGGCGAGGTTCTGGTAGACCGTCGATGCTGCAGCTGCCGTTGACGCGTCCTGATCTGCTACGTCGTGGGCCTCTGCCCACTCACTGAAGTGGTCCATCGTAAACAGGTTACAGCGCATTCTTCGTCTGCAATCAGGAGAAGGTCCTGCCATATCGCTGGCTATCCTCTTGCACGGAACTCCAACCTTGTATTGCCTCAGGGCACCATGGGTTTCGCGGCTGGGTCCCTTCCTTGCTACCCACTCGGTGCACCGACTAGCCCAGTCTGCACCATCTTCCTGGTAGCCTACCCAAGAGAACCGCCGCCTCTGCTTGGCCCTTGCCCTCTTCACTGCAAACTGGATCCCGGTGTTACCTCTGTGGATGTCCGATAGCCCTTCTTCCCTTTTCGATCCTGGCAGGAGTACTTTATCTCCCTCTTCTTTCCTCGCTGTCCTCGCTTCAAGGCTCTCTTCCACAACTGGTATAACAAAAGTTCCCTTACCTTGCTCTTTCTCTTCCTGTCCGCTGCAGTTTTCTATGCTTTCTTCTTCCCTTGCAGCTTCCTGAACTTCTACACAGCTACGTCTCCCTTTATCCTGGTCACCTTTTAAGTCTGACCTGCTGTCTGTATCATCCTGGCTGCCTTCGTCTTCTTCTTGGATGTTGTTTGTTTCTGTTACGCCCTCAATTTCTTCTGGCATCTCGTTTACTTCCCTTTTTATTTTCCTTATTATTTCTTCTTTCATCTCAATTTGGCCTTTTCTAATGTTTTTCACTTTTTCTATCATCTCTAACTGGCCCTGCTTCAGGTTTTCATTCATCTCCTTCATCAGTGCTATTAACTCCTCCATGCTGGGCATCTTAGTACTCACGGGCATATAATACTCGTCAGTTCTCTACAACTTTCCGGCAATTCACCCGAACTAATAAAATCAGCACTTACTCGTCTAGCGGTTTTACTATATCCCACTTCTGACACCAATGTAATGTTTTTCTCCAAATAAAAACTTTACTTTCACAACTAATGCCTGCCACTAGTTATTTTAATATGTGGGTTTGATTAATAATAAAACTCGCTAAAGTTGTAAGTAATAACCTGATTTATTAACACGTTAACATTACTCACATTAACATTTACAAGCAACTAACGCTATTCATTACAGTCACCATTTACAACAGTCACAACAGTTTACTGTTACTTACTCACTTCGTAACGCCACAAAACTGTTCCCCGACTGACCACTGGTCCGCACTGCACCGAATTGCACTAGTCTCAGCTACACTAACACAGCTCTACTCATCAACTGACTAATTGCCCAACTAGCTACCACTGAAGCACTCCGCAACACTGACTCTCCAAGACTAACTCATAAACTTGACTATAAACTCTAATAACTCCTTAAAACTTGCTTGAAACTCGATTAACACTGACTTCTCCAGCTGTGTCGGCCTCCTTTTAACTGCGTGCCTCCCTCCAACTGGAACTGCCCTCCTCCAACTCTCTGAGCATAAGTTTCCACGCCCTCCTGATGTTCATTGGCTGGAGAAAACATACTGCCACCACCTCAGCTGTGAGCCGCCTCCTCCCATTCTCCGTCTCTCTCCAACTCCGTCTGTCTCCCTCTCACCTGTCAATCACAGGCTGGGAAACACATATGCCACCACCCCAACTGAGGCCTTTCTCTTAGCTGGCTTTTACACAGGTCACTAACTCCTTGAACAATCTAGCCCTTTCCTTTCTAGTTCAATAAAGACCGGCCCTTTTGTCTACACAGTGGTGGCCTGTTACCGGCTTTAGTCGCTTAACCCCTAGAACAATCTAGGCCTTTCTTTTCTGCCACAAGTAGATACCGCCCCTTTTGTTTATGCAGTGGCGGCCTGTTACTGACTTTGGTCGTTCAACCTCTAGAACAATCTAGGCCTTTCTTCACCGCCCAGGTCAACTTCGTTACAATATATACTTTCCCAAGCATTATAAAATCCCCTTGATTACCCTGCCGAAACAATAAATTAAAAACATATAAAGTAGGCAAGGGCATTATTGATTATCCCTGTCCCTATAAGAATAAAATAATTATAAGTAAAAGAAAAGTAGAAGAAAGAGTAGAAGAAATAAATTCCCCTAAGTAAGAATTATATAATTATAAAGAAAAAGTCCCTATACATATATACTTTCCCAAGCATTATAAAATCCCCTTGATTACCCTGCCGAAACAATAAATTAAAAACATATAAAGTAGGCAAGGGCAGTATTAATTGTCCCAGTCCCAAAGAGAGAAACATAATTGATATATTGTAAAAATAAAATAAGTCCCCATATAATTATTAATCCTTATAATAAAAAGAAAGAATAATTGATATAAAGAATTTATAAAAAGCCCCTATAAGATAAGATAAAGAAAAAGCAAACCAGTATAACTGAATAAATATTCTTTTAACAGATAAGAAGAAGGCAAATCAACATATTTTAATCATACAACTCTGTCTTATACTGTAATCACTTGAGCTGTATAAAATGCATACTAATCTTAACACTTCCGACCTGCTACCCCCAGTCCTTACCCCCTATGACCAAATGGATACTCAGACTCCGTGTTCCCACACAAGCTCTTCATTACCACGTATTAGTCACCCTTTAAGAAAAGAAGATTATGATCATATTCCCATATTTAACGGAGACCCTTATGAATTATTATATTTTACCCAAACAGTCGAAGATGTTTATAATGTAACCTGTAGACCCAACATTATAGAAAGTGCCACCAATGAATACCTTCTCCTTAATAAAATAAAAGCCAAAATCACAGGATCCGCGCAATCCTTAATTTTAACTAAAAGAATCCACACTATTAAAGAATTATTAGACATCTTAAAAAGAAACTTTTCGTGCTCAAAATCTTTCGAAACATTAAAGTCCGAAATTTATAATATGAAGCCCCATTTTAAAGAACTCCCAACCGACTACCTAACTCGTTTAGAATCTATAACACACCTAATCCATGCCAAATATATGATTGATGGCATTAGTGAAGAAATTATATTAACTTCTATGCAATACTTAGAAAAAGAAGTTATCCACCATTTCTATTCAACTACCCCATGGCAATTGTCTAATCATGTAATGACCTTTAATCCTACGTCTCTAGAAAAATTAAGGGAAACTTTAAACACTAAATGTATGTTCCTAATTGACCAATTGTATACGAAACCCCAATCATCTTATCGATCCCCCTCTCAACAACCACGTAATCCTCCTCAAAGGAGATACCAGCAGAACCCAACAAGTTATCGTAACCCCAGTTTTCCTTCGACCTCAAACTATCCTTCCCCATTAATGCAAACGCAAACTTCGTATAGACCTTTCCCTAATTCCCACTATAATTCCAGAGACCCATGGAAAAGCAATGGCTCTAGGCCTCCCTACAATCAACAACCTCGTGAACCGAGACCACCCCCAAATTATCAAAAACCTTCGAACCCCCATAAAAAAAATCCAGCTCCCTTACACATGACCACACATGATGCACAAGAATCCCAGATTCAGCAAGGTTTACTCTTTCTGTTAATTGCTGAATCTGGGATTCTAACTCGAATCTTTTTTAGACAACGGCAACTCCAGCAGTGTAAGTCCGATAGTAAACCCGAAGTAAAAACTCTCCCTTATTGTAGCGACCATCTTCAATACAAATGGCTAATTGATACTGGGTCAACCAGAAATTATGTTACACCAACGTCAATACCCCCCAATACACCCGTTCACTCTGAACATTTTTCCATAATAACTCCAGCAGGAGCCAAAAGCGGAAACTCTTTTATCACCCTTAATTTACAACCTCACTTTGGAATTAGTCATACCGCTAAGCTTTATGTGTTTCCTTTCTCAGACGACTATAACATGCTTCTAGGAAAAGACACCATGACTGAACTCAACCTAGTTCTCAGTTTTAGAACTAATACTATAACATATCCTGGCGTCACCATACCTATAGAAAATTCGGAAAATCATAACACCCAACTACATATTACACAACACAAAAGCATATCCCAAAACGAGATCGAAAAACTCATAAGAACAGAACATATGCTCCCCAATGAAAAAGAACCTTTATTAAACCTACTATCCAAATACCCTAAAATAATACGTCTCGAGAACGATAAGCTCAGTTCAACTAACCTTCTTAAACATGAAATTAGAACGGAAGATGAGGCACCTGTATATTCTAGAAACTATAGATACCCATTTGTGTACAAGGAGTTAGTACACGAAGAAATAGAAAAACTACTTGATAACAAAATAATACGCCCCTCCAATTCTCCCTACAACTCCCCTATATGGGTAGTGCCCAAAAAACAGGATGCTTCCGGTAAAAAGAAAATACGTGTAGTTATTGACTACCGAAATTTAAATAAAAAAACGATAAATGATAGATTCCCTTTACCTAATATTGAAGACCTGCTTAACCAATTAGGCAATGCCAAATACTTTAGTGCTATTGACCTTGCATCTGGTTTCCACCAGATTGAAATGGAACCTAATTCTATAGCGAAAACCGCCTTCAGCACCGATTCTGGTCACTATGAATTCCTCAGGATGCCTTTCGGATTAAAGAATGCTCCACCTACCTTCCAGAGGGCCATGAACAGCATTTTTGCCAATACAAGAAATATATTAGTTTATATGGATGACATTATAGTATTTTCGGAAACAATCAACGAACATATCGCAGATTTAGAGAAAACTTTCCAACTATTAGAAAACCACAATTTAAAAGTCCAACTTGACAAAACAGAATTTTTCAAAAAAGAAATTCAATTTTTAGGCCACATCATTTCCTCAGAAGGAATTAGACCTGACCCCAATAAAATATTAGCAGTCAAAGAATTCCCCATACCAAAAACACAAAAACAAATTAAACAATATCTCGGCCTCACCGGATATTACCGAAAGATGATAAAAAATTACGCGAAGATAGCTAAACCCCTTACTGAAAAATTAAGACAAAATAGTGAATCCATTGACATAAACGATGCCTACATCGAGTCCTTTAATAAACTTAAAAATATGTTAATCAACAGTCCAATTCTGCAATTCCCTGATTTCAGCAGAACATTCACCCTAACCACAGATGCTTCTAATTACGCCATAGGAGCAGTCCTATCCCAGAATACATTAGGAAAAGATCTCCCAATTTCATATGCATCCCGCACATTAAATAAAAGTGAAGAAGCCCTAAGTACGATAGAGAAAGAACTGTTAGCTATCGTATGGGCCTGTCAACATTTTAGACCCTACCTGTACGGCAGAGATTTCATCATCTGCACAGACCATAAACCCTTACAGTATTTGCATAATATGATAACCCCTAGTGCTAAACTCCTAAGATGGAAAACCCAGCTTTCTGATTATGATTTTGAAATAAAACACGTAGACGGAAAAACCAATTATGTAGCCAACGCGCTATCAAGAAATCCTATCCCCTTAAATATCCTCTTGAATGATAGCAGTGAAGACTCCTTAGACGACATACCCTTATTAAATCCAAATGAAAACTTAGATGACATCGACCCCTTTGATCCTTTAGAGTCCCCATTTATTGAGCAAACATTAACCGAACTATTAGAATCCCCAAGAGAAGAAGAAATCTCCAAGATAATGGATGAAATCAATCCCCCAGAAGAAAGGTGTGAACCTTCAGACCCTATAGACCTAGATGAACTCGTATCAAAAACCCTAAATGAATTAGATGAATCAAATGAATCAGATTCCCCAAAAGAGAATAACGACCTTACAAATGAAGAAATTCCCTCCGGAGAAATTGCTCCAGATATTGTCCCGAATCAAATAATTATACTCCCAGATAATAACAAATGTGTCAACACAGAAAAACATCAAATCCATATCAACATTGGCAATCCTGCCAACAGTAAAAGAAAAACATACTTCGGCAATCGAAGCAGATTAATATGGCAAGTAGCATGGCCACATAAAGAGACACTCACTAAACATTGTTTAGAATTCCTAAAACCCAACACCACATACGGCATTTATTGCTCTAATCAAGCTGTAGTAATGAACAATATATTAGATGATGTATTCCAAATATTTAAAGATATAGTAACAACTACATACCCCTCAATCCGTATAAAAAGATATTTTAAAATTAATATAGATGTTGAAGAAAAAGAAGACCAAGTAGAATTAATTAAAAACCATCACCTCGGTAAAACATGCCATAGAGGAATAAACGACATATATAAAAGATTAAAAACAAAATATTATTGGCCCCGTATGACAGATACAATCACAGAAGTAATTAACAATTGCGACACCTGCAAACAAATTAAATATGAGAGGAATCCTCCAAAACAAAAATTCCAGATAACACCTACCCCAAGCAGACCCTTTGAAAGACTTCAAATTGATACCCTATTCTTTTCTAATCACCTAATATTAACTATAATTGACTGTTTTTCGAAACGAACGACAGCCTATATAATCACTTCCACGAATAGTACAGAAGTAATTGATAAATTAAGAGATTACCTTAGTAACTTCCCTACACCCAGCGAAATCCAAGCTGATAATGGTAAAGAATTCGCCAATAAAGGATTCGAATCTTTCTTAAATTATAATAATATCTCCCTTTATCTAACCACTCCACACCACCATAATTCCAATGGACTCATTAACCGAGCTCATTCAACCTTTATAGAATTACTTAATCTGATCCGTATCGAAGATCCTAAGATACCTTTAAATCAAACTCTAAAGCTAGCGACCATAGCATACAACAACACTCCAAATAATACACTAAAACTTAGCCCCAATGAAATTAGTTTTGGCATAACAACTCTTACAGAACAAAAACAAACAACCATTTTTGAAATTCAAACTGATGAATATCACAAAGAAAAACAACTCATACATAAAGTAATTAAAGAACAAATAGAAAAGGAAAAAGAGGAAAGAACTAATTTACTAAATGAAAACAGAGAAAATGTAGAAATTCCCCCAGGAAAAATTTATATAAAAACCCATAATAGAAACAAAGCTAAACCAAGGTATAAATCAGTAACATATGATAAAACTAAACAAAAAGTCTTAACTGGCAAAACCAAGAAAACCAAAATTCACCCCTCACAACTTAAACGCCCTAGAAAATTTGAAAATCATTCACGTGAACCTTCTTGTTCGCAGGCAACCACACAAAAGAACGAAAATGATCGTCCTCCTGATTCTCCTAAGCCTGGAACTAGTGGCAACCCATAAAGTTACCAATTTAAATAAAAGTCCAACTCCCAATTAAAACCCCCTTAACGGAAACTTATTTTCTTTTGTCCTATCCCTATGATCACTTGAATCAGACCTTTACTATAATTACTTCCCCTTCATTAGTCCTGAGAACTAACAAACTATACACAGCTCATTGTGAACAATTATTAAACAATTATTATTGCAAGAATGCCACTATCATTCATAATGAATGTATAAATAACTTACTAAATAATTACATTGAAAGCCAATGCAAAAAGGTAAACATACCCAAACCTAACCCTTTCATAAAATATGTTGAAGCCGTAAATAAATACTTAGTATATGAAACCCCTACTGTAAACATTGATAGAAACAATGTAAGTCTTACAGTTAGCATTAAGAACATTGCTTTGTTAACTTTAGAAATTAATGAAAAAGTAACTAATTGTAAACCTTTATATATCTATAATGAATTCGAGCACATGTTAATTAATCCTTCTATCCCTGATCAATATGATCATCTTAATATTTCCTTCCTTGACCTTCACTACTTAAATATTAAAATGTTACCCCTAGAGGAACTAGAAGAGGAATCCACCTCAGACTACACTACAACTTTATTCATCATCGCCATCATAGCTCTCTGCCTCTCAATCACTCATCTAATCATCCGTTATAGAAGAAAAATCTATAAAATTGTAAAACTCTTTAATAGAAGTGAGCCCCAGCAACCAGAAGACAATTCAACAGATGCTTCAGTGACTCCCCTGCCACCAGTTCGTACATCAACAATGGCAGCCTACCAACAACATCTCCAAATTCGATGAACTCCTCACACTTCCAAATTTCGTGAGGACACGAAAAACTTAAGGAGGGAGGAGTTATATACAGGAAACCTCGAGACTCAGCATAAATATATTTCCTCTGATAACAGCAGTCTTCAAACATATAAATACGTCACCCAGGCCAGGCCAGCCAGTTCTGTCCAACCGCTGCCCGAGCTAAGTTCTGCCCAGACTCTGTCCGTTCAACCTATCAGTAGTGAAGTTCCCTTCCCTTGATATCTTTGTAACCGTTTTATTATATATCAGTTAATATTGTAATAAAGAACTTGTGTTTTAAATAAAAATTATTCTTTTTAAAAAAGCCCCTAACGGTACAAAATATATAACTCAGGTGAAAAAGAAAACGTTATAAAAAATATAAAAAAAATAAGAGGCTAAAAAATTCATAAACTTTTTTTACATCAATGATTTTATGCATTTATTTTTATTTTTAAATAAAAATCATTGGTTTAAGTTCATTCTTCGATTAAAGTAATTGTTATTTTATGTTGTAGTCAAACGTTTGTAATAATAAGTAATAAATAATCTGGCTTTATCGCAAATAATATAGTTTTCTTCAATTACATTCTCAATCTAGGTGTTCTTCCCACAATGTTATATATATGAAATATATAATAAAGAAAATAAATATATGCATATTTTTAGGACAGCTAATTATTCCAGTATTTTACCATAAATAAAATTAGGGGGACTAAATTAAATTACAATTGAGAAATGAGTAAATATTGTTGAATAATCTACTTGTTATTAAATGTATGTTATTTGTGCTCACGAATATTTCGGTAAGACGAATTTAAGACTGAAATATTGTTTTGAATCCTCCGTAATTGAAATTTAAAAAGTGGCCGACTCTAACTTTGTTTTTTTCTACTTTAACATGCATGTATATGTGACTACTCAGAATAATTCATCACTCATTTTATCATAATTATAATAAAAAAATATTATGAATGAACTGGCCAGCATAAGGGTCTGTGACATCTAATAAATTCTAAAAAATGTGAAGGAAAAGTTAATGCAGTAAAATTACTTAAATTATATCAATGAAGTATTAATGAAATGTTGGGAACTGCTGATTTGTGTACCTTTTGGCGTTTAATCAACCCTTATACTTAACTTTTAAAACTGTAAGTTTTTGTTAAGGAGATTTTTGTACCTTTTGGATAGATTTTCCTTTTTGTCTATTTGCAAAGTTACGTCTGCTTTACAGATTTTTTAAAATTTGGAATAAGCTATTCTATCATTATAACCTGATAAGGTGTTAAATCGGAACCGTAACTACCACTGGAGAGATCTTTTTAAAGAATGGTTATAGTTGCGGTCCCCAAACCATCCTCAATAACCATTTTTTTGAGAAAGCGTTTTGAATAAAATAGGAAGGTATTTGTACGTAAATAGCAAAATTAAACTGCGATTTCAGTACTTCCTTTTAAGAGGAGCAAGAAAAATAAACTGCGATTACAGTACTTCTCCCTAAAAGGCAAAGATTTTGAATCGAACGACAATTCATTGATGTAAATCGGTTCACTCATTGATAATTTTAACGATTGCAGTACTTCCTCTTAGTAGGTGTAAGAGCATGATGGCACTTCACAGCCACGTAGAGGAGCTTTAACCACTTATTTGAGCTAAATTTTATCAAAATCGGACTAAGCTTTGTAGAAATATTGGTAATAATAGTTTTAGGAAGGGCCTTATTTGGGTGGGGCGAACTCCCCTCCTTATGAGGCATAGCGTCGAGACTTTTAAAGTACAAATCTGTACAAAATTTCGATTCGAATGACACTTCATTCATGAAAATCGGTTCACGTGTCGATAATTTGAAACGATTGCTATACTTCCCCTTAACTAGTGTAAGAGCAGATCGCCGCTTTAATGTTACGTAGGGGAGCCCTAACTCTATCATCCTACCAAATTTTATCAAAATCGGGCTAAGATTTACAGAGTAATTATAATTAGTAATAATAATTTTGAAGGGGGCCTTACATAAAGGGGGCTAACTCCTCTCTAATTCGGTGTACAGCGTCGAGACCCCCAAAAGGCACATCTACATAAAATTCCGAATCGAATGTCACCTCATTCATGAAAATCGGTTCTCGCGTTTAGGCGCTACGTAGTTTACAAAAAAGGTAACAACAACAAGAAGAAGAAGAAGAACAACAACAATTTCTGAAAATGCCGTTTTTGCTCATTTTCGGCAACTTTTTTTCTCGAAATCTATTAGGTCTGGGGGGTTGCAAAAAAATTACAGTTATAAAGGAGGGTTTGCCCTATATTATAAAGAAAATTTGGGAATTTTATCTTTTATAGAAAAATAGAAAAAAATTGTCAAAGTTGGGTGTTTTTCAACGTTACACTTTTTCGTGCAGTTTTTGATGGTCAACCCTTATACAACTGTCCTACCGGACAGTTTTAATTATTACCAAAGTTCTAGGCGCCACGGTAGCCGAGCGGTTAGAGGCGATACCTGCAAAGGCTATTCAGTATTGGTGGTACTGGGTTCGATACCCGGTCTTAGGCCTTGGATTTATTTTATGGTTAATATGAGAATTTAATTGTAAAGTATGTTTGTTAGGCGCATTTGTCCACGACCCCTAGTATGGTAGTTGGACGTAAAGCCCGCCTGTAAAAATAGGCATTACTTTACTTACGAGGGTCGTTTGAAAAGTCCGTGCAAAGTCAGAGAGATAGCACCACTGGCGCGTATCGAGGTTATGTTTAGTTAGTAGCATCTCTTGGAAGAACACACACCATGTTTCAGCCAGATCGGTCTATTTCTTTGTGTTTGGCATTCGTTTGAATCGAGGAAGTCGAGTGATTTTCAAAAAATGGACGAAAAAGAATTTCGTGTGTTGATTAAACACTACTTTATGAAAGGCAAAACGCCTCAGGAGACTAAAGAGAAGCTTGATAAACATTATGGTGACTCTGCACCTTCGATTAGAACAGTTTATAAGTGGTTTCAAAATTTTCGGAGTGGCCATATGGGCACAAGTGACGCTGAACGTTCTGGACGCCCAGTTGAAGTTACTACTCCAGAAATCATTGATAAAATCCATGATATGGTGATGGATGACAGAAGAGTGAAGGTGCGTGAGAGTGCTAGTGCTGTGGGCATCTCGAATGAACGGGTACATAATATTTTGCATCAACATTTGGACATGACAAAGCTATCCGCAAGATGGGTGCCGCGATTGCTCACGCTTGACCAAAAACGAAATCGTGTGAAGTGTTGCAAGGACGGTTTGCAGCTGTTCCAGAAGAATCCGCAGGACTTTAAGCGTCGTTTCGTCACTGAGGATGAAACATGGATACATCACTACACTCCTGAGACCAAAGAACA
Organism: Rhodnius prolixus; assembly: GCF_049639745.1. Lineage (NCBI taxonomy): Eukaryota > Metazoa > Arthropoda > Insecta > Hemiptera > Reduviidae > Rhodnius > Rhodnius prolixus. The sequence goes on along the minus strand of NW_027411635.1, from coordinate 2,547,503 downwards.
ATCTAAACAATGGGTTACCAAGGGGGAATCTGCGCCAAAAAAGGCGAAGACCGTTCCTTCAGCCGGAAAGATTATGGCGACTGTCTTTTGGGATTCGCAAGGAATAATCCTCATCGACTATCTGGAAAAGGGTAAAACTATTACAGGTGCATATTATTCATCGTTATTGGACCGTTTGAAAACCGAGCTGCAAGAAAAACGCCCACGATTGGCCCACAAAAAAGTCCTTTTCCATCACGACAACGCACCAGCTCACACCTCAGCAGTTGTGGTCGCAAAATTAATGGAAATAGGGTTCCAACTCGTTTCACATCCCCCCTATTCTCCAGACTTGGCTCCCTCGGACTACTATTTGTCCCCCAAAATGAAGAAATGACTGGCGGGAAAAAGATTTTAATCAAACGAGGAGGTGATTGCAGAAACGAATGGCTATTTTTCAGACTTGGACAAATCCTATTATTCGGAAGGGATCAACAAACTAGAGCAGCGTTGGACGAAGTGTATAAGCCTAAAAGAAGACTATGTTGAAAAATAAAAAAGGTTTACCCCAAAAAATTAAGTAGTTTTTATTTTTGCACGGACTTTTCAAACGACCCTCGTATTACGTAAGTTCTATTACCTTAAAACTGTGTTATCAAAAATCCTTATACAATATATTAAAAGCAAAAATAATAAATTTTAATTTGAATCAATAAACTTTTGAAAAATAAATTTATTATCATTATTATTGTTGTTGTTGTTGTATCTTGTTATTTCTGTAGTCGCTACTGGCCTTACTTTTTTTTAAGATTTAAGGCTCAGTCAACAGCTAAGGTTATTGGCGCCCGGAGCTTTTTTCAGTGCACTGCCAGCTTCTAGACAGTGTTCTCTCTCGTTACAAACGCCACTGTCCATTACTGGACAATGAGCTGTAAAAAGGGAGGAGAGCAGGAGGAGAGAAGCTACCCAGTGGTAGCACTCTCTATAGGAGAGAGGAGAATATGGGAGGAGAATGTGAGGAGGAGATACGAGGAGGAGAGAGGAGAGTAACAATTTAGGTCTTCAGCCTACAAGGAAGTCGCGGGGCCACTGGCGATTTAGTCGGCGAGGAGTATTAGGGATGTCAGAAGAAGTGAGAGACAGTACAAGAGGATTAGAGCTAGTCGAGAGAGTAGTATGGAATTTTTGATATTTTGTCTTAGCGAGTTGGTCTATGAAGGGAATGTTGAGGTCGTTGTGAAGAGTGAGATTAGTCACCGTAGAAAGGAGCGCCAGCTATCTGTCGGAGGAGTTTTGATTGAAATGTCTGTACAGTCCGTATGTTTGTAGGTTTTGCTGAACCCCACAGCTCTAATCCGTAGGTCCACATAGGTTTGAGGATAGTGTTGTATGTTAAACGTTTGAGTTCTAAGGGCAATTTGAAGCATCGTCCAAGTAATCTGTAAGGAAGTTTCGCACGTTTTGTCATTGCTTTTCTTTTAAAGTGTAGTGTGTGGGGTTCCACGTGGGTCGTTTGTCTATGTAGAGCCCAAGGTAGCGCACCAGATCTGTACAAGGAAGAGGATTGCTGTTGAAGAGGACAGGTGGACAGGAGCCCTGCCGGAGAGTAAATGTGGCATGCTGACATTTCTGTGGGTTCATTTTAATCCGCCACTTCTTGGCCCAGGACTGACATTACTAAAGTATTTTTTGTTATTCAGAAATTTTTGTCATTCTTTTAAATGTATTTATTATTTTTACCTTTCATTAATTTATTTATTTACTTTTTTAATAATTTATTTCCTATTTATTTAATTTTAATTCATGTAATGATTTATTTTTTGCTTTATCTACACGAAATAATATTTAATTTTGTTTATTATAGTTATAGGATTAATTATATATTAGGCTTTGTAGTTATCGTACAGTGGTGATACAGGTAGTATCACTTCATGGTGATAACTGTTGAAAGGGGGACTGCCTTCCTAGGAGTAATGCTCACTCTTTCGCTAGCTGTCGGTCGAGAAGGTTGCATCCCGCTTACCAGTTACAGATATTTGTAAATTATATTTATTTTTAATTTTGATATATTTTGTCTTTTTTAGTTTTAATATTTTTGATTTATTTCTTTGGTTTTGCAATTTAATTATGTTACTATTTTTTTTTTGTTAAATTTGACTTTAAATTTAAATATTTCCTCTTTGTGTATGTGTGTGTGTATCCTTTTGTGAAGAGAGCCCTGGAGAAGGGGACCTGTTCTTCTTGCTCTCAGCAAGGTGAAGGCTACACCACTGTACGCATTTCTCTGAGACGCGTCACCCCTACACCTTCTCGTCGTAGGCACCCAGCAAGCATTTTGTGTACCAAACTTCTGGAAGGTTCACAGTAGGCTAGAGTTGTACTCTCTAACGTTTTCCAAAAATACTTCTTTAAAATTCTAATTGTAACTTGTTTTAAAGAAATTGAAAATTTCTAAGCTAAACTGAATTATTTTTCAACAGTGTATTTAGTATGTACGTTTGTGAAAACCTATCATCGGTCCCCACAGTCTGATAAAGCTGTCTTAGAGGCCCGTAACTGCTTACTTGATCATTGCATGTGCATAATTAAACAGTATTATTATTTGTTATTTTCATCTGCACCCATAATTTTCATTTTGATGAATATATAGGTTTCGTGAACGTAAATTGTTAAACTTAGGATTCTAGATTGGCGAGGAATCGGTCAAATAAAAAACAAACTCGTCTTGTTGCCAACGTTTCGACAAATTTATTGTGCTCTTCAGGGAGTGGCTATGTTCTGGCTCTTAGTTTCTGTAACTCAATCAACCCGCATAGCCACGCCCTGAAGAGGACAATAAATTTGTCGAAACGTTGGCAACAAGACGAGTTTGTTTTTTATTTGACCGATTCCTCGCCAATCTAGAATCTTAAGTTTTCATTTTGATGTTATACAAGAATTCTCTCTAACATTTGCGCCAAAGTTACCTTTAATTAAATTTACTTTAAATAACTTTAATCGCGTAAATTAAACTTTTTGTGCCCGCAAAATTTACAAACGGCCAGATCGTTTGTGTGACACTTTCTTTGAAGGAGAGAATTTAATTTAAATTTATTAATTTTGTCAACGAAGCAAAGGAATGTTTTGAGCTATGGATCTACCAGCTGGCACAAAGATGCATTTTACATGTTAAGAAGTCAATCGCAATGGGCTCTTATTGAACATTATATGCATATTTACACTTAAAATAATCAAATTTACTTATACTCCTTAACAAAAACTTACAGTTTAAAATGTTAAGTATAAGGGTTGATTAAACGCCAAAAGGTACACAAATCAGCGAGTACCCAACATTTCATTAATACTTCATTGATATTATTTAAGTAATTTTACTGCATTAATTTTCATTAACATTTTTTAGAATTATTAGATGTCACAGACCCTTATGCTGGCCATTTTCATCTACAAAATATATGTTCAAGTAGCACTGTAAATTGACTGTAATATCTAGTTATTTATAATAATCAAACTATTAATTACAGGTTAAAAGAAAAACGTTATAAAAAATATAAAAAAATTATGAGGCTAAAAAATTCAAAACTTTTTTTTATAAAAAACTTACATCAATGATTTTGTTTATTTTATTTATTTATTTTTATTTTTAAATAAAAATCGTCGGTTTAAGTTCATTCTTCGATTAAAGCAATTGTTATTTTATGAAGTAGTCAAACGTTTATAATAATAGGTAATAATTATCTGGCTTTATCGCAAATAATTTAGTTTTCTTCAATTACATTCTCAATCTAGGTATTCATCCCACAATGTTGTATATATGTAATATAAAGTAAATAAGATATGCATATTTTTAGGACAGCTAATTATTCCAGTATTTTACTATAAGTAAAATTAGGGGGACTAAATTAAATTACAATTGAGAAATGAATAATTTTTGTTGAATAATCTACTTGTTATAACTGTGTGTTATTTGTACTCACGAATATTTCGGTAAGACGAATTCAAGACAGTAGCCTACTCTAACTTTGTCTTTTTCTACTTTAACATGCATGTACATATATATGTGACTTATCATAATTATAACAAAAAAATATTATAAATGAAGTGGCCAGCATAAGGGTCTGTGACATCTAATAAATTCTAAAAAATAACTTATTAATGAAAATTAATGCAGTAGAATTACTTAACTATTAATGAAGTATTGATGAAATGTTGGGTACTCGCTGATTTGTGTACCTTTTGGCGTTTAATCAACCCTTATACTTAACATTTTAAACTGTAAGTTTTTGTTAAGGAGATTTTTGTACCTTTTGGATAGATTTTCCTTTTTGTCTATTTCGCAATCTTTACAGACTTTTTTAAAATTTGGAATAAGCAATTCTATCATTATAATCATAAGGTGTTAAGTCGGAACCGTAACTACCATTGGAGGGATCTTTTTAAAGAATGATTATAGTTGCGTTCCCATCCATCCTCAATAACATTTTTTTGAAAAAGCGTTTTGAATAACATAGGAAGGTATTTGTACGTAAATAGCAAAATTAAACTGCGATTTCAGTACTTCCTTTTAAGAGGAGTAAGAAAAATAAACTACGATTGCAGTACTTCTCCCTAAAAGGCAAAGAGGCAAAGAGGCAAAGATTTTTTAATCGAACGTCAATTCATTGATTTAAATCGGTTCACTCATTGATAATTTAAACGATTGCAGTACTTCATCTTAGTAGGTGCAAGAGCATCAGCAACGTAGAGGAGCTTTAACCACTTATTCGAGCTGAATTTTATCAAAATCGGACTAAGCGTTATAGAAATATTGGTAATAATAGTTTTAGAAAGGGCCTTATTTGGGTGGGGCAAACTCCCCTCCTTATGAGGCACGGCATCGAGACTTTTAAAGTGCAAATCTGTACAAAATTTCGATTCGAATGACACTTCATTCATGAAAATCGGTTCAAGTGTCGATAATTTGCAACGATCGCTATACTTCCCCTTAACAAGTGTAAGAGCTGATCGCCGCTTTAATGTTACGTAGGGGAGCCCTAACCCTATCATCCTACCAAATTTTATCAAAATCGGGCCAAGATTTACAGAGTAATTAGTAATAATAATTTTGGAGGGGGCCTTACATAAAGGGGGCTATCTCCTCTCCCATTCGATGTACAGGGTCGAGACCCCCAAAAGGCACATCTACATAAAATTCCGAATCGAACGATACCTCATTCATGAAAATCGGTTCACGCGTTTAGGCGCTACGTTGTTTACAAAAAAGGTAACAAGAAGAAGAAGAAGAACAAGAACAAGAACATTTTTTGAAAAAGTCGTTTTTGCTCATTTTTAGCAACTTTTTTCTCGGAACCTATTAGATCTGGGTTGTTGCAAAAAAATTACAGTTATAAAGGAGGGTTTGCCCTTTATTTTAAAGAAAATTTGGGAATTTTATCTTCTATAGAAAAAGAGAAAAAAATTGTCAAATTTGGGTGTTTTTCAATGTTACGCTTTTTCGTGCAGTTTTTGACGATCAACCCTTATACAACTGTCCTACCGGACAGTTTTAATATTTTTAATGAAAAACATTTTTTTCTTAATTCTCACTAGGGCGCGCTTATGCGGCAGTTTCTTAATGTAATTCTAGCAGTAATTCAACGCTGACAACTCACAGATGAATAGGCGCTGGCCACGCTCAATGCTATTTGGACTAGAAGCACAATGCACGGTCGGTTGGTACCTTGGTCTAGTTAGTTACACTGAATTATGTGCACACCTGTAGAAGAAAAACTGCTGTCTTGAAATTACATTTCTATAACTCCACGCCTGAATATACACGGCAATTCAGATTTTTAATGCACTAAAATTGCACTTATATTATGCACTAAAAATGAGCTTCATTAACTCACTAAAAGTTTGTTTCGTATGTTTTCTTTAAGAGATTTCGGATTTCTTAGATATGCCTCCAAGATTGCTACTCACAAATGTATTATATTACAATCACTCTTTTGTATTATTAAATAATAGCAGTCTTATTTTACTGTTGTTTACTTATTTGACAATATTTATATGACTGAGCCGCCACGATAGTCGCGCGGTTAGACTCGCAAAGCTAAGATGTATTGTTGGTTAGTGGGTTCGATTCCCTGGTCTATAGGCCTTGGATTTTATTTAATGGTTAATAAAAGAAATTTATAGTAAAGTATGTTAGCTAGTCGCCTCTGTCCACGACACCTAATTGGCAGTTGGACGTAAAGCCTGCCTGAAAAAACAGCCATTACTTTCCTTTTTACTTATATGACTGAGAATCGATTCTAGGAGATCCGAAATACAAGGTCTGTCTAAAAAGTATCCGACCTTTATTTTTCCCTCGCAAAATAAAGACGATAGCGCGGCCACTGTACTCAGTAAAGGAAGACACCTTCATGCGCATGTGTGAATTTTGTCACCGCCTTCAGCGCGTCAGTCGCTGCCTGTGGGTCGCTGAGTGAGGTGCTACTCAACATGTTCGTCGCAATACCGATTCTCCGACTTCCGGATCCGATTCTCTCAAGATGACTGAGCAAAGGCACTGCATCAAATTTTGTCAAAAGCTTGGTGATTCTCAAAGCGAAACAATTCGTAAGATTCAGCAGGTGTTTGGAGACGAAGCGATGGATGAAACACAAATTAAGGAGTGGTTCAACCGCTTCAAAATAGCCGCACATCAGCGGAGAGTGACCAAGTTGTTGTCGCCGGAACAAAAGGGACCTCCGTTTTGAAGTTGCACTAACTCCAACCTCTTGGGCAATCTCCCGCAAGGTCAGGCGACGATCTGCCATCACCAAATTTCGCACAGTCTCAACAACGGCTACACTCCGAGCAGTCTGGGGACTGCCAGAACGCTGGTCACTCACCGCTGATGTGCGGCCATTTTTGAAACGGTTGAACCACTCCTTAATTTGTGTTTCACCCATCGCTTCGTCTCCAAACACCTGCTGAATCTTACGAATTGTTTCGCTTTGAGAATCACCAAGCTTTTGACAAAATTTCATGTTTCAGTCATCTTGAGAGAATCGGTAATGCGACGAACACGTTGTGTTGCACTTCACTCAGCGACCCACAGGCAGCGACTGACGCGCTGGAAGGCGATGACAAAATTCACACATGTTCATGAAGGTGTCTTCCTTTACTGAGTATAGTGGCGCCGCGCTATCGTCTTTATTTTGCGAGGGAAAAATGAAGGTCGGATACTTTTTAGACAGACCTCGCATCTTCAAAAAAAACATTGGAAATGAACAATTACAGAATTAAATGGATGTAACAAACTTCTGTAATAAAAGATGACAAAACTTTATGGAAATGAAAATAAAATCACATCTATGTAAGGGTTCACCTAAAATTTTGCAGAAAATATCTTCGAAGTGTTTTAGAAAAATTGAGTTATTTTTGACTCAGAATATTGTTACATAAATCTTTGCTTTAAACATGGTAGTTTCTAAAGGCAAAAAGATATCTAAGTTGCTTATTCTTTTGTTATTTTCACAAATGAAAAATTTGTCCCTGAGATCGATTTTTGTTTTAGTATTGATTCAATTTGGTGGAAATTTAAGTTAACATGTGGTTTTGAAGTGAAGAACAGGAAATAATATAACTTAGAGGAGGTTGAAATGATTTGTTTGATTCTTACTAAGTGTATTAAAACTGTCCGGTAGGACAGTTGTATAAGGGTTGATCGTCAAAAAGTGCACGAAAAAGCGTAACGTTGAAAAACACCCAACTTTGACAATTTTTTTCTCTTTTTCTACAAAAGATAAAATTCCCAAATTTTCTTTAAAATAAAGGGCAAACCCTCCTTTACAACTGTAATTTTTTTGCAACAACCCAGATCTAATAGGTTTCGAGAAAAAAGTTGCCGAAAATGAGCAAAAACGGCTTTTTCAAAAATTGTTGTTGTTCTTGTTGTTGTTGTTACCTTTTTTGTAAACTACGTAGCGCCTAAACGCGTGAACCGATTTTCATGAATGAGGTGTCATTCGATTCGGAATTTTATGTAGATGTGCCTTTTGGGGGTCTCGACGCTGTACATCGAATGGAAGAGGAGTTAGCCCCCTTTATGTAAGGCCCCCTCCAAAATTATTACTAATTACTCTGTAAATCTCGGCCTGATTTTGATAAAATTTGGTAGGATGATAGAGTTAGAGCTCCACTACGTAACATTAAAGCGGCAATCTGCTCTTACACTTATTAAGGGGAAGTATAGCAATCATTTCAAATTATCGACACGTGAACCGATTTTCATGAATGAAGTGTCATTCGAATCGAAATTTTGTACAGATTTGCACTTTGAAAGTCTCGACGCTGTGCCTCATAAGGAGGGGAGTTTGCCCCACCCCAAGTAAGGCCCTTTCTTAAACTATTACTACCAATATTTCTATAACCCTTAGTCCGATTTTGATAAAATTTAGCACGAAGAAGCAGTTAAAGCTCCTCTACGTGGCTGTGAAGTGCCATCATGCTCTTACTCCTACCAAGAGGAAGTACTGCAATCGTTAAAATTATCAATGAGTGAACCGATTTACATCAATGAATTGTCGTTCGATTCAAAATCTTTGTCTGTATTCACAGTTTATTTTTCTTACTCCTCTTAAAAGGAAGTACTGAAATCGCAGTTTAATTTTGCTATTTACGTACAAATACCTTCCTATTTTATTCAAAACGCTTTTTCAAAAAAAATTGTTATTGAGGATGGTTTGGGGACCGCAACTTTATAGTCATAAAAATATTATTCTTTAAAAAGATCTCTTCAGTGGTAGTTACGGTTCCGACTTAACACCTTATCAGGTTATAATGATAGTATTGCTTATTCCAAATTTTAAAAAAATCTGTAAAGCAGATATGTAACTTTGTAAAATAGACAAAAAGGAAAAATCTATCCAAAAGGTACAAAAATCTCCTTAACAAAAACTTACAGTTTAAAAAGTTAAGTATAAGGGTTGATTAAACGCCAAAAGGTACACAAATCAGCAAGTACCCAACATTTCATTAGTACTTCATTGATATTATTTAAGTAATTTTACTGCATTAATTTTCATTAACATTTTTTAGAATTATTAGATGTCACAGAACCTTATGCTGGCCACTTCATTCATAATATTTTTTTGTTATAATTGTTATAAAATGTATATTATATCTTCGTTATTAAATAGGTACTTCATTTTTACTCTATTCCAAATTATTCTTCTGATTTCTCTTTAATATGCCCTTTATTCTGACACATATTCGTGCTTGTTAAAGTAGTAAAAGACAAAGTTAGAGTCGGCACTGTTTAAATTTGAATCACGGAGGATCTAAAACAATATTTCAGTGTTGAATTCGTCTTACCGAAATATTCGTGAGCACAAATAACACACAGTTAATAACAAGTAGATTATTCAACAATAATTATTCATTTCTCAATTGTAATTTAATTTAGTCCCCCTAATTTTACTTACAGCAAAATGCTGAAATAATTAGCTGTCCTAAAAAGTATGCATTTTTTATTTACTTTATATTACATATGTTCAACATTGTGAGAAGAATACCTAGATTGAGAATGTAATTGAAGAAAACTATATTATTTGCGATAAAGCCAGATTAATTATTACCTATTATTATAAACGTTTGACTATTACATAAAATAACAATTACTTAAATCGTAGAATGAACTTAAACCGACTATTTTTATTTAAAAATAAAAATAAATAAAATAAAATCATTGATGTATGTTGGTGTAACCATTTTTTAAAAAAGTTTATGAATTTTTTAGCCTCATATATATATATATATATATATTTTTATTACGTTTTCTTTTTCACCTGTAATCAATAGTTTGATTATTATAGATAAATAGATATTACAGTCAATCAATTTAAGTTAAATGGTGTGCTACTTGAACAAATATATTGTAGATGAAAATGGCCAGCATAAGGGTCTGTGACATCTAATAATTCTAAAAAATGTTAATGAAAATTAATGCAGTAAAATTACTTAAATAATATCAATGAAGTACTAATGAAATGTTGGGTACTTGCTGATTTGTGTACCTTTTGGCGTTTAATCAACCCTTATACTTAACAATTTAAACTGTAAGTTTTTGTTAAGGAGATATTAGACTAGTCTCAATTTAACAAATTTAATTACATAAACTATGGCGTTAATGGCCTTAGTTGGGCAAAGAAATACAAAAGTAAACTGCTTTGAGAGAGAGCCGTCTAAGTATTTAAACCAGAATTTTAGACAAGCTGTAAACAACCTGAAAGATTCCTATGTTGTGTGGCATTGTCCTCCCTTTTAAGAACAAGAACTTGCAATGACAATTTTAAAAAATGGAGACTTACTCTATTTTAACACGTGGCAAGAATGGCCGCAAGCAGCGTTTAGGTTCGTAAGGAGCGCCGATACATTGTGTGTCAGCCTCACGTCAACTATTTAATATGAGATTGACGTGTTCAGGCCAAATATAGGTCGCCGATAGTCTGTCGATATGGTATATGCTTCTATCCAATACAGCTGATCTGCGGGAAGTATAGACTTCGTCAGTCGGCGCTAGGCTCTGGATTGCATATTTCTAGGTAGGTTTGCTTATATTTTTTTGTATCCCTCTTTGAAAGCAAATATTGAGATGATGTATTAATTTGTGCCACTTAACACTCATCTACATTTATCATCTCCTTATGTCATAAGTGGACACAGAATTAATCAATTAAGTAATATACTGAGGACGATCGTCTTCAGATTAATGTCCAATTGTAGATCGGAACCGGTCGAACCATTTTCAAATTCTCCTCGAAACATCATTAAGTTCCCCATACACAGCAGATACTTGCCGAGTCTCTTGTTAAACTAGTATAGGAAATGTCGGGAGTTTGAAGGTCAGGCGTCCTTGTCATTCTGTAATTGGGGGCCTGAAAACAGTGAACCTTTAAGCCAGGACTCCTAATTTATTTAGATAAAGAATAATGTCAGTAACCATTTTTATATAAAATCATTCTTCTAAACGTTAATAACACTGTCAAAAATTCCAAAAATTGAACGGCTAGAACTCATATATTGCCCTTTGTATTTTCAATTAAAAAACAAAATAAACATAATTTTCAAACAGACAAACTAGCTTTGAAAAGTAAATTTATATCTCAGTTTATTAAAATGTAAAAAATTCTCACTTTTCACTTTGGTACAAGATACTTCTCTGTGACTTTTATTACAAGAGTTATTTGGTGAACAATCTCTGTCTAACACTAGATGGATCAGAGAAGACCTATTGGGTCCTAGTTTTAACACACAGAATGCGACATACAAATACATTTTACTATCGTCTGCTAATCAAAGCTCTGGCTCGCAAGCCAGGTTAGCCAGGTGGTTATCAACTGCTCTCTGTATCTGAGGAGGCACCTTTGAAAGCACAGTACGTGCTTCATAAGTTGAGTAAAGTGCATTATTTGATAAATTAAGGAATAAGTTTGATCCTTTACATGAAAGATATTGATCACTTAAAAAGGTGGCAGGAGGTTTCCAATTTTTTTGGTAATTAAACGCAACTCTCCCAAAATTACCAAATAATTATTAAACCTTCTTGTTTGTAACAGATATAAAATTAATTTTTAGCCATTTTGTGTATGATTGAGAACATCTAAATCTCTTAACTTTTGATTTTTCTTACAAAAATCACTCGGAAAACTACTTATTTCCCGATATTAAGAAAAATACTAGCTTTACTGCCTTGGCAATATTTTTAGTAGAAAGGGGATGAAAAAATACATAAAACTGACCTATCGCGTGCTCTTCTTTCTCTTTGATAACTAGTTAAAAAAATTGAAATATGATTAATAAATACCAGATTTTGAAATGGCCTAGCACCTTTATTTTTGAAGATATCGAATTGCGGTTTCCGGTTTCTTTCATTACTTTTTTATACTCTTTAAAACTGTGTATATGAAAAGGGGGGTCAACTGCAAACCCTCACTTTTGGTCGCGCGTCATTCGCGTATGCGGACAGGAATCTAAAATCAAGTCACATATTCTGAAACTAGAGGTGACGGGCAACAAATTTTTCCTCTGCCATTTTTCGCTCAGATCAGCCGTTTAAGCATGAAATGCGTTTGAGCCGTCTTAAAATGAACACCCTGGATATTAATTAACTAGATTATTAATTAACTATTATTAATTACATATTATTTTTAACGCATAACTATTTGATAAAGTACAGTACCAATCAGTTTAATTGAACAATGAACTTAAACCGTCGCTTTTACTTTCTAAACTTGCACTTAAATCAGATGTCAAAAACAAAATAAAATCGGTATGTACGTTAGCATATGCATTTTTAATTTTTAACGTCAAAACAATTATATTTTTCATTAACATTTTTTTTAAACAAGTACGTGAATAGTTTAATACCGCCTATTACAATCAATCTAAACTAAATGGCTGCTATACTTTACTAAACAAATATTTTATATCTGAAAATGGCCAGCACAAAAGTCTGTGACTTTTACATTCTAAAAAATATGATACCTGAAGTATGAATGAAATATTGGGAATTTGTTCATTTGGGTACCTTTTGGCTTTTAACCAACCCTTATACTTAACTTTTTAAACTGCAAGTTTAAAAGAGCCTTTACTTAAGTACGGCAAACCCCTTTCTGAGGTAGACATCAAGATCCACAAAAGCTATACTCACGTAGAATTTAGAATCGAATTACAATTCAAATAACATCCAAAATTTAACTTTTTATATCTCATGACATTTTATCCCTACAATATTGCAATTCACACCGTTTATAGAGCTAACGTTTCTCTATAATTCAGTGAAGAATTCATTGAATTCGGAACGATACTTAAAGATATATTAACGTTTGAAATTTCAACGAATTTGAAATCGGATTTAAAACTTTCAAAATTTAACCTTTTATATCTCATTTCCTATTGACACTAAAGCAGTGCAATTTATATCAGGTATAGAGCTACCTTTTTTCTAAAATTCGCCATAGTATTCATTGAATTCTGAACCAGTCGAAAAAATATATCAACGTTTGAAATTTGAAGGAATTAGAAAACATCCAAAATTTATATCTCATTACTTTTTATCACTAGAATATTGCAATTTATATCGTTTATAGAGCTTACTTTTCTCTATAATTAAAACTGTCCGGTAGGACAGTTGTATAAGGATTGATCGTCATTAAAACTGTCCGGTAGGACAGTTGTATAATAAGGATTGATCGTCAAAAAGTGCACGAAAAAGCGTAACGTTGAAAAACACCCAACTTTGACAATTTTTTTCTCTTTTTCTATAAAAGATAAAATTCCCAAATTTTCTTTAAAATATAGGGCAAACCCTCCTTTATAACTGTAATTTATTTGCAACCCCCCAGACCTAATAGATTTCGAGAAAAAAAGTTGCCGAAAATGAGCAAAAACGGCATTTTCAGAAATTGTTGTTCTTCTTCTTCTTCTTGTTGTTGTTGTTACCTTTTTTGTAAACTACGTAGCGCCTAAACGCGAGAACCGATTTTCATGAATGAGGTGACATTCGATTCGGAATTTTATGTAGATGTGCCTTTTGGGGGTCTCGACGCTGTACACCGAATTAGAGAGAAGTTAGCCCCCTTTATGTAAGGCCCCCTTCAAAATTATTATTACTAATTATAATTACTCTGTAAATCTTAGCCCGATTTTGATAAAATTTGGTAGGATGATAGAGTTAGGGCTCCCCTACGTAACATTAAAGCGGCGATCTGCTCTTACACTAGTTAAGGGGAAGTATAGCAATCGTTTCAAATTATCGACAAGTGAACTGATTTTCATGAATGAAGTGTCATTCGAATCGAAATTTTGTACAGATTTGCACTTTAAAAGTCTCGTCGCTACGCCTCATATGGAGGGGAGTTTGCCCCACCCAAGTAAGGCCGTTTCTAAAACTATTATTACCAATATTTCTATAACGCTTTGTCCGATTTTGATAAAATTTAGCACGAAGAAGTGATTAAAGCTTCTCTACATGGCTGTGAAGTGCCATCATGCTCTTACACCTACTAAGAGGAAGTACTGAAATCGTTAAAATTATCAATGGGTGAACCTATTTACAATAATGAATTGTCGTTCGATTCAAAATCTTTGCCTCTTTGCCTCTTAGGGAGAAGTACTGTAATCGCCCGTTTATTTTTCTTACTCCTCTTAAAAGGAAGGTCTGAAATCGCAGTTTCAATTTGCTTTTTACGTACAAATACCTTCCTATTTTATATAAAAAGGCTTTCTCAAAAAAATTGTTATTGAGGATGGTTTGGGGACCGCAACTATAATCATTCTTTAAAAAGATCTCTCCAGTGGTAGTTACGGTTCCTACTTAACACCTTATCAGGTTATAATGATAGAATTGCTTATTCCAAATTTAAAAAAAACAGTAAAGCAGATATGTAACTTAGCAAAATAGACAAAAATGAAAATCTATCCAAAAGGTACAAAAATCTCCTTAATAAAAACTTACAGTTTAAAAAGTTAAGTATAATGGTTGATTAAACGCCAAAAGGTACACAAATCAGCAAGTACCCAACATTTCATTCAAGCTTAGTTGATATAATTTAAGTAATTTTGCTGCATTAACTTTTCCATCACATTTTTTAGAATTTATTAGATGTCACAGACCTATATGCTGGCCATTTTCATCTACAAAAAATTTGTTCAAGTAGCTCTGTAGATTGACTGTAATATCTATTAATCTATAATAATCAAACTATTAATTACAGGTTAAAAAGAAAACGTTATAAAAAATAAAAAAAATTACGAAGCTGCAAAATTTAAAAACTTTTTTAAAAAAATGCTTACACCAACATACATCAATGATTTCGATTATTTTATTTTTAATAAAAATCGTCTGTTTAAGTTTATTCTTCGATTAAAGTAATTGTTACTTTATGTAGTAGTCAAACGTTTATAATAATAGGTAATAATTATCTGGCTTTATCGCAAATAATATAGTTTTCTTCAATCACACTCTCAATGTAGCTGTTCTTCTCACAATGTTACATATATGTTATGTAATATACGTAAAATAAATAAGTATTGCATACTTTTAGGACAGCTAATTATTCCAGTATTTTACTGTAAGTAAAATTAAATTACAATTGAGAAATGAATAATTGTTGTTGAATAATCTACTTGTTATTAGCTGTGTGTTATTTGTGCTCACGAATATTTCGGTAAGACGAATTCAAGTCTGAAATATTGTTTTAAATCCTCCGTGATTCAAATTTAAACAGTAGCCGACTCTAACTTTGTCTTTTTCTACTTTAACATGCATGTATAAGATGTGACAACTTCAGAATAAAGGGCATATTAAAGATAAATCAGAAGAATAATTTGGAATAGAGTTAAAATAAAGTAACTATTTAAAAACGAAGATATAATATACATTTTATCATAATTATAACCAAATAATATTATGAACGAACTGGCCAGCATAAGGGTCTGTGACATCTAATAAATTCTAAAAAATGTGAAGGAAAAGTTAATGCAGCAAAATTACTTAAATTATATCCACTAAGCTTGAATGAAATGTTGGGTACTTGCTGATTTGTGTACCTTTTGGCGTTTAATCAACCCTTATACTTAACTTTTTAAACTGTAAGTTTTTATTAAGGAGATTCAGTAAAGAATTCATCGAATTCGGAATAATACGTAAAGAGATTTGAACGTTTGAAATTTCAACGAATTTAGAATCGGATTTAAAACTTCCTAAATTTAACCTTTTATATCTCATTTCCTATTAACACTAATATCCAAAATTTAACCTTTTAGATCTCATTACCTTTTATTACTAAAATATTGCAATTTATACCGTTTATAGAGTTAACTTTTCTCTACAGTTCAGTGAAGAAGTCACGTAGAGAAGCATTAACCACTTCTTCGGGCTAAATTTTATCAAAATCGTAGTAAGCGTTACTGAAATATAGTAATAATAGTTTTAGATAAACTTATTTGTGTGGAGCAAACTCCTCTCCTTAAGAGGCAAAGTGACGAGTCTTCTAAAATGCAAATCTACACAAAATTACGATTCAAATGTCACTTCATTCATTAAAAGCGATAAACTTGTCGATAAGTTGGAACGATTGCAATACTTAATACTTACTTAATAGCAATAGTAATTTTGGAGTGGCATTGGGCCAACCCCTCTCCCATTCAATGTGGAGCGTGGATCTAGATGTGTAGATGTGAAAAGGCACATCTACATCGTAATCGAATGACATCTCATTCATGAAAATCGGTTCGCTAAGTTGTTTACAAAAAGGTTAACAACAACAAGAACAGGAACATTTTCTGAAAATGCCGTTTTGCCCATTTTCTACAATTTTTTTTCTCAAAATCCATTAGATCTTTGTTGTTACAAAAAAATTACAGTTATAAAGGAGGATTTGCCCTATATTAGAAAGAAAATTTGTGAATTTTATCTTTTATAGACAAAGAGAAAAAAATTGTCAAGTTTGTGTGTTTTATAACTTTACGCTTTTTCGTGCAGTTTTTGACGATCAATCCTTATACAACTGTCCTACCGGACAGTTTTAACATTGACGCTAACTACTCTTTTAGTGCAAGTTCTGAGTTTCAAAAAGATATGTAGTAAGATAAATTAAAGCTGGAGAAAGTCATGTGAATATTTACACCCTTTTTTCGTTTTCAGAGCACATCACTTCCAGAGCAAAATAATTTTAATGCATTTTAGGCAATATTTTATACGATGGCAATAATTCCCTTTATTGGAGTAAGAAAAAGTATTAAAAAGACAAATAAAAATAAGGAATTAAAGTGGGGTACTTTCGTGAAATGGGAACGTATTTAAGTTTTATTATAGTTGGAATACACTTCAATAAGTTGGTCACGCAGCTGTCTGCAACGGTGATTGTCTATTTTGCTACTTTAGTAAATAGTAAACGGTGACCCAGTTTAGTTGGGTCTAGAGACAGTGATCATACAGTGTACACGACTGGCCGCACCAACATGTTCTCCGCAATAGTGTGAGTAAACTACATGTCCCATAAAAAGGATCTCAAGGGTCACATGGTTAGGGCAGTCTCTTTGTCCCATACTGGTTTGTACTAGACATGATACATGCAATAAAACCAAACTGTTGAAGGCAAACTGAGGTCTTAGAATCCCTTCTGCAATGAATTTCCCTGGAATAGTCTTCTAAATCAAAGTGATGGCCTTACAAGTGTGCTATGTGACTATTAAGATGGATGGAAGTGATTAGCTCAGTTCGTTCCTCGGGAGGACTAATAAGCCAGAGGTTCAAGGTTAAAATCTAGCCGCACTACTCTCTTTGATTTTCTCTTTTCAGGAGCCTCTATAAACCTTGGAATAACTTTTGACCAAAACCTATCCTGGAAAAACCATGTTTTCCAAATCTCTCGTCGTTCCATCCACATCCTAAAGCAGTATAATAGTTTCCGTCACCTTTTTCCTATTAAGACCCGGCAACTCCTAGTTTCCTCTCTTATATTTCCCCATTTCGACTATGGTTGTTTAGTGTATGGCGGTCTTTCTGGTGATATTGAAGCTAAGCTCAAGCGCCTCATGAACTGCTTCATAAGATTTATTTTCAGCACTTCCAGAGACTCTCGCACTTCGCACTGCTACGATGAGTTGAAGTGGCTTTTTCCTGTCTATCGCCGCCAATATCTTTTGGCTACTTTCCTTTTTCAAGTCATCCAGTCTCAAAGGCCTTCCTATATCTTTCAACTCCTTAAGTTTAAATCCTCCATCCATTCCCGTAATACTAGATCTCGCTCATCTGATCTCTATATTCCCTCTCACCGTACCTCATCCTTTTACAAATCCTTCCTAATACGTGCTACCTCTCTCTGGAACTCCTTGCCTTCATCTGTCCGCCATGCTCCTACCCTTTCTATCTTTAAATCTCGTCTATTCAGTTATCTCCTTTCTATTCAGCTTCCTCCCAAATTTTAATTGTTTTAATTTATTTCCTTAATTTTTATTGTTATTTTGATTTTCACTTTTTGTAAATATTTATTTATTTTCTTTCAATCACAGGCCAAACTATTAAGGTCTCTATTTGTATCTGTATTTATTCTTAGGGGACAATTGTCCCAAAATAATTTTCTTTTCTATTCTAATCTATTCTATAAGGCGCCACGGTAGCCGAGCGGTTAGAGGCGAGACCTGCGAAGCTAATATGTATTGTGGTACTGGGTTCGATTCCCGGTCTTAGGCCTTGGATTTTATTTAATGGTTAATAAAAAAGAAGTTTACAGTAAAGTATGTTAGCTAGTCGCCTCCGTCCACGACACCTAATTGGTAGTTGGACGTTAAGCCCCGCCTGAAAAAATTGGCGATTACTTTACTTACTTTACTTTTACTTTATTCTATTCTATAACTCACTATGTGGTGATGGATAATGCTATCATTAGCATGAGACCTGAGGTCTGCAGTGTACTGACAAGGTAGCACAAAGAATAAAATTTTATAATTCAGTTTACCACACAATTTCAGACCATTCTGAGTTAATCATATAATCAAAATTAGCAGATTTTCGAAACCATTGAATCGGAAGTGGTTCCATTTACTGAATGGAATTTTTAGTTACTCGAGATTTCCTCTCAGAAAAGCGCTCCAATAATTGGCATCCAACTTTGTACGATTTTCCTGCGTATATTTATTTGGAAGGCAGTGAGGGACAACTGGGTGATGATAGGCTTCACTTCTAAAGAGCCTCGTTTCATTACATTGCATAGTTCTAACATCAGGTTAAACAGATCTAATGTAAAGACAGACGATTTTCTTTAATCTTCACAAGAGGAAAACATTCCTCTCCTCCTGTCACGGTGGCTGGATCCCCTCATTGAGAACATTCTGAGCCTATCAAGCCTTACGATAGCCATTACCGCCAGGTAGTATGAGGGATAACTCCAATGTTATTGCTAAAGTGCACTGTGTTGCTGGCAGGGGCCAGAGTCTCGTGAAGACCATGGACATGGAGGAGGTGGAACTACGGCTGCCCGGCTGTACCTTGGAGAGTTTGTTCAATGTGCAGATAATGCTTCCAAGCACACCAGCCTGGAGGAATGACAACTATTACCGACTGGTAGAGATGCACCGCAACAAGGACAAGCAGTTTATGGCGTCAGTATCCAGTAGAAACACACAGTAGAAACAACACAGTAACACAGTAGAAACAGAATGTTTAACAAAAAAAAAATCGCATAAAATTCAAGCTCGGTGGTATGTTTTGCGGGATCGTTTGACAATACACCAGGGTGCGAATACAAATACTCGCTTATACTTTCGGGCTTATCTGAAAATAATTTTTTAAAAAAACCTACATCAAAATAATAAACATTACTTGGTAGTTATATTTTGACTTTGTTGTAGAACACCAAAAAAATACAAGTATAATACAAAAAAAATAATTGTAATTTAAGCTTATCCTCTTATATTTCCTGCTGCAAATCCACGGCACAATAATATACTAGTTTAACTCCAAGAAATTAACTCTCTCATAATAAAAGAAACAAAACGTTTATAAGCATTCATGAAGTATTCTTTCATGGTCTAGATTTAACTTTCCACTGTCTCCATTATTTATAAATAAATATAATATAATTTATAAATAATATAAATATAATTTATAAATAAATAAATATTTATTTATTTATTTGATTTATAGGGCTCACGTCCTGTCTCAAATACAGTTGGGTACAGCATAAATTAATACAAATATATACAAACATAAGCACAAAAAAAAACTGAAAGAAACACTTTGAATTATGTCATGGAAATAAGCTCAAAGGAATTGAGCTTATTAGAAAAATTAAGCTCCTTTGTGGTATTTCATGGTATTTTTTAAGTCCTTGAAAATAAGTAAAAAGATAAATAAAGCCAAAATAATTAAAAAAGAAATGAAATACAAAACATAACTTAATTTTTGTAACTTATTAACTCCTCTCTTAAAGAGAAACATTCACACATACTCGTATAACAGAATACAGTTTTCATTACAGCTCTACTGCGCTGAGTTAACACAAAAGGTAAACTGAAAGAAGCTCTGTCCTTGTACTTTTCACGGATGCTAAAATATGCAGGACAAACCATGAATATATGGTACAAATCCTCTTTTAGAAACATTGCCACATAAAAGGCAATTACTGTTTAAATCTATTCTGTAAGAGCTATTTTTTAATTTTAATGAAAATGTGTATTTATTAATTGTCCAGTTATTAAGTTGAGCAAATAAATGTGTGTTTGATGTGGGCAATTGCGTAAGGAGATATTGTTGCGGGATCGAGCTATTGTTGTATAGGTGAGGGTATAGAATACTACAAGTGTAACTATGTAATCTATCCAAATCCTGATTCACAAGAAAGTGTCTATATTTTTCCAAAGTTGGAGAAATCATTGCTGAAAAAACTTCAGGGTCAGATATTTTTAAAAGGCTAGATTCATCAAACTGATCTAATAAATCCTTCAATCGTACAACCCAATTGTACTTAGCAGATTTTCGGGAGCACACATAGGACAACATTTTATCTAGGCATGCTCTAGGGTATCTATCCCTACTAGTATTGAGTAATTTGATATACCAAAGTAAACTATACTTTAGCACGTACCAGCTACTGTCACTGTCTCCATTATTTATAGCAATAATTTCATCCAATTTATATTTAAAAATTGAATTCCAATTTAATTGAATTATTAATCAGATTTAATTAATTCTTTTCCAGTGCACTATCGGCATCGGGACATTGATTCCTCTTTACAGCCACCAATATCCATCAATGGAAGCTATAAGAGACTTCTAGCATGAAAAAATCTAATAACAATGCGCCTGGATTTGAAGCTAAAATCCCCGTGGGTGCAGTACATTATAGGGCTTCTTCCTTCCACACAACCAATTAATATGCCTTAGGAGCTGGTTGGAGTCATTTTTCGCAACAACGGTCTTGAATCGGACCATATAAACTTTTTGGTCACAAAGGGGCTGCAGATTAGCCTTTTCAATCTGGTACCCTCTTATTTGTCGTGTTAACAGAATATCACGAAAATGCAGTTTTGTATATCGCTACCAGCGACAACTTCAAATTTTAATGATACACCGGTGTCCAGTAATTGAGCTATACAAAAAAAAAAAATCTTACAATTAACTGTACAAATACTTGTAATTATTTTAATGTTTCCAGTGAGAAGAAACTCTTGCTGCTAAAATGTGCGGATGATTTCTTGCCGGCTAGACAGAAAGGTTGTGCGTCGCTGCGAACTGCTAGGGTGACTTTTGAGCCGATAGTTGCATGCCGCTGGAAAGTATCTGACCTCGCCATAGCCAGCAAACTGGTCTCCAACAGCAAGTTCTCAGCGCAAAAGTATGACTGGACCGACAGAGAACAACAATTACGGGTATTCACTCTGACCTATGACGTGCTCAGGTGTAAGTCAAAAGCTTTGATGTTTCTGGTGAAAATTCTAGTTAGTTCTGTAAGCATTTAGTGTTCTTGCTAACTTCTTAATCTATTTTCAGACAAATCGGTGCTCAAGGAAGTCCTGGCAGATAGTTACTTCTTTGAAAGATATCCCGAGGTAAATGAAGAGCTTATTTAAATAAGATAACGTTTGCTACTGTTATCAGTGGTTCCCAAACTTTGCAAATGAACACACTTAGGTTTTGAGTCATAAAAATGTCAACACTAACAACACCACCAACTCATTCTCAATGTTTGCTTCCGAATTTTACTAAATGATAGAAGACTATACTGTAAAGCTATGGGCTCCAATTTATTAAGAGCAAGCCCTTTGCCTCGCAATGGAAGACTTAGTTTTTTAGTTGAAAATGCATTTAATGAACATTTACAACGTTTTTTCAAAGAAGTAAAATGTGGTATGTGGGCTAAAACCCATCTACGGCTACAATTTTCAACCTACAATTTTTTATTTTTCATTTTGGAATAAGTGGAAGTTAGAGGATGCCAAAGCTGGTGGAAGAGGTTTGAATGTTCAACAATTTGTAATTCCAGTTCCGTTTGCAATATTGTTCATTTGTCTGGGATATTGTTCTGCAATCCAGGCTTTTCATCCAAGTGTTTTCCAATTGCATAAAAAGATAGTTTTTGTGTACTTAAAACACTTATCCAGCGAACAGAATTTTCTACTTCCATTTATTATTATTATTTTTTTTATTATTATTTTTATTATTATTATTATTATTATTATTATTTTTATTATTATTATTATTTTGTTCAGAGCCGCCGGCTTTCACCCATTGTTCTGATTACCGTTTCGTTTTTGACGTGAATGTTGTATAAATTACTATCTTGAGCATTGTTGCAAAAGTCTTCCATAACAAATTGTAATGGAAGTGTTACTATTTTCCCAGCTAGCAGCTGAGGAATCAAACGTCTGGATGGTGCTGTTCGACTTGCATAGCCGAAAGTATGAACCGAGGAAGTCCTTGGACAAGGATCAACAGTGGGCACTCAGGGAATCTCGACTCTTAGGGCCTGATAAAAAGGTAAGCGAGATAAGAGAAGTCGATGTTGTCAGATTTTTTAACCTAAGTTTATCTATCTTATTTTAACAATAAAATTGTTATTAATGGTTTAAAAGTTTATTTTAAGTTTAGAAGAAACCCGGTATAGTCGTTTTTTGAGAGAATTCCAGAAACCAAAATAATCTGTTTTATAAAATCTCAATTCCGCTTAAAAATTTGATTTTCCTCTCATTTTTGACTCTAGTGGCACTTCTTATGTTGCTTAATATTTGCATAGGTGTTCTTTTTCCAGGTGTGGTCTTTACGTATCGATCTTGCGGCCACATTTGCACGCATCCGGATCCGAAGGCAGGCTCGCACCATGGAAGAACTTCTTCCGCCGCGGCTGCGTACAAGATTGCCTCATCTCCGGTGGTCTACCTTGGTTACTGGCTTTGTCAACACCTTCAGAACCAAGTAGGTACACTGCGTTACCTAGGTTATTATATACTGTACCCATTTCTCACAATCTTATTAAAATTCCCTGTTTCAGGTTTCCTTCTAATAAAGTAATGTAGGCTCATATTTAACCCATTATTGCAGTGTATGGTGGCGTCCTAGAGAGCACTGGACAACTTTGGGTCTAGATTTTATTTTACTTCAGATTTTACATCCAGAATAGATGAAGCGCCCATTTATAAATAGGAATTTAAGAATTTTTCAGTTAAACTCCTGTATCGAGTATATTTAATTGAAAAGATTAGTACACACAAATTTATTTTTAGTTATAACCTTTTCCAGAAAAAGGAAGTTTAAGTGGATTTTGGAATCTGGTAAATCTATACACAAATTTTATGGAATTTGGTGGCATGGCAGACTATTGATAAATAATAAGAATCATTTGTAATAGGATTATTAATTATGAAGCTGCAATATACATTTTAATTTCAAAGTTAAATGTAATGAATTATTCATGAAAATGAACAACTTGAAAGTCTGTGACAAAAAATATCAATGAAAATTTAATGTAATAAAATTACTTAAATGATATCAATAGTCTTAAAATTTCCAAAAGTTCAATGGATTTTTATGTGTTTTAATATATTCTGTAAGGACTAATGAAATCATTGTTTAAACGCGAATATGGTTTAGCTAATACCGGCTTAGACCAACCCTCCCAGACGGTGTCTCCCAAAAATGATTGGGTGCAAGAAAATTTCCCAAAGGTTGGTTGTAGTTGTAACCTAAAGGGCTACAACCTTCATCAACTCGCCCTTGATCGGTTTAGGTCATCCCCCATTCCATTAACCTTTCATATTTCATTTCTATTAAACATATTTCTTTTTCCCAGAAAGATCAAAGTGTAGTTGAGTCTGATTGATTTATTTCATTTGCAGGTTCGAAGAACTTGTTGAGTGCATAGAGAAGCGCTGGAACATGGCCCAAGTGCGAAATGGGCAGTGTGCCCTGGAGCCAGGCACGTTCTTCCTGGACCACGTGGCTCCGCTCGTGCTCAACTGCTGTCCTGTAACCAGAGCTGAGCTGCTCAATTCGCAGCTTGTCACTGTCCATCAATTTATAGTTCAGGTGAGCGAAGTTTTCTATTATAACAGCCCACCTGGGTCGCAAATTGTAGCACTCTATTTTTTCTTATTGCGAGAAACTCAGAGTACGAAATTTTAGTGTGTTAAAATCGTATTCTACACTGAAATGACAATTTTGTGGAAAGAATGCTATTACTCCTCCACGAACGGATCCAGAGGGGGCGAATCTCCGCTCTAGGGCACACTGTGATTCCTTTTTCTGGGCAATGCTCTAGCTCTTTCATTAAAGTAGTAAAGTAAAGCAATTGCCTATTTTTTCAGGCGGGCTTTAC
Source organism: Rhodnius prolixus (assembly GCF_049639745.1). Taxonomy (NCBI): domain Eukaryota; kingdom Metazoa; phylum Arthropoda; class Insecta; order Hemiptera; family Reduviidae; genus Rhodnius; species Rhodnius prolixus. The sequence goes on along the minus strand of NW_027411635.1, from coordinate 2,523,183 downwards.
GTCTAACTACCAATTAGGTGTCGTGGAGGCGACTAGCAAATATACTGTAAATTTCTCTTATTAACCATTAAATAAAATCCAAGGCCTAAGAGAGGGAATCGAACCCAGTACCGCAATACTTTGCAGGTCTCGCCTCTAACCGCTCGGCTACCGTGGCGCCTAGCTCTTCCATTAAATGTTGAGTTCTTGCTGATTTAGATACCTTTTTTCTAATAAACCCATATACTTACCTTTTTAAACCGTAAGTTTTTGATCCGAAGTTAGGTAATATAATTGCACCGAAACAAAAACTATAAAATATGGCACTGAAACGTGGGTGTTGATCAAATCGTATAAGCTTAGATTAATTGTATGAGAAGGAAAGAAGTACATGAGGGTTTTTGGAGAATGTCATGTTTAAATGTGGATTTAGGAACAGTACAATTCGAGAAAATATAGGACTATTTGGTTTGTGATTACGGTAGGTTTGAATGACTCCCGCAGTCTGAGAAATCTGGGGCATGTATAAAGAATTGCGAAGACATGAGATCGAAGTAAGCACTGCATGGGCGTTCTGGGGATAGAGTTCCTTAGTAGACAAATATAAGATGGATAGGAGACTTCATTGGAAAGCCGAAAATATTGGCGCAGCTACAGGCATAAGTGGAAATCTTACATGACTGAAGCTCTGAACTTTAATGTAAGTAAGGTGAATGCTAAATGTTTTTAAAAAGTATATAAGGACAAAAACTTTGTCTGCAAGGCATCATGGAGTTAAGCAAAAAAGGTATTATGGCACTGGGTTCGATTCCCGGTCAAGGCCTTGGATTTTATTAAATGGTTAAGTAAGTAATTGCCTATTTTTTCAGGCGGGCTTTACGTCCAACTACCTTAGCTTTACGTCTAAATTAGGTGTCGTGGACGGAGGCGACTAGCAAATGTACTTTGCTGTAAATTTATTTTATTTACCATTAAATAAAATCTAAGGCCTAAGCCGGGAATCGAACCCAGTACCACAATACATATTAGCATTATAGGTCTCGCCTCTAACCGCTCAGCTACCGTAGCGCCTTATTAAATGTTTAATAACAGGAATTAATAGTAAAGTATGTTTGCTAGTCGCTTCCATCCTCGACACCTAATTTGGTTGTTGTTGACGTAGCCTACCTGCCTGAAAAATTAGGCATTACTTGACTTTACTTATTTTTTATTTTATTAGCAATATCTTTTTAAAATATATAATTGTAAATTGCATGATTGAGTTTACATTAAGGGCCTAATCATAAATCTTAGTCATAAAATTGAAACCACAATTCCCAACTGCTATATTTATGTGCTGATTTATTTTTTTTTTAGGATATAAGTTCTTTTATTAGCTTTAGGATATAACACGATTTGTAAATTAGAATTGTAACGACTTAAGCAGTTTTCACGATGATTGTTGTGACTGTGGTAATTATTGCAGGACCGTTCGATGTGTCTGGGCGCAGCTGCCATGTGTCGGGTAGTAGACAAGCTTGGACTATCCGGGCACATTGTGCAGACCCACCTGCTCACTCCGGGCGCCTCGGCCTACTTCGCATGTCTGCTCTCACACAACCCCAACATCAAGAAACTTCTCATCTTCAGCGCGCATCACAAGTTTGTTTGGTTTCTCGTCTTTTCTTCTCAATACTTTCTTTTACTCCTGGTGCGAGCAAGCACATATCGTACACAATTTCATAAATTCTTACTAACATGCCTTCTTTTTGTCACCAGTCCCAATGCAGTTAGTATGTCTTTTCCCTTTAGAGTATTTAGTTTGCCAAGAAGAGCAAACTAAAGTACTGCTATCTTTGGGAAAAATTATTGTTGCACTTAGAAAGGGCTCCTGCATGCGGTATTTTGAATTTCTTGCTGCACAGCCTATTTTTTCGCATATAGTTTTCATTAATTGGCTGGAGCCACCTCATTTCCATTTGCCCGCACCGCATCTCTTCTGTACAGACTGGCATCGTTGTCGGCGTTTTGATAAACTTTTAGTTCTTGTTACATTCAATTCCTTATCGGAAAATGGAAGGATATCTTCAATTGTGTACTCTCCGAAATTAAGTATGTCCAGAGAAATAAATCCGTACAATTTTTTTTCAAAATTAATAAGATACAAATAGGATATAAGGCTTCTAATGCATTCTTGCATTCATAGAGATGTGCTGTTAAAGGAAGAGCCTGTATGAGGCTTACTTCAAGGAAATCGGTGCGACCAATGTGCAAGTATTCTCCGAAGACTTTTTGTCAGTGGCAACGGACAGTGCACTCTTCAGTCACGTGGCAGGCGTGCTAGCAACTCCACCCACCACGAACTCAGCAGCCATTGCGCCTGTCGACATGGCCATAACGCGTAATTCTGACCTACAGCTGCTGCATGAACTGACTGTAGAGGAGGAAGTAGCTGAGCCTCTGGATGATCTAAACTGGGTCCAGCGAAGAAGTCTCCTGAAAGCAATGGCTATACCGCAGGTAATCAATGAAATTTAGTTTAGAAATGAAAATCCTAAAACATTATTATTGCTTTATTACCCAGCACTTATATAAAGGGACAGGCAGAACCGTTGCATAACGGTGATAAACAGCTAGACTTACTGGTTAGTAACATCTTTTCTTTGACATAGATAGTTCGTTGGGGGTCAGGCTTATCAACCGTTTAGAGAAGGGTGTGAACAGAAAGATAGAATTATCAATAAAGCAAGTCAGTGATTTTTTTAAAGTTCTACTTCTTAAAGGCAACTTGGTAGATGGACAAATTATCCATTGTCTTTCTAGTGTTTAAGTTTAGAAATTTGTGTTATTTTATTTTAATTTTTAATAAATCAAATCTATCATATTCTATTAAACAAAACTAACTAAAATTAAGCAACTAGACTAGATATAACTTCACATACAAAAGTGTATTCCACAAAAGTTATATTCACGATAGAGGAAGAGTTATTACAATGACTCAAGATTACGTAGATATAAAGAGAAAAAATCAATTCCTGACAGATGAAAACTGAAGGTTGAATAATAATGCAAAAAAGGGGAGGGATTAGCTATGTGGTTAGCATACTCGATTCCCACGCGCAGGTCCCGGGTTCGAATCCAGCTGCTAACCCTTAGATTTTCTCTTCCTAGGAGCTTCTTACAGCTCACTGTCCGGTGATGGACAGTGTTGTCTGTAACGAGAGGACACTGTCCGGAGGCCGGCAGTGCACTGAAAAAAGCTCCGAGCGCTAATAACCTCAGCTGTTGATGCGTTAAAAAAAAAAAAAAAAAAAAAAAAAAAAAAAAAAAAAGTAACAGAATAGGTTTTCTCGAAAAACTTAAAATTGTTTTTTAGGTCGGCAGGCGCATTCTCTCAAAAACGGGCACTTGACTCCTCTTGCACTTTTCAGAGTACAGGTCTCTTTCACTTGCCCCACTCAAACCCACTAGGCCATCTAGCGGTTTCTGCGCGTAGCTTGGTCGCAGTGCTGATCGTCAAAACTGCACGAAAAAGCGTAATGTTGAAAAACACCTAAATTTGTCAGTTATACCTTCTTTCTCTATAAAAGATTAAATTTCCAAATTTTCTTTAAAATAAAGTAATGCCTATTTTTTTAGATGGGCTTTGCGTCCAACTACCAATTATGTGTCATGGAGAGAGGCGATTTACACAAATACGACCATGTTCTCTTTTATTCAACATTAAATAAAATCCAAGGCCTAAGGCCGGGAATCGAACCCAGTATCACAATACATATTAGTTTAGCATGTCTCGCCTCTAACCGCTCGGCTACCGTGATGCCTTGCAGACCAAGTTTTTAACCAGATACTTGGTAAAAAAAATCTAGCATTTACCTTACTTACATTAAAGTCCACTAACAACCTTTGGTCGAAGTTTGTGAAGGTTCAGACTTCTTTTATTCGTTGAAAACATGACGCAAAATGTCGTTTCTACAAAAGCTGCATATTTTAATTGAAAACTAAACATAAAAACTAATACATGCACTGATTTAATAATTAGAATAATATTTTGCTTTAGCTCTATCAATAAAACCTTAATATCTAGCCTTATTAGAACCTTAATGACCATTTTTACAATATCAAATTTTATTTCAGATTCAAGCCATTGTGTATGAGACGCGTTCAAATTTAGCTGAAGAGAATGAAGATTTAGTGTTGAATATGGTGCATTTGGTGAATCAGCACGCTGCTGAAAGACACTACCAGTTGAACGTAAACAGTGCTGGACCGACCAGCGCTGCTGAAACTGAAAATTTGGACGTGGTATCTGATGAGGAGATGTCACCTGTACAAGCTGAAGTCTTAGTCCAGGTATTAACCTTCTTAGTTCTACTTACTCCTTTTCAGAGAAAGGTTTTTAATTCTGCACATTTTTGATCTTGAACCTTTGTGGCACCCTTAGATCGAAAATAGGTTCTTTTTACTTATTGATGTGAGTTATGGCTAGGTTACTTTTATTTTACTTTACAAAATAGCTCTATAGCTCTGATCGAGCCTTAGCCTCCCTGACAACTTCAAACCACCTAGAGAGGTGGACAGAGAGCTGTCCAGCGCCTTCCTCTTCCCAGCTCTCGCAAATCAGCCTCCACATTCTGCATCCAACGCCTTCTTGGCCGCCCTCTATCTCTTGTACCCTCCATATTGGAGAAAAGTAGTTCTTTTTGGCATCTGATTGTTCGGCATTTGCACCTCATGGCCCAACTATTCGATTCTTCTTGCCTTTATAAATTGTACTATGTCTTTTTCCTGATATATCTCATAAAGCTCATAGTTCGTCCTTATTTTCCACTCTCCCATCACCAATCTGGCACCGTATATCTTTCTTAAAATCTTCCTTTCAAATATTTTTAACTGATTCACAGTCTAGTGGCTAGGTTAGCTCCGAAAATCTGAGTGAATATTCATATGACTTTCTCTTTTTGTTATCTCCTTTCAAGGAACATCCCACTACCAAATTAGATGTTGCGGACGCAGGCGGTTATGCTAACGTACTGTACTATAAATTTATCAATTTAATCACTAAATATAACCCAGGCCAAGACCGGAAAATAAAAAAGTATTACTAATGTACCCAATACCACAATAGGTTTGCTGTCCCCGCTTCATTTTAAGTGCTATTTCTTTGTAATGATGTTCCGATAGTTTAATACAATTAAGGATCATTGTGGGTAGATTCCGAATTTGAATAATTTTTTTCTGCCGATTTTTGTTTAAACGCTCAAATGATTTTCTTTTAAAGTCTTTGTACACAATAAATTGCTTGTCTGATCACATTTCTTTCAAGAGATTTTATAAACATGTCATATTAGAGGGTTTTGCCAGGAGATTTAAGTATGTCATACTGCTTTCATAATTACAGCTTTATAGCAATTATTCTAAATATTATATTTATATGTAGCCGAGTAATATTTATGCCCTATGTTTATGTAGTAGCTGTGGAGTGCAGAATAAAACTCCTTAACAAAAACTTACAGTTTAAAATGTTAAGTATAAGGGTTGATTAAACGCCAAAAGGTACACAAATCAGCAAGTACCCAACATTTCATTAATACTTCATTAATATTTAAGTAATTCTACTGCATTAATTTTCATTAATAAGTTATTTTTTAGAATTTATTAGATGTCACAGACCCTTATGCTGGCCATTTTCGTCTACAAAATATATGTTCAATTAGCACTGTAGATTAACTGTAATATCTAGTTATTTATAATAATCAAACTATTAATTACAGGTTAAAAAGAAAAACGGTATAAAAAATATAAAAAAATTATGAGGCTAAAAAATTATAAACCTTTTTTTTAAAAAAACACCAACATACATCAATGATTTTGTTTATTTTATTTATTTATTTTTATTTTTAAATAAAAATCGTCGGTTTAAGTTCATTCTTAGATTAAAGTAATTGTTATTTTATGAAGTAGTCAAACGTTTATAATAATAGGTAATAATTATCTGGCTTTATCCGCAAATAATATAGTTTACTTCAATTACATTCTCAATCTAGGTATTCATCCCACAATGTTGTATATATGTAATATGAAGTAAATAAGATATGCATATATTTAGGAAAGCTAATTATTCCAGTATTTTACTATAAGTAAAATTAGGGGGACTAAATTAAATTACAATAGAGAAATCAATAATTGTTGTTGAATAATCTGCTTGTTATAACTGTGTGTTATTTGTGCTCACGAATATTTCGGTAAGACGAATTCAAGACAGTAGCCGACTCTAACTTTGTCTTTTTCTACTTTAACATGCATGTACATATTTATGTGATTTATCATAATTATAACAAAAAAATATTATAAATGAAGTGGCCAGCATAAGGGTCTGTGACATCTAATAAATTCTAAAAAATAACTTATTAATGAAAATTAATGCAGTAGAATTACTTAACTATTAATGAAGTATTAATGAAATGTTGGGTACTCGCTGATTTGTGCACCTTTTGTCGTTTAATCAACCCTTATACGAAACATTTTAAACTGTAAGTTTTTGTTAAGGAGATTTTTGTACCTTTTGGATAGATTTTCCTTTTTGTCTATTTTACAAAGTTACATATCTGCTTTACAGATTTTTTTAAAATTTGGAATAAGCTATTCTATCATTATAACCTGATAAGGTGTTAAGTCGGAACCGTAACTACCACTGAAGAGATCTTTTTAAAGAATGATTGTAGTTGCGGTCCCCCAATCCGTCCTCAATAACAATTTTTCTGAAAAAGCGTTTTGAATAACATAGGAAGGTATTTGTACGTAAATAGCAAAATTAAACTGCAATTTCAGTACTTCCTTTTAAGAGGAGTAAGAAAAATAAACTACGATTGCAGTACTTCTCCCTAAAAGGCAAAGAGGCAAAGATTTTTTAATCGAACGACAATTCATTCATTTCAATCGGTTCACTCATTGATAATTTAAACGATTGCAGTACTTCCTCTTAGTAGAGCAAGAGAATCAGCAACGTAGAGAAGCTTTAACCACTTATTCGAGCTGAATTTTATCAAAATCGGACTAAGCGTTATAAAAATATTGGTAATAATAGTTTTAGAAAGGGTCTTATTTGGGTGGGGCGAACTCCCCTCCTTATGAGGCACGGCGTCGAGACTTTTAAAGTGCAAATCTGTGCAAAATTTCGATTCGAATGACACTTCATTCATGAAAATCGGTTCACGTGTCGATAATTTGAAACGATTGCTATACTTCCCCTTAACAAGTGTAAGAGCTGATCGCAGCTTTAATGTTACGTAGGGGAGCCCTAACTCTATCATCCTACCAAATTTTATCAAAATCGGGCCAAGATTTACAGAGTAATTAGTAATAATAATTTTGGAGGGGGCCTTACATAAAGGGGGCTAACTCCTCTCCAATTCGATGTGCAGCGTTGAGACCCCCAAAAGGCACATCTACATAAAATTCCGAATCGAATGACACCTCATTCATGAAAATCGGTTCACGCGTTACGTTGTTTACAAAAAAGGTAACAAGAAGAAGAACAACAAGAACAAGAACATTTTTTGAAAAAGCCGTTTTTGCTCATTTTCAGCAACTTTTTTCTCGAAACCTATTAGATCTGGGTTGTTGCGAAAAAAATACAGTTATAAAGGAGGGTTTGCCCTTTATTTTAAAGAAAATTTGGGAATTTTATCTTTTGTAGAAAAAGAGAAAAAAATTGTCAAAGTTGGGTGTTTTTCAACGTTACGCTTTTTCGTGCAGTTTTTGACGATCAACCCTTATACAACTGTCCTACCGGACAGTTTTAATACACTTCATGCTGTTTGTTTAGTTTCATTTAGAAGTAAATAACTTTTATTTCTTTCACCATTTTTTTTACTCTTTAAGTTTTTTAACTTCCATTTTAAAGAAGTGTTATTTTTGGTCTCAATATGTTTTTTTATTGTGTATAATTTACCGTTTTACTTGGGGCTAGGAATAAATATCATGTCTGTTTGGTAGTTAGAGTCTTTTGTTTCATATAAAATAATATTTGTAAAAATTCAAAGTTGAAAGGAAAACATTGTAAGTCGGAACTTTTGGAGAATAACAATAATTGAAAATGAGACCTTTCACAAACTTTTGAGCCATCTTGGTTGACAAATCTTTTATAGTTGAAAGCCTGTTTGTCTGGAATTCACTATTTAGGTACCGCAGTGCGATCTGTTTGAAGTGCGAAAACCTCCAGATCTTTGTCCAGACGGTTGCAACTGCATCAACTATGAAAACGAAGGCCTCTTTCTCACGTTGATACAACGGAAGGTATGTTCTTTAATATTGTTTTATTATACCATTAACGTTTTTTTTTTATTATCTGTTTTGTAATTCATTGTTCAGTTTTTGTAATTATTACTGTACACAACTCCATGCTTTAAAGAAAACATGATTTTGTAAAGTATTAATAATAATAAAGTATTTAATTTTAATAAATAAAAACATAAAAATTAAGATTTTGTACTTTTCAAACGTTACAGTTCTTTTGAGAAGTAGAAACTTGAACCCTGTAGTTATCAAGTAGCTCCCGGCTCGTTTATAAAAGATGCTGAGCTTGTGGTAGGATCAAGAACCTGTTTAATTCCTCTTTTTCCTTTCTCATAACTCTCACAAAAGGTAGTATTTCAATCTAGCTGATTTTCTATTTAGTGTTCGTATCGTTAGTACACATGTTGAGGTTCCATGTGGACGAGAAACTATTTACAAATCTGTAAGCGTTTGGTCAGCATTACTAAAAATCATAAAATTGCAGAAAGTTGAAATTTAGTTTCTGGTTTAGCTAAAACGTTTATAAATATAGAGGTGAAAAAAAAGAATATAAGAAAATAAAATGAAACAAAATAAAAAACGAAAATATTTAAATATATTACAAATACCATTAAAATATCCAAATACTCGTAAAATTGTATTGGTTCTGTCAGCTGCATATTAATAAAATAGGATGTCATTCTAATAAGTTATTATATAGCTGAAAAAAAATTAAGGTATAATATTACATTAAAAAGCAACATATAAGAAAGCATAAAGAAATAACTATCATTTAATATGTAAGATTTGTTCAATTTCTATAAATTGGCTGCTAAACATTTTAATTTATTTATATTCATTATTCTAGATAATCCAACTTTTTCAAGGCGATTAATTTAATTTTTAAAATAGAAATTTTAAGGTAATTTTATTTCAAGTGATGAGTTGGCATGTTGAAATTAAGCAATGACAGGAATTCGGGATGTTTTTTTTTACATATTATTTGACTTATAAACAAAAGTTAAAACTAATTGTTTTTTTCTGAAATGTCTCTACTGTAAGCCTTACTGAAGTCGTCTAAACCAAAATCTTAGTAGGAAGATTTTATTCTACTCTATTTGTCTCGTATTTTTAATAATAAAAATACCAACTTACATAGTCATATAAGGTATTACAATATATTCTATCTTAATAAGTTGAACTAGTAAACTGGAATCCAATCGGAGATCCCAGGTTCAAATCCAGCAGCTGGGCCTTACATTTTCTTTTCCTAGAAACTCCTTACAGCTCACTTTTCAGTAATGTACAGTGTTGACTGTAACGAGAGAAAAAAAATAAAATAAACTAATATTCTAAGCCCGTCCTGAAGGTCTTCATCAAGTTCCGAAAACCTCTGCTTATTACGCGAAGCGAATTTATACTTAAAAAAAATTTGCAAGATTTGGCGAAATTTCAATACGGTTTTCGTTTTTAAATGTTCACTAAATCTGGGTATTTACATGAAATATTTTCAAGGCATTTACGAGTAACCCGATCGCTTGCCAGCAAATGATACTCAAATTATTAACTGGATATAGAAATAGTCTCTGCGGCATTAATTTACAACTGATAGAACTATAAATCTAACAACAAAGCTTTCGAAAATGCTTTAAAAAGTCAATAAATAGACAAAACCTTTGAATAAATGCTGCTTGCTAATTTAGAATTGTTCTTTTAGTGCACTAGACTAAAGCAGCAGATAACATTTGAAAAAATTAGCTAACTAGCTAACTTGGAATTAAAACAGATTTTTCTTAATTGGTGTACTACTCTTATGAAGGACCTATAATTGTTTTTGCAACTTTTTTCAGTTAAACCTAATTTTAAGGTATTTTTTAGGAAAGAATTGGTTACGCTAACTTCTAAAATATTTGTTCCATTTCATAGAGAAGAAAGATTTTTAATTTTTGTCCATAGGAAGTAACCAAATTAGACTCCAAATACATGATCAAGATGGCGGAAAGCCGTGGACTTTTCGGCGGACAGGTGGCTACCCCGAACGTGCGAGTGCAGAGCAAGCAGGTTCACCGCAAGCGATCTTCCTCCATCAAAGAGAGCCGCAACATCAGGCCTAAAGTATGCAAATATTCTCTATTTTTCCCTAATTCTTTCTAGCTGCTCCGTGGAAGGGAAAGACCTAGGGGTACAGTCACCACACTTCTCCACCTGTTCCTGTTACTCGCCAACATTATTCACTCCGTCTTCCAAGGGAGGTTTGGTCCTCTTCGACGTCTCCCACTCAACTCATTCTCGATCTTCCATGAGACTTTTTTCCCTCTTCCTATTCTCCGACAATTCCGACTCTCCGAACTGTTCTTGGAACACTTTGCTTTATTTATTTTATTTTTTCCTAATAAGTTGTGAATCACAGTAATTTATAGTTTGACAAAATTGGTTTGCACAATTTTCTTCTTTCTTTTTTAACAAAATCCAATCTTACTAATTCCTACTTGATAACTTTTTTATTTCTTCTTACTTCATTAGCTTAAAAAACAAACTTGAAGGGTTATGATAAAATAGATAACAAATAACACCCAACTTTGAATCATCTTAAACAAAACTTAATGTTCACAATCAGAAGGCTTAATCATACAATCAACGCGGGTGAGCTTGCTCCAAGAGCAACAACAAAGAACGCTCAAAAGGCGTCTTTTGTTAGTAATATAAGAACCTTTTTCTTGCTAGCTGGGCCGCTTAAAATATCTGCAGCTAGGGATTTTAACTGAAGGCTGTTTTTGCTTGTAACGATTTATATGTATTCGCATCAAGAATCAACTCATTTCTTTATTAAGTTCTTCATATCTGAGTTTTTTCTTTGATTTTGTTACATTACTAATTTGTGATTTTTGTGTAGATTGGATTATTGATCCGTATTTTTTATTTAAAATAAAATAAAATCAAATGTTGCCAAATTAATGGCATTTACAACTATCTAACTAGTGAATGTTTTCATTAGGGGAATAAATGATAATTAAAGAAATAAATCTATGGTACAAAGATCATATTTGTGAAAGAAACGGACGTTTTTATGAAGATATTATTCAACAGAATAATTTTTTGACTATTTTAGCATTTTACGAGAAAGAAGAGCACAGAGCATTCGTTAGTATTATCAAACGTAAACTGACTTAAAAAGGGGGCCACCAGTAGCTGGATTCGAACCCGGGACCTCCGCGTGGGAATCCAACGCGCTAACCGCATAGCTAATGCCTTCCCTCATTGAAATTACTGGAAAGTTATTGCAATTTATTTTTAAGCTTCTGGTTTTTTTTTCGCTTGTTTCTCCATGTTTTCTTGGACATCATTTTACCTTGATTTATTACCAACTTAAACGTTCTTGCTGCAAACTCAAAGCTTGTAAATATTTAGCTAGAGATCTTCTGGTCCGAGCTGTGAATAAAACGGTCGTCCGAACAAGCGAGACGATAGGTCATTCTGCAATAGATTGCTCCTTCGGTCTTGGCTGTGAGCATTCTATTGCAAGTTTGACTAGTAAGCCTACAAAAAAGTCTCTCTGTCTGAGCCCATCGTGTACACAATCTCTTTGAGTACTATTTTAGGATTTGCGGTTTGAAGGATCATTTGTATTAGGGCTAGCTAAACTCCCCGGAAATTTTAAAATAAATCTACCAACTACATTGATTATTAGGGGGCGCTATATAAATGGCATTCCTTGTCATCTGTTTTTATATAATTTTTTTACTCTGCTTACAGTTCGAGATTGAACGACTGGGAGCTCCAACTTTAGCGTCCCTGCAACGCAACATACTGTTTACATGCGCCCAGCACGTCAGCTGCCAGCGTTACTGTCAGCACATGCAACATGCAGTACTGCCTCGACTACCTCTACTAGCGCGTGTATGGTGGCACTTAGTCATCAAACATGTAAAAAGATTTGTCAGATCCAAACGGATACCAAAAATACATTTAGTTCGACTTAGACCTGGCTACCTGAATAGAGTACATGTACCATTAGTTATGAAGACTCTGAGATTGTAAATAGCCCGTCCGTTTAAAGATCAAAAGCTATAGCCCTACTTAGATGTAGTAAGTTCGAAGAAACAGCTGGCGAAACAACGCAAAACAAGAACTGAAAAATCGATTTAGTAAAGTGGCCATTTATAGTAGACAGATTTGACCAATAGCTTATTTTTAGGTATTGTTACGCTCTCTCTGTTGTCGAGAAAGTAATGTATTAGTGCTCGCCAGCTATCAGTGGGAAGGGGGGTGGGTGAAGGAAAAAGAAAATACCAAATAAAACAAAAAGAAGTTGAGCGCCATGTCGTTTTTGTTTACCTGAATGTGGGGTTTACGACGAAACCCAAAAATAAAGAATTCACTTACGAAACCCTTGGCAACCACTTTTGTGTCCGTGGTAATGTAACTACTTATAATATTGGCTCCTTTACAATTCTGAAATACCCCCCCCAAAAAAAATAAAACTTTCCAAAAGATTACGATATAAATTATGCCTTATATTCAATAATTACAAGGATGAACTCACAAAAAAATAATAATAACCGTAATTGAATAACTAAAGTTCCTCAAAAGTTCACAAAAAATAAATAAATAAATGGAAGAGTGATTACTTCTTTCTTCTGACCAGCCTCTCCTTCGCAAGCCCCTTTCGGGGATGTCCTTTGTCCCTCGACGGAATTGAGGAGTAATGCAGAAACCCAATTCTCTCCAGTTCACTCAGCTCGCCTCTTGCTAGCCAAAATGGAACCGTCCTCTCTGTTGTGGCCACACTCGACTCGTCTCTCCTGACGACCAAATTCCACTCTCTTTTTTTTTCTTTGCGTAGTTTACCTATTTTATATTTTCCTAATCCAGGTGACTTTTTTAAAAAAAAAAACCATTCCCACATCATTTAACCCGTTGCCGCACACTTTTATTTTGATGATCGTGCTCAGAAACACACTTTTTTTTTCTCAATTGTTTCTGACTGCCGGATGGAATCAAGGGTAAGTTGTATGTTTGGAAGTAAAAATTATCACATTTGGCCACGGTTTTTCCAAAAAAACTCTCGACGGCTATAACCGTCATTTGCTCATCATGTCATTTTTTCTCTTTCCAGAGCAAATGACGGCTATGACCGTCGTGACGACTATACAGCATTTGCTTTACTAATTCAATAATTAACAAGTGTATGCGTTAGTACACTTCGTATTAACGCTGTACTTTTTTTTATTAATTAAAATGTGGACGACGGCTATAGACGTCGTTTGCCTACATATCAACAAAGATCGGACGGCTATAGCCGTCATTTGCGGCAACGGGTTAATTGATTCCCATACAGCACTGAATTTAACAAAATAAATAGAAATAAGTAAAATCTTTAGAAGTCCGAATATTTTATAAAAATGAAATCAAAATTTCCTGAACCTCAGGTAGCCACTATTAAAACAGTCACAAAACCACGAACAACCTCTATTCCGACATTTTTCTTCCCCTTAGGTAATATACTAATTTGAAATTAGTAACATTTTCTCGGTGGTGAAATATAAAATGTGTTTTTTTTTTTTCACGTAGAACGAATCTATTTCCGATAGCAAATATAACTTGAATTTCGAAATTTGGTTGGTAAAAATTGTTTTTAAACTTCGATTTTTTTAACTAAGGTTAGTTGCTTTCACATTACAAAGGATTTAATTATAAAACAATACTTGTTTTGACAGAGTTTCAATATTCCAGCTCCCCCTGACTTCCCATAAAATCAATGTGTTATGAAAAAATTAAACAAAACAGTAGTTAGTGAACCAAGCTCAAAGAGCATTGAGATTTTAGACAGAACTCGGAATTTTGAGAACAACAATCAATTAAAAGTATTAATATTATACACTTTTAAAACGATGCTATACCATATTCTGAAGTTAAATACCTCTTCTCAAACTCCTTAAAACATCTTTCTGAGAGAAATATTTTAAGTAAAAAATATGCAGTGTGGAATAGAAAGTTAGGTTTTAAAATGGTTGAAAAAACTGAAAAATCGACTAGTAAAGTACTTCTAGCGCGTTAATTATGGTCAAAACTTACTGTCGAGTCTCGTTTTATAACGGAGGCTACAAACTTTGAATTTTATTTCAAAATAACTGCGAGGAAGACGCATGCTTTATTAAAAAAAAAAGATTATCTTTACACCTAAACTTTAGGTGAGGGTTCACAAACATGATAGCATGTTAATAACCAACCAGGTACAGCTCTCCAAATATGGAATTTTGCTTTGTAAAGGCTTAATAAATTTATAAATTTAAATTTTGAAATTTATCTTAATAATACCACAGGACGTGTTGCTTAACATAAAAATAATGAAACTGTTTAAAGTAATTTACATAAGTGTTATTTACATGTCCAACTTTACATTTCGATCGATCGTATGATTCAATACTGGCGTTGGCGTCGACACTTTTTCCAGAGTTTTACTGTAAACCACTAACTGAAATTTGTAGACTTCCTTAAAGCTTCTATGAGTCACAAGACTAACTTAAATGACAAAAGCTCTTTTGAACTTTCAATTTCTCCTAGAGTTAATTCTTCACACAAGGGCTATATGGAAAATTAAGTCTACCAACTCTGCCATTCTAACATACGCTTCCAAATGACTCTAATGGCTCTCCAAATGCTCAGGAAACTCAACAGACAAAGGAAGAAAGCGAAGTATAGGATACTTGGTCTAGAGTTAGTTATTTTTGTTTGTTTAAATAAGAACATCTAGTTAAATCTAGGCTCTACAATAGTCTAGTCAAGTCGTAGAGCAACAACTTAAGATTCAGAATTTAGGAAAAAAGGAGGCAGATAAATATATACTAATAAGTCACTGTAAGAACTTACACAATATTGCGCAGTGAGTGAAAATTGTAATTATATCTTGTAAATGCAATTAAATATAATTTTGGTTAACATTTGTAGTTCCTTTTAATTCCGTTCCCTTTTATAATTTCATTGAATACAATGGCGCATTTCATTTAAGGATCAGAGATAAAAGCTGTTAGCCCTGTATCAGAGCTTTCCGTACTGTCTGTCTGCGGTACTGTACTCGGTTCACTAAGGTGGTACTTTGTCATCTGTTAAGGCTGCTAGTAAGAGAAATCTAAGGCAGAAATCCTGGTGAATTATCGCTTCTAACTAACTTGCCTTGGGAGGCAAAAAATAAAATAAAATAAAAACCTGAACATTTTAGTCGCATGAGAATGAACACTATTGAACACGTCTTTTATCTTTATAAAGGTCTTTATACCCACAGATCTCATTCTAAGATATTTTTACCTTATTTTGAATAAAATTCAGAAAAGTAAATTTGGACCGATGTAAAGAAATGGTTGTTCGATGTGTTTTGGGCAATTCCAAGTGGTAATCCCATGGCGTTCCGTCAGTCACTTGCGGCTCTTGAAGCTTGAAGTAGTTGAAGGCTCTTGAAGGAGAAGTAGTTACAAAGGAGGTACTGCATGCGACATATAAGCCCATCCCTTTAGACTATGCTTGTCAAGGCAAGTTAACGCACTTCCACTATCACCGCGGGGTCTCAAGCCGGACCAAGCTGAGTGCCCTTATTCTGTTCTATTCTATTCTTACGCCTTTTCACTGGTTAGTAGGGTGAGACTTGATGAACATAAATGAACGTCGATCTCATGCTGAGATACATTTGAAAGCAATTAAAAAACTCAGAATTATTACATTCAAAATAAAAATTTATCCAAATGTAAATTGCAGTAAACAAAAAGTTGTTTTGAATATTTCAGAGTTTTCTTAAACGAAAATTATAAGACTCAACATCTGTACCCAATATTAAATGAATAAAAAAACATCTTTTTTAAATAAAACAAAATAAAAAAGGGATTCAAAAATTATATTGTTCGCTAAAAGTTTTAATAAACATTATTTGAAATTTTTGTCTACAAGGTAGATAATTTTAGCAATTATAAAATCAACTTAGCCATTAAATAGCTGTATTATATTCTAAACAATTATCGCTTTAGATGTAGGAGATGGCTTTTGACAATTTTTTTTGTTTCAAGGATGGAGTATAACAAGTACGCATCCAATATTTTATTATACTTAAAATTAAAAAAAATGATAATGTACAGAATCACTATAACAATTTGAAAAAATAAAATAAAATATTCTCACTAAAATATCTCCCACAAAAATTAATACATTTTTATGTATATAAATATCAAAGGTGCATTCTGGAGTGATTACAGCGTCCGTGGCAGTGCTGTCAAGGATTGATACCAAGTCATCAAGCTGGGTTGTATAATGCGACAATGGCCATGCTTTCACCTGAAGTAACAGTACCAGCTTTATTGTGAGCTGCATAGGAATTTAAAGCCACAAGAGAACTGGATAGAAACTACAACCAGCATCTTCTAGTCAAAATAGATTCAATAACCAAGTAAACCGTGACTCAATTGTAGGGAAACCAGGCCTAAACAGAATATCATTGGCTCCAAGATGTTATTGTGGATCAGAAATTTGTTATTTCTATAACCTACTAAAGTTATTACAGGTTCACAGTATTGACTAATTCGTGGAAAGGCTGAATTGAACAAGAAAAACGAACAGAATGGAAGAGTAGACTACATGGGTAATATTACATTACGTCGCCAAAATATATGATTATTAAGCTCTTAAGAGCTATTTTAGAGTGGGAAGTCAGATATCCCCCACCGTTTTCATCAAACATTGCTCCTTCCTGTTTGTGCCGATCGATGAAGAAAGAACTTTCTGGTCATCAGTTCACCTGTGATAAACATTTAAAATTGGACACAAATCAGGGAGACTATAACATAACGCCTTCTAAGACTGGAACAACGGCAATACCTACGTGCTTATTATTCATGCAGTTTAGTATTGCGAAAAAGTTCACGAATTCTAGCAATAAAACATTGAACAAAATACATCATTCAAAATCACTAGTCCTTATAATTTAAACTTAACAATAAAAAATCTAAAAACAGAAAATGTCCTGGCCCAGAAAGAATAAATAACAAATTATTACAAAACTAAAAAAAACACTAGTTCATTTTACTTACATAATCAATAAAATCATTACACTACAGCATTTTCTTAAACAATGGAAGTATTCCGAAATTGTAGTTTTTCCAAAACCTGGTAAAGACGGTAAGATGGTACAGCAGTTACAGGCCAATAAGTATACTAAATACGGTCATAAACTAGCTGAAAAAACTCTTTTCCACACAATCAATGAAAATGGTGCAGAATAATATACTAATTAATCAACAGTTTGAGTTTCGGAAGAACCACTCTACTGCAGATCAGTTGATACGCCTGGTTGATCATATTATTCAAAAATTTTATGAACGAAAGCATACTGGTTTGCACTAATGAATATAGAGAAAGCGTTAGAACGGTCTGGCACAAAGGACTTCTGAACAAAATACAGCTACATCTCCAACAAAACTTTTCAGGTTCATCTAAATGAAGCTGTATTAGACACACGAAGCCTGACGTCAGAAATACCTCAAGATTCTCAATTTCGAACCTTACTTTCAATACTTCTACAGGTGGAAAATGAAAATAAATATCGAAAAACGCAAACACTGTTAACAGAACAAAGGTCTTAAGATACGCCACAAAATAATCATTACAAACAATACTGTCGAATGGGCTCCCACGGTCAAGAACCTGGTAGTCATACTGGACAGATTTACTTACTCTTACATTTACTTCCCACATTAACGCAATAGCACGAAAGTGTACAGGCTTAATAGGTGAACTGTTTAAACTTCTAAATAGAAACTCCTCATTGAGTGTTGCCAATTAAATATTTTTAGATAGTGTACCTTATTAGACCTGTAGTGCTACATGTTGGAGTGTAACTTGCGAGACTAACTTAAAGAATCTGTAAAGGGTTCAAAACAAGTTTTTAGGTTTGTCACTGATGCTCCAAGATACATACCTATTGCTATCTTGATTGAATTTACAGGCGTGCAATAAGTGAGAGACTTATTGAAGAAAATTTGTCTCTATTTCTTTCAAAATGCCAAAGCAAAATCCGTTAATTAGTAATATAGCTTACATAATTAGTTCGTAATTAACATTTCATTATTAATTCGTGAGAATTAAACTATTTTCTGTTCACCAACATAATTTGGTACAACTAAAGCTGGGTTTTTGTCATTTTTCCCAGCAGCAGAAAAACAGTAATTAAGAGCAAACTGAAGAGGTATAGATAAAATAATCTGGTAACTTGTATGTTTATCTGTAAATTTGATTTAAATAAATTTTATTGTTATTAGTTTTTTATTGTAATGATCATTAGTGTGTGATACATAATTATCTCTCTCTCTAGTCTCATCATATTGCACACAGTTACAATCAACGCTGCCCAAATAATAGCTCAAGTGGCTTTTGTGAGGCTCCGTTATTGAGGCAAACTAATGATTACCAAGGCCGGATGAAATAACTCAATATGTTCTATTTTTTTTACTGAAAGTGAAAATCCATTGCGTAAAGTAGTACTTCCAATTAAAGATTCTGTTCGCTGAGTTACAGAAGGTTACCTGGTGGACCAATCTAAATATAATTCTGCTTTCATAGTTTTTGTTTTTGAGATATTTGTTCACACAAACATACTTTATCGGTTTCACCGGACCTCAGAGTGGACATTTCCGTTGAAAACTCAAAATTCAAAACTTGACATGATCGCCATTCTTTCCTCAACTAGAAAGAAAAGTAAAAATATTTGTAGATCCACCATAAGTGATCGTTAGTGTAATGAAACCTAAAATTGTAGGAAAAAAAGCAACTGCCTTCACTTCTAGGGTGTTTTCTCAGTAAAAATCGTTAAATAAAGTAGAAGAAATTCACTAGTTAAGAAACTTATTTTCACTATTTGTCTCTCGATTTCCCTATAAAAATTACGTAGTGGCTGATTGATAGTTTAAGTTAAATCTTTACTTTCTGTCTCTAAAGATTAAATGTATAACTTTGGTTTATGCTTTCGATTAAATTATATTATCACTTAGTTACGCAAAATTGAATTAATTTATACAAGTTCTTATGTCTAAACAAAACATCTTAATTTGCTTTCGTTGTAATCTTACTATTTGCCTATTCGGAATAAATTCCGAGTTTTTAGGAAAAATAATAGACAAATTAAGCGAGGCAAGTTGTCAAAAAAGTGGGCATGTGAAACCCTACTACGGCGTGCTTAGGACTGTGAGAAAATCAGTCTTTAAAAAAGCGTGGGCCCTCTGGTAGAGAATTACTACTTGGTCAAAGAAATACTGAAGGAGTTCATAGGGGTTTCCTCGCAGGGTAGGGTACAAGGCCGATTTGAGGTATTTCTCGCGGTAGCTCTCCGTCAAGTGTTTGTGAAGAAGATCCATGATTAATCATACCCTTTCTCATAATGAGCCCTGTACATTTTGCCATCTCCTATCTTTAAATTTCATTTGTAATTTAATTCCTAAATTTAATATTGGACACTTCCGTGTCATTGGTATTTAAATGTCTTTTTAATTTAATTTAAATTTCTTTTTAAAATTTGATTACAAACTGGAAATAAATTAATTCTTGTAGCTACAAATCATTACTTAGGTCTTACTTGATTAATTAAAGCATTACGAGATTTTGTATTCATTGTACTAAAGTAACTCCACAAAACAGCTAGGAATAGCTATAAATATTGCCTCATCCAACTCACAATCTCTTCTCCCATTTTCTGTTTGGAAACATTGTCAAATATATTTTTTTTAATACTACTGACTAAAATGACTAAATCATTTAAATGTAATCTTTGGTTTCAAATTATTTGTTGGGATTCAAAATGACAGGACTGGTGTCTTCTCAAGCCCACACCTGCAAAAATAAATAAAAACAAGAAATATTAGTTCAAAGGCCGGTGGACAATAATATATTTTTATTAAAAGAGGGTACAAAAAATACAATTTTTCAATTAAAAGCAAAAAGCCATCATTCTGCTACTGTTGGATCCCTCGCTGATACCAAAGCGAAAAAGCTACAGCATTTCAGTTTCATCATCATTCTTGATAAAGTTATTAAATTTTCTCCCGCAAAAACTGGTAGTCAGATAGAGCTAAGTTTGGAATATAGAGTGGTTATGAAGTCCAATGCTATCAATTTGTTCAAATTCTTCTCTTTAAATCTGACGGGAGGTACTTGTATGTGGCCGAGCGTTATCTTGCAAGCAAAACTCCTCGTATTGCGATTAAGACAGTTGGAGAACGTTGGGTATTTATGAGTGTACTCTTATCTAGTTAAGGTTGGAATTTATGGTAGTTCATCGGCAACAAATTCATGATTAGTATAACTCCTTCGCAGTTCGAGAAATCAAAAAACATCCAAATTTTTCAAATCGCATTCCAGTAAAGCCGTTTGTCCGCTATCTAATCTCTGATGATCACCTGCCTCAGGATTTCATTAGTAAATCCATTTTTCGTCACATATTATTCTTTTGCAGAAGCGCTTGTCAAAGCTGATTAATTAAAAGAATTTAGCAAGTATGCGTTGAGGTGGCTGTAAGTTCATGCGCTACATATTACATCCCCTTTTTACACTTGCTTCCGTCTAACACTAAATTTGCTGACTCGGAAACTGAAACTTAGTTGAAGACAAATTCCCTTCACCAAACTGATTCATCACCTCTGATGATGAATGAAAATTCGAAACCGGCCGGCAATATAAAAAATATAAGTGCTAAGATGGATAAATATATAGAAATTATTACCATTATTTTATTTATTATTTATAGTTATTTACATAATATAGAAAAGATTACCCGTAATGTTGTGTCCCAAGATCCAGTGGACAAAGCCGTACCGTCCGGGGACACTTGTAAGCAGGAGACTCTGTTCTCATGTCCGTAGAGTAGACTAACGCGTATACACTTGAGACTGTCCCACACGTTGATTGTATAGTCATTATATCCAGCGAATAAGAGACGTCCTGTAATCAATATTAGATTAAAATGTTACAATTTTTATAAAACAATAAAGAATCGGCATTATTTTCACAAACTCTGTTACTTAATTCACTTTTTTATCTTTTATTTTCAATATATTTCTTTCACTTCCAACTTTTTCTTTATTTAATTCACGGCCTTTATTTGATTACTGAATTATAAATGAATTAATTTTTTTTTAAAGTTTTGATAATTAAGGCAATTACCATAAATATCAAGGACATAAATAAATATTATTTGGTTAATATACCCCTATTCATGATGGAAAGGATTTGGTGAATAAATAATTAGTTAAATCTCATAAGTTTATAATATTAAACACAAACAAACTTACCACTGACAGAAAAATCCACACAATTTGCGCCGAATATGATGCTTTCCTTGGTGTAAAGCGCAACCTCTTTGTCAGCGCGTAAGTCAAATAACCTACACTAAAAAGAGAGAAAAAATATTTACATAATGTGACAGGCCAACATACAAGTATGTTAGTAAGTTAAAGAAATCTGCTAGGGTATTTACCACATAAATCGCAAGAAAAGAAAAACATTCAATAAAGTCAAAATTCCCAGACAACTAATATTCTTAAAATTACGTAATTCGTGCGAACGAAATATTTAACTTTAACTATCGGTAATTTTCAGTTTTTGAATTATACTAACCGCAAATATTAGATTCACCGACCAATTTCTAATAAAACCACTTTTTCGAGGGCCTCAAAATTTGTATTTTCGGTGGAAACTCAAAATCGAAAATCTGCTAGATTTAAATACTTCCCACATAATACAACCCAATTAATCATGAAATGAATGTCTCCTTCTTTGTCCTCCAAAGCTAGGTATAAGCCTAAAATAAGTACAAAGAATTATAAGTTAAAAAGGCTAAATTATATGTTGCTTTCTTTAATAAGTTTTCTAAGTAGTGAGGTTTATTTTTTCTTAGTTTTTAGTATGGTTATTACCATCTATTTTCGCGGAGATCCCGGGTTCGAATCTAGCTGTTGGCGCTTAGATTTTCACTTCCTAGCAGCTTCTTACAGCTCTAACTAAGCTTTCATATTTTAAATAAATTTTTATTTCATTTCAGTAAAGGCTAGGTAACATAAGGAGATATGTTTCCTTAAACCGTAAGGTCCAGAAAATGAATCCAACCTGCTGCCTCGAGACATATCTCATGATAGAAGGCAATATGATCAGAATCTTCGAATACTTTATCAGCGTTTTAGTAACTCTGCGCAAACCACCTAGTTCAGCGATAGAGAAGAATGGAGCAAAGTAGTCCATTCTTGGAAGCTTGACAATTTGAGGCCTAAGAGAAATAGTGGCACCTAATTAGTCACTTAACTATCCTATCTCTTCATGTATTGAAAATCGCCAATGACTAGTTAGCCAATATAAAAAATTCTTGCAAAATATACGATTCTAGCTCTTTGAGCCTGACGACAGGGTATTAGAGTACCAAACGGCAATGTCTGGAAAAACAACGAGTTCTCTTCTACCAATAGACATCATCAAGGTATCTTCGATGCCAGAACAGTCTCAACTCTGCCAAATA
This sequence comes from Rhodnius prolixus, assembly GCF_049639745.1. Taxonomy (NCBI): domain Eukaryota; kingdom Metazoa; phylum Arthropoda; class Insecta; order Hemiptera; family Reduviidae; genus Rhodnius; species Rhodnius prolixus. The sequence continues at coordinate 2,500,412 of NW_027411635.1, read as the reverse complement.
TTTCTGTCAAACAGTAGAACACAAAACTACACTCACTGTAGCATCATCAGATCCCGTAGCGATGGCATCTCCGCTAGGGTGAAACTTAACGCTGTTGATGTCCGAGAGGTGTCCTTCGAACGACTGTACACAATTCCCTGTTCTCATATCCCACACGAATACTTTCTTATCGCAGCTCTGAAATTAACAAACAGACACGATTATTACATCACTTTAAATAAGATAAATCAGGGATTTCTAAGTGACAAATTTGCTTCTAACATAATTTTTTACGGATCCATAATTGCCATAATTGTATGGAGAAAATGTATAAGAATCTAATTATTGCAGTGAGTTTAAATGGGTGGACGGAAGGCCGAACGATATCAAATATACGATTCTAGCAAGCACGTCCAGGTGCCCAGAAGAGCTTCTAACTGCTCTTCTAGCAAGGATATTGAGTCCTCTTTCTTATATTCTTCAAAAAACTGGAATAGCAGAAGTAATGGGCACCAACTTTCATTACTTCTGGAAACTCTCAGTCTGGAAAATCGTGGGCATAACCCTCAGGAGCTATAGAACTATCTTTATTCTAACCCTTAACCAACTCAGCTACAAACAGGCTAGTTTGATCGTGTTTGAAACCATCAAGTATCATTAGACTGCAACATTTCATCTACAACTCACTAAATGTAAGCAAGCTGGCTTGTAGAGGAAGATTAGTCAAACAGGAAGGAAAGTTGGTATTTTTGGGGATAAGAGACGTCCTAAAGATTGCAACCTCTTGATGAAAAAATTGATGGAACATAAAAAATAATTACCCCAGAAACAAAAGTATTGCCAGCCTCGGAAGGAGCCAAATCAATGGACATAACGTCTGAAGTGTGTCCATGAAAACTTTGTAGTAGTTGGCCAGATTCAACGTCCCATAAGGCACAGCTGGAGTCGCCACTTCCTGTGAGAATCTGCAACAAAGTAGCAACACACATGTTTTTCAACAAAATTTCAATGCACTAACCAACAATTTTCTTTCACAGGTGGAAGTTTTACGAAACTTATTAATTGGCTTCAACGTCATACTTGCAAATCACCGTTATAAGAATAGTGTAAAATAAAAGATTGCTCAAAATTAATTCAATCCAAATTAATAGACTCGCATATATGAAGTTGTGAACAAAGTTCAAACTCTGGTTCACTCATACGACTTTCTTATATTGCAATTCTTAAAATTATTACTACCAATACCCACCGTGTTCTGATAGTTATCAGTTTCTTAGCTTTCTACGTTCTAACGCCAAATAAAAAATAAACTTATTCCTTTAAAAAGCTGTAGAGTAACAAATAAGAATGAATTGATTATCAAACTCGCTAGGGCGCTAGAATTAATTAAATTATTAAATTTTCTAAAGAGAAATAGCTACCTGCTGGTCAGAATTAGGAAAGATACAGCAAGAGGTGTAGCTGGTATGCGTTCCCACAGTCTTCTTTTTCGTGGAGACATCGTCCTCACAACTCAACGAATATACGGTAACTTTATTGTCCAGACCACTGCCAACAAATAATAAAATTCTTTTCTATATCAAATATTGATTTCTTGTCGTTAGATAAATTTTCATTTGATTAAAACTGACATAATAAACAAAAAACATATTAATTACGAGTCACTGACATATACTGAAGTCCTGGGTTGAATATATGGAAAATATCCAAATCCACATAGCCTAAAAATACAGAATTCTTCCATCGCAAGTCCAAGAACTCGCAGTTAAATTTAACCTAACCTTGGGAGGAAAGCACAACCTTGCTGACGAGGTATATTGCGCGCTAGATTTCGGATTTCCTTGGACTCCAAACTAAAAAAGTATTGGACTTAGAACACTGAACTTTTTGCCGATTCTATGAGTATTCAGCAGTCGTGGGTCCTCAGTGATCCACTTTAAGGAAAAAAGTATTAGAAATTGTGGCAGCTTTTAGGAGAACATCCGATCCAGAAAAGAGGTGTCTCGACTTGAACAAAGGCTTAACCTCCTTTTCAAACGGAAACCAAGCTGTGCTGAGAGTTCTAGAAATTATCAGTAGCAGCACGGGCGTTACTCTCGCAGACATAAGTATCACCAATACTAAACTCAGCGAAAGGCTTGATAAAGAATGCCATCAATTCTCCTTGAGGCGGTTACACTGAATTGAAACTGAGGGAAAGATAAGGTAGTAGTTCACATAACCAGCTCCTTCGCAACTTTCGGCCAAACAGTCCACGACTGCTCAAGCTCATTTGAGCCTTATCGGAATCACTACTAACTTGGCAATGTCACTTCCTTGTGTTGCGACGTCAGGATAGACGCCCACCGCTCTACTCATACATCGCGCCCGCTACAATTAAGCACTAAGACCAATAAATGCTGCCATTCATCCTTTACTCCTTTACTGGGACGCATGGCGCCTCAGAAAAATGGCAAATTTGCCCACACGGGCACTGGGAAATGATTCAAAGAAAGTTATGAGCCTATATTGTGCGATTTGCGTTTCTATTTAAAAAAAATCGTTGCCACTCACCCACATGCTACAAAATTTCCAGAAGGTGCATAAGCACAGGCCATGACCCAGGTAGTCGGCATGGTCACAGCGTGCTCCTTGTTTGTAGTGAATGCATCCCAGATAATCATTCGACCATCCTGTAAAAGAATTTCTGTAAATACCATAAGCCAAAGTTTCTCATCTAAAATTAAGTACCAATCAATTACAAAATGAGAGTGTTTCAATGTGGTACGGGGTCGACACATGAGATCATTACCGTACGCTGACATTGTTTTAAGAGCGGTGGCAAGGAAACATGATTCATTGACCTTACAGTATACTGTACGAAAGTAATCACACAGAGCAACCAATAAATGTTCACCAAAATTAAAATAAGACGAGTATAAGAAAATTAGGGGATTCTTCGAGAGGAGAGTTAATAAGTTGCAAGGCATGTGGTTCGGTTTGAGAAGAAACTTTTCCAAATAGACATGGGGCTTCTTTAAACCTTAACATCTACCTTAACAGCACGGCACTATAAATTGATTGGCGGGTGATTTCGGTTTATATGTATAAGCATCACACATAAGTACCCAAAATATGAAATAGTGAGATGGGATGGAGGGAGTAATAAGACTAGGCCTTGTCACTAAAACATATCCGATACGTTTGAAACAGAAAAATTTAAAAGAAACATAAAATAAAGCAGTACTTCTATTAAAATTAAATTTCAGTTAGTAATGAATGACTGAAAGTTAAGACCGACGTTAGCGCTGAGAGCACGTAGTTTTGCCACTTGATACACAAACCTTACCTAAAAAGAGTCTTCACTAACTACTATACCGTCCCTGTACAGTATTCACCCAACACAGCTCTCAAACGGCAGCCACGAAGTCTTATACAAACAGCTGCTCGACGCCCTTTTCTTTTTCGACCCTCTATCATAAGTTTTTCCTCACTACCGGTCCTCTACTATTTCTTCTCAAACAATCCAACATAAACAAATGCATATTACAATTTCTTTAAAGTAGAAGAAAATTTATCATAAACCTAACACAATACTACCACCTGTCTTGACCTAAAAATAATTGAATTAAATATAAACTTATGAAGTCTCTCTGTTTACAAAATATATTTTTTTAAACTTGTTAAGAAGCCACGCTATTAAAGTGTAACTCCCTCTTTAAAAAAATAGTCCAAAGTTCTGTCAAAAAAATAAATAAATAAAATCTGGGAAACGAGACTACCTAAACCAATATCAGATTTGAACTTTCTTTGAATATCCGTTTTTAGTTGTGCTAAGGCGCCACTATAATCGAGCGGTTAGAGGCAAGACCTGTAAAGCTAAATGTATTGTGGTACTGGGTTCGATTCCCGGTCTCAGGCCTTAGATTTAATGGTTAATAAAAGAAATTTACAGCATGTTATGTATTATGTTTGCTAGTCGCCTTCGTCCACGGCACCTAATCGGTAGTTGGACGTAAAGCCCACCTGAAAAAAAATAGTTATGCTGACCCCATACACTCTCACTCACTCACTCTAAAATCCAGCTGTTTTTATAATCAGCGGATCTCAGAGCATACTTTTGACTAAAAAAATCAAAATCGAAAATCTGCACGTTTGCAAAAACGACGAGGGATAACGGAAAGTAAGCAAATATTTAAAAACAGGAATAACTAAAGCTAGCTTACCTGCGATGAAGATACAATGTGACGCTTATCTGGCGCCCAATCCGAACAAAGTACTTTAGCCTGATGACCCTTAAGCAGGCGCCTCGGCTTGATGTTCATAAACGCTATGAGTTCAAGACGCTCGCCAACGGTAGCCACTGTAATTGTCAATATCCTATAAATATAGGCGTAAAAGAAAAACATTTACAAGACTTTCTCTTGCTATAATTTTTTTGTATTTAAAGCTTTATAGAGCGACATTCAAATGAAGAGAGATGTGCCTCTAATATAACATTAGAAGATCTATAATTTGCCTCTAAACTGTCGATTTCAGTACAATGTACACTTCTACCAATTACTAAACTGCGGTTAGAAAAAGTCGCTGCCTAACTACGAAACGAGTTTTGCAATACTCACAGCTAACATCATTTAATTTCTGTCGTTCCTCTTCCAACCTGGCCTTCAGAATTTCCACTTCTTTAGCCAGAGAGTCCACTGTTTCCTTCGGGCTGCCATCCTGAGCCATCTTCACGCACATCTAATACCTACAATTTTTTTTTCTTATGTTATTTATTGTTTTTATTAATACGCATGCACTCAATATACTCACGTTTTGAGGGTTATTTGATTCTAGGCCATGTTAGAAATAGCGTTGGATAAAGCGTGTTTTAGCGACCCACCCGATTCATAGAAAATGGGCCGAAAAAAGGAGTCAGTGTTAACCAAACGCAAATGCGCTAAAACATATTCGGTAACACAGTAAAGTAGATTGTAGAAAAATAACCTGCGGTAAATTATATGATTCTCAAGTTACTTTTAACACAGGTTTATACAAGTTACTATAGTGTGGTAATTTTTGCATTTGAAATTTTTCGTCATCAATACTTCTAATTTCGCGCGTTTTTTTATTACCATAAACGCTTAACTTTTATATTTCCTAAAGCTGCGATACTACTACCTGGTTCATTCCTAAACGCAACTAACATCAAGCAATCTAAACCTCCAAAACTCAGTAATGTAACTTGGTTACTACATAATAAAACAAACTTATCCACAGTAGATCGCTGAAAACACGCTTATTTTATTGTATTATTATTATTATTTATTTATTTAAAGCTTAGCATCTAGGGTCATTGGCATCCGGAATTTTTCAGTGCACTGCCGGCCTACGAACAGTGTTCTCTTGTTACAGATAACACTGTCCATCACCGAACAGTAAGCTAGAAGACAGACCGTGATAAGAAGCTATTAGGAAAAGAAAATCTAATGACACACTTATTAATATTATTATTTATATAGGGTGATACAAAGCGCTAGGATATCGAATGCTCTCTGGGCTCATACATCTATCATCGCGAAAACCAACAATGATGCTAGGACGAAACACAGACATGGACTTTAGCCAGCTAAGAGTCCGGGTGAATCGGATAACAACCTTACCAAAACGATGGCGCACCCAAGACTTTTTTTGAGAAACAGTCTAGCTTTACCACCATCAACCTATTCCGATCAAAGATTCTGAACCTGATCTATTAACATACCAAACAATCCGTCATGAGAAGAATGGCTGCTTTATCAACAACTTTTAACAACTCTTTAGTAGGAGGCCGTTTGGAACCTCGTTAATTCGAAGACTCTTCTTAAACCAGAATGCTCAGTAAAGTTGAGCCAAAGGAGCACAAAGCCCAGAAGTCTGAGATATGTCCATTACAGACTGAAAATCATTTTAAAATCAGGCTTGTCCTGATCCCTTATCTATATTTAAATTACCGAGTTAATCAATAAAGATTAATAATGTGAAATCGTCTAGTTTTAGAAGCCTTACATACATTGTCCAAAGACACGCCAACAACATTTCGGGATCAATAAAGGTAAAGTTTTTTGGCCGATCCATCCTTCTCATTTCCCGAATTACTACATAATCTCGCTCCCAAACTAGAACAACATTTTTGACAGAAGATGATACTTCCATTTTTCTAGAACTTTCTAACATCAAATTTGTTAAAATAATGGTACTAGATGTAACAGATCGCTTTAATACTTTCTTAACACAGGCAAGATAAAAATCTGAAGGTAAGTCTTAAAATAAGTTCCATCATTTCCCTTTACATACTAAATACAAAAAAAAAAACACAGATCACTTACCTTTTTTTCAAAAATCTAACCCAATTAAAAATGAACTTTTTGTTAAGTTTTAACTTTTATTGGAAAAATTAGATTTCTAAAAAAATTGTTCCTTCCACACAAAAGAAGAAGTTGGATACTTGAAATTTCATTTCCTAATCTTATCACAGATATACAATTGAATTTCCACTAATAATTTTATTAATTAATTTATGATTGTAGTATAATTTTAAGTTATTAATTAAGATAATGTTCATTCTATTAAAAATTATTTTGGCAACAAATCTGTTAAAGAAACGATTTTATAGCACCAGAGAAAGTTTGCAACTCTTTTGGGTCTCTGTTTTGGAAACTCGGTAACTAAAACTGTCAATTCGATTAATTCAAGAAAAGGTTACTTCGGTTCCCTCTTTAACACAAAATCAGCTGAGCTTATCTGCTTTTAGTAAATTTAGAAACTTTAAAAAAATGAATTTACTCCGCAATAATTTAATATTTTTATTAATTAAATTCACAATTGCAATTTTTATTTAAAACTAATTTTACTAGAAAATTTTTATAATTGCACTCCCATATGCATATGATAGGAACTACACAAAAAGCGCGAGTTTCTCCTAAATAAGAAGAAGTTAAAATTAAACAGTTACAATTTTAAACGATTTAAATCATATTTCAAATTTTCAATTCATAAATGTACTTCACAGATTTAAAATACTTCGTTTTGTCTAAACCTTCTCTCTAACCAGATTTTATTGTATTGATTTTATATGAGACTTTCAAGATGGGAGATGCCCTAAAATTACCACACCCCAATTGTTAACATTTTTAATATTAATTAAGTTTTAATTTCAATAAAAATTAAAAACTAAAATTGGGCATTAAAAAGAAAAAACTTAGTATGTTTAAGTGGCTTCCACAATAAACGTTTATTATAGTTTATTAACTGACATATGAGTTAACAAAAACTTCATAATATATGCAAATATAGCACCCTATTAATTGCTTTCTTTAACTGTTTCTTCAATATTGAATAAGAGTGCAAAAAAGATTTGATTTTACTTTCTTTTACATTTTAATGTCATTTTCAAGGTTGCGGAATGCAGAACTCAGTTCAGTACATTTAATTCGTCTTATGCGAAGAATATCAGTAGTTTGTGTGGGCTGGGCTACTTACCAACTTACTTACTGGCATCCTGAACCTTGAACACATTCTAATATTTCTCAAACGAGGCAGTATAGATTCAAGGCATCTCAAGCAGCTTGTGTATGGAGCAGACAGTGCAATACCAATTTTTGCTGAGCCAATTCTGAACTGGCCATCTACACAAAGCAGTTGAATAGAAGTCATCACGTACTTACTAAAGGACCAAATAATATCCTGTCCAGAAACTTGGCCAGATTCTAACATTCCTCAAAAAAGGTAGCATAGGACAGACCTACGACGATGATGGGGACTCTACTGATAAGATGCCATCTGAATACTATTTCACATTTAATGCTAAGGGCCTTCACAGGAAACATGACTAGGCCACAGAATTAGTCTGTCTGTCAATCCAAGAAAGACCCAGCAGTTTTGCTTGATTATGAGAGGACAATCAAAAGATCACCATTTCCTGCACAGGATAATGGAACGTCTGTACAGATTAATTAATTTGTAAAAAAAAGGTAAAGTAATCGCCTATTTATTCAGGCGGAGCCTAACGTCCACTACCAATTAGGTGTCGTGGACGGGAGCGGAAGCTCATACTTTACTATAAACAATTTTTTCTAACAAATACGCGGGATTCGTACCGGGGATCTCACACTTACAAAGCTAAGCTCTTGACCACTAGACCAATATCCGTTCCAATTAGATAGATGGATCCGTCCCATTTCTTAACAGTAAATTAAACTGTTATCCTGGTCAGGACAAATCCACAGATTCGGAGAACGTTATTCTCCTTCAGGCAGTATCGTGGGAAAAACTTTGGAAATCCTCTCCAAAGTGGTGCATCGGTTCTTCTTTACGGTCATAAAACCTAGACTTTTTTATGCGGCGCATTGGGATAAAATCTAAAGGCTGTTTGAAGGCATTCTACGTCTGGTTTCTGGTGGTCACCGATATGTGTACTGGTGGGATGCCTGCTGGGCTTGTGGATTAAGGAGACATCTCTAAATAATGGAGCTTATACCAGATAATAATAATAGACCTTTGTACAGTTTTGATAGAAAAAGAACAACTTTTTTTTTTTTTGTAGGTTTAGGATCAAACAAGAAACGGTAGGCCGTTTCTCCTTTAATTGCAAGATTTATTCGGATGCTGTGAATGTTAAATGGCTCAAGTACGTTCTGGATCTTCCTCCCAGACTTGACTTTTGTTAGTAATAGTGTTTTTCATTAAGGTAGCTTTAGTCTACAGGGACTTCAAGGGTGAAGTCTTAACCCATGAAAAAAAAAATATGTGACAGACTGTTTCTGCTTCAGACTGGCTACGAACACAAAACAGGTTTAGGAGCTCATGCAGCAGCTACTACCAGAGCATCAGTTATTCTGTCTTTGATCATAATCTATCCTTTCTTTCAAAGTTAAATCTTACAGGAATTAAAAAGTCATTTGATAAAGATAGAAGCAGAATCAAAGAGTATACCATAATTACTTTATATTTATTCTACATATCTTGTTTTGAGTTTTACAATGTATTTATAATAAAATTGTACAGATAAAATGCTTAAAATGTTCCAAGAACTAAAAAATAAATAAAATTACAATTATGTATAATTTATTTTAATAATTTTTTTAATTTTTTGAAATTATAAATTTAAACTTATAAAATTAAAATCCAGAAAAGGCGGCAACTAACAAGACTAAATTTCGATGTAATGTTGGATCCGGAATTTTACATTGCTTCACTCTTCCTCCAAGTTAGTTTTGAATAACAATAGTTCTGTTTTAGGAGATCAACTGTATTGGTTTTTGTAAAACTCGTAGAAAACAAGAAAATTTATTCTTTCTGACAAGTAATTTTTTCGTAACACATACGCGCAATTCTACAAATATTATCACTCATGTAATTCTCATTAAAAAATTACGCAAGTTTTTGGATTATACATCACACTAAAATTTCACTTTAGAGAGGTAGAGATCAACGTGAGTAACACAACTGCTTACACTAATGGACGCTTGTAAATCCTTAAGGTGTGATGATGAAGTGCAAGATTTTTTGTCACATATTGTTCTCTTCTATTGGAGTCTTCTTTAAATAAAATAATGAATTCAAATAAATCAGAAACCTATTTACAATCGTCATACAGCAGCGCAAGGCATCATTTAAACCTATTCCTTTAAAAACGTGATGTGTTTTTGCTACGATGATTAAATTATCCATTATGAATGTGTTCCATATGTCAAGTTGGTTGATCTCTATGGCGAATAACTGGAACGCGCTTATGCATTTTTAACTCAGAAATGCCCAGCTAGTTTAAACCGAAAACAAGCACTCTTCCTAAAAAGATAAATAATATGAACACACACATCGAAGTACAGCAGAAAATTCAAGAACTTTACGGCATTACAGTGTAACTCCAATCAGGCACCAGCAGATTATCGTTAGCAATCAATGGCTAATTCCCATCGAGGCCGGCGATTAAACGATTTGGAGGAAGACAAGCAGCAGTTCAAGAATTCTTAGCTTCTAAACCTAAGGAATGAAATAACAAGGAGTCCACCAATCGTCGAAATAGGTAACTACTATTGAAAAATGATGTGATATATTTTGAATTCTTATTTTTTATAAAATAATAAAATTTCAGCTAACAAAAAGACATTTAATCTTACAGTTTTGAGTTTTATTTATCAAAAAATGCACATTTAGTCGAGTGTGCACAATTAAAATAAAATAATAATAACAACATTATTCATAATACTTTGGAAGAAGTTAGAACATATTTTGTTCAAGAACCCAGAAAAAACAATCAAGTGTGATGTTTTTTTAAAATTATCAGGTGAAAAAAAAATGGGACACTTTTATTTGAGATTTCGGTTGAATATTTCTCTAACTTTCTCAAGGCCTTCTTTCATCACTGACCTCCGGCAAATTATTCAACAAGTTGGAGGAAGACACAACAGCAATTATATAATTCTTTGCTTCTAAACCTAAAGAATGAAACTGCAAGGAATCCACCAAATCGTCGAAAGATAGGCAACTACTATTGCGGCAACTGGTGAGGTTTTAATAGAGAAGTGAGACAATATATTCTACTCTGAAATCGCTGAGTCATCTGATGGTAAGTAAACAGTACTGGTGCCCTAATCTATGTTTATTGTTTGTTGTGGATGATAAAAGAATAATGTCTGCTACGTTCTATAAAACATTAGGATGAGTTTAATTCGGGAACAATGTGGCCAAGCGAAATGTCGGAAGATATGCCGATATATTGCGCCATAGAACCAAAAGATTCTTCTTCATTGCACCCGAGCATCCCTATGCAACCATCTGATAACTTACATATTGTGCCACAATCATAATAATCAGGATTATTTGTTAAAAAAACGACTAGGCTTCTTCTGGCTAGAAGTGCGAACAGTTCGGGTACTAATGCACTTAAAGCCATTATCAACTTATTGCAAAAGGGCATATCATTCCACTAATCATTGTATTGTCAAACGCTTAACTGAACTGTATTATATCAGTGAACACAGTAAACGCTACTTGGTTTTGAATAAAAAATATAATACAAAGCAATACTACAGATAATCAACATTACTGGAATGGGCTGGGGCGTTACAAAACTATTTCGTGCTCACGTTTTACAGCATATGAAACGAATATGAGCGTTTCATTTATTTTCTCATTAAACGCGGTTATAATAAGAGTCAAATCCGAATAAATCGAGTGTTGCAGTTCATTGTATCAATGTATGATAAAATACGCACAACCGTTTGCAATAAGCTGATAAATGGGTTAAGGAGAGCCGTCTGTTTTTCGGCCTTTATATACTGATCTCCTCATTTCTCCAAACATGAACAGTTTGGAGGACTAGAACCAACTACCTTAAATATATTCTAAAAACTTAGCAGCGCTGACTAGGAGGATCAGAGACACAACTCAGTGCATTCAGCACATCCTCATTATTTGACACAAATTTCTTTTGAAGTTAAGTTCCATAATGCACTCAAGAAATATGAGAAGAAATTCAGATATTGAGCTCGGGAACGCAACTAGCCTCAAGAAGCTTATTGAAGCAAGGAACGAAAAGACGCTTTATACAAAGCACTAAAATGACCTCATCCCTTAAGAAACTTCTGTTGGTAGTTAAAACAGATAAAATAAATAAATGCAGGAGCTGTTCAAGTAGACTCAAATACGATTATCTCCTTTAACACACCGTCTTCACTATTTGTCTTTTCTGAATTGAGAACAAAATATACATAATAAAATTGAATTCTTATAAAAATAATTTCGATCCCATTAGATTGATTATTTCTTTTTACTTTTGCCGAGTGTCAGTGTATGATGCGATGTAGACCCTTGAGAGAATTGGGTTTTACGTCGATTAAATTCTACAATTTCATCTTCTAACTTTTTTCTTGATTCTTCTAATTTACGTTTCTCTTCAGAGTGATCATGGCGCAATTTGTCAAATTTGGCGTGTAACTGAAACATAACAAAAACAGTGATTCTCTTACCGTAATAATAACTAAATTATGAGCGACTAATTTCCTACTAAGGCTAACTTCACTGAATCGTTTTTAGTCAACATTATACAAATTTAAGCAGCTTTGACCAGGCATAAATTACATTTGCATATAAGTTAATTAATAAAAACTCTGACAGCCACAAATAGCACCACGGTCAAATTCGTAAATATGGTTTCAACTTTAAAGTTACATTTATCGTCCTCAAAACTCCATAAAATCATTGTTTTTTAAGCAACTGGTGTTGTTGAAAATATTCGTTGGATTCATCGCCACTAAAAAGACAATGGAAAGCATCAGATTGAAGAATACATTCCCATAGTCACCATAAAGTAAAGATTATTGACGCTTGACATTGGAATGACTTTGAAAAAACAAAAGTAGGGCACTTATTACACTGATATTCGACCATTAATCCGTTAAAGCCGTAATTCTTAAAACTAGAGAAGAAAAAACATTTTTATCAACGATTATGCTGTAAAAGTTTAACCATACCTTTACGAAATCGCATCTATACAAAATTTAAATTTTATGCAGTCCTAAATATATTTCCAGTAAAACACAAATTGAAAAATTTGACTTAATCGCAATACTTATTAGGAGCAGTGCGAAGTCAGTTTCGGGGCGGTTAAGACATCCAAACATAAAGTTATTATTAGAAAGAGAAAGTAAACATACTGGACTCCATATTTTAAAAATTTTCGCGTTCTGACATAGATGATAAAACCAATACTTTTCTGACGTAGCACGTAACACTGTTGTGTTCCCTGACCAGTATTTCTTTCTAATAATATTCCTGAGAAAAATTATCAAATAAAAATATATTTGGTGCACTAAGTTCACTAAGTTTTTATGAACTTCCATAAAATATAAATCATTAGAGCCCATTTTTGAAAACCCGCATATCTCCGTTTAGTAAATTTACCTCCTTTTCAGCTTCTTTTAATTCAGTTTCCTTCTCCTTAACTCGGACTACGAACATCTGTCTCATTTCGTCCTCCTTCTGCTGGATCTCCTGAAGATGGTGACTACGTTTTGCTTCGTAAGATTGTTGGAAACTAACAAACGGTTTATTTTCAGAGTCTACATCAGTGAAGCCCATCTGTAAAATTGGGTAAAACTATTTTTGAGAAACAGCATGTCCCTTAACTTCTATAAAAATTTTTATGAATTAAAAATGTATGTTGTGCTCTAAGTTAACTAAGTTTAAAGAAATCACTAGAGCCCATTTTTGAAAAACCAATTATTGAAAATAGCACAACTTCAAAAAAAAAAAAAACTTGTTTAAAAAATATGAGAAAATTTCCGAAAATACAAAAATATATTAATTAATAATACTTTGGAAGAAGTTGAAATATATTTTGTTCAAGAACCCAGAAAAAACAAGTTGCCTCCCCATAAAATTATACATTAACGAAGTATCAAGTTTGATTTCATGTATTTTTTATTATTATTATTATTCTAATTAAGCTGTTTAAATTGTTTTCGATCTCAATAGACAACTTATATTATCAATTTCACCAACCTGTTCAAGCCTTTTCTTGCGATAGAGCTCGTAGTGCTTGCAATGTGTTTTTTCGCGCATGTCCTCCATATTTGTACGTATTAACATTTCCCTCAATTTGACGAAGTCACAGTGCAATTCATTTTCAACTGTACAAAATAAAAACAACTTGGTTAATTTGAGATACATATTTAATGCGACACTTCTGATCAGAATCATTTTTTTTCTCATTTCTATTTATGAAGGAATCAGTACCGAAGAATTTAATGATGAAGGCCCGATAGAAGAGGGATCCCTCATCATTTATTGTTAGGTACACTGCTTCACACAACACTTCACATAAAATATCCAACCTACTAATTACCAATGATAATGATTTGTAGGCATTAGTTGTTAACACGCTGCACTAGAATTTACTGCTAGCCTTGGTTTAATTCGCTTTTTAATTCAATATTTAATATTCATTAAGAATTGATTTACACATAAAACCTCAATGTAAACATCAAGTCTTTATTGAACAATTTGCTTACAACAAACTTTTACTAAGACATTATTTTTCTGTTCTGAGGATTTCTGATTTCTTTGTTGTTTATTTGAGGAGTTATGGTTAGTTTTTTAAGATTTTATTTTAAAAAGAAAGTTATTAAGCTCCATATATCTATTAATAGATATTTACCTTGTACTGTACCCCATGGATATTGCCTAGATCGCATCATTTTGTTGCCTACTCTAACAAAGTCAGTGCTGCCGATTACAGCGAATGGCAAATGTGAATTCATATCGGTGTTTACCTCGGATACCTGCTCGTCATCCGTCGGAAACTGGTATATTTCTACGCCGTTACTGGATAACTCGCTAATTATTTTCGTCTAAAATAAGAAAATAATGCGTAAATAATTACTTATTTGTCAAGTGAATGGTATTATTTTATATCCCAGTTCATTTTGAACTACTTGTGCATACTTGTGCAATTGAACTCAAATATAAATAATACTTGAAAATTAACTATCCCGTAAAAAAAACAAAATTATGAAAAGATTGTCAGCATTGAAAACTTACTTCCTCACTTACCAGGATAATTTTATACTAAAAGGACTATTTAATAAGAAAAGGTTACCTACTTTGCCATTAAATACTCTAAATATACTCAAAAAATGATCAATTATTTCATAATAAATTTATTAGTTTTCCTTTTCTTTTTTTTTATTATAATATAAATAATATTTTTTCCAAAAATCTTTATGTCCAAACAGTTAAAAGTCTTTTAATCATTTAATTAAGTGGCTGAAATTTACTTGTTAAATAAAGTAACAGCTGTTTATTAAATTTTACGCTGGATATTAAATGAACTACTACTTTAATACTTGTGACAGAGTTATTGTCACATTATTATACTTTTTCAGAAAAAAAAAAATTAGTTCTTAACATCTCATATAATTTATTTATACTGCTGAGAAGTTATTTTATATTATTTAATTCACAGACCTCCTGAATCGAATTAAACATACCTTAAATTTCTGTAATTCTGATTTGGAAATGGTGTCAGCTTTTGCAATGATAGGTATAATATTGACTTTGTTGTCCAGCTTCTTCATACAAGACAGATCCAATGATTTCAAGCTGCAAACATTTTTGTGAATGTTAATGTGACAATTGGATTATAAAAATATTGTAACAACTCTTTTAAAAGATGTTTCGAACGAGATTAGAAAGTATGAATTTCGATCACTTTGTGAAGTAGCTCAAATTGGCTATAACAATTGCCGTTTGTAACTCAGATTTTTCTTTCTTCCTCTGCGCACTGATTATGCGTGTTTTTAGGCAATGAAAAAATAAAATATTTTTCGAATGGTTAACAACAAAAACTGTTTTTTTTTTAATTTCATGGAACCCAATATTTTTTTGAATGACTTGAACAATCTGTAAACATAGTAAATAATGTTTTAGTTGTCTTCTAAATTGCACATATTTTTGGTAATTTTAAACGTATGTGCATGCTCTACTATAAAGTGTATAATCGGCTAAATACTCTTTTTCCCACTACTTACACCAGAAAAGAAAAAAGCCATGTAATGTAGTAGAAAAAAAACGAGCCATCAGAGCGGAATAGCATCATGAGCTATACCCGTTAAAAGTATTTAATGCCTGCTATTAGAACTTACCCGTGACCTGTTGGACAGATGAAATAAAGACAAATGTGAATCCTCGTGTCGTGGTATGTGGCTAAGGAACGCTTGATCTTTAGCTCCTCCTGCAGGTACGCTTCAAACTGGGCGTCGATGTAATCCACGATCGCTTGGTAACTATCTTCCTTGTTTATCTGGTCTCCATATCCAACCGTGTCAACTATTGTCAACTGTACAAACCATATTGTTTTAATATACTTATATGAATTTCTCTTTCTATAATTCTTAAATATCCATCTTTGAGAGAAAGGGCAAAATCTGTTCTCGCCACTTCGCGGAGCTTTAGAACCACTAATACTAGAACCGGACCTACAAACGGTACGAGGGCATGCACATAGCCGGGATCTCACACCTCTCCATCTGGCCAAGAGATGGGCAAAAGGAGTCATTTTCAGGACACCTAGAGGAAGATGTTTGGGGGATGGAAGGGAGCATACTCGTACAGCGCTAGGGAGCAGTATATCCCAGACTGCTGCACCCCTAACTTCCCAGCACTTCTCTACCTAATCCAAAGCCTCATACAATCCTTGCCCAACAATAGATAGCAACACAGGGCTGAAAGGGACCTAACCTAGTTGACGAGTGTTTGGAAGGGCATTGATTTCCCCAGAAAGTCTTCGAAAATGTTGCGTAGATTAGGAGAATATATCTTGGAATGCTTTAAAAGAAGGTCATTCCCATTTGCCGGCTCTTCTCTCTTCCCGGAGTGTTTAGGTGATCACCAGGTATTGAGGGGGATTAGGTCCTCCTTGTTAGAAAGAAGGAGTAAGGTTTGGTGCCAGATAAAAACGGCTCTACGACCAATGTCTTACTGTAATGGAAAAAGTACACTAGTTTCTTGTTGGCAAAAACGTGCTTGATGCTATGGAACTTAGTTCGATTATACTGATCGCGTTGGGGGATGGAAGGGAGCATACTCGTACAGCGCTAGGGAGCAGTATATCCCAGACTGCTGCACCCCTAACTTCCCAGCACTTCTCTACCTAATCCAAAGCCTCATACAACCCTTGCCCAACAATAGATAGCAACACAGGGCTGAAAGGGACCTAACCTAGTTGACGAGTGTTTGGAAGGGCAGTTAGTTTATCTACTTTTTCTTATTTTTTAAATTATTTCTTTTGAAACCGGTTTAACATTTCTTCTAATCTAGTAGGAATGAAAAATGCCCAACTATTGTTTAGATATCAAACATTAGGTTGTCATGACATTCTATCGGACCACTTTACCTTAAGTCGAACGTTGCTTTCCTGCAGTTCGTAAGTGTGCGCCTTCAACTTGACAGCGGACAACGTGTGCGGACTCGGTGTGGATTCGAAACTAGTATTGAATAGTGAATCCATCAAGGTTGACTTGCCTAGGCCAGTTTCACCTAAAAAATCAATGTAATAAAAAATGTATTTATCATGCCTGACGGGAACCAACACGCATAATGAATTCATATACTTGTATTCTCGATGGCAGTAGACCAATAATAATCTGTACCGTTGATTATTATACTGGCACTATCTAACTTCTTAAACTTGGTTTCTGAACAATGGTTTCATGAATTTTATTGCAGGAGACAATAAAAACACAATAATCCATTTTACTTTAGGAAATTTCGTAACAATTTATAGGCGGCACGGTAATCGAGCGATTAGAGGCGAGGCCGTAAAGCTAAGATGTATTGTAGTACCGGGTTTGATTTTTAGTCTGGGCCATGGATTTTAACTGAGGTTTAATAAGAAAAATTTATATTAAAATACGAATTTTAGCCGCCTCCGTCCACGCCATCAATTTGGTAGCTGGACGTAAAGCTCGCCTAAAAAAAAGTATTATTTTACTTCTTTTTTTTTTAATATCATTTATGTAAACTTTAACTGTATTAAATTTTCAGTAATATTTTTAGAATGTATTAAGGTGTCACGCCACATACCCCTTTGCTGACAATTTTCATTCATAAACTATTTTCGTTCAGTTACGAAGTAGCACTCAATACTAGCCATTTATTTTAAATTGATTTTAATGATAGAAATCAATGCGCAGATTTTTAATAAAACCGTATTAAACACAAAAAAATTAATGATGCTAAAAAAAAAAAGTTAAAATACACTTTTTTGTTAAACAAAGGCCCTAACGTACATAAACGCTTTATATACATATTTATATAAAGGAATCATATTTAAATGCAAGTTTAGTAAAGCAGTAATTTAGATAACAATAGAATAGTAGACTAACTCCAACCTTCTCGTTTTTTATTTTGAGATGCGTGTGTGATGATGATTCAAAAGTGGTAAAACAAAGATATAATAAAGTTAAATAATAGGAATAATTTTGAATAGGCTTAAAATAAAATTCCTGTTTTTATTATTATTATTATTTATGAAGTGTTGCAGTTTACATTTTATTATTATTACTATTTAAAAAAATAATGTTTAAGTCTCTCCATTAAATGCTATTGCATTAAATGTCTACAAACTTCTTTCATGGGAGCACAAAAACAAAACAAAAATTATTTTTAGTTATTATTAAAATTAGTTAATTATTGAAAATTTGCCATGATCGTAACACTATTTCTTCTTTCATATTCGAACAGTAAACAGGAAGTAATAACAAAATTAAGTTAAGAGCAATGACATATAAAGTATATTTCTTTATCATTTAAAGTTCGCAAAAGGTCAACTGAAAATTTGGCTACGCACTCTGGCATTTTAATACCTGTGGTATTTGATTAAAATTTGTTTGGAAACATGTTAAGGCAATACAGTAACGTTCCCTGTCATCTTAGAAAATTTCTTATTTCTACACTTTAGAATAAATTTTCTACACAAAAAAGTTGTTTTTTACAAATTATATATATGTATCGGCATAACTCAAAATTTTTTCAATTTTCTTTGGTTTAATAAGAAAAATTTCCTCAACTGGCTTCTATAATTTTCTTTTATCATATTCAGGGTGACCAAAGTTATATGCTCCACCCACTTTTTTTTTTAACGGCGGGAAATTTCTAAAAAATAAAAAACACGTATTTAATCATTTTTAGTCTAGTTTATTTTCAGTGATAGACCCATTTTTTTAAACCCTTGGTATCTCGAGGTACAGCATCCAACTTTTGTTTTTCAAATGGAACGTTATAATTTTGGTTGCATATTTTTGTAGTATTTGATCTCCTAAAAACAACGAAATTTTTTTTTTTTGAAATCGGTTAGGTTTTTCAAAAGTTATGGTAATTTAAAATATGAAAAACAAATTTCAGTTTACTGTCAAAATTACGTTATTTTTTTTTAAAGAATCTGTTCAAACTGGGCACAACCAACGGATAGGCAAGCCAAAACTCTGGACTCCCACGCTTTACTTGTAGCAGCACTTATGGTAGCGAAGTCAAGATCTAGGCAGGCTAGAGAAATTCGACGTTTCAGATCATCGACTGAAGCCACGGGATTAAGGATACTTTACACTTTATTTTTTTAGGTATCCCCACAAAATATAGTCCATTTGGGTCAAGTCCGGAGATCGAGGTGGCCATTGGATGGGACAATGAGTCCTTACGCACTTTTAATGGAAATTTCTGCCCAGCTAACCTCGAGCCACTCTCGACGGGCAACCAAATTGTTGAAAATACATATCTATCCGACGTTGTAGATGAACATCTTTAAGAGGAACTGGCAAAATGTCTCTGAAAAAAAAGTTGGATACCTTTCACCAGTTAAGTTCTCTCTGTAGAAGTATGGGCCGATTAGTTGATTTCCTAAAACTCCACACCAAACGTTTGTAGAAAAAACAACCTTAACCTCGAATAACTTTTGCTTGTCTAGATCTTGACTTCGCCATGATAAATGCTGCTACAAGCAAAGCGTGGGAGTCCAGAGTTTTGGCTTGCCTATCCATTGATTGTGCCCAGTTTGAATAGATTCTTTAAAAAAAATAACGTAATTTTGACAGTAAACTGAAATTTGTTTTTCATATTTTAAATACCCATAACTTTTGAAAAACCTAACCGATTTCAAAAACAAATTTTTCGTTGTTTTTAGGAGATCAAATACTACAAAAATATGCAACAAAAAATATAACGTTCCATTTGAAAAACAAAAGTTGGATGCTGTATCTCGAGATACAGGGGTTTAAAAAAATGGGTCAATCACTGAAAATAAACTAGACTAAAAATGATTAAATACGTGTTTTTTATTTTTTCGAAATTTCCCGCCGTTAAAAAAAAAGTGGGTGGAGCATATAACTTTGGTCACCCTGTATATGTATGTGAGGGCAATGGTGAATGCTTCAAAGATGAGCTTACCCAATAAATATACATATATATACAAAAATTGCTTTTATTAGCCGTTTGTAACTTCTAAAATTTTAGATATAAATGCAGATTTGTCAAACAAATAAATAACGTGCTCTACGAATAAAAAAAAAACAAACCCTGAATGTTCAAATAATACCAAAAGCTTCCGCTTTTCAGTCTTCTAATCAGTTCTTCACTCCAGTAGTGATTATGGCTAAAGAAATTCCAAAGACTTTCTTTTTGGCTAACTCCGGAAGACCTCGGAATGAGGAGGCACACATAATGTTTAATACGCTTTTATGTTGATAAACTTAATAAAATGCTTTGTTGTCTGTTTCCAATCAGAAAATTTGTTTATCACTACCAAAAAAGCGTATCTGTACTATTATTTCACTATTGTTTGTAATATTTTACTTTTATTTGACTATTGTTTGTAATATTTTACTTTTACTTCACTATTGTTTGTAATATTTTACTTTTGTTTCACTATTGTTTGTAATATTTTACTTTTATTTCACTATTGTTTGTAATATTTTACTTTTACTTCACTATTGTTTGTAATATTTTACTTTTATTTCACTATTGTTTGTAATATTTTACTTTTACTTCACTATTGTTTGTAATATTTTACTTTTATTTCACTATTGTTTGTAATATTTTACTTTTATTTTTTGTTACAATCAGGTGAAAATGAAAATTAGGCTAATAATTGAATTATTGTACCACCTAATGTTGCACTTCGATTTCATAATGATGATAATAATAATAATTTTTGTATTCTTTGTTGGTGTTTTATTTTTTTAAAGTTATTTTTTGAATGTTTAAGTGTTTAATAGCGTTTCATTAAAAACGTGGCATTAACAGTTGGACACCTCCTATTACAATCAATCAAGTTAACTACTCTTCACTGAACAAAAATAATTTATAGATAAAAATGGCTAGCACAAGGGGTCTCTGTGATATCTATTTAAAAAAAAAAAAAAAAAAAATATGAATAAAAACTTAATTCAGTAAAATTACTTAAATGATAATAATTGTTATACTATTTCTAAAAGTACAATGAATTCTTATTGTTTTAATATCTTTTGTAAGGTTTCATGAAAACGTAGTTCAAAGCAAAGTTTAAAGTACTTTTAGAAAGCCCCAATATATGTAGTAAAATATTCCGAAAAGGTGGGAAAAATTAAAAACAAATTTGAATAAAACATTAGCTTTTTCAAACGTTTCTAACCGGCTGAATTATAAATTAAATTTTGGGTATTAGCTGATTTATGTACCTTTTGACGGTTTATTCA
This sequence comes from Rhodnius prolixus, assembly GCF_049639745.1. Classification (NCBI taxonomy): domain Eukaryota; kingdom Metazoa; phylum Arthropoda; class Insecta; order Hemiptera; family Reduviidae; genus Rhodnius; species Rhodnius prolixus. Next base: position 2,479,203 of record NW_027411635.1, on the reverse strand, counting down.
ATCCTTTTATTTAATTTTGTAAACTGTAAGTTTTAGTTAAGGAGTTTTATTGTAACTTTTGGATAGATTTTTCTTTTTGTTTCTTGATTGGAATAAATTTATATATCTAGTGATAAATTAATGTTGGGAATAATAAGACGGATTTACTCTGGGTATAGAGGGTTAAAATGTTTTCATGAATGCCTTGTGGTTCTCTACATCCACGCAAATATATTTGACACCAATGTCATGGATTTCCTACAATCATAAATCCAATTTTTTTTTTTAATAATAATTTTTAATATAAGTAATGGATAAATATTTTTTTAATTTCCGTAATAACTAATCAATAAAGCAATAAATCAGTTTTCCATTCTTGAGAATGCTCAAAGAAATCGAAAACAATTTTTTGGGAAAAAACGTTTTTTGGAAGGTGTTTATAAGTAAACAGAACTACTTTGGCCTGAAAAAAATATTAAAATTATGGAGGATTACCATGGATTGTGAGAAAATTTCATAAAAATGTTTTGGGGGTTACGAAGTTACCCAGAAAGATTCAGATTATAAAACAATTTATGGAAGAGTGGTTGGTACCACCAACTTGGTAGAACGAAAATGTAGAGAGGTTGGTTGAAGGTTTAATGGGATAAAAAACTGTAAAAATGTATGAAGGCGTACTCGGGTGATCGTTTACTCAAGTACACAAATACTTCCCTTGCCACTACCTTTAATTATGTACCTAATTTGTTAAAAAAATAATATTGTACAAAAAATTCAACTTGCGAGTACTTTAATTTTTCTCAACAGGAGTAAAAGAAATTTTGATTACAGTACTACTAATTAAAAGAGGCAAGATACAAGAAACTCTGCGAATTCGATGTCCCTCTTACGAGCGATAAAAAAATTTTTAAGTGCGATTATAGTACTTTCCTTTAAGAGCGATAAATAAATAACGGTGTTATTAAAGTACCTCCTCTTAATGGATATAAGAGAAATTAAGCTGCGACTACAATACTTCCCTTTATAGTATTGAAAAAGAAATTAAACTGTGAGTAACCCCTTGAGAGAGGTAAGAAAAATTAAACTGCGATTATTATATTACTTTCTTAAA